>NW_022987221.1:810716-1547833 GCF_010094035.1 Trematosphaeria pertusa | reverse complement strand
TATACTAGATAGTTAAAAATAATATAGATAAGTTAGATAGCTTATCTAGATTTATCTTAAGTAGCTTAGAGTTAAAGAAATCTAAATAAAATAGTAGCTTTTTAGTAGAGGCTTAGTATTTTTAGAGAGTTTAATAATATAGAGAGTTTAATAATAAAGTATATTATATAATATATCTTAGTATAACTCTAGTATAAGATATAATATACTATAAAGAATATATATATAAATTTTTATAGAAAAATATTAAGGTTTTACTTAGTTATTTAAGAAAAACTTATAGATTCTTATTAATTTTTTCTACTAAGAAATTATAGAGAGTTTAGTAATATAGAAGGTTTACTAATAAAGTATATTATTTTTTTATATTATAGAGTAACTCTATTATATTAGTTTTTTTATATTAATTAGTAGACTCTATATATAGCTATAGCGTATTATTTACTTTAGATTTAGCTAGTCTAGAGAGTATAAAGATTAAGCTATATTCTAGCTTTATAAGAGAATAATTCTATATAGATAGCTAGACTTATAGTAGTTAAGATAATTTTTAGTAGAGACTTAGTAAAAGTAGTTAGCTTGTTTAGGTAGTTAGTTTATTTATAAAGTACGTTAAAGAAGTATATATACTTAGTAGAGTATAAAATAATCTTAGAGGTTAAACACTAAATATAGAGAATACTCTACGTTTCTATTAAGCGCTAGATTCTTAGCTATAGAGGAAAAGCACTAGATAACGGTATGTTTTTAATCTACCTAAGCTACTATCCTTAGTAGCAACGGCGGAACTAACGGGATCTCACAGCCGCATCCATTAAGCCATACTGCACGAAGACGCTCGTCCTCAGAGTTCTGCCGGTATCGCAGCTGAGGATGCTTGGCGTCGGCGCCGGCGGTAGCATCGAGCAGCACATCGAGCGGGACACGCATGACCCACGCATCTGGGATGTGGCCAACTCTAAGCTGCTCAACATACAAATCGTCGACGCCACGACTTTCCGCACCGTGACCGGACTGAACCCGCCAGAGACGCCCATCTCTGCCCAGACGTATCAGGAAATAGGCTTGCCGTTCTTCAAACTGTGGCGCGATGAGCTGTCTGCGGACGGAGTTGCGGGGCAATGGGACTCGATTACGGGCGTTGCCGACGCTATGGCTTTGAAGCGAAGGTACGGCAGGGCAGTATGTATAGAGACGATGAGTATGAGAAATGGGGCAAGTTGAGGTTTGGTGTATGGGGACGCCTTGATCAGGAGTCGTCTGGTAACTTCGAGGATGGGGAGGGTTCGGAGAAGGCGGGAGAAGGCGGATGCGAAGAATCGCATTTGGAATTTCCTGTCGTGTTGTTGGATGTCGACGATACGCTGCCCCCCTTCCGTAGTGTTGCTGCTGATGACTTTTGACAAGCATGACCATTGGATACCTGCTTCAAATACAATGCAAGCCCTGGGTGTTATACTTTGCCGCGTCTAGGCCTCCGTAAAGATAGTCTCATTAGTCCCGGCTGTACCCCTCCTAATCCCAATCGGGATAACTTAGTTTACCCTAACTTTGATTACGGTGTTACTACCAGACGGTATCATGCTTCAAAGATAAGACTCTCACAGACTACCATGTCAAGCAACGACAAAATTTTCTCCAACCATGGGTGGCGGAAGGAGCGTAAGGAGTAACGGGGATGAGACCTTTGGCGGAGTGATACAGTACGACATGGGAAGGACATGCCGAGTTGGTTTGAGCGGTATTATGCTCGCTGCGGTGGGCAGAGTTCTGGCGAACGTGCCATAGGGCGTATCTCTTCAAGCTCAGCCGCATCCCCAAGTTCAGGTGCAACGGGACGGGTCTCAGCATCCGTCGGCAGCCTGTTCGCCGTTCGGCATCATCTGCTCCCTACAGACGCACTCGCCAGCAGCTGTTCGACATCCAACTCAGCGACAGCTCCTCTCAACTCGGCCATGAGGTCATTGAACTCTTCGACGATGCTACAGTGCGGTAGGTATGGTTCTAGCTTACTACTTGCTACATCGACCCTAGGGCAACAGTATACGGTCCAGGAATAGGCCTTTGGCTGACAAACACCCGACACATCCACAACTAGCGAAATTTTTGCCAATATTAGAGTAATGCCCCCGGAAAAGCACGGTAGAAGCCACCAAAGCGCTACAAATACGTGGCAGTAATGACCAAGAACGCCAAATTTTGGGAGTTTTACCACCGGGAGGTGCTCTTTAGAGATGGATTTCAACTCATCGCGCAGTGCAAGAGTTAATTGTCCGAAAAAGGAAGTGGTAGTGACTCAGCCGTATAGCGCACGAAGATAAGAAACCCGAGCCGGCCATTCTGTCCCGTTCGAAGCTTTTGAAATTTGTATTTCATCGAAGGAAGCTCTGGATTTCCACGATTCAGTCCAGTTGAACAGCGAATAAGGCTCGTCTTTCTTGAGCATGACTAGCACATCAAGGGTGGGGTTCAAAAGCTACCTCAGCAGACGAGACCTCACAGCAGCGCGATTCGATCACAGTCGAGCAACGCAACGAACCACTTCACTGGCTTGTTCATAGATTGTGCCTAGCGACAGGGCAAGGATCCATTCCACCCGGGTCCAACTCCGCCCGCGCCTGCATATGCATGTAGGACACGTACGCTACGCCACACCCATAAACCCAAACCTAGAGCCTTGTACATTATATGTAGGGTCGATTTGTGCCAATTGGCTAATATCAAAATGCTAGGCCAGGGGATCACCCACTGTCGCGGACGCTGGTGCCGCTCTGAGTACATATACGGAACATTCTCCGGAAGCTCTAGATTGATCTTTTTCTTCCACACCCACGCATTATCTGCAATTCGAGACACGCCTAACGATTTCCGGCCGACCACCCCAAGTTATAAGTCACCTACAACGGATTCTCTACCTCGTCAACGATATTGTGGTCCATAAGTCATTATGGGGATTTTCTCTGCTACTTATGCCTCATTGCTCACGAACGCCCTCTCCAGTATCACTGTGACGGAACTTCTCACTCTCGGTTTTGGAATCTTACTCGTGTTTTCCTCGTACCTGAACCGGGCCTCGGTCAACGCACCTTTTGTTGGATATCGATCATGGTTTGAGCCGACATTTTTGTTGAGGCTACGGTTTCTCACGAATGCCAAAGGCATTCTAACCAGCGGATATGAGAATGTCAGTGAAACACGCCTTTAAACCCAAATTCTAGCTATGATCTGACCGCGAGAAGTACAAAAGTGGAAAGTTCTATGTCCGCAGAATCGACGGGGATACCCTCATTCTATCCAACAACTATCTAGAAGAGCTTCGCCTGTTTCCCAACACGGTCTTGAGCAACGCACATGCACAGTACCAAGTAAGATCGACGCGCACCAAGGAAACGTTAATGTGCTCATGAGCCTGTGTAGAACATTCTGGGCAAATACACATATGCTTCGGTAGTGCTGCACAGCACCCTCCACACACAGGTTCTGCTACAGCAGCTCACCCCGAGGGTTAGCTTCTACACCCTGCGCTCGAAAGCTGCGTTCGACCATGCCTTGTACGATTTGATGCCCCGCTCCAAAGGTAACAATGAAAGCCAGACCCGGATGCGTGTACTCGATACTAACACACGGGCTAGAGTGGGTGGAAGTGGATATCCAATCTGTCACACGGAGTATCGTTGCTCGGATGACGGGTGCGGTCTTCCTCGGTTCTGCGGCCTCGCGCAATGAAGAGTGGTTGAACATCAGTATCCAGTACCCGATGGACACCTTTCAAACTGCCTTTCAACTGCGCATGTTCCCTAAATTCATGCATCCTCTGCTGGCAAGGTTGCTCCCCTCACGCTACAGGCTTCAGGACCATCGCAGAAGAGCTGGACGTATAATCCAAGCGCTGATGACGGAGCACAAGAGAAAGGTCAAGGCTGGTATCCAGACGGAGGAAACGCTGCTCGGCTGGATGGTGGACAATGCAGTGGGTACGGAAGGGGATCTCGAGGAGATGAAGAGCAGACAGCTTGTTCTAACGCTGGCTTCCATCCATACCACCGCACTTGCACTCAGCCACGCCTTCTACGACCTTTGCGCTCACCCGGAATACGTCGAGCCTTTGCGCGAGGAAATTGAAAGGGTCTCCAAAGAGTTCCAAGGCGACGACTTCGTCCACCACGGCCTCCACCGCCTTGAAAAAATGGATTCATTTCTGGTGGAGTCTCAGCGCTTTCACCCGCCTGTGCTGAGTAAGTGAATCTCTCTCGGAAAACCATCATGAACGTCCTGCTAATATTGCCACAGTGTCGCCTCAGCGCGTTGCCATGAAGCCCATCTCCCTCCATGATGGCACATACATCCCGCGTGGAACTAGAATTGCTTTCCCCTCCGCTGCCATTCTCATGGACAAAGCAGTGAAAGCCGACCCCTTTGTTTTCGATGGGTTCCGCTCCTATCGCAAGCGGCAGCTCCCTGGCGAGAAGTGCCATCATGTGTGGGTGCAGACGGGCAAAGAGAATCTCGCCTTCGGACATGGCAAGCAAGCATGTCCTGGCCGGCATTTTGCTGCCGCGGAGATCAAAGTTGTGCTGTCAAGGATCATTAGTGAGTACGACGTCAAATACTGGGCTGGGCAAGTGCGACCCAAGACATTTTACTTGGATGAGAATGTGTTTCCGGATCCTCAGGCGAAGCTGCATTTTCGACGCAGGGGGCAAGAGTTGTCAAGCAGGAAGGAGTCGTGAGATCCTGACCTTGTACAGTGTGACCTTCCGTAGTTGAAATGTCAGTGGTGTACCTGCACGGCGCAGTTTGCAGGCTGCAGCTTTACCCGGATGAACTGTGCCACACCTAACCCTCGCATTGGTCTCAGAATAATTCGTTCGTCCTTATCAACACACTTTCCAATATCGAGTTAATATGGAGATCTCAAAGTCCTCGGTCAATGCAAATCCCCAAGCCCGAGTTGCTGGTCGGATTTTGGCGGTGAGATCGCCTGCCCAAGCGAAGTCCGACTCGGCAAGCCTGATCAGCAAAAATGAGCAGGCAATTGGACGGAAGCGTGATTATTCTATCTTATCCTTGCATACGTCAAGTGGCAGAATTTATCTGCGAGACCTCATGCAGCTTTGTCAATTTGTCAATCCATCGCCGTCACACCCTCACGCCGCTTCAGGCGGACCTCGAATGGCTGCCTTTCCAAAACCGTAAAGGTCCGCTGCTGATCCCATTGTAGCCTTCCAGCCTCAGTATCAGCAGGCAGCAAGTCAAATCTCCATATCAAACGAGCCAAGATAAGCCGCATCTCAGCCCATGCTAGCAGTCTTCCAGCGCAGGACCGCGGACCGACACCAAACGGCTGGATAGCATTTTGTTGGTCCATCTCAAACTCTGGGCTCTTGCTGTCGAGCCATCGTTCCGGGCGGAATGCATCAGAATCATACCACAACTTTGGAGACCGTGAGACCGTCAATGAATGCACGTTAACAAACGTACCCTCTGGCAGTCGCTCTCCAGAGACCATACCGCCTCCCGGTGGTACTATTCGTGGTGCTCCTACCGGCCTGTTCTAATTTAGCCCATTGAGAAATAGCCAAGTGAGGGTTGCAGAACTTACGTTGGGTTGCACATGCGCATACCTTCGTTGAGTACAGCTTTAAGATATGGCAGATCCCTGAGCGCAGAGAGATTGATGACATCTTCCGTTTTGAACGCGTTCCGAATCTCAGCAGCAAGCAATGCCATCTCGTCCGGATTTCTAACCAGATGGTACATCGTGCCGTTTAGTACGGAGATGGTGCCATCGCTACCCGCGACTATGAGGACACTGGAGGTAGCTAGCATTTCAGGATGTGTAAGTCCGTCTACTCCTTCTTCGTCCCGCTTGATCATGGAGATGATATCGGGTCTGTCTTTCTCGAGGTTCAAGCGGCGATTTATCTTGTCCACCGACATTTGCCAGTGCTCCATTCCCTTTTTGACGACGCTCTTGGGTATGGCAAAGCTCATGAGCCAGTTGAGGGCTGGGTAGTATCGTAGACTGACTCTGTATGTTGCTGCCCTAAGAGACGTGAAGATCATGGAGCACCAGGGGTGGTGCTCGGAGCTTTCCAGGCATCCAAATGGCTCCCCAAAGCCCAGATCCCCAATTTCATCGAAGACGACAAAGCTGATCCAACGCAGAATGTCGACGATGGCTCCTTGGCTGTCGGAGGAAGCCAGCTTGTCGAGCTTGGAAATGAACAGCCTAACGTGGGCTTGGATGATGGGTTCCTGCATCCGCACTGCCTTTTCGTTTAACGCCGGGTCCATGGCCCTGCGAAAGCGTGAATGGAGCTTGATGTCTATTGCGTTCAAAACAGACGGTGGCCGTCCTTTGGCCGCACCATGCCAGATCGCGCTCTTGGGGAACGCTTGACGGCCAGGCTGGTTGGTATATATGTCCTGCCATGCTTCTGGTCGCGCAAACGAAAGCTCATCGGGTGCGATGCGCACTATGTCGCCGTAACGTGTGTGGAGGTCCCGGACATCTCTGTGCAACCACCCGGACCAGAGCGAGAAGATGTAGCTGAGCCTCGTTGCAGCCCACCGCTTTGGCCCTGGGTACTTTGACAAAGGGTGAAAATATATGTTGTAGATGGCATAGCTGAGGAGGTACTAGGGTCATTCGTCAGCGCCGAGCCAAAAAGGTTCAGGACCCTCCGTACCACGACAAAGGCAGCCGTCAGTCCAAGAAGTTTGACGGTAAAGTCTTGAAAGACAGCATTAAGAAGCGCCATTTCGAATGCGCGCCCCACGACTACCGTTGTGTCAACCTGAAGACGGACGTGACGTTGAAGATGAGCCCAGAAATTGGAATGGAAGAGGTGGTGTCGGCGTGCCCAGCTGCAGGCTGCCGAGGCCAGAGTTGTTGGGGGCGGTGACGCCTCCTCCTCGTGGACCCCTGTGTAGACTGTGCGTGTTATCTGCGGCGCGGACTCCGAAATTGCTGCAGGACGTCTACCCGCCATACGCGCCTATGCAGCACGAGTACGTTTCCGTATCGAGCGAGTTCCCGAATTAGGACGGTGACACACAACAGTTGAATAGTCGGCGTTTTGATGCCCTTTGCTGAAGGCTGTCTCCGTGCAGGGATCCCATCGATCGCCTCGCGTAGCAATATATTCTCAGTCATGCCAACGGACCAATGGGTGCTGCGGCGATGGTCTCGCTGCTACAGCAGTTAATGTCTGCATCTCCTGTGATGTGTGAGTGATCAATGAAGAGGCTTTTTGCTCCATCTTTCTCGCTCGAAGATGTGGTACACGAAGCTAAGCGTAATCGCTGCTGTGGCCGTGGTAGCGAGCCCCGCATTGTCTAGTGGTACGCCACCAACGTTACATGGACTCTCGCGTGGCGCCCTTCCGCTTCCGCTCCCGCTCCCGCTCCCGCCTTCACCCGCAAGCCAGCAACCAACATCCCTATCAAGCGAGCTCAATGCGACTGCACGTTCGCTCCATTCCTCGGCAGAAGCATCCCAACACGAGCTTCTGGCGTTTCAGGCTCGCCTCTCTGAGTCTCCGCCCAGAATCGATCTTCTCCAGTCACTCATCCAGAAAGATTCGGATGTGGCCAAGCGTGCCCGAGTCGCATGCCAGGTGGCCAAGCTCGTCCTCACAAAAGTAATAGCTTCAAATGACTCCGACTACGAGATTGAAAAGGATGCCAATTGGTACGAAAGCCTTCACTTCCCTATTGTCCTCGCTTACATAGATTTGTATCGTGGCAGGTCACAAACCTGTTGGCTCCCGGCCGCGTGCTTCATCCGACCACAAAACTCGCTCGAAGTCGCCGTGACGTTAAAAATCATCGCGAATGTACAAGCAAAGTTTGCAATAAGAAGCGGCGGACACAATGCCAATGCAGGGTTTAGCAGCATCGACCAGAATGGTTTGCTCATCGATGTACGAGACCTACAAGTTCGCAGGCTGAATGCGGACGGATCAATGAGTGCTGGCTCTGGCAATCGCTGGCAGGATATATATGACTTTCTAGACGGCTACGGCTTAGGTGCTGTGGGCGGACGCCACGATGATGTTGGAGTCGCCGGCTTTCTTCTCGGGGGTAAGGATATGCCTACTCGCGCCGTTCCTCAGTCACAAGACATTTGTTATCAAAATGCTCATCCACGTAGGAGGCATGTCTTTCTTTCCGAATCTATATGGTTTGGGCGCGGATAGTGTGGAAAACTTCAAGGTATGTTAATGCTCGCATGGGCAGGGCTATCATATACGCTAACAGTTTAAGGTTATTCTAGCAAACTCCACCATTGTGAATGCAAATGCGAAAAGCAACCGAGATCTTTTCCAAGCGCTCAAAGGAGGGTCGTCGAATTTTGGTACTATTCGCAGCTATTCCTGCTAGAAAGCCCCCACTAACTTCAATTTCAGGAGTTGTGACAGAATTCCGAATTCGACCTCGTCCTATCCAGCGTATATGGTATTCCATGGACATTTACAACCCAGTGGATTATAAGGCTGTTCTCAATGCGACTGCGCAAGCCCAGAGTGCTATGGAAAGTGATTCCAACCTGGGCTTATTCGTCAATGTCGGCCCTCAATCATTGTTTGTGGGGAAATTCTACGCACAATGGGCTCCATTTCCAAGCGCTTTCCAAGCGTTCAGTCATCTCACACCCATTCAAACCTTCGTGCCACAAACGAACGGGACCCTCAAGGATTTGGTCACCGCAATCAACACGCACATGGGCGAAGCCAAGTAAGTTTTGCCTCTACACTACTATAATATCTGAGAACCTTGCTGATGCATGAGATAGAAGAGAGCCGCACGCCGTCAGCCATGGCGTAGACCTCGAGCTTTACATCAAGCTGCATGAACAGTATCTTACATCGGTGAACTCATCAAAAACACCTACAGCGACCCTCACGTACACATTCCAGCCGGTAGGAAAGGCTTGCGTCGAATATGGCAGGCAGCATGGTGGAAACTCTCTCGGAATCGAGCTCGCCCCGCAAACTTGTGAGTAGGCTTCCCTCTCCGCCAGCCAAATAGCACTACAAAAAATTAATATCGGAGTAGGGTTTGCGCCCCTGGTTGAGTGGACATCACAGGAAGAGGATGCAGCTTCGCACGAGCTGGTTACCAAGCTGGGCGAGAGGGCCGAAGCAATCGCGAAGGAGCAAGATGCCTTCTTCCCTTATCAGTTCATGAACGATGCCTCACACGTGCAGAAGCCGCTAGCCAGCTATGGATCACAATCCTTGTCGAGCCTCTTGGCTGTCAGTGCAGCTTACGATCCTAGCCAACTGTTTCAACGGCTACAGAACTCTGGCTTCCTCCTATCACGCAGGTAAGTCGCGTCATGGTATTAGACTTGGGGCCTCTGTCATTAGCAGGGGTGTCCGCAAGTTGGCTGACATGGGCGTTGTATACCCATGCAACAACTGCGGTCTCACAGCATCGGGGTTGCCACTTTCATGTAATTGCTGCAAAAATTTCTTAGGATCCAACGGGCCGGGACCGAATAACTGCTCAATGCCATACAACTTACAACCCCGGCTTTTTAATGGATATTGAAAGTCCGCTAGCTGCCGTCATTTGCTGGGTACAATTTCCCGTAAGGCGGGTGCAGCGGCCCGTCCCTTTGGTTATCCCCACCACAAGGAAGGTCCGGTGGGCGATCACTAGCTGACTGCAGCCCTCCCATTACGCGCGGATATAACGACCTAGTCGCGTTCTTCAGATTGTTCCCACCAAACTTATTCCATCCTATTTAGCCCTTTGGCGCAAGGTGATTTTCCTTTCCGCGTGTTTGGGCACTCACTAGTGACGCCTTGAGCAATCGTATCCTGACCCACATCTCAGTGCACTATCCGAAATCTTTTCTGGAACCTTCGCTTCACTGCGCTATCATGGGCTCCGCGGGTTCAAAGCCGGCTGACTTCGAGAGCGAGGCGCGCGGCATCGCTGTGATGCTTATTGTGCTCACCACAGTGGCAATCATCTCACGACTGATTTCGCGGTATTTTCAGCCGGTGAAAATCGGTACGGATGACTACGTCGTTGCTCTTGGCTATGTAAGCAAACTAAGGTCTGCCGATTGGGGAGTGCTCACAGAACGCAGCTGCTCAACTTGGGGCTACTCATCACGGTTTTGCTAGGTGAGTGACAAAAGCAGCTCAAGACCCGGAAAGCTCAGTGATTCGATATTGACGATTTTCAAGTGGCTAAATATGGAGGGGTTTCTCTACCCCGGATGGCGAAACTCTCAAAGGAGGACGCACTCTCCTTGAAGAATGTACGTCAGCCTGCACCCCACGATGGTGCGCAACTGATCCGCGAGACAGGCGACCACTGCGCTAGCCTTTCTCTACACATTCACGATCATCACCATCAAGATATCTGTTCTGTTCATGTATCGCCGCATCTTCACCCTCAACGAAAGATGGTTCCGGATTGGTTGGTGGGTAAACTTCTTGCTGATTTTTCCATGCTACACCGTGACTGCGGTTACACTTACCGCCTGGCAAGTCGCCAACAGCGAGAAGTTTGGTGCGAACAACATCAGCAAGTATGCTGCCTACGTCCTTAGCTCTGTAAATGCGGTTTCCGACGTTCTTGTTCTGGCTCTTCCCGTCACAATGGTGTGGCGCCTACACCTCCCAGCCCGAGAAAAAGCTGCGGTAATGGGAATTTTCCTGCTTGGTTTAGTGTAAGTATCGTCCAAGCAGCTCATGACAATGGACGCTAATATCTATGTCTAGAGCGACCTCAATTTCGATAATGCGTGTCGTTCGATTCCGCATCAAAAGAGAACACCACTGGAATGCCGCATACGCCTTCTACAACGATTCCATAACATCCTCGACGGAAACATCTGTGGCGATGATCTGCGTGTGTCTCACAGTCGTCAAACCGTTGCTGCGTAAGACGAGAGACATCGCAGCTTCGGGTGCGGCTTCGCTAGTCAGTCTGATTTCCCAAGGCTCTGGGGGGAGAAGATCACCCAGATCGAAGGCCAGTGGAGCGGACGCTATACGAAGCACCAGCGGTGCCGTACATTCCCGGAAACACAATAATGGGATTACGGCAATTCAACAGTACGATATCGACGCGCTTCCGAGGAAGCCTTCAAGCAGCCAACCCTCGAGCAGCAATGATGATGAGATTGCGTTGGTAGATATGAATCCGTGAGAAGGAAAGCAAAAGAATCATCTTGACGCTCAAAAGAGACATATAGCTGAGCTTTACGGGAGTCAAAATCATGTATATCTCAGGTGGCCTCGGGAGAATAGTTACCTCTACTATCCTAGCTCTTTGATGCTACTTGCAACCAAACAAAGGGCATGTCGGCAACCTTGCCAAAATATTGCACCCAACCATATGATACGGAGTGCTTGTTGGGCCACCTTTCTCGGGCAACAATACTGGCGTGGTAGCTCATTGCGCTGTGCCGCATCAAAAGAATGCTGGTACATAGATACCAATGCAACACCCCAGGTCGGGGACCATAGAGTGTTACCCGTTCCACATATGTGATGTCGCTGCATAGGCTGTGCCGCATTTGCTATTTATCCTTCTTGGCACGATTGTGCATATTGTTTCTGGGATAAGTGAGCTTTCCAGGGTCGGCGCACGTTGTTGTAACTGTGCCGTACCCCAAGGGTGTGATCTGCACCCATTGGATCAGCCCATCTTCTGTTCCCGCGGACTTCGCCTTTCGCAGCGCGGCGGCGATTTCGGGCACGAAAGCAGGCCCCTCCACTTTCTCTAGTGTCGACTTCCAACCCAATTTCTCACTACCACACTGCCAATCATTCTGACGACGCCAAAATGAGCCTCCCAGAGTTCATCTTTGGCGGAGGAGGTTTGACCGACGCTTGGAGAGAAGACAACATCTCCGAGTTGATTGAAGCACTGGGGCAGGCCAGCATCAAACGAATTGACAGCGCTGCAGTATACCCATATACCTCACCAGGAGGAGCTGATAGACTTTTGGGTCACAGCAAGTTCCCCGAAAAGGGCTTTGCTATCGACACGAAGGTCCTCTTTTTCGGCGATGGTAGTGGCACCATGACGGCGGAAGCGATCCAGAAATCTCTTTCTGGCAGTCTCGAGGGCTTGGGGGTTCGGAAGGTAAGTGATCTGGCAACTGAAACGACCATCCCGCCAATGTTCTACAAATTAACGATGGCAGATCAACGTATACTACTGCCACGCCCCCGACAAGCAAACACCCATCGTCGATCAAGCCGCAGCAATAGACGCAGAGTACCGAAAGGGCTTCTTTTCCCAGCTAGGCGTCTGCAACATCTCCGTCGAGATGTTGGAAGAATGGCTCCATATCGCAGACGAAAAAGGACTCGTCAAGCCTACCGTCTACCAGGGGCAGTACAATCTGCTATGCCGCACCTACGAGACCACGCTGCTCCCACTCCTCAGAAAGCACAACATCAGTTTTGTCGCGTTCAGTCCGCTTGCAGGAGGCTTCCTGACGGGAAAGCTGACATTCTCAAAGAAGTCAGAGGACCTTAAGGGCACGAGGTTCGAGGTCTCGGATACGAACTTTGGTGGTATGCGGTACAGGAGCTTCTATGATAAGTCGGCCATGCACGAGGCGTTGCAAAAAGCAGCACCTTTTTGCGTCTCCCATGGCATCAGCTTACCAGAGGCCGCGCTGCGATGGCTTCTGTACCATTCTTCCCTGGAAGCTGACAGAGGTGATGGTGTGGTTATTGGCCCGAGCAATCTCTCACAGCTTGATAGTTATGTGAAGACCAAGAACGCTGGCCCTCTTCCGGAAGACCTTGCAAAGGAGTTAGCTGCTCTCTGGAATGATCGAGTCAAAGAAGCTGCAGCTTCAATTGTGGAATATTGAAGATAGTGCGCTATGGCAACATGGCCACGGTAGCTCTTGGCTTACCCTGCGGCACCTTCGAAATACAAATCCGCGTTTTCCTTAATTCTTATTCTTTCTTATACTTCTTCTACTGTCCTGCACGTTCGACTGAAGTTAGATGTTGTTTCCAATAATTGACGGGCATCCCTGTAGGAAGGATGTTATAGAAACTCAGAGTTCGGCCTGCCCACGTTAGATTCAGTACCCCATTTACTATAGCCACATATCATACATTCGTCTAACCGTTTGCCTAGGAATATGAACCTTTGTTGGTTCGGCGGCATACCCTCCTTTTTGAAAACTTTTGTTTCATATTCGCTTCGTTTCGCCTGGACAGAACTCTAGCGTTATGACCTTGCCGTTCGTCGTTTTCACAAACAGCTGCATGCTTCGGTTGCTGACCAGCGCCGAGTTATACCAGATCAAATAGGTAGAGAGGGTATTCCCGCGGCCGACACCAGCATCGAAAAGTGGGGCGTCGTTGCGAAGGTTCTTGCCCCCAGACTCGAGTTCCTATGCACATGATGACTCGCTCGCTATATCCTCCAAGCAACGTCGGAGATCAGTTGCCGTAGCGTCGCTATTGAGAGCAACGCAAAATGGCTTCGCAAATCCGCAAACATTGTCTGTTCCTAGCACGTTTACGCGACAGAGACGACGAGGGGCTATCAAATTGGAATCGGCCTCATTGCGGGTATGGCAAAAGCATCTTGAAAGAAGGCAATGATATCTTCGAAATCATCATCCTTGTCGAATTGTTGTGCATCAAAGTCAGTATCGTCTCCAATGAACAGCTAATATTTGCTGACCTTTAGCGAAACGGTTTTCTGACAGTCTTCCGTGCGAGCCTCGAACTTCCATTGTTCAGCTTGCCGGTGGAATACGGTGAGCTCGACAAGATCCGGTGGCTCTAGCATTGCAGGGGCCTCTTTCCAAAGATTTCCGACCAATTTTGGTCGATCCTCGCGAAGGGTGTGGCCTTTCTTTGGTCCTACCAAATTTATGCGTCGCATGATCATATCTATGTCACCGATGGCTGCTTCCCCTGAAATTCCGTTAACCCTACCTAGAAACGGCCGAATGGCATATCTCCTTTCGGTGTGAGATTCGAAGCTGATCCACATGGATTCCATTTATGAATTGTTTCATTAGAGTTGAACATGGGTTTGGAAGACATGTCGATGTTTACTTACGATACATTGGGAAGAAGATACCGCCTTGGGCTACCATGGAGGCCGGAAGCCGGCTGCTGAACCGGTGGATGTTGAACACGGGGAAGTGGCTAAGGCCTAGGGGTAAGCTATAGATCTTGCTATTTTCAGGTACCCGTACGGTCCTCATGAACGAAATGGAAAAATCGCTCTCACCGACGATAGATTGGAGGACACCTCGGTGAACGGCTTCTTGGGGACGGCCTTCTCATGTCTGTTTAATTCCACCTCGATAGGAGGGAGATAGCCTGCTAAGAAATGATGCAATTGTTTGTTCCGAGTTGATCTTGAGAGAGCTGGACGAGTCATAGCACGAACGGCGGGAAGTAATCTCAACGGGAGTGGTGGACACATCCTTCCAAATTGAATCAATAGGAGTGCCATACTCGGCAAATTGAAACGACTTCCAATATTTGAGCCCTGATTTACAAGCAGTTAGCCGTCGGATATTCCTGTTCCTATTCAGAATACCTCACCTGGTAGTTTTTCTTTCAAGGCCACCCCGATCCGTTCGATGGGCACGTTGTCGGGCAACTGAATGAGTGGAGTGAAAGTACCAGCTTGTTGGCTCTGGCATCGAAGTTTGTTTCTCAGTCCGCGAATCTTGATTCGGATCACATCTGAAGATTGGTATGGCTGGCTGGAGAGCTCCTGCTTCCTGATAGCGCTTCGAGATGTTGAAGCTTGACTTGTGTTTCGGCTCGAAGAGCTTGAATGTCGTAGAGTACAGCGCGTCTTTGAGCTACTGGACTGTGAGGTGGATCTACTTTTTCAAATCTTCCAACCATCTAGGTGTGGATTCGTTAGGGGCGGGATTGTTGCGACTATTTTGGGAGGGTAGACCTGGCTCGCATTCCTTGTGGCTGTTACAAGCACTTGGGGTGCTTGAAGTGCACACTCTTAGCAACTCCAAATGAACATCTAGGATGACCTTACCTTTCGGATCTGATCCTTCAACTATCAGCTAGTTCCTTTACAGCCGCCTCTACGAGATTGCAATCCTGGAACTTTGAGTGATATATATACACATACTGCGATGACTGGCTTTGAGGGGAATTATCATCTCATTGGGGAGACCTAATATGGCTGAGTATTCGGGGACAACCTGAATAGGATTAGATGACTGTGGACTCGATGGGAACAGGAACGACCGCACCAGAGTGTTCAGAGGACGTTCGACCTGCTGTTCAATAAAGCTCATGATTTTCAACGACTGCGCCCTGTGCATAAATTGACGCGATATATCCGTAAGGGTGTTGGACTTCCGATCAAGCTGGCGCAACAAGTTCTTATGTTCGCCCTTGCCCAGTGTTGCCAGGTTCACAACATTAGAGAACAGCATTGCCGTGTACTACAACGACGCTATGTAATTATCAGATGGTTAGTTTTCACCTTCCAAAGTGCTTCCGAGGTCGCTTACTCGACTTCCACGTCTGATCTCAGGTTGGCTTGGCCTGGCTTTGGGTATAGAACGAACAAGCCATGTGGTTCGCGATCCAGATCGTATATCTCATGTTCTCCTGTCTCCGGCTCAGATCCATCGGTCTGATCTTGGGTGCTTCAGGTCTGTTCCTTAGCCGTGGCTCGAGACGATGGCCCGAGAGAAGACAAGTCTCCGCAAGGCTGAACTGCTGGGCCACTCGCATTTTGGTTGCCGCGGGCACGCTCGGCCGAGTCTGACCTTTGGTCTTAGAGCTTTCTGGGCAGCCTCTTTAATTTCTTCTACATGATGCCTTACCGCAGAGAGGAGAAGCGATGGAAAAGCGAGCTTCTGCTTCAGCAAGCTGGCCTTGAGCTAGAGTTATAGGAAATCTGGGAGCATGGAGCCTGTGTCTAGGCAACAACTGCACGGTCTGTACCACGGCCACATTTACGAGGGGGCGGCAGTCATGTGGTTTGGAGCTGAGCGTCATCCATAGCCACGTAAACTCTTGCACCGACTAGCTCAGCCTAGCCCAACAACCACCGCCACCACTTACGATAAGCAAGGGTAGTCACCCTTGGCATATGGGTGACTACCCTTGGCGCAGTGGGGTAAAATATAGAGAACGCGCTCAGCTGCGCGCGGGTTGAGGTTAATTGCACAGCGCATAGCGTGGCGCGGGAAGGCTGACATGTAAGGCAAACTTGCTAGCGACTAGACGAATATGCTCATATCTTTAGGGCCGGATGAATGCTTTGGTGATGCTAGCAGGGAGGACGGCCGACCCGCACCTGCCATGACCTTGTGCGAGAGGCGTTGAAATTTTTGGGGCATTCAAGGAGTAGTTGGGGTGGCTGTGGTTGCCACTGTAGGTTGGAGGTATAGACACCCTACTGAGGGAACCAAATGGGGCCCATGGCTAGCGAGGCACATCTTACTGCAATTTACAAATTGACGCGTCGCGAACAGTTGATGGGGGTGCCAACTCGCCCGTCATCGACTCGCTATGCAGGTACGTTAATAGTTTCATTTCTGGCTTCAGAAATCTATCTTAAAACCAGCCCAGAAATATCCCCTCCGCCCACCCACACTACAGCCTCAGCGCCGCCAAAATCCTAAAACAACCAATCAGGTCTCCCGTATCCCCAAGACCCACCGCATCAATAATCTCAATCGAGTTTTCCAGATCCGGGCAAAACACAAGCTTCCAATGCTCGCCGGAAACCAGGACACGTGGGAACGTAATGGACACGGAATCCTAAGTAAGCTTGCGTAGGTTGAAATATGCCATTGCCCAGACGGACAGTTGCACCTCGCCGTCCTCCTTGCTGCCGTCGGGCGACTTGGTCTCGATGCTGATGGCGACGGGGTTGTAGTAGAGAGGCGAATATCGGATGGATTGATGGTCCCATGGAGTGCTGCGAGAGAAGTAGCCAGCCGGGAAATAGCCTAGTTTTTAGAGAAGAACGGTGGCCCGAGTCTGATGGCGCAGTCGATTATCTTGTTCTTGAAAAGCTCGCCGTATTTTTTCCCGGGATCGGTATCACAATACACGGAATTTCGCCCAATGTTCCGCACCACCCATCCACTCGCCTCCAGTGTTTGCGTCCATCAGGACGTCTTCATTCCAAGAATCACGCCACTCCTCAATGCTGTCCTTGTCCCAGCCGCTTCTCGCACCGTTGGCATTGCATCTACCGTGATTCTCGCCGCGCGATTCTTCCAATCGCTTCTGCGTTGCTTCGCGGATCTTCGCGACCCAGAACAACATCCCGCTTCCAGCCCGGCCTTTGGCCAACTGATCGTGATACTTCTTCCATAGGAATGGCAGATGCAAGATCCTCTTGTCAAATTCGACGTCCCTATCCGAGCTACTGGGCATGAGCTTATTGGCGCCAAGGCCAGAGTCCCGCCTTATACACTTATCGAATCCTGCAAGCCATTCGTGATCCGTATCTCTCCGGCGCAACGCTACCTCCATCATTTGCACTTCGTGGATATAAGCTTGCTTAGTGCAAGTCTAGAGCCACGGTTAATATCCATCGTAAGAGCGATGACAAGTATATCGTACCTCGATGGCTAGTTTAATGCCACAGCGGTTGAACAGGGTCCTTGCCGGGTTCCGCGCGTCGAAGAAAACCTTGATTGTGGTGCCAGTTTCCAAGAAAGATTTTAGGGCGAGTGCACTCTCGTCCCCCTGGCGTAGAGCGCCGTTAAGCTGTGAAAGGTCAACTATGTTGACCGTTGAGGCTGGTTCGGCATAGATGATCAGGCTGTCTGAGTCCACGGAGAGGTACAGAGATGCGGGGTCGTTCGGAAGTCCGAAGAGGCTGTGCATGAACGCCGGAAGGGCTCTTGGGATGGAGATACGCTCCACTGAAATCGTTGGAGTAGTTGAAGCCATTTCCAACGAGAATAATATTGGTTTCGAGCGACGTATTCAAGGCACGTAGAAAACGTGCGCACGGAGAGGACTGGGCGACGCGAGGAAGCGGTAGCGAATTTTCAGATCTTTGATACAACCATGAGAAAATGTACGGAGCAATGAGAATCGGAGACCTTGATCTCCTGGATACGGTGAGTCGACAGTCTCATTATATGTTGACTCGTTCATGTCGAACAAAATGGAATGTTGGCATATGTTGTGTAACAGCAACCTTTCACTATCGCCCAATGACCCATTGACACGAATTCAGCTGTACGACAAGGATCTCTCCCAAGATTCTATCTCTGCTATACCTCACGACGGCCGTGACACTGGCACCAACGCTTCGCTAGCTTCTATTCCTCCAGCTACCGTTGCGGACCCTGCGATCGAGCTTTCGAGAGCGACAGTGCTATGCGACGCCACAAACGAGACGCACCCGCGCATTCGTTCGACTGTACGACATGCGACCGCCATTTCGGCAACGTCAAGGCTCTACAGCAGCACCTACGAGACTCACCCGTGCATGCCTCATCGTTTGATTGTGACGACTGCGATCGATCATTTGATAGCGAGCAGGCTTTAAAGCAGCACCTAAGGGATTCGCCTGCGCATGCGACGTCCTTCGACTGTGATACCTGCGATCGCTCTTTCGGCAGCGATGAGGCCTTGCGGCAGCATCTGAGGGACTCCCGGGGTCACCAACAGGTTCCGGAAACCCCTTTGGATCTATTCTTCCGCTCCTTTCGGACCTTTGAGTATGAACCATCTCTACCGCCAGCTACGTCCTACGCTTGTTTGCGAAAACACGAGGGTTGGCAGCGTGGCGAGGCTGCGTCAGACGATGCCTGGAACAGGTACCAGGATGCATTGGAGAAGGAACTGCGCATGTGGTACGGTTCAGAGAACGATTTGGCTGCGTGGCATTCCCTTTGCCGTGCAATTGGTGTCGAGCCGCTTCCGCAAACGTGTGAGCGATGCGAGGAAGTATGAGCCCGTTATACCAAGCTCTGAAGATCCATGCTGATCCGAATTACAGGCGGCACGAAGGACGCACGTCAATATTGTTGATTTGATTGAATGGGGACGAAGGCGTGAAAACACTGAGGACAGAGTTCAGACCTTTCGCAATGTGGCCGAGCTGCGAGACTACACCAAGGCGACCGGTAAGATATTTCGCAACACGTTCGCTCAAGAAGACGGCAATGTTGTCCTGAGACATTTACTGCGCAAGATCTTTCGCGGCAGCTTGTGAAAGAGTGAAGTGCGCGTTTGCACCGCATCGTCTCCACTACCCCTTCTGCCTGCGGAGTTTAGCATATCGCGTCTTTTTTGCTGGTACCTACGTACTGTATATGTATTATGCTCGCATCTTCTTTATGACGAGGTCGAGCGAATTGACCCCTGTGGTGTGAAGCCCGTGGGCTGTTGCGGAGACTGGAAGCTCTGCTGACCGCGCGTCGTCTCCACGACCATAGCCCTCAGCAAGCCAACAATAGGACTCTGCAGGTGCATTTAGCGGAGAATCAGCACTTGACACTCAGTGGTCTGATAATGGCCGACAATATAGCTACTGGCAATCTGTGGGTACATGAGTCCCATATATCCTACGCAAGGGACGCCCGTCACGACCAGATCCACGCCCATCCCTGGAATCTCTCAGAACTATCTCGCAATCGACCCAACTGTAGATCTAATTTAAACTGCACATGCATCGCTTTACCCATGGACGTTGCGGCCCCACACCAGAATACACCGGCACCGAGACCAAACGTGACCACTCCGCTGACCGCCATGCCCGCCATACATCCTACATGCTTGGCAACCATCCATTGAGCCTCCGCCGCGTGCGCCGCAATGTGCAGATCGCGGCTCAGAGTAATGAAGACACCCCTATTCACATTATAGGAGCCCTCAGTAAGGATACTGGCGGCAAGGTGCAAGGAATAGTGTTGGCTGTTCCAGATGATGCTGTCGGAAACATTCCACTGGGGACGTAGTTGTTTAGCTGTAAGACAAGAACGTTAGCGAAACGAACGCATCCCTCTTAACACCTTGGCTTCGTCGTGGAAGAGGCAAATGCGGCATGTGGGACGCTCACCTGCATCTTGGATTGCCCCGTTCCCTAGGCCCGTCCGACCAATTTCCTGGAGAGCTTCCATCTCTTTGACTAATCTGATCAGACTAGATTGATTGGGGCTCTGTGGTAGTGCGCGGTCCGCTGGGCAGTCGAAATACTCAGCTCCTTCTAGCACCTCGGGAGTTAGAGGTTCCGATCCCGTGCCGTCAACTACAAGCACAATCCATCGCTTCTTCGCCTCAACATTTCGGACAATGGTTGGCCAGGAACGCGCGTTGCTGCCCCTTCTGATCATAGGCGTTCCTCGTTGGGGGATGAACCATACCTCGCCGGGAACTTGGGCGAGGAACACACGGCGTTCCGGTGGAGGTGCTATCGACCGCTTGTAAGTACCGAAGGAGAAGAGAATTTTCGTCAGAGATTTGACTTACGCTTGCTTGGTTCTTTTCTCACAAATGCTTTGGACTTTTGTCCATTCGCCTCCGTCACTCTGATCGTTGCACTGAAATGGATCTCAACATTGTCGCCGAGTGGTGCACAGCCTCGGACCGGAATGTTCCCCTTGGAGAGTCCATGCATGTTTTAATCTGTGAACGGCGACCAGGCCGAGCCTCTGTGATTTTCCGACGTGTCGACAAAAAGCTCTACCGCATCTAACCGAAGCCGAGGGCCCCCGAGCTCAGAAACAGCTTGAGGTGAATCGAAGCAACAACTTCAACGCCCAAACAAGGTTTTTCTGTTGAAATAGATGATGGAATTGCTGTTTCAAAAGGGTAAGAGGCAGAGGAGGGCCGTGGAAAAGAGGCAACAGACGCCTTTATAATGACACCTACCTGCATCCAAAGCCCTTTTGCTTCTCACCGATTCCGGCCCCAAAATTTTGCGACGCCCTTTGTATGCACATCGTGCTGTTTTATCCAACCTTCTCTCAGCGCTCCCAGCCAATCCCGTTGCGTGCATACACACCCCGCGTCTGCCGCCCAACCACGTCCATCGATGTTGATTCACGCCATGCTTCTGCGAAAAGGCACCAAATGACATTTCAACATTTGTTTGCACTTGCTTTGCTCCGGAGCTCCCTGTTTGGAAATGCGTTCATGCCCAAGGCCGCTCACCGCCTCGGGTGGAAGCGCATCGAGGAGGGCTAGCAAGTGGTGGTGTAGTGGGCATAGAATCGGTTGGTGGGTGGCGCATCACATGGGGTGAGCTCTCGTCCCTTCTTTGGTATCTTCTGTGCATCCGTGCCAAGCATAATTAGAATAGCTGCCTAATCTCAATTGTAGCGCCAGCGTTGTTCGGCTCTCCTTTGACACTCCATTGAAAAGACAACGCAATGGATGCCTTTGGACTTGTCCCGCACTCCTGCCAATATTGTCAAAGGATTGAGATCGATGGCACCTTACGTAGCGATTCCGTTGACCAGTCTTTTACGTGGACATTCCGCAGCGTGCAAAAATATGCGGAAGAATGCATGCTTTTCAAATGGACTTTACAGTTCCCAACCCGGACTCTACAGGCCACAGACTATCTCGTCCTATACATATCGACCGATCACGAAGACCTTGCTCGTTTGGAGGCAGAATGGAGGGATGCCAATGACAAGTTGGTGCTAGGAAGCGATGGCGAGGATGGCGAGCAGTCGGGCCTAAGTATTTTCGCCGAAAGAGGTACGTTCCTGTTATAAGGTATGCCCATACTCTTAGCTAACGAGTGCAGATAACCCCGCCGCTCAATATATCAAATCAAGGCCCCTCGCACGTTCGAGAATGGGATCAAGGAACATGAAAACATATCGCAAGCTCCTCAAAAACTGCCAAAATACCCACGAGAAGTGTAAAGAAGCCATGAAAGAAGTTCAACATTGCGTGGCCCCCAGACGTCTCCTTTGTACGCAACCAAATTCAACCGAAAGGTTATATACTGTTCCCCAAGGAGAATCCCCTCGCTATGTAGCATTAAGCTACTGCTGGGGTGACACACAGCAAATGGAAAAGGCAAAGACCAAGAGAGTTAATGTCCAGGATCGACACCGCAGAATAGAGTTATCTCAGCTACCACAGACGATAAGAGATGCTGTAGAAGTGACCCAATCACTCGGATTGGATTACCTTTGGGTGGACGCTCTCTGCATTATCCAAGACGATCCAGAAGACGTTGCATCCGAAATTGCAAAAATGTCGAGCGTTTATCGAGGGTCCACCGTTACCATTTCTGCGGCCAGTGCGAAGGACTGCACGGAGGGCTTCCTTGGAGATCGTGACCTGGCAAAGGTTTATGGTTCTCTATTTGAACTACCTTACTGTCACGAGTCTGGTGATGATGTGGCGAGAGGGACAATTCTATTGTCCGAAAACCCGATTTGCGACACGCATCAAGAGCCTATTGATGAAAGAGCGTGGACAATGCAGGAACACTTGCTCTCTCTTCGTCTTATCAGATTCGGTTCAAAACAAACGACCTGGAAATGCCCAACCCTCTATGTCAACACTGATGGAGGTGGTTCCCCTCATCCAACGAACAAGGACACAGACTTTTCAGTCAACGAACCTCACCGAGTGACTGAAGTGCAGTCTAGAATGGAACAGTTCGGTGGACTGGGTAAATCAGTGGTCTTGGGTGATTGGTTAGCTAATATCAGCGCGTATACAAATCGCAAACTCTCGCAACCAGGCGACAAACTACCTGCTTGTGCTGCTCTGGCAGAGAACTTTGCGAACATATTGGGCTGGAGAGCATCCAATTACCTCGCGGGATTATGGGAAAACGAAATCCAAGCGCAACTGCTATGGTCTCGGCGAGAAGATACAAAAGCAGAGAAACTTTCCCGTCCAACTTGGTCATGGGCATCTCTGGATGGGCCGGTCACATTCTTTGAGCTCGGCTCGTTGGAGTATGATGGTGTAGTCAAAGCGCGAGCGAGGCTTGAACAAAGCGAAATCATCCACAAAGTCAAGGATCACAACTACTCTGACGTTATATCAGGCCGCCTATGGTTGAGCGGACGACTGCAACAAACGCATTGGGATGGCTTTAGTCTTACGCGGAGCGTTAATTCTCCTCGGGCCTTACCCCTTGAGATCCGTTGGGACTCATCTAGTAGCATCGGTCCGCGGACTGTATGGTGCTTTGAAATAATTGGGTCGCACATTTCAATAGGCCTCATGCTCGGAATGAAGAATGAGACGGAATTTGAGCGTGTCGGCTACTTCGAGTGCGAACTTCCGGCATCTGGGGGGTACTTGTTTGATGGGGTAGAGCCACGGACCATCATTCTTCACTAGTACTGATTACTTGCTACTTGCTACTTGCTACTTCATTTAATCAGAGATGACCTAGGTTAATGGTGATACTATGAGTCCGCCTCCGCCAAACATTACTGTAAACGGATATCAGCTCCAACCGATTCCACTTGCACCTGAAGATCCGAATAAGGAAAATTTAAAAGCGGCTCACGTCAAGGTGGTGGAAGACAAGATGACAGTAGAGGAATTAGGACAATTGTATGCCTCAATTGCGACTACGAGTCCTACATGGAGCGATAACATCACGTACTATCGTAACGAGGCTTCAAATTACTAGATATCAGACTATACTCCGTCTATAACTACATGTCTTTAAGATTATCTAGCTAAGGCTTCAATGTGCGCAAAGAACGCTGCAACTGTTACGTGAATACACATGCAGATAGATCAGCAGCTGTAGATTTATATGTGAAGTACCCACTGTCAGGTGTCCTGTCTAAAGCAATCGTATGTAATGCCCCAAAAAGAAATAGTGTGGCAGGGCTCGTTTCACTGGGAGATGTACGAGGTAGGTCGTGGGGAATTGAAAGTTCCAGATACGGAGCTGATTCTAGGTGCGTTAGCGACAGTAGCTACCAAAGAGCGGGGATAGCTACCACAGGTAAAGCCTCTCCTATTGTAATTCCATATCAACGAATCTGTATCCATAGAAGCTCCATTATGCATGCAAGCTACCTTGATCGCGTTGCCGACGTCTGTTAGTATAAGTACGTATGCTTCGTTCTCATCCCCCACTCAAATACCTAGGTATCGATTTCGCGCTCGAACAATTGCCCCTGAGCGTTGAGGGTGGCGAATGTTGCGCGTTTGCTGTAGAGTTTGCGGCGTAAAGGAGGGCCTCTGCACACGCGCGTACATGGCCGTATCGACCGCGAAATCATGACAAGAAACGGTCGGGTTAGCGTTATAGAGTAGGATGATACAGAACCCGCTAAACCCAAACCTTAGAAGCCATTCAATCAGTCGGTGCACTTATCAGCAACGAACCTTGAGAGGATGTGTCTGGTAGAGCCTATCGGTTTAGTATAGAATAGGAGAGGAGACGCGCAAAGTGGTCTGCGCGACAAAGCAGACCCATCCATGCGTCCATCAATTTTGGCCTCTTGAAACCACTGAACAGCGAGAACCCCAATTTTCGGAATCAACGTCCTAGCCAATACGATGCACGCCTCCCATACGACCAGCTTGCCTCTCCCACCTTCGTCCGTCCCGAAGACGCGTTCCAGCCTCACGGGCACCACAATGGCAAGCAATTACGCTTTCTGGCTCCTGTTTTCGAGTTCCTATGCCGCATATGGGTAACACTGTTCGGTTAGCGGTTCCCTCATGACGGAGCGACCATAACGACTGGGCTTACCACTACTGTTACCGCGCGCACCTTCGCATCGAACACACGCAAGCGCGGCCACTAGTACGCCATTAAATTCTAGCAAGCACGCCTTACAGCTACCATCACCCTCACGGTCGCGCCGTCCGCCTCGTCCTCAGCACCTAGACCACCAGCACCGACTACGCCTCCTTCGAAAGCTAGACTATCAAAACCAACAACTACGCCATCCCACCGTAGCTCGCCGTATCATATGCATACAATTTGATACTATGGAGAATTCAAGAAACGCTTACACTACTCTCTCTTCTCTATAGCTAATCAAATTTGAAGGGATTTTACTCAGGTAAAGGACAAGTGGCACAAGTATGTCGTTTGCCTTTGGCCCTATACAGGAGTATATCTCATCTTGAAGCTCCTGGGTGGCATCCGTCCCGGTCGGTGCGAAGTCACTGGTGACCGAAACGCCCGCTCGCAGCCCGGGGATGGACAATGACACTACCCTCTCAGGTCCATCGCCATGAAAGGTTGCGAGTATCCTGTCCTCATCTGCACGTATTCCGCCTACTACCAAAAACTCCTTGAAATGATTGCCAAGTTGTCGTCGGCGGTCTTGACCGTTACCCGTGTACCGAAGGCGACGTGCGATATCGTAAGCGCTATAAAGGTTCCGTAGACCTTCCGTTCTGATCACAATAATGACCACGTTGTTTGCCTCTTTGTCAAGCATCCGCCTCCTTTTTTTCAATGCCACGTCCCAGTCACTGAAGAATGAGAGGAACGGCGTGGGTCTGCGAGTCCATGAAAGATGATCGTCAAATGCTCTTCCGTCTAGTCCGCGCGTTGGGTCCTTTGCAGTCATGTCAAAGCCGTTGAAACTGCAATTATAGTGTCGGGAGGACCGGTCGTGACATTCGACGCGGAAAAGAAAGCGGGGCGGCGGCGTCTCTGGTTGTGGGCTGAAATGATTCATCCTCAGATGTAGGGGGTTCTGTAAATGTAAGCAATGGAATTTCCAGAGGCAGCTGGTCGTTCCTGGGCAATTACCTCGCTTGTTGATCAGGGTAGAGTGCGACGCATATATTACCAAGAGCGATTGTGCGGTCGGAGCTGATGCTGGGCCGCAAGGAACGCTCACTTGCAGCTCGGCACCGATGTTATTCTGGACTAGCCACCTGATCTCCGCATGCGCCGCACCTTCGCCCACTTGTCTCACCGTCCCTGTTTACATCGCAACGACCAGCTCTAAATTAGGAAGCTTGAACGTAGTGTTGGGTCGGCGGCAAGCTGCGCAAACCGCCGTCTCTTCACGATCAATTATAGGCGACCCTATATCCATGCTAACACGAGATGCAGGACAGCGGTCTAATCGCACAAGAGAAGCCAAGCTACTGGCCAATGACATGGCTGGTCGATTTTCACTTTGAAACTAGGCGATCGTCCAAGCTTTGCATTCAGCCCAAATGACAGCTACACATCTCGAACCCCCGAAACTAATAACATAGCTGAAATGCGTCGATATTTCCTATTGGGTTAGGTATTAGACTTGCACCGGCAACACGGCCCTATATCTATAGCATCCCCTTGACGAACAACCTATTACTCTATTTCTCCGACTCTCCAACCAAGGCGACAGAGACATGGCATTATACCTCGTCAAAACATCTCAGTTCCCTCTTGGATCACGAATGGTACATACATATCAAAGGTATTTATCGTCCAAGCCACCTGTTGTAAGTCCCCGGGAATGTTTTAGTAATAGAAGTAGCTGCTGATATCAAATAATAACTAGCGACTGCGCTGGTCAAAGCAAGAAAAGAATCGACTCATCAAGTTGCTTGAGAAGGACTTGCCCATCCCCGATATTGCCAACGTCCTTGGCCGGAGCATCTCATCTATTGAGAATCAAAAGAGGCGCCTAAGCAAGGTCAAGATTAGGAAACCTGTTCTGCGTACGGCTAGTGGCCATGGGTTGACCTCGATATTGGGAAGGCTCGAAAGGGACTTAGTATCATGGAAGCGATCCGGGTGAACGGTATGGTGGGAAGACCGCTGGGGTTGAGTTAGCGGGCATGATAAGCAGCATTCGTTGCGAGGACTTCAGCTGCGGCGCGTTGGCTTGAGCGCAAAGCGTGCGGATGAGGGTGCTGGCGCCCTGCGTGCAAACAGCATAATTGCGAAGGAGAGAGAAGGAGCGAGCACCGAATAGAAGAAACTCCTCGGGTATGCGTGGAGGTTGAGGCAAAAGCAAAGTGAACGACGGTGCATAGGTGACAATGCCAATCGTAAGTCGAGGTTCGGTTGGTGATCTTCATCCCGCGCGCTCATGGCCCGGTTCACCACGATACCCCATGATTATCCCTTGAAGGATCCTACATCGCCTGGTGGTGGAAGTCTTGTTGCCGCTAAATGCTTCGAGAACGTGGGGTCCGTCGTCCACACGTATATTACCCGACGCAGGTCAAATTGCCCAATATAGGATAGCTCAACCGTCATTGGCGAGCCGCGATGCAGGAACCGTCTCCATATCCGTCGATATTGGCACAGGGTCCTATCCTCTAGAGCCTCGAACGCGTTGAAGAAATGCTGGCGCGACATGTTTCTGGAATGAAGTCGTCCAAGCGAGCGAGGACACATCCTACCCCTTCCTTTCGTCGCTCTTGAAGATATCAGCGTGATATGCGTCCATTGGGCCGTCAAATACTTACTGAGCGCATGCACCGGGGCTCCCAACTCTAGTGCTCCACATCCAAGGGCCAAGGACCCCACATCCCCAGCGATACATATTGTCGAAGCGCACGTCTGCGCGCCCTCTTCTTCCTCACCATACCGACGACACAATGCTCCGACTCGAGCTCGCCAGCCTCTTCCTAGCCACACTCTCGCTAGCTTCGCCATTGCACCTCCGGCAAACCTCCGATGTCGTCTTCAGCGTAACGAACTTCACCGCCTTCGAGGCGGACCCCTACGTCGACGGCGCCCAATCGAACCTCTCGTTCCACGTCGTGGACAGCCGCCGCGGATACGAAGCGGAGGCCGACTGCGTGGTTCCGAACACGTACTTCAATCTCCATGCTATCAGCGCCTTGTACGACGTCTGTCAGTCGCAAGAGCTGGGCTTTAGCTATAGCTATGGGGATAATGCGCTAGTCGTGCGGAGAAGTTGGAGGGCCAATGAGTGAGTGACCGAAGAAAACGTCGGCGGACTTTGATGAATGGGCAGCTCACAGGCGATAGGACATCGTATGTATCGGGATCCGGGACGCAGCCGTGGAACTGGAAGGAAGATGGGCCGGACGCGAACGCAACGACATATCCGGACGGGAAGCTGTATGCGAGGACGGAGGAGTGGCTGTTCCCTGTGACAAGGATTACGCCATCCACTCCTCCATAAGATAATCGTTAAGGAGATAGCAATCGACTTAAAGCGGATTCTATGCATGGTCATCTGTAGCGATCGAATCATTCTAATACCATTCAGCCAAATGCAAATTCTCACTATTGCGCCTCTATTCCGCCGCTATTTTTTCTTGCGTGAGCCTGTAATCCCCGGAAGAGCGAACGTAAACGGATTCATGCGCCCGCCCCTAACGTCCCAAACCCCGTTCACCCAGCCAATAGTCCCGAGGCCCAGACCTCCGTCTGGGCTCCATTCCAGCTGCGCTTTTCCCGTAACACCTACCGCTACCTCTAGACTCGCAAACCTCTCCGCCGCCCGATTCATCCCTCCATTGTCCCAGGTGGTGAAGATCCACACTAGATCAGCTTCATGTCCTGCTGGCGGTGTAGCATGTTCGTTCGTTCGGCTTCTTGAGCCGTCTGGCCTAATTGGCGTGATAAAGAGCGCGGACGGCGGCGCATAGTTGGCTTCACCTATTAACTGGCCGAGACGGAGTTTTTGACCGTCCTCAAGAGCCTGTGCGATCGCGGACATCATGTCTAAGACATAACGTTTGGAGGGCTTCGTGTCCTCCCTTGGCGGTCGGGATCTGTCAAGATCAAGATGCTCCCGTAGGTAGTCCGCTAGACGACAACGCGGTCCGTAACGATCCTTTAATTTAAAGATGAGGATCTCGATGACTTCGTCGGCGAAGGGGCTGAGCTTGCGGCCTGGTGCGACATTCCTTGACCTCCACTTTGGAGGAAGATCAGACAAATGTTCTAGGTCGCGGCTGGAAAGCCTAACAAGATTCTTTTTGCTTCGGGGAAGGAGCCTGAACAAGAAACCTTGCGTTCGGATGCCACGCTCCGTGATTCTGGGCGATTTGAGGCGGCAACGGTCGATAAAGGATTGTTGAAATCTCGAGGTAGGCGCGTGATATTTCAGTTCGCAATCTTTGAGGTAGGAGCACAAGTCGTACTCCATGATCTTCCGCGAAGGCATGAAGCGTCTGTTGTTGATGATTTCGCCGTTAAGCAGGATAAGCGCAAGTAGTGCGACTGACAGACTATACTTGTCAGATACGAGAGACGAGGCTTCACTGATGTCAAGTCGCGTCGAGAACTTGGCTGCGTTGGCCAGAATCGCAACCCGGTCCTGTTCTTTTAGCAGTGAACGGTTGCAGATGTCCTCTAAAATGCTCAGTGTTGTGGTCGGATACAGGTTGACAGAGGGGGAGTTGTTCGAATTGGATCGCACTCTGCTGCCGGGACTCATGAACCTCCTGCTCCGGGGCAGAGAATGCTTCCTCTTACGAACGATCGTATTCGCCTTGGACTCCTTGTTCCATACATTGTACTGCTTTACTTTGACAAGTACGGTGGAAGCCCATTGGTCGTCCTCGCCTTTCACCATACAGAACATCGTGACCGCCCTTTTAAACTCTGCGAGCTTCACTACCAGTTCGTTTGGTATGGAACCGAAGTTATACTGTCCATCCTTGGAGAGGTTTTTAGCGTGAGGAATCATGATCTCCATGCGGTCCGATGCTAAGTGGTCTTCCTGGAAGATCCAAGCTCGGTCCCAGCGAGAGTCTTCAAGGATTCTATCAATGAGCGACTGGATTTCAGCAACCTCCATGGTGGACCGCAGCTTAGGCTTTCGTATATTGTCCTTCTTGATCGAGGCGGACCATGAGAGGAGCGAAGCAAGCGTATTCATCTCGCGTTGTTGTGTGAGCGCTGTAGTCATCAGTCCAAGGGCCACTGCGCTGTCCCCATAGACCACATCCATGATCTGCACGCCCAACTGGATGTCGTTGGGATATGTCTCCTCATCTCCCGCCCGCTGGTAAATGCACTCTTTATCAATCCAGATCAGCTCAATGCCTTTGCTTTGCGCGAACCGAATGACCCTTTCCATGTAGACATCAGGAAAGTCGCTTTTGTGCGGTTTCTGTCCGGCCCGTCGCACTCGGTAATCGAAGCGTTCTCGAAGGCCACATCCCGAGGGGAGCAATTCGGCCTTTTCCTCAGTCCATCTCCAAGATACAGCGAGGTATGAGCTTCCGTCATCGTGCTTCCTATCCCTAATCGGTATGGATAGCTGAGTTTTGCGCCCGGCCGGCATCGTTTGGTAGCCATGCGGACCACGCTTCAAACGCTTCGTGGGTCTTTGCTCGTCCAGTCGCTCTAAGTCCGGTATAGAGGAGATATCTAAGAAGCGCAATCGCTGCACCCACTTTTCTGAGGCTTCGCGACTGGCCTGGTAGAGCTGCACCTCGCGTAGTTGATCGAAGAAAGCCGTGAAATCATGATTGAAGATATCGCCGAATGAAAGATGGAGGTCGTTCTTCATTTTGGCTGAGACGTCAGTCTGCGTGTTAAGAACTCACAAAGGCCGTCAAACGAAGAAAGGATAGTGGAGGTGAGATGAGAACTTGTCAAGAGTTGAGGCAGGGTAAGACAAGACAGCGCGACCCCGACGCGTCGACGCGTCCTCTTACCTGTTTGCGGCTGAGCAACATCTCAGTTGCCTTTTTGCCTGACCGGAGGCTTATGCACCGCTCAGAAAGTTAAGGAGCAGAGTAAAGGCCACAGTAACCAGAGAGCGAGCCCCGTGCAAATTCCAGCGAAGCACGTGCACGGCTACCCTTCCAATGAACGTCTTTTGGACTCCGCAAGATTTGAAGAATGTAACCAATTTAGCTAATAATGACCTACTAATCACACTAGGCTGCTAATGTTGGAGTAAGTAAAAGGTGAAAATACATGTACTTATGCTCTGCATTTAAGCACAACACGTACCTTCCTAGGTACATGCTACTCTTAACGGCTAAGCTCTATTCAAGAGCATTCGATTTATAGCAGGGAGCTAGTTGGTGCAGGCTCATTCCGCACCCCTCGAAGCGCGCAGACGTCCGACAGAAGCTCAGCCTTCGTCCAGTAGTTTACTTGAAAATTGGCGTCTAGATTCACACACGCATGGTGGAGAAAAAGACTCCCCAACAGAAGCAAGTACTCCCATTCGAAACGAAGGTCAAAGCCATAAAAACCGAGCTCAAACCATGCCATTTCGCCACATATATTGTACAACGTCCCTACACCACCACCACCCCTACAACTTCGCCCCCGTCTGCGCCTTCTTCAATATAGGCTCCATCTTCGTGGCCTTCATAACATCACCCCGAATCTTCAGCTTCCCGCTCATAAACAGCTTCTGCGCATTCGCCTTGCCGCTGACCAGCTTGCCAAACTCCTCGTCGCTGAGCACCAAGGTGACGGAGGCCTTCTTGGGCGGATCGCCCTTGCCGACGGTGCCCGACTCCTTGAGGTCGATGTACCACTTTTCTTCCTCGCCGGCCTTGTTCTTGAGCTGGAAGACGAAGATGGCGCCGCCCTTTTTGATGGCGTCTTCGCGGCCGGCTTCGTCGTTGGCGAGGGATTGCGCGATGGCGTCGAAGGCGACGGAGGAGGGGAAGTTGTCTGTGCGGAATGAGGGTCAGTATTGCGTTTGTTTCGAAGGGGCGCCTGCGGGCTGACGGGCACGCGGGCAGCCGTCAGAGTGCGCTGCGCGGCGACTTGGAGCCCTTGAGAGCCCGTTTCAAGGCGGCTAGAAGCACCGGGGACCCGCAATCGCTCCAAGCCCGCCATAATGCGTCCTACTGACCTGCTTTTAGAGACATCGCGTGTAGTTCCCGTGCTTTGAAGCTATTCAATCCAAATCTCGTTCCACGTTGTTTGCGCAATCAATCGCGGCTCGTAAGGACAGGAGGGAAGGCGCTCGATGAGGGGGGTATAAATTAGGCGTAAGGATGCTCGGCAGATTCTGGGGCCACTCCGCTATTTGAACGACCGACACTCGGGTGCTTGTGACAGAAAGTGATGTCGGAGCTTGCGAAATCCGGGGAAGCATGTGAATACAGGAAGTTGCCAAGGCCGCTACGGAGATGCCGAGGCAGTGACGTCTGCGCACGTGGAGTAGCATTCACGAGCCGGGCCGAATGCGTGCTAGGTGCCGAACTTGGGGCTGGGGATTTCGCCGGTTGGTCGTGTGCGCTGTGCTACTCTTCTAGGAAGGAAGATATTTGGAAGATCTGCGGGGTTTTTTTTGACGGCATTATGGTGTTATCGGCGATTGGTAGCGCTGGACAAGATGCTAGGAAATTGCATTCAAGGATCGTAGGTATGCTACTCGTAGCCTCGTACATACATGAATCTCATAAGTAATAGTGATCATGAAGGTCATTAAAAAAGCGAAATAAACAAGAGAAGATAAGAAACGAAAGTACCAAAGAAGAATACCAGCACCTTGGCCTCGACTCTGTTCACGTCGCCAGAGGAAGCCGGCACTTGCGCCAAACCCAACCCCATACCGTACCATGGCCACCCTACCCATCCCAACCGGTCGGCGCGGGGGTATATGATTGATGACAGTCCGCCCGACCGGGGATCCAAACTCCATGCGCTCCTTTTGATATGCATCCAATCCAACCGAACCATTACCGAACCGTGGTACAATTGCCGCGTCAGAGTACTCCGAACCGTACCAACAAACACCGAGCCCATGCAGTCATTATCTCGAAGAGCGTCGTCGACGTTATTTCCAGGACGAGAACATAGTCCCGCGGAGCAGGCGCTTCATATGCTCGCCGCCACCCCAGAAGCTCTCCTTCGTCGCGGGGCTCTTCCTCAGCGTAGCACGCGGCATGCCCAACCATCGACTTAATGAATGTGGGCTTCTCTCTTTCCCACTAACTTCCTCGATTGCTTGGTCCACCTCCTCCATTAGGGGCCCCATGATCCTAGGCTCGAGACCGATGGGGCTTAGCACGATGGGCACGTCCATGACTTCCTCCTGGTTCCTCTTCCATCGGTCATGGCCAGCGATCTTGGTGAGAGGTTCCAGCGCGTCGTCCCAGTTACCTTCGCGCAGCTTCACGTCCTCGAAGTTGAACTCCACAAGGGTGCGGCGGTGCTTGTGGATGAAGTCGGAGATTTGAGACGAGTCCATGATCGCATTTTCCAACTCCATATGCCGAAGGCGAGAGAACTTCAAAGGCCGTGGACCGCGGACTTCACCGCGCATTGAGGGATGCATGCGCTCCTCTTCGACTGGAAGCATGCATGGTTCCTTGTCCAGGCTAAGAGGCGAAGGCCCCCGTTCACCTTTCCAACGGAAAAAGAGGCGCGTGAGGCCGCGGGAGAGCGTGCGGAGGTAAGCATACAGGATGCGTAGATGTTCTAGTGATTGGATCCTTGCCTTGGGGGAAGCAGGCGCGGGAATTGACTCCATGCATATTGACAGACATCTGATCTGACCCCAGCGCTTTGCCGAGGAGGGAGTACTACCAAAGCGCATTGGATGGAGATAGAGAAGACCGCCTGGATGGATGGGATGTAGAGAGAGGGAGTGAAGGCTATACATGGGTGCACGCTCCACAGCGATGCGCAGGGAGATGAGCGCATAGTCGACGGCGCTGCGCCGATGTCGAGGCGCGCTATTGAAACCCGGACAAGAGATCGTAAGGTGCGTGAGGTTGATGAGTTCCGAGAAGGCGGCGACAAAGGCGGGAACGTTGGTTGCAGCATGGAAGAGCGGCGGATACTGCTGGACAAGCAGATTGGTCAACTCCGCCGTCCCATACTTCGGTGTCTTGATCGCGCCGCTACTATTCTGCGGGTTCTGGATCTGCGGTTCGTAGAGGAACTGCTTCTCTTCGCCAGTCTCTGGATCGATGATGGGCGGAAGGAAGGTCTCTGAGGTATGGGGCATGTGGAAGGTGAATGTCTTGACGTGGCGACCAATCCGAGAGAGTGCTTCGATCCTTGCCGGCTTCGAGAAGCTTGAAGGCTTGAAGGTAACAGTAAGGGACTCAAAGAGAATGGGCGCAGCGCGGGTCGAAAAGTCATGGCAGACCAGCCGGAAGTTGGGCAGATCGTCGTGGTCAATATGGGCCAGCAAGTTCTCGCGACAGTCATCGTTGAGCCAGAAGCGCAAAAAGGCAGAGCTCGTCGACAGGACGAGATTACAAATGGAGCTGAGGGAGCGGGTCGCTGCGATGGTTAATGTTGGTGTTCGTCGGCGCATGCTCCAAGGGTCTCTCACATCTTCCGTCCACAGTCGTCGCAGGAGTCAGCGGTATCTCGCCAAACAGCAGCTTCGAGCTGGATCGCGACGAGGTCGTTGCCGCGCTGGTATAGCTACTCTGGCTCTCGCCAGACACGGATCGCTTCAGCGCCGGGGGCGCAGGTCGTTGCGAATGCATTCGTGATCGTTCATAAGAAGTTCGTCAAAGCAGATAAAGTGTCGTTTCAATCGGCTTCGAAACAAAGCAAAAGCGTCGGGAAAACCTTAGGAGCGCAAGGCATCGCGAGCGGCCGTGTATTTACCGGCGCAGAGCGCAAGTGGGGATGCTCGCCACGTGAGACGCAAGTGTGAGTCAAAGGCAAGTCCATTTGGGCGGCGCTCAGCTGTGCGTCTTCTACGACTGCTGGATTCGGGCAGAGTATTGAGAGGGAAAACACGACTATATCGCGGTGGAAGAGCGTGTTCTTATGTGTTAGAGACGTGTTCGACGTGACGATTCGACGGTCCGGCCGGCGGGGCTGGGGCCTGGAGCCGGGCTTGAAACGTTGAAACGAGGCTGGCCTATCGGGCGAGAGCATGCGTGGGAAAGTGGATGCTTCTCGTGCAGTAGTCCTGCAGGCGGCCTCGAAAGCGGTGGCTGGGCATCAACCGGTGAGCGTTGAGAGGTGCCGAGAGCATGCAGCCGGCGCGACGGCGCTTCGTCTGTCGCGTGCGAGGGCCTGATGACGCGCCGAATGTGAATTCTGCGAAACGCGATTCGACGAGACAAACAAACAACCCCGAATTCTGCGCCTTCGCGCGTCTGTTTTTGGGGAGCAAAGATAGACTTCGAAACAAGGTTAAAATGTTCCGTGGTTTTATCGATATCTGTCCGCGTTATCGATCGTGTCGCGTGCGGATCGAGGCGCGACCCTGTGGCTGGAGCGTGTCAACACCAAACCACCATCGTGACTTCAGCTCGCCCGTCTGCAAGTCCGAATGGAGCATGCCGAGTCCTAGAGGCCCCTCCTGGCCAATGTCAGTTTAGTACAGCTTCCAGTCTTCGCGTAAGAGAACCAAAAAAATGCCCATCAACACGTCCCTCCACGAGATCGCGAAGTAAACACGGTCTTGCTTACAGATCCGCATCTCGCCGTCCGCATAACCCTATCAGCCCACCAGCACCGCGAACTCTTGGTATTCTGCACCACGACCGCGTAAATGCCTCACCTGCATGCTTTGCCCTCGCACATCACACCGGATACATCAACGGCGTAGTTTGAACGGTGATCCGTTGCGGTAGTGCAAGATGTGACCAAACCGTTATTGTCATTGGATATCCGCTACCGAATTACATGAAACAAGAAGCCGTGTTTCGTCTTATCACCCCGAGGAAACAAACACATCCTGGTGTTTCCAGAAGCTATTAGGTATGGAAATGGTTGGGTGTAGACGGCTGCATTTTGCCACCTCTGCCGCTGCCCTGGGTATCCCAAAGTCCCAGTGCTCCACGAAGGGTTGCGCCCGGAATCGGTTAATCACGGCGTCTTACGTGCAACCAGCTCCAGCGCGAACACTGCGCGTATCGACGTCTTCTTCGCGTCCTCGCTTTATCCCCAACTTGAATGATGATCCTCTCCCCCTCACCGTCCCTTCTCGTCTGAGAATCTCGGCGCGCCCTCCGGCACTGGCGGCGGCTGATAACTGCCTCTATACCCATTGATAGGCGGGAGGTCCTGCCCTATCGCATCTTCATAGCTCGGTGGTGCATCGTCGTACGGAGCCTGCGGATGCGAGGCAACAGGCGCGCCTTGTGGCGGAAAGGCATTTGCGCCAGCGAAACCCTGATGTGTTGGAGTGGTTGGTGTAATAGGTGCTTGGCCTGGACTCAGATTGGTAGCTAGCGAAGGGTTCAGCTTGCCGGTGTCGCCCGTTAGATGTGCTTCGAGGAGGGCTTTAGGCGGCGCGATGCCAGAGTAGACTTTGACTGGCAGGCGGAGAGCCAGGACAACGAGCTGATCTTCGCCGTGCTGGTAGGAGCCATAGCCTAAGCCAACGCGCACTTCGAGCTCGTAGAAGCGCGAGAGGTTGCACATCTGGAAGGTTGGCGCGACCGTATTCGGGATCGGCTTCCCAGACCAATATTCTGCATTGATAGGAATCTCCGTACCGACTGGGTCTGCCGGAGAGCCCATCGGAATCGCCATGTTGCTCATGCTAGCTATTATCCAACTGTTTGACTCAGTACGCATGACTTCGTGCGCGCGCACTTTGGTGTAGCCAATCAATTCGATCTGGAGCATCTGCATATATACGTTCTTGGTGCGCTCGCTCATGTTCTTGACGAGAATTCTGAGGGGAATGTCCTGGTTGCAGGTGAGAACAGCAGGGTTCGGCAGACGCGCATCCACCGTCACACGCGGAGTGATGCTTGACGGCGACGGAGAAGTGGGGATGCTGGATGAAGAGTCCTTCCTGTCGAAGAAGCCCTTCTTCTTGCCCATAGCAGCCACACCCGGCGCATTCTCCAAAAACTGATGTTGTCTCCTTGCATAGGCCTCTCCATCCGCTTGTGGTGGGCGCGGCGGTTCGATGGGGAGCAGCGTGAAATTTGCCATTGCTCGCGGGTTCTCCTTGAAGAACTGTGGCCGATTCACCGTCACCTTCACGTAGTATCGTATCTCCGCTTCGCCCGGAAAGCCATTGAGTGACGGTGGCAAAGTCGTCTTGACGTGCTGGGTGGGAGTTTTGGCCACTTCGAGGGCCATGTTCGCGAAGGAGACGTTCGTCGTCATGCTGTTGTGCTGCTGACAGGCAGTGTTCAACGGTATCTATCCAGCACATTAGAAACTTCGAAATCAAGAGAGCTGGGGTAACTGACCTTGAATTGGAAGGGGTATTCATAGTTGCCCGCATTGATCGTGTAGCTCGCCTTTGGATTGGCAAGCAGCTCCTCCTGGCGCGTGTTCGCAGGCCACAGGATCTGCGTTCTGTAGAGGAACTTGTGGACTTCCAATACCGGCCGCTGTCTCTCTGGTCTGTCCGGCCTTATCGGCGCCAGCAGGCGGGTCCTTGACTCCCCTTCTAGCTTGACTATGATGCTGCTGACATTGTCCGTTCTCGGGACGCGGAGAATCACCTTCCCATTGATGAAGTCGAGGTTCGTGTAGTGTTCATGAGGGTGCTGCAATTGGATTTGGACGATCATCGCGGTCCAAGGGCGTGTGCTCTATCGTTCGTGACGGGTAGTTGGATGGGCGAGGCTTGGGTGTAGAGTGAAGCGATCTCGTGAGCGACTGTTGAGGGTAAGTGACATGTCAACGCATTATATCCCGAGGCCCCGGCTCTTGCGCTGAAGAGGATTGATTTGTACTGGGCAGTGTGTTGTCCAGATTATGCGCCGCACAGCCCGTGAACGCGTGGTCAATAATGGCGAGTCTGGCTGAAGTGTGCCACGGCGCGCGGGATGGCCGGACGGGCATTTGTTGCTCAAAACCCTCGCAAACGTCATAGGCCAAGAACTCACAAGAATGCGCAAGAACAACGCCCGGACTAGCACCACCTTTTCAGACTTTGTATCCATTCGTATAATTATTTTCAGCTATGAATCAATGAATTTTAGGACCACATAGCTTCGCGGCGCACGCATCAGGATCTGAAACCTCCTGGTCTCAAATCCGTTGTGGTTGTGCACAGCCACAGCCACAGCCCGCCGAGCGCCCCCTTTTCTTACCCCTTCGCTCGATGATACCAAAACCCTCGCCCAGGTAAGGCTAAGTCTGCAGTGGTTACGCGTTCCTGCAGTTGGTGTTTGAGGACCGAAGTGTATATGTTCCCCTTCCAGAACGGGCCGTAGCGAGGACGACTTGTTCAAAGTCCTTCTTTGGCCAGCATATCTACCAAGTCATGATCAGCAAGATGAAGCGAGGAGACAGGGCGTGCCCTGCCTCGGCAGAGAAATGTCGTATCGGAGGCATTCAGGCCCGGGATTCTGAACGTACCGGCAATATCGAGATAGAAGGCGATAGCATTGAAGCTGCCGTGATTAGCTGCTATCCACGTACGTCGGGTCCCTCGAAAGAGATACTCACTTCCTCTTGCTCCCCGTGAGCTCCCAGAAAAACCACTTCAGGCGATTCGTCCAATTAATCAGGTCCAGATGGCTGACTCCTATCAGAGTTCCCTTGTAGTCGCCCCACCGACTCGAGTGGACGCTGAATGCGTTAGCTGCATGCCGTACTCCCATGACGAGCTACAACTCCCACCTAACAAGCCCGTCATTGAGACCGCCTTCCATGTTCTTGATGATGGCGTGGGAAGCCGCAAATACCGACCAGAACGAGGGTTCCAGCGATGCGCCATACGAGTAGTACCTGAGTCGCAGTCGGTCATCAATACTGCCAGTGCAAGGATACTACATACCTAATGCCCCTCACATTCGGAGTCTTGTCATTGAACTCTCCTTGCATATATCGGCGCGTGAGCTGCGAGAAAGCCCCGGTCTCCAAGCCAAAATAGTCCATGACCTTGTAGAGCCTCCGAATTTGGTGTGCTAGAATTTGTCAAGGGAGAATCTCACTCGAAGAGGGATACGTACGACCAATGGAGTCAAACATGTAGTCTGCAAAGGCCGACCCCCTGTGCGGTGTCGCGATGGTGGTCAATGATAAGACGCTCAAGTTTGTCGGTTGAAGACGGCTAATCATGTACCGCGCATCAAGACCACTGAAAGCCCCTCAGTCGGAGTAGTGTAAAGGATGGAGAGATATTTACCCCTGGGTCTAAATCAGCAAAAGCTTCGAATGAGCGACAAAGTCAGGTCTACCATGCTATGTCTGCATCCTATTAGCGGCCTTGTTCGACGCAATAGTGACAACACAGTCTTGAAAAGCGCAGACTTACGCTATGATGTTTACATCTTTTCCTTTGGCCTTCTCGGCAATACTTTCAGCTAGTTTCGCTGCCCTAGCCTCAATGCTTCCAGAAGGCGGCACGGCAGCCACGATTACCTCGATGCCTTTATGGGCCAGCGCGTCCGTTATCCCTCGCCAATATTGTATGCCGGGTAAGAATTGGCCCGCAAGGCGGAGTTCATCGAAGCCGAGGAGACCGTGGGCGAGGATGATAGTGTGCTTCTGTTCGAAAGTTAGGAACCGGCGCGTTGCGGACTCGGATGTGAGTAGGCATCGAACCGGTGTCTCTGCTGCGGGTCAGACATGCGCGAAGCTCAAGGAAGGCGACGACAGACCATAGTTATCTCGCATCACCGCATATTCATCTTCGATAACGCGTCCGATGTTCTGCAAACGCGGGTCTTCTCTCAACCGTCGACTAGCGCAGAATGTTCGTGGTATAGAGACGAGGGGCGATGCATGGGTGCTACGTGGCTGCGAGCGACAAAGGGTCGCTCGAACACAAGGGCGTATCATCGGGTGAAGTGCATCGTGAAGAAATTTGCTGATTGCTGTCTAAGCTCGAGCTCGAATTCCGCGTATTTCTGGCGTTGCGGTGACGTAAGTGTCCGCGGCATGCATGGACCAGGGCATGCAACCTTGGAACGATCTCAGGAGAGTGATTGACAAAGTGGAGTCCAAATAAGCTTAAAACGACCACATTGTTGCAATCAAAGGGCATGCCATGACAGTCAGTTCATATATGGTATATGCGAGGCTGAACGAAACATGGTGTCGCCCAAGCCCTAGTCTCTAGAGCATGCTGAACAACTCACCCGCATGAACTATACCCACCAGATGGAAAAGAAAGCCGACGGAAATGTCAATGGATTGGTTGGCTGTATCGATATATTCGTGCTTGGTCTAACAGAATAGCAGACGTCTCATGCGCCAATGTAACACATATGGACACGCGGGCCAGCTTCGTAGATCGTAGACCCAAATTCCGCCACCCTTCAACCAAATGTATCCCGTCACTGCATGAAGTTCCGGCCATAGGCGGTGCTCGAGAAGGAGACAATCAATCTCTCGCTCGCGGCGGCTCGGGCTTCGCGTCGGTCACGGCCGCGACCAGCTGCTCCACGACTTTGGACCCAGACTTCTTTCCAATGGCGTCAATCTCCTTGACCTTCACATCTGTTTCCTTTGCTGCATCTTCCTCCGCCTTCTTGTTGCCGGAGCTGTGCTGCATCGCCGTCAGTGCCTGCCTGGCCCAGAGCGCTCATCCCGTACGACGCACCTCTTTCTCGAACTTCTGGAACTCGGCCTCCTTCTCCTTCCGATAGTCCTCGATCTCCTTCTGCGCTTCGCTTCGGGCGTCCTTTACTCGCTTTGTGCGGTCTTGGGAGGGTCAGCGCTGGCTCGAGGGATGGTGGGGCTGGTTGCTGTACATTCTCTTGCTGTGAAGTGTTAACTGCGCCATCCGAATAAAGGTTCCATTCCAGGCGTACCCTTCTGCACAATTTTTTGAGCTTCCCGCTCGGCCTGCACGCTGTGTGAGCTTGGTAGTAGCCATAAGTGGGCTGTGCCTTACGTCGAGCAGCGTCTGGATTCCCACGGAGTTCTGGGCGGACTGCTAGCTGTCAGTATGTACCGTAGCGATCAGCATAGTTTGAAAACTGACCATCTTGAGCAGCAGAAGTGTGTTGGGGAGGTGTACGTTATCGCGGTGCTGAGGCCGCGGAAGGTGCATGACAGGCGGACTGCTTGGCGTGGTGGCCCAAGCTCCCTCTGCTCAAAACTCTCTGTCCGGCGACGCCTACCCAGGACCATCGCTTCACGATACAGTCACTGCCATGTCCCGCGCATCCAAGATCACGCTCGCAGCCACCTCACTGGGTGCAATTGGCATCGTCATATTCGTTCACACTGCCCAGCGCTCAGAAAAAGCTGTCAGTCACCCTCACCTGACCCCCGTCTCGTGCTGCGCTCTGCTAACAGCTGTGGCTAGGCAATGCACGCCGGCGTCATACGGGACTACGAACAGCAGCGGCTGAAGAGGGAACGCCAAGCGGACTTCGAAATGCAGAGAGCTTTGGAAGAGGAGTATAGAAAAGTGCAAACGGTTTCGGATGGTGGAGGCCCTGCAGCGCAGCAAGGAGGGACAGGTCGATAGCACTGGCAGCCCGACGTTCGAGGCGTGCGATGAACGCGGGAAAGGCATGCCTCAGGGGTGGCCGCGGCCTCCAGTTCGACAGCCACAGCAGCTCTCGCGCCTCAGCCTCGTGCACCTAAGCCGCGCCCCCGTCCCGTCTCACGACGTCGAGATAGCCCCGCGCGGGTTTACAATTTTCCGGCCGGGTGGATGGAGGGTTGAGCTACTGCTATGCAGTGCTATCGATGTCTCTGGCGCGGCGCGGCAGCTGAGGACGCTTATCGTTGCTGTTCCATTAACAAATGGGGATGTGAAGAGACCAGCTTGTTGGATACCATGGTATAAACTCCGCTCCGTATCGAAGAAGAGGAACGAGATGCGAAGACAGTGCGTTAAGGCGGTCACTAGATCGTATACTGCCTCAACATCCTATCGCCATCGCCCTTCGTTCCCTGTAAGCAGTATGCGGACTTTGTTCTTGTGCACCAGCCGTGCGCCCGGACGCGAATGTTCTTCACTAGAGACAATCGGCAGTTATGACACGTTCAAACGACGCAGCGCATGGCCGTTTGCGCGGGATGGCGCCCGATTGCTGGGCCGTGGATTCGGGTCTAGCACAACCGCCATTCTTCGCACCAGCAATCGAGCCTCACCGGCTATCCGGCATGGTAAAGATCGTTTGGAATAATGGCGTGTCGTCACAGAGTCGAGTCCAATCCTTCTAGAAACCTTCTCTGCAGATCGGGATACGTCATGAAGTCATTATCCCTCGGCTCACTGTGGCTCGACGTTCAAGATCCTCCCCACCTCTCATCACGGTTGGGCATATTTGAGCAAGTAAAGGCTGGCCGCGGACCTGCGTAACCTTGGCCTACTCATTATTGCCGTGAGAAATGCAAATCAATTCCAGGAGGTGGTTGATATTGACTTGCCTCAACGAGCCGGCGAACGGTCAAGCCAGCCACATGGGGCGTTTTCTGCCCGATGCTACTGGCCAGGCATCAATCTCCAACCGTGGCTTAGTGCCAAGCTCCTCGTGTTGTGTTGCCGCTGCAGGTGCAAAGCGGCTGTGCGCTGGGCTGCAGCATGACATGTCTCGCGCCCAGAAATCCACGTCCGTTTCCAAATAACAACCCAACTGCCGTGGCCACACTCAACCTCCACCAAGCAAACCGAGCACAAACTTCAAACGGTGCTACACGAATAGGCTTCCTGCAGCAGAAGCTTTTCCCTGGGAAATAACTACACCTACGCCCACCCGCAATCGCTCGCCACATCTGAGACAGCTACACCCGCGCATTGCCCCTCTGTGAGCGTCACATCACCACGACAGCATGAGGATAGCACGTCTTGTAGCCTGTCTCGCCGTCGCCTTCACGGTGCACGCCGCGTCTGTCCCGAACAGCAACGCGCTCGACCTCCTCGAAGAGCATGCCGCGAGCGCACCGCGGTCGGATATCCTCGCTCCCGAGAATGCGCTTGAGAAGCGCAAGGGCGGTGGAGGGAGAGGTGGAGGAGGCAGTGGAGGTAAGTGGACTCCGAACAGCATCTTCGCATAGAAGAGCAAAACTCACGTCTTCTGTCATCGCCTCACGAACCGCTGAACAATTTGCTGACGAATGTCTTAGGCGGGAGATCCTCTGGCGGAAGCAGTGGATCCTCCGGCAGGACTAGTCCGAGCTCCAATGCCGGTGGAGCCACGCGATCGGGCTCCGGTCCCGCTCGCGCATACGGCGGAGGCGGCTTCTATGGCGGAGGTGCTGCATCACCGTATTCATCTGGCTCAAGGTCTCCGAAAGGCCTGCTCGCCGGAGCCCTCATCGTTCCTGCGCTCGCGATCGCTCTACTCCCTGGTCTCTGGCTGTGGAGTGTCTATCCATACTACTTCAACAACCGCTACAGATTCGTCAACCAGACGATCCAGAACGCCACCAACCCGAACGGCTTCAATGCATCGCTACCAGTCGTGTGCCTTTGCCAGCAGTTCAGCGTCTGCGGCTGCGATGAGAACGATAATCAGCAGTACCTGACTGATCTGGTCGGAAACGGAAGCTACGCGGCGCTGAACAAGACGCTCGTTACCGTGTCGGATGTCAATGGAACACAAACACTGGTCCTGAACGGCACCTTGCCTAATGGCACTACCGCCCCTGGAGGCACGGACGATGCTGGCGTCACATTGTCTGTTGGATACTCAGGCTACTGGATCACCGGCTTGCTCGCACTGTACGCAGTTGCCTTCTTGTAGATTCCTTTGGCGGCCAGATGTCCCCTCGCAGACCGAAGATCCACTCCTGCGGGTAGGATCTTGGCTGGCTGTCTAGCTGAAGTTCTTGATGGTTAGATGGCTGGACAGCTCTCATAAGGTTGGCGTCATTCGGCGTTCGTTGGGGAGGCCTAGTCCTTTTCAGGTTTGGGTATACCCGTGGTATTGTTTCCGGTTTTGCATTCCGACATTGATACTGTGTATAAATATGTTTATCAACTCCGTTCACTTTCTATTGTGTTCCGCTCATCTCGACCAGGCGCCGTCCCTGTGGCAACTTACCATATCCGCCCGTGTTATTGAGGTTCTCCTGTTTCTCATATAGTGCATCACGAGGCTGCTCTGTGGTCAATATCTATACGCTAAATTCTGAAGCATTTGGTGCGCCTTGGTGGGACAGCACTGTGGACCCGCGAGCTTCGAAGGTTTGTACGCCGGTCTCCGAGTTGGGCGGACCCCGTAGGCATTCAGATATTTGAAACCGTGGTCGCAGAAGTGGTCCAGACTCAGTCCTCTCAACGTGCCCAAGTGGAACGGGCGACCAGTTCTTCTCTTGATCCGTTCAGTCGTCCGGACCCCCCGCTCCCGCTGCAAGGCAGCCTCCGTACCGTCAGGCATCCTCATATCTGACACTGTGGCCGCAGACGTGGTCTACACTGAGTTCGACTACTCGAGGCACCAACTGCGTTCGCATCGAGCGGAACGGGTGAGGGCTCACTCACTGGCCCTGCCGTGATAGAGGATCGCATCCCGTCGAGGAGGGAGGCGAAAATCGTAGGCATCCAGGCAGCTGATACGGTGGTCGCAGAGACGGTCTCCGCTTCGTCCGCTCAATGATCGTGTGATGGCTCGAAGATTGCCCTAGCTCAGCTGAGTACTTGCTCATTACCACTGGAGAATGCCTCACCGATATTCTTGTATACGACGAGTCGGAGCGACGATATTTTTGTCGATATCTAATCGACGTGAGAGACTTTATTAACCCCCAGTGGAGAGCCGCGATTGGAAAAGAATTCTTAGGCAGCATCGAAGTCTGCCTTATTACTACCACTGATTGCGCCTTCAGACTACGCTGGGGGCCAGAATCCTGACAAAGACGTGCTGCGGATGTGAGACGACGTTTCCTGAAACGAGAGATTGCGTCACCGCAAAAGACGATTTCGCAGCTCCTGAAGGGGTAAGGAAGTCCAGGGAGGATGCTTTGTTGGCGGTGTGTTCGTGCTCTGCTCTTCCTGCATGGTTGACAGAGTGCCGTAGTCTGTGAAACATGCGGACCGTAGCCACGTGCGTCTAGAAACGGGAGCGCGCATAGGGCTGCAGCTCCCTCAACGGCCAGTCAGCTTACGGGCGCACACAAGTGCCAGTTTGAGGACCGTAACTCCCCGGCCGAACGACGGTACGACGTCCTGAGATCCTAGCGATCCCCAAGGAGAAGCGGCGTGGCGGTCGCCCGACGACTCCCGATGAAAATAAAAGTCGCCCGTGCGGACTACTCGAGATAGCCCCTTCGGTTACTGGGCTTCTAAGCTGATGTAGCGGGTAGTACAGCGACTATGACGACGCGCTGTCCAGTGCCCTGCGCGGGCGTAGTCACCGCAATCCAGCCGAGCACGCCAGGGCTCTTCTGATGACGATGCGTCACTCCCCCTCTTCCCATCTCGTCGTATTCTCTCACGAGGAGTCGACAGTGCAGGGCTCAGCTGGTCAGCCGTGGAGCGTTCCCACTCCGACAGGGGACGCCGAGGGAGATCTACAGATCCAGAACGAGGGTTGCTGATGGTGATGATGAAGCAAAGTGCCCTCCTCCGCCCTTTTGCTCAAGGGGCGCCCGTCGCAGCTGTGTAATCATTTTCCCAATTCTGAAGCAGTAGTCTGTCGATGCTCACGACGGGCGACTGGAGTCCACCCAAAAATAATCCACTAGCAGAGCGGCGGCCCGCAATTGGCCGAGCAGCCGAGGTCACGTTACCCACTCGCCTACTTCGAAACGGCATTCGGGGCGCCCATCAACACCACAATCCATCCCCACGGTACCAAAACGCACGCCACCTGTCTCGGATCTCGCTCGCGCACTGCACGTTCGCTCCGGCTAGCTACGCGCGGCAGCCGGAGCCGGCATCATGCCAGCGCCAGGGAGGCCCGTCGGAGGGAAACGCGGGTTTGGACAATCCACGTCAGAAAATCACTGCCTCCCCCTCGACACCAACGGCAGCCGTGCCCATTCCAAGAGCATGGCTGACCCCGACTCCCGGGCTGTCAGATCGCAGCAGGGGGCTCTACGAGATGGTGGCTTCTTGTATGGCTGCACGACATGACGACCGAGCATGGGCAGTTGGTGCGGCTTCATGGCGCATCTCGCGCTCGACAGGCCCGCTGCGGCACTGCACCACTGCCGCCCCTGCTGTCCCTCCCTCTTCGCCCGGGCGAGCAGCTCCTGGGCGCCCGTCGACGGCGCTGCTTTGCGCAAACTCTCGAACCTTCGCACGAAGGAGTCGCGGCATGTCGTTGTCCCCGCCAATGAGAGCGCGCGATGGAGTGATCGGCCCCAGCTGAAGAGCCTCCAAGGAGCAAACGACGCTTCCTAGTCCTGCCGCAGCCGAGCCGGGACTACGCCTTTCGGTCTGTCCACTTCCTCTACATGTCACTTAGCGGCCGTTATGGCTGTGCTGGTTCCCTTCGTCTGCCCCATCTTAGCAGCACCCTGCGCTGACTGTGCACCTGTTCCTACATATGGATTCCGTTGCCTGACTTGCCTGCTGCACGAAAAACGGCATGCCTTCCAGTCTAGCACACACACCTCTCACTACTCTGTTCTTCCTGCTCCTTCCCGCTGCTATATATTCCAGCTCCTCGCCGCAAGGACCCGTTGTTCCATCCTCTAGCCTCAATCTCACTCACTACTCTGCTATTCTTTGATCTGCTTCCATTCCGACGCCTCCTACACCGTTCGCCGTTTCACACCCCTACACACCGTCGTCCTATTCTCCCGCAAGAAGTTCGCTGTCGCAGCCAAGATGTGCTATCAAGTCGTCGAACGCTACTCGGTCTGCCGGTGTCTCTATTACAAGCACGCCATCGATCCCTGCGCTGCTCATGGCCAGCGGGGTCACGTTGTCCAAGAGAAGACGGTGCTCGTGGGCTACGCCTGCAGCAGCCACAGCAGCCACCGGCCCGAGGCTGCATATGGCGCGGGAGTGCTCCCCGATTCTGGGTACGGGAGCGACGCATACGCAGCGCAACGATAAACCGCACACTGTCACCTCATTCAAGCCGCGCAACGGCAAAATGCTCGGCGCGCGAGCACGTTAATCAACCGCACCTTCATCACCACCAACCTGCGGCTCTCTCTCTCGCAGAGATGCAGCAGTCTTCGCTTCGCTTCTTCGAGCTGGACTCGGCGCGCCTTCTAGAGCGGGGTTATTTCATTTCTTTTGATTGCAATGGCATCCGCATGGAGTTCTGATAAGGGCACGATCTGGGATGACTGGGACGATCGGACGACACGCGCCCAGGCGTCAGGATGGGATGGGCTTGTACGATTACCAATGGGTGGGATTGCATGGGCACAATGGTCACGGGCAACAACGGGATGCATGGCGCCGGAGTATTTTGGTTTCCTAGCCGTCTTATCTCCTTGCTTTTGGCGATCGTTTCTTCTGCGGCCTGCGCGCGACTCCAGCGGGTCAGGTGGCTAATGTCACGGAGACTTTCAGCTTTTGGTGTATATCCGAGTGCGGGAGTCTGCCTTGCGCTCGGCGAGCGCCGGGAAGTGATGATACGCCAGAATAGCACACGTTTTGTCAAACTCTTCAGGCCATGTGCAATACGCGGCCGCCCGGGGCTGCGTTTCTGCGCCGGATTGACTCACGGCGGCAGCGGCAGCGTCGTCGACGGAGGTCGATAGCGCGGGATGAGGTCTTGTCGTGGCTAGGCTCGTCGCCCGAAGCGTGCTAGCGCGCTCTAGTGTGGCTTGCATCACCGCTCTTTCCCCAGCGACGGAGCGCTTCACCACACTGTCCTGCTCCTCTCGCGTCGGTGTGAGAGCCGTGACTGTGCCTTCACGATGCCTCATCATGCGTCCGCGCCCGCAACCATCTCCCCAAGTCGACAGTGCTACGGCGGCTTCCTCCGCGCGCATGCAGCCGCTCATCGCCGTCAGTGGCCACTTTCCCCAGATCTCGACACGCTGATCAGCAGCACGACGCTCAGCCCTGCGGTGGCAAGATGCCTGCGCTGTCGAACGTCAACCGTCATCAGATCCGAATGGCCCACGCAGAACCGGTGCTTCCGCAGCTAACTCGAAAGTCACTCTGTCACGACACCCGCTAGCGCCGGCAGGAGTCGTACTGTGTAGGCTGCACTCTTCCCCCATCCGACTAGGACGCGGCTTCCGGCTCGGATTGCTTCGTCGTCTATTTTTGGGCGGGACGAAGCCCACGCTACGTTCGAATCGACTCCATCGCGCGAGATGCATACGGCTGCTCTCTGTCTCTCTCTCTCTCTCTCTCTCTGTGTCTCTCTTGCGGCCGCCCGCAGTCCCTCCTGTCGGTTGGCCATGTCTCTTTCCCACGCTGCCAGTGCGTCCAGTTTCCGAGGCGTCCTGCGGCGTTCGCAACTCACTTTCTATTCTTGGCCGTGTTTCTGCCCGTAGTGTGACGGCTGCGGCGCCTTGTCCAATTGGCGTATAATCCATGCGTTCTCGCTTGAGAGCCCGGTCCGACACTTGGGGCACTGTGCGAACGCTTCCCGCTCGCATATCTATCCCAGCCAACCCGGACAAGGGGCTTGTGCACCATCGTCAACAACCGCCCTGCGACTCTTCATGTCTAACTGCACTGGCTCGAGATTAATCAACGCCTGACCTCTCTGCATGCACCACGGCAGCACGCCCGCGTTGAGTGTCGGCGGTTGCCGCAAGCCCTATCTTGCACTTTCAATGGCCTGCTCGCGTGACCCGCAGCAGAGCAGGGAGGTATGTATTGCGACATGCGAGATGCAATTCTAGCAGCCCGCGGTATCATGCAAGATGCAGTCTGGGGGGCTGCCGAGTACCAAACACGAAATCCGGCCGGGTTCGCATGCAGCTATCCTAGCGGTGGATTATCCAGACAGCATTACGAGCACCGAACTCCTCTCCAACTCACGTCCTTGCGTCTCCGGAGTACCGCGACAATATCATCGACACTAGCCCTCCAAGCCCCGATTTTGAGCTGCCCGCCCCAAACGGGTGTTGCGCCATGGGTCTGCCAAGACGTAGTAAGTGGCTGTGCTCTAGGGTTCACCGATAGTAATTGAAGTCCTAACATCGCGCTTAGATATCAAGTCATGCTCGCAAATTTACTTATTCTAGTTTCCGGTATAGTGCTAATATCTTACGTATTCCGTATCTTCGCCCTCCTCGTAAAACGTTGGACGAAACGGACCGAGTACGGCCGACCTGCGCACGAGTCGGATACCAAAGAGGGCCCAGACGCCGTTGTATCGTACCAACAACAGCCTCCAAGGATTCGCTCATCCGTTCGAATCTGCCTTCGTACATTAAATGGCCTCTGCAGACGTTGAGCCAGCTTCGCCGCGTGTAACCTCATCGCATGACCACCAACGCGCATCTCGATTGCAGCTCCTTGGGGTTTCAATTGCCAGATTTCAAATTACAGCAGCTCCTCGCCGGAAAAGGCGCTTCCGGTGTGCAGCCTTACGCCTCGGTGGCGTGTGGATATCCTTAATCTAATGCCTCCTCGGTGGGACTCCAATCCTCCAACCCCGGCCCACAACTCAGATCCTTCTTGTGATCCGGTCCCGTGCCCGCAGGGCGGCCGCGACATTCTGGAATTCCTCCAGGCAGCAACTCATATTCGTTCGTGGACGTTGATTCCGGTCGATGTAGCCAATGACGGCGGTGGACACCGAATTACGTGAGGGCCGATATTAGAAAACCCCGTCTCAGCGCATATCAGCTTAATATCGACCCCACCCGTCTTCATGACTCCTGCCGCACGATCCAGGCGACTGATCGTATCGGATTCCCACTGTCCTGCGGGCGCTTGAGCGATTTTGGAATAGCTTCCGCACCATAATGGAGTCTCGCCGACGGTGCATGTCCGACACTGAGGCGCAATGGGATTTTGCGCTGCGCAATAGACACATCCATGACATTCGGCTGATCTACGCCTTGGGGCTTCCCCTTGGCAGGTCGAATGGTGCATCAACCGATGGCCCCGCGATGTTGCTCGGTTTCATAGACCCCCAAGGATATTTCGAAATGCATCGCCGCAGCACACTCCCAGCGCGTCAGCTCTGTTTACTCCAGAATGGCTGTGGGTTTTGATCTGGTCCTTTGAGGAGGGTACTTTCAACTGCGCAGCTTTTGGAACGATCCTCCTTGGTGACTGAATGGTTGGGATTCCACGCCGCTACCGAACTCTCCTTCACAGGTGCAGACTCGATTGAGGCCTGGTAGCCGCTGGATCCTCCTGGGTCGTAGGCATATTTCTTTTCCATGGCGAACCGGAAAGATGGGCGTAGATGGCATGACATGAAGAAATGGCCGGTGCGCGGTGCGTTCGGTGAGGGCCAACACCTCGTTCTGCTGGTCTTGCCGGAGCCGCTACCCCTCATCACAAGGACCGTTCTTTTGCGACCTAATCCTCAGTCTGGAATGAGATACGCGTCTTCCTTAGTCTTGGGGCAAGGCAATACACCCGTGGAGTCCTGCCTCGTTACCGATGTTGCAACATGTCCCTACCTGCGCATATTGCATGGACTACGGCGCATGTGACGAGCTCATTCACTGCATGCGCACGCGCCGAATCCTCTCTTATATTGTACGCAAGGGTCTCGAAGTTGGTTTCCCGCCCTCATTTATGCGCATGGTGCCTTCGTTCTGTTGCATACCCATGTCTTTTTCGTTCCTCCTGCCCCTTCATCCTGCCACTCTTTACTGGATTCTTCCTTGACATGGACTGACCGGCGTGCCCCTAGATCCAACCGCGCCTCACGCCTCAGCCAGGCGTCGGATGATCCTCTTGTGCCCGACATTCGGTCAGGCTCACATGCACTCTTCCGTGTTGCCTGGGCTGTTCTTCCTATTCGCTGTCGTCCTCGAAATGCGGTCTTGTTGCCCAGGATGAACGATCCATACGTTTTCAGAGTATCGCGCTGGTCCGTCTCCACTGCACAAGGGTGTTGTGTCTCCTTGTGGTTTAATGCGCGGCCCGATATTGAAGCACAGAGTTCGCAGCATCCTGCTCCTTTACCCTTTGCGCAGTTGCTGCCTTAGGGGTCCATTGGGTGGTCGGTCGAAGCAGGGGGGCGTGCGGTGTCAAAGGCCCAGCTGGTAGCGAACTTGCTGATATGACGAAGAGCATTTGCTGAGACCACAGGGCACGCCTTCCTCGAAGTGTTAGCGCGTCTCTGTTGCAAATCCCTCCGCTCCGTGTTATCACATTTACCGCTCTCGATTTCGTAAAGGGTCAACAGTGGGAACGGCTTCCGGCCAGCGTTGGTGCGAAAGGGAACCGCCTTTGCTACAACGGAAGTCTCACCGTGCACTCGTTGAGACTTCAGTCAAGGCCTCCTCGTATCTCTTTCTTCGCGACCTTCCCCAATACTCATTCTTCGCCCTCATCGAACCCGAATCCCATCCTCCCTCTGCCCGATCTTGATCATCTTCAGTGTCTCCCCTCTCTGGTGCCGCTGGGGGAGAATTCTCTCGATATCTCGGGGGACAATCCAGTGAACTGCAAATTTCCAGAACCATAACAACGACGGTAGTCTCGCCCATGGCTCCTTCCTCGGTTTCATTGGTGACGGCCTCGTTATCGTGGTGTGTTTGTCGGGAGTTCACGATTCATGCCGCCCTATCAGGTGAGTGGACCTATTATGGTAGCCCCCAGATGCACTGGAGATATGAAATTCGCTTATACCTATCCTCAGAGTTCCCGCATCCAACGTGGAACGGTATTCAGATGGAGAAGAGATGGTGTGCTTTCTCCAGAAGAGAGCCAGCCTCCTCCGCGTCCAAAGGAAAAGAACCACTCTGTATGCCTTCAATAGCGCCCACAGAGCATGGGATAGTAGAAGAGACTTGGTCTCCTCGGCGAGAACAGTCATACGACTCAGCCGTACGACCAAAGAAAAAAAAATATGAAGCGAGAGCGCTTCATCACAGCAGTCATTGCCCAGGGCTCCATCAAGCCGGACACAAGAAGAACCAAAACGAAATCGGGGAAGCAGAAAAACAGCTCCGCCGAGAAAGCAAGTGCAGCCCGCGTCCTCTATATGCCTTCTCTTCCTCTGACCAACACCACAAATCAGGCCTCTGAAACGGTCAGCGGGGGATCGCATCCATCACACATAATATGAGCAGCGCTCGGCCATGCCCTGCCGTGCCGCGTCGCAAGGCCGAGCTTCCTTCTTCGTCCATGCGGCCAGCCCTTCCGGTCCGCCGAACCACTTTTCTGACTCTCCGGCGCGCCCGCATGCGGTCGTGGGAAAAACATTCTAATCAACTAGTGCTGCGTCTGCGCGTTCTGGCGGCATGCGGCATTTGGGTGTGGGGAGTTTTGGTGCTGGTTTGTTTGGGGAGCGCACGGAATGGCGGGGCGAGATGCCGGATGAGCGGAAAGGGCATATATACAGGCGGCTTTTTGCGTAGAAGACGCGCAGATGCATCGTTGTATAGACGGGCGTGGATGTGTATTGCGCGGCCCTGAGTGGTGGGATTATGCGATGCGGTGTCTGGGACGCGGCACGGCTGCAGATGAATTGGTGTGTATGCGTGTGTCTCAAGGGTTCAGAGCATGGCGTCAGTCTCTCGCGGAGATTCTATTAGTTATCGAATCTCATTTCGCGATGACGCAGACAATAGCGATGGGAGCTGAGCTGTCCTCCTTCCCTCTGCATCTGCAGTCCTATCTACCAGTACCTATAACCTTCACCACTTCGTCTGAGACCGCCGCCGTAGGCGCGCTCGCCGTTTCGTCTACTAAAAGTGTCGAGTGAAACCCAGACCTCAGACTCCCTCTCGCGATCCCCATCCCCGGCGAAGGATGCGATGACGCTGAGAGGCGGCTGATGCGCTGAGCTGACGGGCCGGCACGGCGCAGGACCGCCTGTTCTTCCTCTCTAATCTCTGTCTGTCTCTCTCTTCAAATGCCCGAAAAGGTAAACGCTGGGCCGTTTATGTCTCTGTAGTTGGGGTCGGGCTTGGATAAGCAGCGCAGCGCATTGCTTTACGGCTCTGCACTCGTGGGATAAGAAGCGTGGAGATGTGGATTGGATGAGGCAGGGCAGGGAGGGGGATGTGCGTGTGATGTGGTAGAGGGGGAGGGGTGGAATGGTGGGCTGGTGTAAGGTAGGTGGATGTGGATGGGAGGAGAAACTAGCAAGCTAGAAGTAGGGGAAGAGGAGAGGGGAGGGTAGAGGGTAGTGTAGTGTAGCGGACTTGATGATCTGCGTGAGAGGTGAGACGGTATCACAGCGGGTAGGAGAAAGAGGGGGGCGGAGGAATCGAAGGAAAGGAAAGAGGGAAGGAAGGAATTTGCGTATACTTCCATACGGCGAAACGTTGCTAACAGCATAGGATGCAACGAGCATAATTCAGCAAGCGCAGCAAGCATCACAGCCAGCCAAGAGAGGCACTCAAGAAGTTTCGTTTCGCGCACGAGCCATGCAGATTCTCAATTTAGTTCTTTCCTTTACAGCATAAAGGGAAGGTGTACATGCGTGCATTGAAGCGTTTCCGACACCGGGCATTTTCCCTTCCGGAGCGGTTGGGTTGGGTTGGTGTCGCTTGACATGTGTGTGGGCGCATAGGCCTCGCCCTCTCACATCGTCCCTCTAGCTTCAATACAAAAAGGAGGAGTACCAGCAGCAATGGGAATAGTAGTACAGTTAAACGTTCTATCCAACGAGCGTAGCGGGTCGTGAGCTGAAAAGCCAGGAGAGAAAGAAAGGAAGGAAAGAAGAAGATTGACGAACAGGTATCGTAATATGGACAGAAAGAATGAGAGCCGGACCTCCGAGGGAAAAGTAACTGGAACAATGGCAGGCTATACCAGCTGAAGGAACGCTTCGTAGTTGTGCAGCGGGGGAAGTTAGGTGCGAATCACGACGCCTTGCCGACGCGTCGTTTTCTCCTCGTACAGGAAGTCGTCTTCCGAAGAGCATTCCGACGAGTCGTCGCTGTATCCGCACCGCGCACCGCCGCAGTCAAGTTTCACTCTATTCCCGTCGCGCGTGATGCCGTACCGTTCGCAGGTACAACAACTGCTTCTCGAGCTCACGCTCGACGGGCTCGACGAATTCGTCGACCGCGATGTGAGCGAAGGCACATCCGAGCCGCTATCAGAATACGAGTCGTCGGATTCTGATATACTTGTCGTGGAACTCGCCGGCGATATAGATTGTCTTGCAAAGCGCGTGGATAGCGCTTCGAGCGCTACTTTGTCGTACTGCGTATTGATGACTTGCCGGGTTTGGTGGGGGCGTTCGGGCTTCGGTGACTGGATCTTGGAGGGCGAGAGCGAGCGGCCTTTTGGTATTGAGGCGGTGGAGGCGGTGCTGACGCGCCGTTCGTGCCGGTTTGAGGAGGAGCGCGAGGAGGCTTGTTGGGAGGAGGATTTTGTCTTTCCAGGGATGTCTAGGATATTGAGTTTGCGTCCTGTAGTGGGCTCAGTGGTATGGTCTTTGGCTGGGTCGTGCGAGACGTGGTAGCCGTCGATGATGTACTGTCCCAACCCGTTAGCGCTAGCAACGCAGCTCGAAGTCTGGAGGACATACGTAGTACCAATACCGCTGACCCTGCTTCAATGTGCCTCCCTGGAACTTGAAGCATCCCAACCAGCCGCCACTCTTCTTCGGGTCCTTGGAGAGCGGAAGCTGTCCTGCATAATTATCCCATGATCCTAGCAGATGCACTGTTTTACAGCCACTCGAAGTGCGAAGCGTGAAGTTGAGCTGGATAGCTGCCATTGCGGAAGATCCGGTCCCAACTCTTTCTGTCAATAACTGAAAATATTACGAATGTCTTTTCTTTCCTTCCTGACGTCCGGGCCAAGCTAATGGATAGACGGGGATTGCTGATTGAAGCGTAGAGAGAGCGTGAGAGGGCGAGGTTGCGCAATTGCCAGTTCGACCATGCGAGGGCCGCGGGTGGTGGAGACTGAAGCAGATGCTGATGGTTGTCGTCTTGAGCAAGAGAGCCGGTATTACGTTGTAGTCGCGTGGACCAGCCACGGTAACGAATCGAATTAGCGGAAAAAAGACTGGTCTCTCCTCTTTCGAGCAAAGAGATAGTCGTATTATCGTAAAAAGGGTGTCGGCGGCAGTAATGGTATTAGTGGCACCAGGCCTAGAGTCGGATATCGAGAGTAGAGGGTGTAGAAACGAAACAGAAACAAAGGGTACAACAAAAACGACAATACACAGCCCACAGGACTTCACACGCTTGCTGAAAAGGAGAGAGAAGGCGGGGCCTGGGGCCGCCTTTATTTATCGCACCTCACAGGCTGCGCAGGCTGGCTGGGACTGGCTTACCGACCGGCATATTGGCCCAGCTGGCACTACGCACCTTCGGGAGTGGTGTCGCTGCTCCCGGGTGTCGATTGATTGCTTGTGCAGCCCACACGCCATTCGCGCAGGGAGCGGGCAAGGAAGCCGTGGTGGGTTGCAGTCTATCGAAGGTAAGCCAGCGCTTGAAGGCGATGCGGGAGTGGTGGAGAAGGCGGCCTGTGTGGCCTGGCGCCAGCCGGGCGACGCCTGATTGGCCGGCCAGGGCGGGGCATGTGCGAGTGGGGCTTGCCGTAGCGCACGGACGCCCAGTGAAAACACGCAGCCTATCAGGCCGCACAAGGCACCGCGTCCTGTGATATCGCTGCGAGCGGTGCATTTTGCGCTCCATCACACCGCAGAAACGGCTCGAAACTAGCCCGCAATCGACCGATCGGGCACATTTACGCGTGATTTGGCGTCCTGCGAGCAGCCTCGCTCCCCGCCGCATCCGTACCTTTTTGCAGCCATTTCACACCTCGCCCAGCCCGAGCTGAGGGCAGCGTCCAATCGCGCTCGTTGCTGGCGGTCATCTGGTCACAAATTGACCAGAGTGGGACTCGGCGGCTAATAGTCTTTGATGGGGCTTGAGCCGTGCAACCGCCTCCACGGCCTGCCGCATTCGAGAAGTCTGCTATCGCGAGCAGGTTATCGTCGCTGTAACCATGGAGATAGGCTTGAATGATGTGCAGCCGTGTGCAGGAGGTCCACGAGGACGAGGGCGTTGATGCGACGGAGGGATAAGCTCACCGGACGGTTCCTTCGCGTGGAGGCACAGCGGTTCGAGGGACCTGTCCATTCGAGATGTCGATGCAGACGGCTTCGCGAACCTGTGCCACCTGCAGATAGGACGGGCCGACACGATAGGCCTCGAGGTCCATCCCTTTGCAACACAAAAAGGATGACGGCAGGAGCAACGTACACAGTACGCAGCCTGTCTCGCCTCGTTAATCCCTCAATCCCTATAATTGCTGTGAGTCGGGCCAGGCACGCCCCTCTTCGACCTCAGGCCGCCGTTCCATGTATGGCGAGGTTGATTCGTGCCCAAACGAAACTCTTTCAGCCCCCAATAACACAGCCGTCTGCCCAGCCGCAGAACAGCGGACGATCGAAGAGACCCGTACCTACGCGCCTTGCCCCGGCCCCATTCATGCATCGCTCGTGGATTGCCGAATCAAGGAACAGCTTTGTCACACCTCCACCACCCGAGACCTCCACTTTAGCAGCCATCGAAGGATGAATCCAACAGATAGATTATAATATGACAAACCGCCAGGCATCAACCATTGTCAACCCCACAAAATCAAGATTCTCGTGCATCGTACATTGTGTCTAGCTCGAGCTTTGGCTAGAAGCCCAAGAGGGTGTCCAGCTCCCCAGGCGTCAACGTGCTCTGTCTCCTCCTTGGTCGTCCGCCGATCCGCGTCTTCATTGGCGAGCTACGGCTGGCCCGTCGCTGCCTCCTCTCGTGCCGCAAACCCTCTTCATCGGCTGCCCTTGCTTTGGGGGAGTTGACTTTCAATCCTTCCGTAACAGCGGCTGCTTCCGCTTCCGCCTGAGCCACCTTGAGCTTATCCAGCACCGTCAACTTCGACGATGGCTCCTCGGGATGAGCATGTGGGCTTGAGTGTCGTTTCTTTGCCTGCCAGTGGTCGTCAGAATCGGAAGCTGTTGGAGAGTCGAGAGTTGAAGGAGACGAAGAAAAAGTGACTTTGCTGGCCAGCCTGACAATCTGGTCCGCAATACTGTCACAACGTACATGGCGCGGAGTGCGATTGTCCTGGCATGTTGGCCTGGACATCCGCTCTTCTGATTGGGATGCTGAACGCGTGGGCTTCTCCACGCCTACCAGATCTATCCCGGATGCCTCTGCATTCTCATCCTCCATCTGCGATGGTGTGTTGGGAATGGATGCCGAGAAGGCAACCTTCCGTGGAGACTTGGTGGGTGACTTGACGTTCCCGTTGCTCTCTCTAAGCGCCGGTGGATCGGGCTGCAGCTTCAGCTTGAACAAGTCTGAGCCGCCCGTCTTCTCGGGAATGTCGTCCGCCTCTGGCGAGGGCGGGTCCCCTAGGTCATCTGCCTCGTTGATGTTGTCGTCGAAGACCGAGCTAGCGCCGCCGCCGTCGTCTTCTTCCTCCGCAATTATGGATGCCCCCTCCTTGTTGACGCTGTCGAGCCCGAGCCCGAGGCCCAGTCCCATCTTGAGCTCCTCAAGGTTTATCGTGTCGCCGCCACTGGCCATTCGTTTCCTCCATGTCTCCATGAGAGCGAATGCTTCCCGTAGTCGCAATTCCATCTTCTCCCAGCCTGCCCTTAGCCTGAGTATCTCTTCCTCTCGCGACTCCACTTCGTCGACTGACACAAAGTTCGGGTTGGTAAGGAGATTCTTCAGGTTTTCCAAGACGGCGTCCATGTTGCTTGCCAATGTCTCGTAGCTGGAGGGCAGTGTGTGTAGCATGCCTTGCCGGGTGCTCTCGTCTTCCTCCTCGATAGCAGAAAGACACTCGACTTCTTCCTGTCTCTGACCCTCTGGCATACCTTGCAGCTCCTTCAATGTCAGGATGGTGCTCCTCACGAGGCCAATCAAGTTATCGTTCTCGTCACTCAAGCTCTGGCTCAGTTGCGTCAAGAACTCGGTCGTCTCCTGCTTCAGGCTGTATTCGGGGTCGTCGACATCCGGCGCCTCGTCCCTCGTGCTGCTCGTCATGCCGCCCATGCCCGTGACGCCTGGGTTGATTGTGATGCTTGCGCCCACCAGCCCCGTCTTGTTGCCGCGCTGTTGACTCGTCAAGTGGCTCTTCAGCCTCTGTATCTGCACATCGCGCTTCCGTATGTCGTTTGCACAGCTTGTTCGCACTTGCTGAACCGTCGTCTTGAGCCGTACCATCTCCTCGCGCAAGCTACGGGCGGACGATTCGGCGGTGCGGAGGGCGGCGCGGGCGGAGCGCTCTTGCGACTGGGCGAGCGAAAGCTGCCGCGCGAGGTCTTCATTGCGCGTTTGTAGTTTCTCGTTGGCCAGCGTTTGGCGAGTCGATTCGCTGCGGAGGGTGCGGACGGTCATGGCGAAGGACTCACGCTGTTCCTGGTCGTGCTACGGCATGAGATGGTTAGACGAGAGACTGTATAGTCATTCAATTGCGCAAAGATACCTACGTCTCGCTTCAATATGAGATCGTGCACCAGATTGATTATCTGGGCCATTGTGGCTTCCTTTCCGCCTTCGCCTCGCGACGGATGCGCAAACTCGATTGGCTTGCCATCTCGCAGCAGACCTCGTGCGAGCAGCAGATTGTTGATGTATGTGGACGCCGTCTTCAGCTTATAAGCCTCCATTGCGGCGCGGGAGCGTTTGTGCGGTGTCGTGGTGCGGTCGTGGTGGTGGTTGTCGCGAAGACGATTGTAAACAACAGCCCGAAACGGGGCTAGTGTGAGGCACTAGCGCCGTTGCGCCTGCCTATCCGTATACCCCGACCACACCAACTTCAACACTCTTCATGGCGTTGTCCCGAACAGTACTCCCTGGAATTATCAGTTGCTTCTTCGTCACATGCTAGCATTTATCGCGAAGTCGTTGACTCCACTCGAGGAGACCCCCTACGTCATCTACATCTGCTCTCTAGAACGCAACGGCGCTAATAGAGATCTAGTAGAGCTTTTCAACAACGTCATATCGCCGTCAAATTTCTAATCACATCGTGGCGTGTAAGCAGATTGACTCTGGAACCATGACGGTGCCACATTACACCCGGAGGAAGCGTCGAAATGCCTCTGCGAGCGTCCCACTTGTCGCACGCAGCAGATCTCGAACCGCGGATTTATCTTCTCAAATCATTACAGAGATTCCCCCCATTCTCGTCTGATCGTTCTTTGGGGTTCGGACTCGTCTTATGCGGTCTCTACTAAGCAAATTAGGCCATTTTCTACATTCTGAGATAGAGAGAGGCAATCCTTTTTGCAATACCGGAAGTTCCGCCAGCAGGTGGAACGGCAGTACAATCGTCATTCCCAAGAGCCAGAGAAGCCCGCCCGCACAAGAAGAGGAACCACATCAGGCCATCCGATCGCTCAATCGCCCTCATCGGCGTCGTCACTTTCATCCGCGTCATCGCTTGCCCGGTCCGAACACGAAAAACCGTCTAACAACGAGAAAGCGCACCATAGCCAACCTACGACTCTAGAGGATGAGAGGGATCCATCAGTCCTTGAAAGAGGCGGTACTTCGCAGAGGAGTGAGACTGCGGTTGAAGAAGCCGAGTCTGGGCTCGAGCAAGACCTACGAAGCCGACCTGAACCACCCAACGATGGCCACCTTAGCCGCACAACGACGCGCGCAACTCGACGGTCTTTCGAAACAACTCTAGGTGCCGCTCTTACTGGCGTCGACGTACGATCGCATCATGCGAACATTGACGATGTTGGTAAACTCTTCGTTGTTGGCTACCAAGGCGAGAATGACCCACTGAACCCACATAATAGGAGTTACCCGTCTAGGATATTCGCTACCGCATTGATCGCAGGCATTGGTTTTGTTGTCGGGGTTGCCAGTTCGATCGACTCCAGCGCACTAAGACCGGCTGCTGCTGAGTTCGGCGTCAGTGAAGTGACAGAGTCTCTGGCGACGGGATTGTATCTTATTGGATTTGGCGTCGGGGCGTTATTCGCAGGGCCAGTGTCCGAGACATTGGGCAGAAACCCGTAAGGAGCCTTGAATGCTTTCCTGGGAGGCATGCTAACCTCGATGCAGCGTGTACATTGTTACTCTAACCCTTTACATGATCTTCATAATGGCGTCCGGCCTTGCTCCCGATATTGGAGCACAGCTTGTTTTTCGCTTCCTCGCGGGCTTCTTCAGATCCACTCCCTTAACCTGCGCCGGTGGCTCCATATCCGACCTATGGTCCCCGATGGAACGGGTATCCGCCTTCCCCGTCTTCGCAAACGCCGCATTTACGGGACCTGTACTCGGCCCGGTCATGGGTGGCTTCATTGCTCAAAGCAGTGCCGTGAGCTGGCGCTGGACTGAATGGACAACCCTCATCATGTCCGGACTGATCCGCGGAGCTGTGGTAGTCTTCCAACCGGAGACATATCCGCCCGTTCTGTTGGCTTGGAAAGCGTGGCATCTTCGCGCTGTCACTGGCGATGACAGATATGTTGCCGAAAATGAAAATCAAACGCGAAACTTTCATACGGCGTCTTAGGGTTGCTCTGTATCGGCCTTTCCTGCTCACCTTCCGCGAGCCTGTCATCATGCTCTTAGCCCTGTATCTGACACTCATTTACATCGTCCTATTCCTTCCTAGATGGGTACGATTACATCTTCGGCGAAATCCATGGAACAAGGTTAGGTATCACAGGGCTATGCTCCCTCGGCATCACAGTTGGACTTTTCGGAGCTACGGCACTTGTCCCTCTCATTTACAAGTGGGCGAAAAGAGATTTGAAGAGGATCCAAGAGGAGGAGGCACGAGATTACCACCTGAGTTCCGGCTGTGGTTCAGCATGTTAGGCGGCGCTCTGGCAATACCCATCAGCTTGTTCTGGATGGGCTGGACGAGCTACTCTTGGATATCCATCTGGTCACCGCTCGACGCAAGCGTTCTTTTCGGCTACGGTATCCTCTGCGTCTTTATCAGCTCCTATCAGTACATCATCGACTCCTACGAATCGTATTCCGCATCAGCTCTCGCGTCCGTTACGCTCATTCGCTATGTGGCTGCAGGGGCTATGGCAGTCGTGGGAATCCTATTCTATGAAAACATGGGCGTACATTGGACGCTGACGATTCTGGGCGGGATTAGTGCGCTGCTGGTCCCGGTGCCGTATCTGTTCTACATGTATGGGAAGCAAATTAAGGGAAAGAGTAAGTATGCTGTTGCGAAGGACTGAGAACCTAGCTTCTTCGCACCCTGGTATATCTACCCAAGTCGAGGCCTTTGATATTTTATCTAGTCTTCCGTCGCATCCGGCGACCTGAGAACTAGGCATGCGCAGCTCCTTCAAGAAAACATTTCCTTGCTCACGCTCGTCCACGTGTTCCCCGGCATGCGTTCCCACAACTCATGCTCCCTCGGCTTAATAAACATCGGCTCCGTCTTCTCCATATACGGCTTGTAGTAGTCCTTCTTCAGCTGCACCTGTATCCTCCCATCAGCACTATTTCCCAACTACCCAACCCCACTCCCCTTCTCACCATGCCCTTCCGGTTGGCTAGCAGAAACTTACATTCATCATCCATTCCACACTCGCATTCCAGTTCTCGACGAATTTGAACACGCCGGGCTGCTTCGAGTCGTGGTAGACCTCGAAGAAAATGCATTCGGGCTCCGCGCATACGGCGTCGTAGGCTGGCTTGAGGGCTTCGAGGAAGGCGTCAGAGTTGGAGGGGTCGATGGTTATTTTGACATGCAGGGAGAAGGAGGGCCCGGTGTATGATGCCATTTTGGAAGACGGGGATGGACGGAACGGTGTAATTGGGCTTGGATAGTGGGAATGGAGAGGTTGCGAGGGAGAAGAATGGACGAGGAAAAGAGAATGAGGAAGACGTCAGATTTGAATCGTTATAGCGTGCTGGTAAGCGGCGTAGTCCCTGCCAATATCCACCGCTTTCTCCCAAGGCCTCGGCGGTGTTAGCTATAGCTACAATGTTATTCGTGAAGTACCCTTGGGCGGCAAGCTTGAAGCTCAATAACGTTAGGCTTTTGTCAGCTTGGATGTGTCCGGGCTTACCGGGCGTAAGATCTCGGCCGGTCTCGCGGATGGCGGGGTCTTGGATGTTGGTGTACATGTTCTATGTTCTGTGTGTGTAAAGGCGGGGGAAGAGTATTGGTAACTCACACGTATAAGTGTAGAGAGAGGTATCGCTTTATATTCATCGGGGGTGTAGACAAACGAGTACGCTAGGCTTATTACGGTTAGTGGGAAAGGTCTGACCGGGGATCCACCGTCTCCATCCCCTCTGACCATCGCTATCCATCATCACCATCACCGCTCCCATCTCAACTACAATGGCGTTATTGAGTCGGCGCTCAGTCCGGTCTCCGGGATTTCACAAAGCGGAAGCTTACCGCCCTAGTCCGATAAGCCGCGGAGGGAGCGGAACGACGGTGTACCCTTCCGACTCGTTTCTGTCACACTGCTTAGGCCCGTCACCCCACCCCTCAATTTCTCCGGGTCCTGCATCGAACGTCCAAAGAAGTCCCAGAGACCTGGAGAAATGCGAGATCACTTGCACGTTCGCGGCTCTGGCGCCCTGCCCAAGGTGTCTTGGTTCCTGGTGCTCGGGCTAAATGGCCCCGGTCCGTCTTGGCCGATGCTCTAATATAAAATAACTGTGGCATCGCATGTTCCCGGCGGCGTCTGCTCAACTACACAATGGCTTTCTGTGCATTGCTTTGTCGCTTGCTGCTGGTTGCGGCTACGGCGGAGGCGAAATGGATCGTTCCTGGGGCAAGGTGGCGGGATACGGAGGGGAATCTCGTGAACGCACATGCTGGATGCGTTACCGTGGATAAAGAGTCCGGAAAGTTCTTCCTTTTTGGAGAGTACAAAGTCCAGGGACAGGTAGAGGGTGGCGGTGTGTCGGTGTATAGCTCGGAGAATTTGGCGACCTGGGAGCACCATGGGATGGCTTTGGGTACGTTGACAATGTCGCATGGAAGTCCCCTTGATGCTAACCTGGGTTCAGTACCAATTGAAGGCCATCCGTATATCTCCCCTTCGCACATCATTCAGAGGCCGAAGGTCGTGTACAGCGAGGGCACTAGCAAGTATCATGTATACATTCTTCTGTCCATATTCTATGCATAAGCTCATGGGTCATAGATGTGGTGGCATGCCGACAATTCCACGTACGGTTGGCTTCTCCAAGGCTTCGCACAAGCAGACAATATCACTGGACCATACAGCTTCGTCGACGCCACTGCCCCTCTCGGAAACTGGTCCCAGGACTTTGGCCTGTTCACTGATTACAAGGATGGGAAAGCATACGCCCTGTATTCGAACGGTGACCGAAAAGAGGGACGAGACGTGTATCTCACGAGCTACAACAACGACATCACCGCGCTCGACAAGGTCGTTCATCGCTTCGACAAGTACGATCTCGAGGCGCCCACGATCATCCAGACGGAGAAGAGCTACTTTGCGCTGATGAGCCACAAGACAGGCTACAGGCCAAACAGTGAGATTCCATCGCCGTGCTTATGAACCCAGTAGCAAGCTGACAGCCCCAGACGTCGTCGCCTTCCGCGCCGATTCTTTGAGTGGTCCATGGTCTCAGCCCTTCATCGTGGCGCCGCTCAATACGCGCACGTTTAATTCTCAGTCAGGTTTCTCGCTGCGCATCAAGGGCACCAAGCAGACTACGTATCTCTACCTTGGAGACCAGGTATGCGACTGCTTCTTTGGCCCTATTCGTTTAGCTGTGCTGACAAGAGTCAGTGGGATTCCAACTCGCTCTGGGAGAGCCGGTACATATGGCTACCCATGGACATCAACGAAAACAAGAAATCGCTCGAGGTGCTTTGGCACGATGTATACGATCTAAACATGTAAGTTCAGCGCTCCTCAACCCAGGCGGTCCAACTAACTTCTCCAAGCAAAACCGGCGAGTGGAAGCCCATCAAAGGAACTACCTACCAGGCCACCTCAGCAACCACAGCCGGCTCCGCCTTCGCCCAAGAAGCCACCTTCACCGACACTGGCGTCATCCTCACCGGCATCTACGGCAACGACAGCACGGTAACCTTCTCTGGCATCGAAGGCAGCGGCAAACCCCAATGGGTCTCCTTCTACTACCAGAACACGGACGACATGGGCTTCGGCGACCAGCCGGGAGGATCTCCAGATCGCATTGGTGGATCCTGGCAGCTGAGACGCATTGCGAGCGTTGTTGTGAATGGCGATACCCAGAATGTGGAGACGTTGTATCAGAGAGATACGCATAAGGGGATTATTCTGAGTGCGCCGTTGCAGTTGATGCTGAATAAGGGAAGGGATAATACGATTACGATTGGGGGACTGTCGAATGGGTTTGATGTTAAGGGCGCGGATATTGAGAAGATTGTCGTGTATCCGCCGGAGGGGTAGAAGCGGTATGCTAGTAATATCGATACTGTATGATATGCAAGGTACTGATATGCCTCTTCACTGGATCAGCACCGGTCTCAACACCTGCATTTATGTAAGAAAGCATCATGGCCCTCACAATTACTAAACGTTGTCCGCCGCAGACTCCCTCTTGGTGCTGTGCCGCCTCCCTTTCCATCTCCCCCCGCTCGGCCTCTTGACGCGCCTCCTCGTCCTCCAGCAGAAAAAAGACCAGCCCAGTCCGAAAAGCGACAAGATAGTATACAGCACATCCATAACCGGCACAAAAACCGGTGCAAGCACAAACGTCGTAACGCCCACCGCCAAAAAGGGCCACGCCCTCCAATCAACCACCGTCTCCCTCAAAAACATGCCGAGCAAGAACGACACAAGCACCAGCGTCCACCCGAAAATGTACGAGTACGTAATACCCTGGATCGAGCCCCGCCAGGTGCGGTAGTTGTCTTTCTCCAGGTGCTTGAGGCTCCAGGCTTTGTCGAGGAAGCGCGTCCCGTACCGCACGAGCCAGAAGCAGACCAGCGAGAAGGTGCCGAAGATCCAGGCTACGCCGAAGAAGTCGTAGATCAGCACGCCGAGGTCGCTGAAGCGGGTTTGCATGCTGAGCACGGCGGAGGCGAGGGAGAGCGGGAGGAAGACGGCGGCGAGGACGGTGAGAATGGTGACTGAGAAGGACTGGCGCGACTGCGAGACGGTAGTATTTAGGGCAAAGAGGTCCTGGTAGCGCGTATCGATGCGCTTAGCGTGCTTGAGAAGCTGTGAGGCACGCAGCGTCAGCGTGCGCACTTCATCGCAGAAATCCTCGATTGCAGCTTCGGTGCCTAGGTCGCCCAGTTTGAGCTTCAGGCAGAGGTAGTTCCACATCTCGTTGATGTCCTCGGCCTTCTCGACCATGCATTTCATGCGGTTGAAGCTGTAGATGCGCGCTTCCATGGCCTTGAAGTAGTCGGTGGAGACGGAGTCCGCGGGTTTCATGAGGTCGGTGAAGAGGCGCGGTTTGATCTCGTATTGCACGGCGCGCTCGAGCTGCATGATGTCGGAGGAGAGGACTTGCAGGATGAAGAGGACGAGGAAGTCGTCGTGGGAGGGCTGGAGGCTCTTGAGCATGCGCACATAGGAGCCCCTTTCGAGGACGTCAGCAAGGAAGTCCTGCTGGCAGGACGAACCGCCGACGGGGGCGAACATCGTGCAACATCGCCATACGACTGGATTTGGATTAGCTGCGAAGATACATAGGGCTGGTATAGGACGCGGCGGCGGGGGAGTCGCCCCGCTTTTCGAAAAGGATAACATGTGGGTGGAATTGGATGAGCTTTCTGGATGTGGTAATTGAAACTTACTAGTGATCCTATCCGCATCGTTATTCAGCAAATACAGCTTGTGCTGGACCAATTCTCCATAAGCATCCTCCGCGCCTCTACGATAGACGAAAAAGAGCTCGGAAAAGCAAAATATCGTGTCCACTTCATCGAGGGGTCCCAATCCGAAGCCGTTCCGTGCCCGTTCGGAAGACGCATCTTCTTCGGCTCCACTGGAAATCTCATCTGTTCGGGTGGCATCGCGATCCTGCCTAACGCGGTCCTGTCTGAGGCCCATGCGATTCTGGAATATGAGGCTTCGACGGGGTAGCCACCAAAAGACATCGCGCAGATCATAGGGGCAGTTATCGCTGGGTTCGTCGGGCGCCGTATAGGAGCCCATTCCTTCCCGTCGAGGCACGCGATCCCGTGGGCCGTCGTCCCCGTACTCGAGATAGTCTTCCAGCTCATCGAGTTTCTCTTCATCCGGGCAGAGAAAAATGCGCGCGATGCCAGGCTCGTGCGGCCCCGGCTTGACAGGTTTGGGCCGATACCGGAAAGAGTCATCTGTGCTATCGCTAGCTTCGTCTGGCACGACTGCTGTTCCGTCTTCGATCTTGATGTCTAAAAGGCTGACGTACTTATAGTCCAAGGTATTGCGAACGCATTTGAAGTCGAAGGCTGCCTCTTCTGATGGTCGACCGCGGATTCTGGGACTTCGATTTCGACGATGACTGCGACTGCGACTACGACTACGACTTCGGCTGCGCCCCTGGGTTTGGATGGTGGATCGTCGTGTGCTGCGGCCCAAGGTCTGGGAAACCTGGGTACTGGATCGCCGTGGAGTCATTATATCGCGGGAGCTCCGGAAACACGGCGGAGGACTCCAAGTATCGCGCCGATGTCGAACATGCGGCCGTGATGGAGCTTGGCTGTATCGTGGTTTCGAGGTTTTAAGCCGTGATCGACGCAATGCACGATGAGGTCAGAGGCGTAGATCTCGGACGCCTTAAGACCAGCCTCCACTGTACTCGCTCTTACTCTACTACTACTACCACGTCTACTCCTACCACGTTTCTCGTCGCGAGGACGCATATGCATGGGGCTATCTCAGGACGTCGTAGCTCTCCGCCTTGCGGGAGCCGGCAAAATGAGGCGCGGGCTTCGTTGAATGGACTGGTGACAAGTCATGCCGCATGATGGCTTGCAGAATCATGGTTGTCCTTGCGAGGCGACGGCGGCGATCGAAGGCATGCAAAGTCCTCATCAAAAAGTTGCGGAGAGGAAACGCAGCCTTGCTTATGCAATCATATCCCGTGGGTGACCAATTATTCGCAGCCTTGCTGCAGGCCTGTCTCGCCAGCAGAGCGAACCACTGGAGGAGCGCGGTCCGAGGAATAGAGTAAGGGAGATAATGGCGAGGAATGAGATACTCTAGAGACCGGATGCTGACTCAAGACTTCTAGCCCTCGGTGGCATTCATAATCCAGGAGTAGGGTGAGATGAGCTCCTGTTGATTCCTCGCACAATTCCCCGCACCACGAGCTCGACCAGGCTGGCATCGACCACAATAGGCGTAGCGGTCCACGGTTGCCGTCGGTGCATCGTTGCGTCGCTAAGATCCGAGGCTGACTGCGCCCGTTGAAAAGGCAGCCGCTAGTAGGCAACACCGCTCGGGCAACACAAAACGTCAAATACTCAGGCAGAACCTTCCTTTTAAAGAAGACTAGGTTCCTGCGCAGATCACTCCGGAAACTTCCATTTTCACAGCTCTCGACATTGGGGCTTTCCATTCCATGCCCGCCCAAGAAGAACCAAAGCCCAGGCAACCACCCCCTCCGCCATTCCGCCACGGTTCACAGCTTAATGATGAGCTTTGTGCAGAGTATGACGAGTCGATGGAATCTACCGAGGAGAGATGGTTGCCGGGACATCCACGCATAGCCCTCGACGACCGACGAGAAGTTCTGGACTTCGTAGCTCGCGATCTGTGCCCATTAGAACTTGACGAGATGGCGCCATATCTGTGGTGGATGGCCAAACCTGAAAGCTCAAGCATTTCCTCTCTCCACCAGCACAGACTCAAAGGGCGGACCATTGTCGTCGCTGAGGACCCAAAACTGCACTTAACGTGGATCGGCGACAAGGTCTACATCAAACCTCTACCGGCATACATTACATCCTACCACTTTTGGACACGATATTTCGATGGCTCGCAGGATGAAGTGCCCGAGACGATGGATGCATCACGGCGCATTAGGAGATCAGCCCTGGGCTTGCTGAGGTCTTACTTCCATCTTATCCAGCATGAATCGGACTTCAAAATCGCGCAGGAACCCGGCATCTCCGTGCTGCCAGAGCATATCACTTGGAAAGGCTTCTGTCGCTTCTCTTCTGGCTTCGGGCATATTCTCGATAGCGAGGTCTCCGCCCGATATCGCTACGGCGAGCTCCGACTTGCGCGCTTGAACTTCTACGCCCCGATCTTGCTGCGAAAAGCGCAGTACTACCGGACGCATCGCGAGTATGGGAAATACTTCGAGGAGCTGTGCCGGCCGTGGTTTTTTGTCTTTGGCTTCATGACGGTCGTGTTGGGTGGGCTGCAAGTTGCTATTGCCGTTGAGCAGATTGCCCACGGCACGGTTGAGGAGAAGGCGCTTCAGGCGCAGTCATGGATTCGAGCCAGCCTAGTATTGAGCGTATTGATGGTGGTGTGTGTCTTCATGTTTGTTGCTTGCTTGGCTATCCTGTACGTTTCCAAGATTGCGAACGAATGGCAGTATGCTGTGAGAGAGAGGTTCCACCGCCGTAAAAGCGGGTACCAATCGTAGGGCTTGAGGGTAGTAATGGAGTTAGTTCACTACCCAGGTATACCTAGGGATGCTTGGTTGAGGGTGATTTGCAGATAGCTGCCTGAATGCCCCGTTTGCAAGGTTCCACTACCCCGCCAAAATGCCGCCCAGTCGTCTGAAAGTCATCATCCACCACCTCACAACCTGATACGGAGTACCCATGCAAATCACCAGATATTTAAATATCGCACTATCTTTCTACCGGCAAAAGTTCCAGAGGATGGCGACCAGGTCGTATCTAGAGATCGCGGAAGATTGGGACAAGTATGTGCCGCTCTGGGCACCGCTTTGGCCTAACAGCCACGAAACGTCACGGTGCGCAGCTAATTGTGATTTCAGCTTCCCATATATCGATGTGACTTCTTGCCCTTCTAATGATGATGGCCAGGCCTCGTGGTACCGGTTCCTCCTCCCAAACGACTCGCGACCGCATGGGTTCATGCTGCCCTGGGTGGTCAACCAAATGCCCTGGACGTCTGACTTCGTCATCAGCCACGAGAAGCCACGCACTGTCCAACTACTCGATTCCTCCAACGGGGCAAACACGGCGCAAGCCTGCAACACTGCTCTCGAGAAAGTCATATCCAAGGCTATAGACCAGCGGGCGTTCAAGGGATTCGACCGAGCTTCAAGCGAGCAGTTCCGAGTCATAGGATCACGACTCCCAATACACATCAGCCGGACCGCCTCGGCCATATTCGGCATTGCAGTTCGCGGCGTACACATGATTGTATACAAGCGTACGGCTGGGCACATGAAGATATGGGTACCTCGGCGAGCGCCCACACTATTCTCCTACCCCGATCTGCTAGACAGCGCAGTAGGAGGCGGGGTACGAGCGGACGAATCGCCCTTCCAAGCCATGATCCACGAAGCGGACGAAGAAGCATCTATTACAGGACCGTATCTCAAGGATAACGTGCGATCCTGTGGAGCGCTCACGTATATGTCCGTGACAGATGGACGCACGGGGTACGAGAAGGGGCTTCTGGTCCCCGAAGTCGTCTACGTTTATGAGCTCGAGGCCCCTGAAGATATGGAACTGAAGCCGAATGATGACGAGGTCGGCCGATACGATCTCATGGATGTGGATCAAATCGCGCGGGAACTGAAGGCTAAACGGTTCAAGCCGAGCGCTGCGGCAGTGATGGTCGATTTCTTCATTCGCCACGGCATCATTACGGACGATAACGAGCCGGATTTTCTACGACTTATAGGTCATATCCATCGGCCGCTGCCCGTCCCCATATCACGTTCAAACGAAGAGAAGCTATGACGGGTCTGCGATTGACATCGCGGGTTCGTCGCTATTCATGCAGCATAGAGCCATTTCAAGACCATCATGTGGCTTGTTTTACCAAGGCGAGAAAATGAAAGAGCTCTTGGACGTAATGACTTTCTTCCTCTGTAGTTCAATCTATAGTCTTGGGGTTATAGCCTTCAGCGATGCAGCAGACTTTAACTGCTTTATATCATTTTGCACCATATCTTGTACAAGCTCCTACTGGAGTTAGTCCTCTTTCGCACAGCGTTCAAGCAGAAATCACTTACCTCGAAACTAATGCTCTTCGCCCAAGCCAGCTTCTGCTCTGCTCGTCTGGCCGACCCGCAGAGCCAGGGAACATCATTCGGACGAAATAGATCGGGGTTCACTCTGACCAAGAGCCTTTCAGTTGTGCCATCCCTTCCTATCTCGGAAATGCCCTCTCCTCTCCACCTGAAAAGTTAGCATGCCGTGCCGGGCTGTTACGGGAACCAAGTACAACACCACTTACTCCAAGGTAATGCCAATAGAAAGGAAGGCCTCTTCTGCAAATTCTCTCACACTCCGCGCTTCCCCGGTGGCTAACACGAGATCCTCCGGCTCATCTTGCTGCAGCATCATATGGATACCCCTAACGAAGTCTCTTGCATCGCCCCAATCTCTCCGGGCGTCGAGATTGCCAAGTTCTAGTATCTCATTCCCTCCGAGATGGATCCCAGCGGCTGCACGCGTGATCTTCCGGCTTACAAACTCGAGACCTGTGGGTATTGTTATTGGCCGCGGCAATTTGATGTCGCACCGCAGGACTATACCTCGACGAGGCGACTCATGATTGAACAAGATGCCGTTCACAGCAAACAGCCCATACGACTCGCGCATATTGACTGTGATCCAGTAGCTGAACATTTTAGCGGAGGCATACGGAGACGATGGATAGAACCGCGTGTTCTCGTCTTGTTCTCCCTTGGCTATCCGGCCGTAGAGTTCGGAGGTGCATGCCTTGGACTGAAGTTACTAGCATTCTCATAAGCCTGGAGGCTCTACATACATTGTAGAACCGCACCCTATGGCACAGGTTCAATTGCGCAACGGCTTGAAGCAGTCTGACGGTGCCCAGCGCCGTAGCATCGGCCGTGTACACGGGCATGGAAAAGGATAGCCCGACGTGCGATTGCCCCGCTAGGTGATAGATTTCGTCGAATTTGGCGGATTGTAGTATGCCTAGTAGGCAGCCCATATCTGTTATATCGCCATAGTGCAGGGTGAAGTTTGGATGCGCTATTGCGTTTGTTAGCCGAGAGCATGGGACGACGCTCTGGGAGCTGGAGCTTCCCTCGGGCAAGTGTAAGGTTGTACAAGCTGTGCGCTGACGCGCTCGCGTGTGGTCGTACCAGTCCATGGACGATGTAGCCTTTGTGGAGGAGTAGCTCGGAGAGGTAACTTCCGTCCTGGCCGTTCGCCCCTAGAAATTGGTGAGCTTGACGCGCTTCTCTATGCTACTAGAATACGTACCTGTAATCAACGCGACTTTTGGACGCATGTCTTCAGCTAGACGGGCATGTCCAGCAAAGAAGGCTGGTGTATAAACTCGTAGCACTCTATTCACATTGGCTAAACGCAAGGCTGCGTGGGACTTCGCCTATTGTTTCCGGGTGACGTTAAGCTAGAGTTATGAACAAGCATGGGATTACCGCTAATTTAGGCCCTCACTCTTGCTTTTTCCACTAGAGTTCGTACCGGTCAGGATGCCGCTCTATGGTCACAAGGCTGGCGAGTCTGCACAACCCAATCAGTCGCGGGTAGATAAGATCGCCCACCCTGCAGCTTCCACGTCAGTACGCCTTGTGACCTGGAAGGGCAACAGGCGGAACCATAAGCTGCTTTGCCTAGGATAGCATATGCAGGGTATCATCGGGGCTTAGCCTCGACGAGAATGAAGCGGGAGTCCTGATGCTTGGAAATTATGCCAGGGTAGGCTCCAAGCATATTCGTCCATTGCCTATCCTAAACATTGATCCCCCTGTGCTGAAGCCGACAGGCCGCACGCAACGGCCAGGCCCAACGCTACAGTAGGCTTGTTAGCCTCATTGTTGGCTTGGCCTGAGCGAGAAGCCCCGAGCCCTAGGCACCGTCGCTTCGGAAGGCCAGAGTCTCTGGAATTGGAGCCTCCTCCTGCCACCATTTCTGGAAGGCTAGAAGCCGCTCATGCCGTTCCATGCCCAACTTCTTTCCCGTTTCCGTCTTCATGATGGGAGCGAGACGTAAAAGCTTCACGTCGAACTGATCCACACCATCCTGCATTCCGTAATGCCTGTTCTCCGCGAACGAGAAACTTCTGCCCACGCCAACTGCACCAATGGCATCTAGCCTATCCGCATCCTTTGCGAGAATCAGTGATGTGTTGGGTTAAGATGATGAGGAGACCTACTTGGACTATCGCCAGCTCTGGGAATTGCGAGATTGCCTCCTTCGTCTTCTCGGGGTCTTTCTTTTCCGTAGAGAACGAAACGTAGGTCGAGACTATCTGTACTTTCGCGGCGAACGCCTCCCATTCCTCATTCGGTTCGTCGACTCTAGAGAGCATGAAGGTCTTCACCATTGAAGAGACATCCTCGCCTGTTTTTGGCGCGTGGCTAGTCAGTGCGAGGCGAAGAGGGAGAGCGGAGGTGCGTACCAGGAGCGGCGTACTTCTTATCGCCGACATCGTGGAGCAACGCGGCATAGCAGATGAGATAATAGTCATATTGAGTATCTGGATGCAGGGCCTGCTCTCCTTCGAGAATGATATGGGCGTTCCGGTAAACACGCTGGCAGCCGACTTAGGGAGTGCTCCCAGAAGTGCACGAGGAATGCTTACCCTGATATGGTTCATGTCATGTCCGCCGTCATAGCGATTCATGTAGGTTGTTACTTCAGGTTCGAGCTTACGGAATAGCTCCTCCAGAGACTTCTTGTCAAGAGGCATGGTGGCAGTGACAGCTCGCGTTCAGAGAGACGGGTGCATAGACGCGCCGCCGTAGCTACCACGGTGGAACTACGGAGTCCAAAAGACGAGGCAAGACGTTAAGATCGAGTGGAGTAGATGGTACTGAAACGCTGCACGTGTCGCGCTCTTCGGATGCCTCCCGCCTTGGAGCTTTGGAAACGAGAGGGCGCGCTAAGCCGCTTCCGGCTGACCGGTGGCCGCCCTGTCCACGTCGACGCTCCTGCGCTCTGCAGGCAGGTCCACGTCAGTCACATCACCCCGCCGAAAGGCTGCTACCTCCTGTCTGTACGATGTGCTTTTTCCAGAGGCCTTGAGGCTCTGTGTGGAGCGCACAGCCAATGGAATGACTACGCGCACGGTAGCGCTTATCGTGGCGTTTCGGCTAGCCCTTTCCGGCGCTATCGTACGCCCTCGGCCGGATCCGCGGCGACGCGAGGCACGCAGAGCCCACCCCCAACACTGCCCTTGATCAGGCGCCGCTCGCTCTCGAGTCCGCCCTCCACGCTGCTTGTCAGTCTGCACGCTGTTGCTGCCTGGCTGGGCAGCTAACCAGTCGTACGCATGGAGAAGCCACCGACATTGGCCGGGGAGGCGGGCCCAGTACCCGAACATCAGTTGCGCCCCAGGCTCTTTACGAGGTACTTTCCTTCCGTTGCCCTGCTAGTCAAACTACTCTATTTAACCAGCCTGTCTCAGCGTTTGGCGCGGCCTTTACCGGATATTCGCCATGGCTGCCGGCAAGCGGAAATACGGCGGCGATGTGAGCGTAGGAAGCGGTTACCTCATTCAGGGAGACACCAAAGCGGGTCGCGATATTCACTACCACTATCCTGCTGTGCTACGCGAGAAAAAAGACTTCCTTCGTTGGCTGGATGGCATTGACTTCAATGAAGACCACGAGGCTACTCTCGGAAAACGCCATCCCGGAACAGGCCAGTGGTTTATCAATCGCGACGAGTTCCAGCAGTGGTATCGAAGCGGGCGTTCGACACTGCTGTGGTGTTGGGGCATGCGTGCGTTCAGTCTTATCGGAATGTTATGTAGCAGGGGCTAACTTCACTTCTTGCGTCTATAGCTGGGGCTGGGAAATCGGTTTTGGCGTGAGTCCGAACAAATGCCTATTAGTCCTCACACTCATGGCTTTAGATCAATCTCCTTGGATTACATTCGAACTACGGAAGACAGCAGGGGTGGCGTTGGCATAGCCTACGCGTACTTGAAGTACGACTCGCGCGAGCATCAGAATCCAGCACGAGTCCTAGCTTCCTTTCTCAAACAGCTCTGCCAGAAGCTCGATGAGGTCCCCGAGGACATATTCAACATATTCTTAAAATTTGAGAGGAACGACAAGGCCCCAACTGTCCGCGAGTATTATCAAATGCTCTACGATATTGCAGTCAACTATTTTCAGGAGGTAATACTGGTTCTTGACGCCCTCGACGAATGCGATCAAGATAGACGGGAGGAGCTCATCAAGTACATATTCGATCTCGCGGATGCGCATCCATGCATGCGGGTCCTAGTGACGAGCCGCCGAGAAACTGATATCGAGGATGAGTTCAACAACAGGAATACGCCCACCATCCAAATTGAGGCTGCAAGTGTCCATTCTGACATCCAGCTCTACGTGCGTCACATGGTCGACGATCTAGTCCGACGCCGGAAACTCAAAGTATCGAGCAGGCCTCTCAAAGAGAAGATCAAGACGACCCTCATGGAGAACGCGCAGGGGATGTAAGTCCGTGTGCCTCCAAAGCTCGGATGAGGGCTAATCTTTGAAGGTTCTTATGGGTCAATCTCCAACTGAGAAACCTCTGCGAACAGCGTAGCGACCAGGATATTGAGCGGGAGCTCTATCAGCTCCCTCAGGGTCTTTTCAAGACGTACGAACGAATACTAGGCCAGATCCAATCCAAACCGCCGGTCCTAAGGAATTTGGCTCGAACGGCGTTGACTTCCATCTGCTTCGCTGGCCGACCTCTTCACGTCCACGAATTGAAAGATGCAGCTGCCATTACCGAGGACTGTAGGTGCAGGGACGACATGAACGCATATTCAGCGGAAGCAATCTTTGAGTGCTGTGCGAATCTGGTTGTGGAAGAAGGAGGCGTTGTGCGGCTGGTACATTACTCAGTGAAGGAGTACTTCATCAATACACCACCATTGGAACTGCCTTTGACCCTGCGTGGAGTCGGGAACACTGAGACATCTCACGCCTTTCTGGCACGGAACTGCCTTATCTATCTGCAGCTGGAAGACTTCAAACAGGGACCGTCAACATCGGAAGGCACCATTCGAAGAAGATGTAACAACAACCCCTTCGCGTGGTACGCTGCTGAGTACTTCGACTACCATCTGGACCATTTGGAAAGACATACAGAGGAGCTTGAGAAAGAACTGAGCAGACTCCTAACGGACAATGACTCCAATCTCGCGGCGATCCTACAGATACGGCGAATGGGCGACGGGAATGATTGGAATCGAGCCAGAAACAACTTCAGTGTTTCTCCCAGCAAAGTTTCTGCAGCGACTCTGATCTTTGCAACCCGGCTACAATACTTCCTCGCGAATCAAGGCGCAACTAGTCTTTGGTCAAAGCTCGAACAACCTGCCGACGTCTTCCATCTGGCCGCCGCGAGCGGGTCCATCGACGCAGTCAGGAATCTGATTGGGAAAGGAGTTCAAGTCAACGAGCCCGACGAGCTCGGAGCCACGGCGCTTTATTACGCTGCCACTGGAGGTCATCGCGAGCTTTGCAGTCTGCTCCTCCGCCATAACTGCGACGTGAACGCCCAGGGCGGTGCTTACGGCACCCCATTGCAAGGGGCGGCACAAGGAGGGTATTTCGAGATTGCAAAACTGCTCATAGACAACGGTGCCGATGTGAATCTCTTCGCCGGCCACTATGGATATCCGTTACAGGCTGCCGCCTTTGGCGGCCATGACAGCGTGGTCAAGTTACTCCTCGACAATGATGCCGATGCCAAAGCGGTGGGCGGGTGGTACGGAAACTCGCTCATAGCAGCAGTAAAGCAGGGCCATCTAGCAATCGCAACTCTGCTCATCGATCGTGGAGCAGATGTCAACGCACGGCCACGGGAGTTTGGAACCGCTCTACTAGAGGCAGCAGAGGGGGCCCATGCCGATGTCGTGCGCGTTCTCCTAGATCACGGCGCCGACGTGCACGCACAAGGCCAGTATTTCGGTAATGCACTTCAAGGTGCAGCACATTCCGGCTGCCAAGACGCAATTCATCTCCTGCTAGAGCATGGGGCAGATCCTTACGCTCCTGGAGGCAGATATGGAAATGCCGTTTGGGCCGCAGCGTACCAAGGACATTCCGCTATCGTTAGGATCCTTCTTGCGTATGTAAGAGCTAAAGACGGGGCGACGCTGAAGAGAAAGGGCGACCACGAAGAATCAGCTTCTGCGAATCTGCTTGAAGAAGACGTCGATCGATTGATGGCACGCTCAATTGCAGCGAAAAAGCTGCACAAGGCCGCTGAATCTGGAGATCGCGACAATGCCAAGGAGGCTCTCGACGAGGGGGCAGACGTGAACGCGAAGGGCGGGTTTTTCGGATCCGCATGGCATGCAGCCGCATCAAATGGCCACAGAGAGATCCTCCGCCTACTTCTGGATCAGCCAGGAGCTGAACCGGATATCAAGGATCGGTCTGGCAGAACACCGCTGTGGCTCGCGGCGAGGGAGGGCTTCACAGACATGGTCGAAACGCTTATGGCCACTGGGATGGTGGATCCATGCAGCGGCAGTATCACCGGCCGTAATGCACTCTGGTGGCCCAGCAGCAATGGCCATACCGACGTAGTTCGACTCTTACTAAAAGCCGGCGTAGATCCGCACATGTCTTGCGAGAACGGGATGACGTCGCTTGATGTTGCGCAGCGGAACGGTCATCTGGAACTGGTATCTCTTTTCTAGCGCCTGAATGTACAAGGATGGCATACGACTGTACGCATAACTCGGCATGAGTCATGGGATAATCGATCATAATTTGGGAGATGAATCTGCTTCCACGCCTTCCCCACCGAACACCAAACACCTCAGCTCAATACTGCTCCTAGGACCGGCATTCTTTCTCCCGAGGGGATCACGGAAACTGGAGTGGGGAGCACCTGATGATTGCATTAGCGAGACCCAGTAGTTTTAGGTCCTCAGACAACTCACAGAATGCGGCGCCTCTCTTGTTGTCGTAGATCTTTAGGAGTACCAACTCATCTTGGGTGTTATTCGACCGGTAATACCAACGTTGCGTGGAAGAAGGACGTATCTCGAAGGACTCTTCAGCGTAATGAGGGAAGACAACGTCAGTCGGAACGAAGTCCGCCAGCGAAACTGAGTCAAATCGACACATTGCTAAGGGGTTGCTCTCCACCACCGGTACCAGCGGTCGCCATACACTGCTCAGCCATCTGTTAGCCGGGGGGCCAAGACTTGCAGGGTGAAAACCCACTTGATGATCCTGCAGCGACCGCGAAGAAGCTCCGGCGCGCGATCTCCCATATGCAGTTTGATCCTACCAATGGCCGAGCGAGGGGACTGGTCTGCTTCATGTTAGCTTACTGTCGGGTGGACACTCAAAACCCAGGACTCACCACAGTGGACACGTCTAGCAATATCTACGAAACCACCCGCCTTCCCCTTCTCTTGGCTCCGCAGTGTGCGATCAAAAACGAACACTTCCTGAGCTTGTAAATACTCTCGTAGCCAATCCGCCATCTGGCCGCAGTAAGCCTCGACATCCAACGCCTCTACGTCGCTACCCAGCTTGTGCCCCGCGAACTGGAACCCATGCGTGTCCAAGGAGAACAGATCTTCGTGGCCGCGTACGTCTGTTATCATTGCCTTTGCATAACATCCGCCGAAGTTGATCTGGGCTTGGCCCGCGATGGACGGAGGGATCTTGCATACGTAGGGTTTCTCGGCGGCGCTTTCGGAGTTCTGCTGGAAGAATTGCAGGAATGTGTTCGTTCGGGTGGGGTTGAAGGGCGAGAGTTCGTCCGCGGGAAGGAGGGCCAGCTGCTCGCGGATGAAGTCTGGCTCGTACTTCACTTGGGGGGAATGCGCAAGCTCATCTAGCACACGATCAGATAGTAGTTCGATAAGGCGGGGTCCTCATTACTGTAGTTGGTGGGCTTGGGTAAAGCCCATTCTAGCCACGGCTTCTCGAATGGTTTTCCCTCCGAAAATTTCCACCTCAGCCAGGGCTTTTCCACGGAAATATCTCCGGTCTTTCTCTGGTCTTCTGCCTCTGGCGATGCTGGTGGCCACCACGTTCGCCATGGCTGAACGCGCCCATCCGAAGGCGATCGCTCGTCCACCTGGTTTCCCGCTTCAATGAAAGTCATGCCCTGCCGATGTTGAAGGAGAGAAAAGGCGCAACAAGGCCCACGCTGTTCGGTCGGAGATGGAGAATTAACCGAAATACGCCTTGGGCTGTGAACCTCCTACTAAAATACCGGCTTCCTGGTGTTGGTCACCGGGCAAGCCGCTTCATTCTGCCCAACCCTGAAAGTGAAGCGGGGGGCCTCAAGCTGCTTCCGCGTGAGTGGCTGCAGTTGATAAGGTCGCGCTAGACAAATCCGGCCTCTGCACGGGATCAGCAGACAGCCCTGCATCATGCACTTGAGTCCTGCATCTGCGCCCACTCCTCGCCCTGCATGAAAGGCGTCCTAGGCCGCTGCCTGATTCCTTCGTTCTTCTCTCCTTTTTCTGCGGCTACGATGTTATGGGTTGCTGGGCCCTGCAGGCTACTAACTGCATTTTCTCCAACCTATCCATCACCAAAGGTCCCGGCGAAGGAAGAAAAGGAGAGTGACAGTCGAACTGCGATACTTGAACCATGGACACGAGTCAAATTCTTACCATCATTGTTACCGTCATTGTCACCCTCACGGTCACTTACGTATGGCAAAAGGGCCTTCTGTGCTCGATCGATGCGAAAAGATTCGTGGAGCATGTAGCCGGCGGAAAACGACCTCCAGGTCGCGCTTCCGAAAGGTTCCACACTTGGAGGATCCAAGGAAGCTACCGTGGTGAGAATGAGTCCGGGGACGATATACTTAAAGCTTTGGAGAAAGCAGTAAGAGCGGAAGCAGTACAGAAAGCTGTTGTCGAGGATGGGACCGGCTTCTATGCGACGATTACTTTTCCTGGGTCTTCCGTTGCAGTTCTTCCCACCTTGTCTGAGGCATACTCCTGCGACTCTCACTTCCTTGGCGTTACTCCTTTGACGAGCGGAAGGGTGCATGGCGGCTCGTTCGAGTAAGCCACGAATGCCGAGAATACGTGGACAGATGCTAATTTCTTTTTAGCATAATCGCTGTTCCCGGGTTAGCATCTCATCCGCTGGGGTCGTTCAAATCGCCAAAGGGCTATCATGTCTGGCTTAGGGACTTCCTGTCAGATCTTTTCCCTGATGCAAGGGTTCTACTATATGGATACGATACAAAGTTGACGTCCAAGGAAGGAAAATGGTCTATCAGAGACCTCGCACGGGGGCTCTTGGAGGCTGTGATAGCCTTTCGGGAGAGGACGAAGGTTAATCTGGCGCTCGCTTCCCTCTACTCTGCTGACAGTACTGTAGACGACACAACGACCTTTTGTTCTCGTCGGACACAGTCTTGGAGGAATTATCGCTAAGGAGGTAAGCTTTCTCTTCGGATGTACAAGACAGGGAACCGATCAATGGATAGGCACTTGTCATCGCCTCGAAACACCGTGAAGAATCTTATCGGGATTTCTTCAATTCCGCATGCGGCGTCATGCTCTTTGGAGCACCCAACCTCGGGCTGCGACAAGACCGCCTACTGAGCCTTGTCGAAGGCCAACCGAACGAGCAGCTCATCAGGGACCTTGTCGTGGATAATGAGTCTCAACCGTCGCCTTACTTCCAAGAGCTGAACGAGAAGTTCAAGCAATGCACACCGCAGGGAGGGAACATCCAAGTCGTCTGCTTCTATGAGCAGCGCCTCAGTAAAGTCGTCAAGGTAGCTCTCGCCTTGAGCCCTTTTGAGTGACGAGCGCTAATCATTCTAGTTCAACGCGGAAGGCGCCCTTTATCACAGCGGAGAACTCGCCCTCATGGTACCAGAAGACTCGGCGACTTCTGGGGGCTTCTACCCCGGCGTGCCTCTCGACACCGACCACTCGGGCTTAGTAAAGTACGCCAGTGTGCATGACCAAGTGTTCAAGATCGTCATGGAGAAGTTTGGGGCGATGATTCTTCACGCTAGGAGGAACACCACAGGCCGGAAAGAGAGTGGTCTGGATGTTGTTCAGGACAATGAGAGTACGGATGAGGAGTTCGCACATGATGGGGGCTCGTCTCGGCGTGCTAGTGCGTGGTACGGAGGTCGGAATAATGTTCGCACTGGTGTCCTGCTTCAGGGAAATCAGCGAGCCGGACGTGATATGACTTTCGGATATAGCAAACCCTGAGCCTCCGCACAGTGTTTCCTTCTTTTCGCAGAATATTTGTTGTGTTATTTTATCCAATGTATTGCTAAACACTACTGGACCTGGGCTGTATCACCACGTTCGGACTTGCCTCTACCACAAAGTAGTGAGGCACTGCACGGGGCTGGGGTACATTGTACATATTGTGTAGAGAGGGGCCGCGTGCACCGCCACCACCATCCTGTTCGTCTGGGTCTGCCTGATTTGCCAGCACATTTCAGGGCTCGCATCGCTTAACACCCGCATGATAAGGCAGACAAACCCGAAAGCAGGGCGCGAGCCGCCCCAAAAAGCCAGCCTCAGGCAGCGTCGCACAATGCCTTAAATGCCATCCACAGCCCTGCCGTTACACAATGTCACGCCGACGAATTTCTTAGACCGTGATGGCAACTGCACCCCGCCAATCTTCCATCATCTCTTCCGGGCAATGGCGAAACAACAAGACGCCGCTTATCTCGCGGGCTTCGGAAGTACTACGCGGGTACCCGAGGGCTTCCTGCTCGTTCATTGGGTCCATCCACGATGCGCGGCGCGCGAGTGGTTTGCTCGACAACCAGCACAACTTTGCACAGGAGACGAGCGTCGAGGTGTACGAGGCTACGCGGACGGAGCGCATGCGGCAATTTGCTCTGGACGAGGCATCTGGGATCGAATATCTTCGAGTTAGTATTCTTTCAATTGCAATATCGAGAGGCGGAGCTGATATGATTATGTAGAAGATTCGTCAAGACAGAACCCCTAGTGATCCCGTGCTGCGCATCCTGTATGTTATAACTCCCCGCATTTCAAACAACAGCGCTGTATTAACATGCATGAGCTTTTGCCAGCTCGAGGAAGCAAAAGGCGGTACAAGCTTCAACTACCGCGTGTCCCTGAGCTCCAACTTCGCCAAACAGCTCCTGAAAACATTCGACATCACACCACAGTTCACTGGCGCGCTTCTTGGGGAGCCAGACTACTGGGCGCCCGGCGACTTCGCCAGTCTGGACGAACAAGGTAATATCCAAAGACTCGGTGAGTACAAGCCATCCCCCACGCTTTTGGCCAATAAGCCAATGCTGCCAGAATTCTGCTGCCAACAGCCCCGCTGGGCGATCCACCGCAAAGGCGCCCCGTGGTGCATCTACATGGCGCACTCCTTCAGCAGCAACTGCACAACCTACATCCTCGTCTGCGACGCGCAGCAAACGCGCTTCGACATCGTCAAAGAGCGGCTCTCCGACATCCTGAACGCGGACCGCAAAACCTGGACCGCGCTCAGCGACTCCATCGACCCGTTCTTCCTGCACCTGCTCATCACGCACGAAGTATTCCTCGACGCCGTGCCGTCGATAACAAAGCTGCGGCACCAGCTGTACGACTCGCTGGACCGCGTGGACCGGTACGCGGAAACCGCGGCGGGCGGGCGCAAGAGAAGCGAGCTGGAGGAGCTGACTATCCAGCTGCACGTTGTGTCGCAGGAGACGGACCGCATGTCCGCGAATGTGGAGATGTCGAGCATGATTGTGCAGCGGCTGCTGCGCGCGCATGAGCGGTATCGCGGGAATGTGGATGAGGTGGGGAAGAGGGATTCGGTTGTCAAGACGGATGATGCGCTGCGGTATTTGGCGGAGTCGATTGAGAGCCAGAAGCGGTGGCTGAATAGCTATAAGTCAAGGAAGGATATTGCGATGAATCTGGTAGGTGCTTGCGATCTGCACTTGAAGTACCGAGGGGCTCACAGTTCTGCTAGGTCTTCAACCTCGTCACGCAGCAGGATAGCGCAACTGGGACGACTATAGCGAGAGAGGCAAAGGCTGATGGCTCTGCAATGCGCGTCATCGCCACGATGACTATGGTCTTCCTGCCTGGCACATTCATGTCGTCAGTGTTCGGCATGGCCATGCTAGATAATGCACGGTGGTGGCTTTATGTTGCGCTTACTATACCCCTCACCCTTTTAGTAATCAGTATCTGGTTGATATGGCAGAAGTCTGAAAGGCTGAGTCAGTTGGCTAGAAGGCTGACTCGAAAACTGCACAAGGAGGGCAAGGATTGTGTCGTATAAGGGATGACTTTCAATAGCGTCGCCGACATGCCCGTAATGATTATCATGGCACTGAGCGATTCCAGAGAGCATGTCAAGCTTCATATCTCATTTGCATGGCGTTCAAGACGTAAGAGAACGCGCAAATTTCCGGATATAACATCAAACCAGTGCCTCCTGTTTATCAACAAACCCGCTCACAGCAGCATACCCCGTGCTCGATTTCTCATCCACCAGGACGCGCAACTACACCCATCTCATCAGCGCCAGCAATCTTTGAATACATACCCACAACTCACCTTATCCCTCAGCCTCGCCATACTGTCACTGGTCGCATGCACATTCCTCAGATACTCTTCATTCGTATACCTCTCAAACACCACCACACTCACCCCATCCTCCACACTCTCCAGCGCAAGAAAGCTCAATGCCTCCTCCTCATTCTCCTCCACGAATTTCGCGTGCTCGAGAATCGCGTCAATGAGCGCGGAGCGCTGCCCAGGGTGCGCTTTCATGCGCGCGACCCAGATGAACTGGTCTTTGAGGGGGGTGCTGCTGGGTGTGGGGCGCTGGAGATAGCCACCGCGGGGCAGGTATCTGGTGAGTTCTGCGGGCTTTCCAACGTCTGGGTTTGCTTGTGCTTCGGCGCTGCGTTTGTTAGGCGCGGTTGAGTGCCGTGCCAGGGGGCGGATGGCTTACACTTTGCGCATATTCTCATACGAGTCATACCTACCACAATCAGCCCCTCCAACCCCAATCAATTCATACATACGATGCACACTCACACTTCCAGCAGCGTCAGCACAGTCCCATCTCCCCGGAGCGGCCGCATATAAAGATACGCGTCGCAACACTCTTGACCAGCTTCATCTTGTGCGCGTCCTTGCAGCAGATCTAGTTCCTGCACCTACTTCAGCCTGCAGAAACTCTGGGAACGGATATCATGCTCACGAGGTCAAGTTGCTCTCGGGACTCGAAGCATAGATTCGTTAGAGCAACGGCGTCCTTCATGCTGCGTTATGGGGTTGTTTTGGCGACTGTCTAGCGTATAGCTGCTTGGGTAGGGTATATGGTCGTTAAATTGATTAGATTTTGAAAATGTCGGGGAGACGGCAAGAAATCGAGAGCTAAAGGCTTGGGGAGGGTTATTGTGGAGTGGAGCGCGGTCTAGGATGCTTTTGCATGCGGTTGGAGGTGCGGGGCACGAGCGACTAATCGGGTTCGCAAGCTTCAGCCTCGGATTGACGTGGCGTGAGCCTAACTGGGAGTATTGCTGCCTGAGGCTGGGTAGTATGCATGTCCTTTTGTTCTGCCCTGAAATCGTCACCTCTCCTGTCAACTTTCAAATGGCAAGAATTACGAGCACTCGGTTTGAAGGCACCCAGTTCACAAACCCTACGAACAGACACGTTTAAGATAGGTTGTGATTCTCTTTACCATATTCTCTTCTCCTATTTCTGGCGTCTTTTGAGTCCTTTGGCGCGTGGGTAGAAGCTCCGCTTTGCCGTTAGTCAGCATAATCTCTACAAGTTGGTGACTTAAAACAAGAAAAGTCTATCAGTCAATCAAGCATATTGTCATAACTCTACCTAGGTATCGCGTTGGACCAAAAGCTGATAATTAGGGCGAACCAACCCCGTCCTTCTCCCTCTCCCCCCGCTATCGCCCCGGGAAGCCCGTCCGGTCACTTACTTCCACGCCAGCATCTCGCACTGCAGCGCCGCGAACCAAGCATCTTCCGTCTCCGCCCACTTCCGCACCGCAACCAGCGTCTGCTCAATCTCGTCCTCCGTGATCCCCGCATCCAGCCAGCTCTGGCGGAAGGGGTCTCCGGGCTGCAGCTGGCCAGCGGCGCGCCAGGCCAACCACTTGCGAGTTTCCGGCCCCGAGTACACCATAGTGCCAGCGCCGACGCGGACCTTTCCGCCGTCCGCGTCAAAGCCGGCGCGGCGGAACAGCGCCGGCATCATCGAGCCCGTAGGGTCTGTCTCAGGCGCGCCTTTGCGCACCGCGCGGCTCAGATTGCCCACCCACAGGCGGTCCAGGTCCAGGCTGCGCGGGTAGAAGTGCTGGTGCGCGGCGTCGCGCGTGGCCAGGATGGCGCCGGGCTTCAGGACGCGGCGGATCTCGGCGAGCGCCTGGAGCGGGAGGTCCGGCGGGGGCAGATGGCCGAAGAGGTGCGCGCAGAAGACGATGTCGAACGTGTCGTCGGGATAGGCGAGCCGCTCCAGGATGTTGCCTTGCTCGAAGACGACGGAGCCTGGCCCCTGGGTGGGGACTTTGGCCTCGGCTGCTAGTGTCTTCGCCTTCTGCAGGACGTCTGGCGAGATGTCGATGCCGACTGTCGTGCCTTCGCTGGCGTACTTGGCTAATCCCGTGGTGATGGTGCCCGGCCCGCAGCCGACGTCGAGAATATGGTCTGTCTTCTTTATGTGCGGGAGGAGGAAGGCGGCATCCGACTCGGCCGTACGCGACTGGTGGGTTGCGACGGTACAGTTGGAGTGGCCCTGCGTGTAATTGCTCGGTTGACTGTGTTGCGCCATGTTTGCTATCTGTCGAGTGGAGGCGCCAATGTCTTGCGAAGTGCGATCTACCGTATATATCTCCGGCGGATGGGCTCCTAAAGCTGTTGGATGAGGAACCTTTTCTAGCTGTTGTGCGCAAATTCGCAATCCAAGGCGATGTTACGTTAGAGTAAGACGATGTTAGAAAGTGCTCGGCGGCCGCTAGTACGGCTAAGTAGTGTTGCTCTGAAACACGCTGTCTGGAGATAAAATCTTAGCGCGCGACGAGCCCAATAAGCCCGTTAAGTCCGGTCCGAACGGTAGGCTACAGAGCACGAAGTAGCTAAAACTTATGTCGCACTAGCGCTTCAAGTTAGAAGAATCGCCGCACTATGCCTATGTAGGTAATAAACATGCTGCTGTTTTACATGCCTGCCTGCTATATTAACATGTATGTGGAGGTCCTATCCATCACAATCTGAGCTCCATTCTCCGATATACAAAGCCCTTCTCGTCCGGTCCGAAAGACAGCTGATCACCCGTAGCAGCGCCATTCCGCAGGATCTGCACGCAGTTGTTCATAGTGACCTCGCCGGCTTGCAACGCTTCGCCCATGATGATCTTCATCGTGGACTCGTCCCCCGAGCAGATAGCAGTGCCAACGTGAACACGATCCGTGAAGTTCAGCAACGACAGGACTGCCGCATTCGCACCTCTTAGAGTCGCCGCTCGCAAGGCTGCATCGCACGTATCTCGGAATAGCAAAGCTTTTTCTAGGCCTTGCGGACCCATTGCTCGGATAGCGCGGTGGCAGCTCTTGAGGAGCAGTCCAAGCACGGCACCGTGGTTGTGCATTGCTGCTGCGTGGACGGCGCTTCGCCAGGCCGGGGACTCTTTGAGTGGATCCGCGCCGTGCTCGAGGAGGAAGGAGGACTTTACCAAGCAACCGATCGATGCTGCGGCTTGAAGGGCTGTGCCATATAGTGGGTCTATGGCATCAATTTCTACGCCATTGCTTACAGCGCTGGCCATGCAAGTTGTCGCCCAGGCACTGTTTTCCTCAATGACCATATCGACTAGTGTACGGCGCCTTGCAACCTTCCACTTCATCGGCTGCGGCGCAGGCATGATGCATTTGACGTCCGTGACTGTATCGTCTGGTTGAGGACCGGTACTGGCTGCTTCGAAGACCGCAGGGCGTATGTGGACGCGGAGAAATAGCCGGAGCTCGAGTTCTTCTCTTTCACGCGCTTCTCTCTCCTCGTGCTCCTTCGCCTCTGCGATTTCCTTGCGAAGGTCTGCTACCGCATGGCTTTCCATCATCCATCCTTCTTCTTTTCTGCGATTTGCACGCTCCTTGCTTAGTGCAACGCACTGCTGAAGCTCTCGCAGTATCATTCCATCCGTGTAAACCGCATGCTTGGACCTCCTCCCTCCATTTTGCGATCTCTGCTGCGTCTTCTTTCGTTTCTCCATCTCCCAAAGAATCCTCCTCGTCTTCGCGACCTCAGCTCTGAAGTCTTGGGGGCCGTAAACCACGGCCTCGCTCCGTCGTCTTCGCGGAATATCTTCTTCGTAGCAGTGCAGTCCACACGCCGAGCATTCGAGCCCCAAGCCCCTGGTTGTCCGCAAGATACCCAGACAAGAATGACGCAAGCAGCTCCCACGCTGTACTTGACGACGCAGCTTAACAATCTCAATCGACATGACGAGGTGCATTCCAGGCTCGATCGACTCTGCCCAATTCTCCTCATCCAGGATCTTGCTTTGTGCCCTGGCGTTGAGGATTCTGAAATAGCCAGATGCGACTTTGTCGCTTCCGGGACGATCGCGGAAGCGGGTTTCCAGCATCCTCTTAAATACTGCCCAGTTCCTGATATTTTGAAACGGAAGTGAATGCTTCGTTCCCAAGACGTCGGTTAGGTGGATGTTATCCGACATGATGAAAGACACGGCGACGGGAATAGCCTGCATGAAGCGGAGGTAGGCGAAAATGTATGGGAGGAAGGAGAGCAGCTGAGACAGGGACTCTAGGAGGATTTTGGCGAAGCCAGTCAGGAGGTTGCACATGCCGATTGAGGCCTCGCGCGTCCCTTGGAAGACCAGGGCGAGCGAGTCTGCGCAAGATTGCCCTTTGCTTTGCCCAGTGGATAGAGGTGGCCTCTGATCCAGCTCCCTCAGCTTGATCATCTCTTGCTCGTTTTGCAACGACAGTAATCTTTGCATAGATGCCATGGTCGTGCTGACAGCATCGATCGAGGCCGTCATCTGTTCGAGGGAAGAACTCTGGCTCTCAACGACGTCCAATGTTCTTGAACCGCTCACAAGTAAGGATGCGAAGTTGGTCATCTGGGTGGATTGGTCCTGCTTCACAGCTGCCATCAAACACTCAATCGCATCAATCCTGTTGTTCAATAACTCGACCGCCGACCTGGCCATGCTCAGGTCGCGTTGCTGCTGCGTCGCAAGGTCCAATGTCTGCGAAGCGTGTGTCTCTAGGCTCGACAATGTCGCGCTTTAGGATTAGCTTTCTGAAATACGAGGGAATCAGCATCGTTCCTACCTCGTGTTCAAATCCAACATCATTTGGCCCGTCGCCATCGTTGCATCAATATCTTCCCATTTCCGTTCTACCTTCTTGGCTCCACTAACACCCCATTTGATCTTCTTCCAAGGGCCGCGCACGGCACTCTGCGAAGCACCGAAGCCTAGATCCTGCTCATATGACCTAATGTCGTTCAGCAATCTCTTAACTTCCGCTTCGGCTGTCTGAGCCTGCCCACGGATAGCATTCACGTATACAGGATCCCCGGTGAAGCTATGGGTCTGCACAATGGTTTGAAGCGCAGTCAAGCGCGATTCCAATTGTCGAACCGTGCGTTGGTAGTCATCTGCTGCTCCGCCGCTAGCTTTGATGGAGGCCCCGGCGGCTTTCAAGATCTTTATCAGTGCAACCAGATCGCCTAGAAGTGGAGCGTCAGCATCCGCTCAACGAAAAAGAGATTTCCGTGATATGATAGGACTTGACGAACCAAAGCTGATTCCTATCGGCGCCGACATAGCTGCGCACACTCATCGTAGGTTATCCCTACATAGCGTTATCTCAATGCGAATGTTATGGTGATGGTGCTGCCTGGCCTGATGCGGGACGATGAGATTCACTGTCTGAATGAGGCTGTGCAAGCCACGCATGACGTTCTATTCGACCAATAACCGATCCGCTCGAGTCAATCAATAGCTCGATCATACTTGCAGCTCTGTGAAGGCCCCCTAGCAACCCTCGCGGCGAGTTAGCACATCAAGCTCTCACGTAGTGCACCTGGAGGTCGATTTTGAATGGCCAAAGCCGCATTATCATTCCGTTTTTCCAAGTACAAGGCCCATGTTTGTAAGGCTAGAGTATATTTTCACCCCGTGCTGCGTCACATATCCTACCCAAACTTCCAGAACACCGAGAAAGCGACCCAAAACACCCCCACCGATCCCGCCGTAAGGGAAAAAAGCATAGACCCGTCCTGCAACTCGCGCCTTCCACCCAACTCAAAAAGCCACACGAACAAGAACCCCAGCGAGGGCAGAAAACAAACAACATGGTACAGCAATATGCGGAGGCCAGAAATCTTCGGCTTGGCATACAGGCCGAAGAACTCCTCCCGCTGGTCACTTCCTACGTCCAGCAGCGCGAGCCGTTTCGGAAGCAGCTCCAATAGCTCGGACGAGTGGGCTTTGCGGTCCCCGCGCGGATCCTTGCAGGCGCAGAATGCTCGGAAGAGGTGGTGACGGCAGAATACGGGTGCGGCGCAGGAATTGAATCGATCTCCGAATTCATGCTTGGTCACGGGTGGCATGGTGGGTGTACGACGGTACACATAGAGAGGATCCCGAATGTCTGGGTAATCGTCCTTCGTCCTCGGTGCGAATGCCAAAGCGCCGTATTTCTCGAACTAATGAAGGATATTAGTTAGTAAGAACGGTATCGCGGAACGGATACTCACGCGGTAGAAATCGCAGTGGGAAAATCGCCAAACGCTGAGGTATCTGCGCCACGGGCGTACAAGCCGGAAGTATTCGGAACGTAAATCAACGAAGAAGCCTTCTGTAGTGGTGAGGTCGTTGACGTCGATCTGTGCCAGGCGGTAGTGATCCTTCTTTGGTCTGACGACAAGCAATACTCTTAGGAGTGAGGGGCGCCCTTGGTTTGGATTCGATTCCGGAGAATGGAGATATGGGACTGCTCCTCCTTGGAACTGTTGCGGCTCGTTGCCCCTTTGACCTGGGCCAACACCGCCGGGTGATGGCTCGTTTCCAGTAGTCAGAGGCTGAGGGTTCCCGCTCGGCCCTGGATTCTGGGTGATGCTTGCGCCATATTCGCCAGGAGATTTTGCCGCAATTTGACAGATAAGTTGTGTAAGTCCTCGAATGAAGAGCACCGGCGCTGTTGAAAATCGTAGTTCACCGCAATCCTTTCCATCTCGTCCGGGGTAGTATAATAGAGTGGATCCATTCGCACTTAGACGGAGGACTTGTGCGTCTATCGGATGACGAGCTGGGTACAACGGCCGCCACTCCCATCTCTCCCCGGTTCGGAGTCCAACGCCTACTCCGAACGCATCCACAATGCTGTTGTTGCTCCGCACCGCGCCGCCCAGCAGAACCTCACAGCACAGCGCCACGCCACACGCTGCCCAACTCCGTTACCACCACCAACAAATCCAGGACGCGCCCACCTACCATCCACAAGCTCCCGCCCAAGCCCCAGCTCCGCCTGCGCAGACAAGGCAAGCGCCTCCCCAACCGATTGTCTCCGCTGCAACCATCTCCCCACAGCTCCCGCTACGGCCACGCTATGCTCCCGCTCCGCGCTCATTATCCACAGCTCCGCCGCCAACACCTCCAAACCTCCAGGACATACAAGCCACAAAGATAACTAGAGGAAGAAGAAGAAGGAGAAGAAGAAGAGGAATAGGACGAGAAAAGCGGAAGAAATTTATATCCTCGTGACCCTCCCATCAAGTCAGCACTAGCCCGTGCACCGCCACTCCGGTGCCCAGTCCCTGCGGTCCTCCTGTCCCCACCCAACCAATCACAACGTCTCAACTGACGTATGCAGAAGATGCCATCAATCAAGCACCGCACGCGCTCACGCAACCGGAGTGAAGACGCAAGGCCAAAGCTCAGGCTGCTTGCGATCCCGACCTCAGAACCGTGCTTGCTCACCCCCCTGAGCTAATTCATTGCCGATGCCATATAGATAATGTGCAACCACAGTTGGCTATATAGATCTGAATGTAAACAGCTGAAATATAAATCTATACATGCTATATCTTGAAGCACTTAGATATACGCTATTTAAAATAATTAGTAGCTTTTCATGTACGTTGGCGATGAAGGTGTTTTTGGTGGGCATCGGCAATGAATTAGCTCATGGGGGTGTGCTCAACGCGATCATTTCGACTATTCGAGAACGAGCAATGCATCACACACCCAAGCAGCGACTCGCACAATTCAAACAGATCCATTTTCTTCCACAACGCCCTTCAATGCGGCAGCCCAAACACGCCGTTCTCCACATGCGCGCGCCGGCAATGCATCATTACGCCCTCGCACTAATCATACAGCCACCAGGTCAGCTTCTCCTTTTTTCCCCCAGCTGCTATCCATGCAGCCAAATGCCCACACCACGCCATACGCATGCACCTTTCTAGTACTAATACAGCCGTGCTCTCCCGAGCAAAGGAAAAAGTTGGAATCATAGGAGAAGTTGCCTTAATACCTCTTCTTCTTGTGCGTCCGATGCACATCGTGCCCCTTGCGATGCCGCTTCTGCCGATCGGTAGGCGGCCTATACGGCTCTTTGCCGTACTCCTCCCTGAACAACCCAAGCATGTATTCGTCGACATGCCTCCTCAGCCTCTCGCCGTTGATACCGCCTGGCATCTGCTCGCCCTCTTCGACCGCTTCGCTGCCTGCTCGTGTAATTGCATTGGCCGGCGTAGCGTTGATGCTCTCGCTGAAATCGACCTGATCATCGTGGATCTCGTCGACGATCTCCTTCTGTGCTACTGTCGCTGCGTTTCGATCCTCGTGGTCTTCTACGCTGCCCATAACGGTGGCATCGCCGAGCAGACCTGCTTTTTCGCCAAGCACGCGGTCCATGGCAGCGCCAGCTTCGTCGCCAAGCTCGACGCCCGTCCCGTCATCTAGGGCGTCGCGCCAGGTGACGCGGTTGAAGGTGTCGGTGGTGAAGTCGCCCTTTTGGATGATAACGTCGTCGAGAAGGCGCTTTTGGTTGCTCTTGCGCAGGATGTTGGCTTCGATGGTGTACTCCGAGACGAACTTGTAGATATGCACGTCGCGCGTCTGGCCGATGCGATGGGATCGATCCTGGCATTGCTTGTCCATGGCAGGATTCCAGTCGAGATCGTAAAAGATGACGGTATCGGCACCCGTGAGATTGATACCCAGACCACCCGATCGTGAGGAGAGGATGAAGCATAGAATCCGAGGGTCACTATTGAAGCGATCGGTCAAGATCTGGCGTTGTTCGACCTTTGTGGCGCCATCGAGTCGGAGATAGCGATGTCCATGGATGTTGAGGAATTGCTCCAGGATATCAAGAACCTTGGTCATCTGGGTGAAAATGAGAGCGCGGTGGCCCCCAGCTTGCAGATCTCGCAGAAGCAAGGCCAGACGCTGTAGTTTGCCGCAGTCGTATTGCAAGAGACGCCTATCAGGGAAGGCTATCGATTGGCACATGCGAGATTGATGGAATGGGTCCCTCTCGTGTGCCATGTTGGACGACCTAATCAGTGCTACACCACGTTTGGATAACGTAAGAGGAGCTAGTTCCTCAGCGGCGACGGCAGGAGTCACACATGTGAATCTCGTGACGAGAGGCTCCATTGCATCAGCCCGCTGCTCTAGCGTTGGAACCATGGACTCGAAGAAGGTTATCCGCTGCAGGGACCATTGAGACGCCAATGCAGGGCGGTGTGGCGAACGGAAGCCCAGTCTGCCTTTTCTGCCCCCTATAACCTCTACCTGAGGCTTCGGGAGCGCTGGCGCTTGTGCGAAGGGATTTGTGTGTGGATATTGCATGCCCGGAGCGAACGGTTGACGAAGGGGCTGCACCGGAGGTTTGGTGATAATCTTCTCCGGCTCCCGAGCGCCAAACGCGTAGTCTTGATAATCCATTTTCACGCGGTCAATCAAGTCTTTCCCGTAGATAGGCATGAATTGTGTCCGTGATCGGGTCAGTTTGAGGCATGTCTGTAAATGGTCTCGGACAGCAACGCGCTCTTGGCGGGCCATGGCGGAGAATGCAGATTGCATGGGCGACGTCGCGGGTTCAACGGGTCTATTCAAACGGCGGGTATGACGCTCGATGAGATCTTCGAGAGGACGTGTCGCACGTATCTGCTGTGACCGTCGAGCATGTAGCTTGGTAGTCCGTTCTCGGTGCGCGAACACCAGATTTAACGCATCCAGATTTACCTGCTTGTCTTCCATGCCTTCGTATAACCGCTTCCGGACGAGCAGATCTTTGGGCTCAAACTCCGCAGGAACTGACTTTGGCATGGCCATTGAGGTTACAATAGCCCTAGTTTCAAACAAGTCCGGATGATTGCAGACCTTGCGGAGGGACATTAAGCAGTTGATGATGGACATGTAGTTGCCGGAGGAGAGAATTTCCTTGGTGGACGCACGGCCCATGAACCCGTCATACAGCTGCCGTTGACGCTTTGAAAGCTTGCAATAGACGACGTGCTCATACTTGGCAGGCATCTGCTTTTCGACGTCCGCTTTCAGCCTCCGGAGCAGATAGGGTCGCAAAACCTCGTGAAGCTTCCTTACGATTTTCTGAGCTTCTGCGTCGAGTTGTTGTCGGCCTTGGTCAAGAATCTGGGACGTCGGGTTCTTGAGCGCCATCGTAAACTCTTCAAGACTAGCAATTCGCCCTTCTCCCCCGAAGCCAGCCGGCATAAGGAAGTATAGTAATGACCAGAGCTCGTCGATGTTGTTCTGGAGGGGGGTGCCTGTCAGGAGCAGTCTGTGCTGAGTCCGAAGGTTTAGCATCGTCTGCCAGCGCTGAGACTTAAAATTCTTGATATTGTGAGCTTCATCGAGGATGAGGTACTGCCACGCTCGCATTTTGAAGGCCGCAGCGTCTTGGAGAATAAGCTGGTATGATGTGATGACAACATTGAACATGTCCGGCCCCGTGGTGCGCCAGCCCATTCGCTTTCTCTTTCGCTCGTTGATGTCGCCGTAGTAGGTGAGAATCTTGAAACCGGGGCACCACTTCTTGAACTCCATTTCCCAGTTGAGCATTACACTGGTGGGCACGACCACGAGGTGGGGCCCCCACTGTCCATGATAGACAGCTATGTAGGCCAGGAGAGCTATGGTCTGGATCGTCTTGCCAAGACCCATTTCATCGGCAAGGATGCCATTCGTGCCAGAGTCGAATAGATTCGCAAGCCAATCTAGCCCGTCATGTTGATATTCGCGAAGTGTCCCCCTTAGCAGAGACGGGATTTCTGTTCGCGGAGGTGACGACGTCTGCCGTGATCTACTGCGGGATATACTCTTCTCAAGCACTATGTCCTCCGCCGGTTCCGACGCCGTTACCTCGATAGACGGTGTGGGAAATTTCGTTGCGGCATCTCCGTTGATTTCGGTCCCGTTAAGCTCCATTGCAGAAGCATTGCCGTTGAGCTTGGGCTCCTCCTCTCCGACATCTTCTGCTTCTTCGGGAGCATGCCCGTTCACGGGCTCGGCTGGAGGTACATCTGTGGCGGGATTGTCCTTGTCTATCGCGGACTTCGCAGCGTCCTTTAGCTTTTTGATCTCGTTTGGTGCCAGAAATCCCATTACGCCGACATCATCGTCTTCTTCGGAGCCGGATCCGGAACCGGGACCGGAACCCTCATCCTCCTCCGCCTCTAAATCGTCATCGCTCGACCATTCTTCACTACCTGAATCGGAATCCTTGGCACCTTCGTCCTCGGAATCCAGCAACGCTTCGTCAACCTGCTCAAGCTCGACAGTAGCCGGATCGATGTAGTCTGGCTTCTTTTCCTCCTCAACGTCGCCGTCGATCTCATGAAACCCATTTGTATGGGCGAATGGGTTTTCCGGTATCTCGTGCATTTCGAGGTCGGGATCAGGTGTCGGTTCAGGCGTGCCACTATCAGCCTCATCCTCCGCTTCCTCTTCACTTTCTTCCGATTCCTCTTCGTCCCCAGAGCTGGCGTCTGGCAGATCTGGAAGCTGTCCATATTTGGCCCGTAATTGCTCAGCTGTGAGGTTGGCGTCTTCGTCCTCGTCGTGACCTTCGTCACTCTCCGAGCTGGAGGTCATGTTCTCGTCGTGCTCTTCGCCGGCATCGTCGGAGGATCCACTCTCAAAGTCACCACCTTCGCCTTCAGTCCCGCGGTCCTCGCTGACGAAAGACGAGGCTGAGTCGATCATATTGCGGCCAAGAATTTCTTGAGCTTGGTTGAACATGTCATCCATGGCTTTGTGGCCCAGCTGAAGCTGCTCCTCTTCCCACCTGGCCACGCGCTCCTTATCGATCTCCAGCTTGACGTTCGCCCATGCGTCTTTGACGTCCTTGACAAGCTGCTTGTAGCGGAGCACTGCACGCTCTGCCTCTTCCTGGTCAATCTCCTCTTGTGTCTTCCGCTTGTACTTCTCTTTCCAGTATTCGTACGCCTCCCTCGCGAGCGTCTTGGCAACTCTGCGATGGTATGTCTTCTCATCTCTGAGCAGCTTATTGAAGTGTAGCGCGTGCGCGACGACGTGGTCCCAGTGGCCATACTGAGGCGGTGGTTCTTCAGCGGGTTCGGGCTGGAATATGCTGCACTTGCCCAGGCTCAACAGGCCGGTCTCGGCAGCCTCGACGATTTGTAGACGACGAGCAGCCTCCTCTTCTGCCTTCTCCTTCGTTATGCGCTGCGCCTCCTCTCCCTCGAGTGGATCGTCATGTTGCAGCCAGTCTGTGAACGAGGGGTATTTCGCAGCGGGCGGGGCATGCTGAGGGTGGCGGCTCGGCGGCTCGAGCTTGCGCAGACGAAGGCGGAGGCGGGGAGCGGGCCCGAAGGCACTCGAGTCGTCGACGGGACCGTACCGGTCGGACACATTGGGTGGATAGCCTGCGGGCGTGTTGAGCGCATACGCACTTACGTCATCTGCTGAAGTCTGGGTTGCTCTCCGAGGACGGCCGGGACGCTTCCGCGGGCTCTCCGGCGAGCCGTTTTGGAGCACAGGCGAGGTGGGAGAGGCAGCAATGGCGGCCGCTGAGGGCTTCCTGTGGCGCTCAGACTTCCGCAAGGGAGACTGCAGCGATGGCGCCGACGCCTTCCTTGCGACCGCTGGCACAGGTTTGCTTTTAGAGGGTGCTCCCGAGCTCGAGACTGAGCGTGATACGGGCTGCTTGCCAATGCTCTTCGGCGTCCCGTTTGTCTGTGTCCCCTTCGCGGAATGGCGCGTGCTCCGCTTTGGGAGCTCAGGCTGCGGCGGCGGCGGCGCTTCCTTGTTCACACGCGACGATTTCCGGATGCCGTTGTCGAATATGGTCGTGGGTCCGTCGACTGCGAAGGCCTTCCACGGCGGCGACACGGCGCGCGATGAGGAGCGACGCGCCGTGAGGTCGTCGAGCTTGCGGCGCTTGGCCGGGCGCGGTGTGAGGCCGCCATCGATTCCACTCTCGGCCGACGCCTGGTCTTCTACTTTTATCGAGAGTGCGCTGCTCTCGCGGGCTGCGTGCTCGTCGTGGGCTGCGGCGGGCTCGTCGTGGGCGTCGGATGGGTCGGGCGGTGCGTGGGCGGCGTCTCGACTCACGAGCGGATCGCCCTCCATTAACGACGGAGAAAGGTGTGGCCTGGGTAGCAGGGACACCACCCGGCGCACCGCGAACTCGACATATACAGACTTAAATGTAGTGTCGCACGATAGCTCTGGGGCTGGTAGTTATCGTGGTGAGATCAGATTTGGATTCACAGGCCGCGTTGGCGCTTGGTGGGCTGAAAAGCGTTGTGGACGGTGTCGTGTTGTAGCCCGAAAAGTCAAAGAAGCGCGATGTTTTCAAACCGCCGCCGCCAAGCGACAGGGGGTCGGGCTCCCTGCGGCCAGTCCACGCACGCCATGAGTGCGACGCCGCTTGAATATCGATGTCAGCTGATAGCAGGTTCTACGATTGCGTTTCTGGGGGCTGCGAAGACCTTCAGCACCCGTTGTAGCCGTCGAGCAGCGTTGGTCCCAGGGTCCCTCTGGTTTCCATGCTCTCGAACCGCTCCGTATCGCGTTACGAGTAGCGCGGCGCCAAGCCCTTCGATCCGCCTTGCATCACGACCGCACCTGAACATCCCATCGACATCGAACCCCAATATCCCCGCCGCAGCGTATGCTACCACCCTTCAATTACCGGTAGTCAGCTTCTAACTACCATCCAGCATGCTCTCCCGGCGCATTGTAGCGGCCCGCCCGCTCGCCCGCGCCCTTGCGCCCGCCGTTGCACGACCCCGACCGCAGTTCACCCAGGTCCGGACAGCTCTCACCGAAGCTGAGCGTGCCGAGCTCGCTGACCCCAACATGGTCTGCTCCCTATATAGCATGCATATATAGCTTCAAAAGCTAATGGCCACAGAACGGCGGCTACATCAACCCCCCGGCCGAGAACCGTCTAACGCGCGACCCATACGCCGACTGGTGGGACAAGCAGGACCGCCGCAACTACGGCGAGCCCTGCCACGAAGACAACGACATCCTCGGCGCCATCTCTCTCCACACCTACGACCATTTCACGCCGCGATGGGGATTCGTTCTGATGGGCACCTTCATCGCCTCCGTGCTGGGCTTGTGCGGGGTCGTGAAGCTATACTATCCGGACAGGGTCAGCGTGCCCAAGACATATGATGACGGACTAGAGGCAGAGCTCGGAGGTCCGCGCGCTGTGAGAGTAAGTGGTATTTATCGTGCCTTTGCGCCAGCTGCTAACTGAATTAGGCAAGGAAACATGGCGAAGAGCCCTCGTGGAAGTAGGCTATTATTGCAGACCATCTGTACATAGGGGCGGAATGCAACTTTCCATATGTTTACATGCAATTACGTGGATGACTTCAATCGTTCCGGGTTTCAAGTGTTGCTGGAGCTAACATCACGGGGTCTTCACACCAGCACGGACAGAATCGCAGGAAACGAGCAATGAGCTGCGTATGGTGAATATCGGGAATAGGCTTGGCACCTTCGATGGAAATGACGTTATGGGATTCAAGTACGGTGAAACGACTCTTCCATCGAGCAATGCGCTGCCCTCCCTTGTGAAAGTGGGCTCTTGGAGGATCTATATCTACACTGCGCTGCCGCAATTATCGCTACCACACGGAAACCAGCTAATAACCACCCCGCTCGCGTAGCCCTTGTCCGCCAGCGTGCTCCGACCATGGCGCGACCCCCTCACATCCTTCCTCCGGTAGTGTCTAACCCATCTGCGAGAGATGCCATCGAACGCGTCACGCCTGGGCCCCGAGCCTCTCTCTGCCCAACCTTTATCTGGCGACCTCCGGTGTCCGCATTCGACGACATCGTCTCCATAGTGGTGGGCCAAGGCGAAGACTCCAAAACATTTCAATGCCACAAAGGCCTGCTGGGCTTCGCCTCAGAAGTGTTCGCGCGCACATTCTCGAATCCTTCCTTCACTGAGGCCCAAACCGGCACTGCGACCTTCCAACATGACGACCCCAAGATCTTTGAGCTGTTCTATCGCTACATGTACACCGGACGGCTCTTCGAGACCATGCAGAAACCAACCTCGAGCACCGTCGTCTTCAAATACTGCGATACCAATAAGCCCCTCAAACTATGCCTGTCGCAGGACTTGGAAGTCCACCCGGTGAGAGCATACGGGCCCCACGCCATCCCGCTGCACTTCGACGAGCTCTTCCGCCTCTACATCTTCGCCGTCTCGCGGATCGCCCCGGAAATCCAGGACGTCGTCGTCTCCCTCACATTCGAAAAGATCTGCATCGAGGGCAAGGTCCCCGTCGACCTCATCCCGTATCTCGTTGAGAACACAACTGACGAGCCCGAACCGGATGAGCTGGTCCACATGCTGCGCGCAATGATTGCCGTTTTTGCGGACGCGTCGGAAGTTACAGAGTATTGCGAGGAGATGCCTCAGCGATTTCTGGCTATGCTGTATGAATCGAAGTCGTGGATGGCGGGGCCGGAACAACGGAAGGAGACGAAGTCGTGTATTTGTTGGGCGCATAAGCATGCTCTGCCCAGGAAGAGAGGGGATGAGGATACGGCTCTTCAGGGAGGAAGTGGAGGATACTAGAATGTTCCTTGGCACGGATGTCGATCAGGTGCAGGTGGAGGGCATTCTGGAGCCGCGAAGGGGTAAGCTCGACACTGTGCTATGTACGGCCGAAAGACTGGGCGGTTACGGTAGGTGCGTTTGAGCGTCGAGAACGTCCGTGTCGCAATCTAGACAGGAAAGAATAACCCCGAACCAAGCTCTTTTCTCCTATCGACGTCATGCCTTGCTGCGTATCACCTTTCAATATCTGCCTCATTTTTAAGGTTCCCGTCTACACCCTTTTAATGCGGAAAATCATCTGCTCTTTGTGGACTGCATCTCGTTACAAAAAGTACCTCGTTGCAACTTCCTGCGATTTGTTTGCAACAGCGGGGACGATGCTACCTTCACATTTCGACGCCAGCACGTCGCTACTGACAGACGGAGGGCGACAACTGCGTGCGCACTCTTCGCCCCTTCCGGGCATCACTAACGTCCTCATGGACTGCCTTAAAAAGAGTGCCGCATGCACATTTCTCGTCTCCGGTATTCGTTAACGTCCATCGCTACGCTATACACACTCTTCGGACAGACACGTACTATCGTTACCAAACATTCCTAGCCAACGCTCCAGTCCATCCTCACCGGCACCATGGCCTCACAGCAGGAGCAGGCCTTCAAGCCTGATACGCCTCTGGAGCCGCTCGCTAGCGCAGCATCGCAGTCGAACCAACAACAAGCCCAACCGACGCTTCTCCCTCCTTTCCCGTACCCTCCCCGCCAATTGGAACCGATCACTGAAGAACGAGTGCCCTGCTATCTCAACCGTGTGCTCGACCTTCCACTGTAAGTTCCCCCGCGCATCCGGCCACTGCGCAGCGCAGCTGACATCCCAGCGGTCTACAGGGCGAGATCATCACCGTTGCCGTCGGCGACGACGAGTTCAAAGTCCGCAAGGGGCTCCTCAGCCACCACTTCTCCGGCCTCGCCGACGCGCTGCGCGGTCGGGATTTCTTCGACGAGCAGAAGGAGACCTTCACCCTCGACGGCGTCGCCCCAGACGTCTTCCAGCTCGCACTAGAGTACATGAACACCGGCAAATTCTACCCCGACATGCAGAAGCACGACCACGGCCGGGTGTACAGAATCTGGACGCAGAAAAAGCCGTCCCCGCTACGACTCTGCCAGTCCACGGACCTCCGCGGCAGCGAACCGCACGATCGAAATTCTACCCAGCAGACCGTCCCGCTGGCCTTCGACCAGCTCTTCGATCTCTTCGTCTTCGCCGACAAGCGCGGAGCGCAGCAGATACGCGACGCGACGCTCAGCGTCATCCTGCAGAAGCTCGCCACCGACTACGAGCTCCCCATGGACCTGGTCATCGAGGTGCAAACGCTCCTGCCCGCGCGCTCCCCTCTGATGATGATGCTCTGGAACGTCATCGCAATGTGCGTCCCTCCGAGCGCACGCGCGGAGTATTTTACCGATATTGACGACCCCGCCGTCGCGGAGGCAGTCGGGGAGGCGTTCCTAGTGACAAGTTCGGCGGCGCGGTTCGTGGGGCGCAACGATGAGGCTGGGTATAAAATCGATGCTTGCATGTGGCATTGCTTCGACTGCAGCAAGTCTGCGTAAGTTCTAGAGTTGCTGGGACTGCGGTGGGTACTGCCCGGTGGTGCTAACTTTGAATAGTGATGCAGCTGACGACCGGCGGCTAGAGTGGGCTCCGCCGTTTCACCAGTTTTCTATATTTGCGCTTTCCACTACGTAGGTCCGCATGCGGATGAGGACGGTTAACCCGCGTCACATTTATATTGTCTTGTTTCCGAGAAGAGCTTGAATAGTGGTGGGTATGAGCGCAGCGGAGGATTTGCTGGCAAACTTCTGGTTGATACTCAGCTTAATCAATAGCGGTAGCTTGCGAAGCTGCCGATTTGCTCTCTCCATCTATGACCCTATCCGTGAAATGCGGCTTTGGCACTGAAGTTCTATCGCCAGCCACTCTTACCTACAAGTCTATCTAGAACATCAAAAAGCAAGGCGAAGGAATTCGAGTAGAGACGCAGTAGTTAGTTAGACGGCGGTAAGCGCAATCTCACATAAACGGCGATAAACACAATCACAAGAGAAAGATAGACAACCACTCATCCTCAAGCCTCCAAATAAAAAAGGCCAAAAAAAAATTGCAAAAAGAGATGGCGAACCATCCAGAAGACCCCGAATTTAATCAGGTTTTCTGATGTCGCTCAAACTTGGGTTTGAACTTCACGTACCCCAGATTGTGCTAATACATTATGTCTTACGTATTTGCTCTGTGTCGTGCTCGAACCCACAAGGTCACCAGGTTGTATGGTATAAGATATTGCTTGACCGAGAGAAGCGATGGCAGTCAGACTTCCACGCTAACAACCCAGGATATCTTAGCAGCTCCAAGCTGGCGGGCGTTGTGTTTTGGTTGAGAGAAGGTCGTTTTTAAAAAATATATATACGTAAATTGGGCGGTGTGTGGGTGAGGGCGTGACGTGGGGCGCGTGAGGTGAAGGCGCGCCACTGCCTGCTGGGAAATTGCGCAAGACTAGCGCAATGGCAGCGCGCTGAGAGAAATAGGCAGTGGCCTGTTGTTGCGGTTGGGAGGAAGGCGCGACTTGCGACGCTGGGACTCGTCCCAACTCTTGCAGATGCTTGCGCTCTCTTTCATCCTCACCTATCCCTCCAAAGCCTACGCCTGCGCACAACATCCTTCTCTCCAATCGCCGCCATTCATAACCCTCGTTCTAAGCATTTTCTTCTGTCCGAGTCACACTATGGTCTTCTCAGCCGTCCTGGTCTCAGTCTACTGTCCCGATCATGTGAGCGCTCTGGTCCTATCCTTGCGATCGAAGGCCGGCAGTAGTCCGAACATGTAATTTGAAAGCCATTGGAGCAGATAGCGGAATATTTGTGACAAGAGTGAGCGGGATTTGAACGTGGTAGCCCTCTTAATGGTAATAACATCCAGCAGTGGCCCAGGGTCTCTTACGGGAGAGCATATAAGAGCGAACAAGACGGAGTGATGGTGAGGTTTCATGAGCGCAAGAGAGCGAAGGTAGTGTTTACGGAAAGCCGCAAGTTGAGGCGTTTCAGTGTGAGCCCCCTCCGTGACTTAGCAGATCAAAGGTGAATGTGAGCACATGTGTTTACCCACTTCACCCGGACCTCCAGAAAGCGGTGTGCTACTCTCTTTGGTCCGCTCTCCTAGTGCTGATGGCTTTCTGAGAAGTATAACATTTTTGCGGCCATGGTAGCTGCGGGGAAATTAGAAGGCGTGGGAATCCGTCTCCTATATAGACAGTGTGGTGGAGTTGTTAGCTTCTACAGTATTATGGCATCATCGGGGGCTTTTTTGCCCATTCTCTGTCCTTGAGCATGTGTCCATGAATGACAGATCGTCGCGAATCTTGTAGAAGTCTCCGTGTTTTTGGAGCCCCACTCTTTATAATTTTAAGTTCATTTGTCTGTTTGTCTTGCTTCGCGCAACCGCCTTCACCGTCTTCATCATTCCATTATCACCTGACCTAAGCTGGCTGCTTCCGGCCTCACTTGAGGCCGGGATCTCGATAGATCCGGTTCGGCCATCCAAAAGTTTCTCTACTCCACCATCACCCAATGTCAACCACGGCGGAAAAGAAGATCGGACCACGCAAGATGGAGTCGCCGGTCACCGGGTCGACAGCCTTTCAGTTCCCGCCTTTGTCGCAGTGCAGTGGCCCGTCCGTAGCCCCACCTAGGTGTGTGCCTGTTAGAATCACCGTCAGATAGATCTTGGGGCTGACTTAGCAACAGCACCTGCTACGACCTCGAGGACCTTGTCACCGTCAGCGTAAACGAAGCCGACAATGTCAAAGTCTTCCGTATGCCCCGTCAATTGCTGAGGTGGCACTCCGCATACTTCGCTGCTGCGCTGGACCCTGAGGGAGGTTTCGTCAAGGAGGGTGTCAAGGAATTGCATATTGAGGACAACATCCAAGCCTTCGAAGCATTCTTCTGCTGGATCTTTACCGGTAAACTGAAGGACGTGGTGCCGCCTACAGATGGCGCGAAAGCGACAGATGCGTATTTGTCCCTTCATACCATCTGCAACGTCTGGTTCTTCGGTGAACTGCGCGGAATCCCGGCCCTCAAGAATGTGGCAATCGACATGCTCCATGAACGATGCTGCGCGAAATGGGTTTGGCTATCGGGCTGCATCAAACTCGTCTACGAGAACACTGTAGAGGGGTCACAACTTCGGAAATATATAGTCGACATGACAACCCGAACAATATCGGTTGGTGGCATCCTTGCAGTATCCAAGGACTTGCTGACTGTCGATTTCCTTCGCGACATCCTTCCGATTTACGCGAACCGGGCTCAGGGTGGAGTCTCCCCACTCGGACAGAAGGATTGGGCGGGGCAGGATCGGTGCAAGTGGCACGATCATTCCGGTCCGGGAGGGAAGCTTCGGCTGGAGAGCCGCAAATAAGGAGAGGAGTGTCCAGAAAGAGGCGGAGTCAAGAGACAAATCGTGGGGATTCTATTCCAGTCCAGGATGGTCTTCTTCGTGTGCGAACCATCGTTCATCCTGACTCTTCTCAAGGGCGAGCAAAAGTATTCAACTTGTCCTGAGTGCGGACTCTCCAGCTAACATGGCTCATATGTTCGTGGCTCGGATTCTTCAATGCAGACCTGGGGACGCGTCTCCGAGGGAAAACCTAGATAGATCCCGGCCCAATGAAGTCTTGAACTGCAAAACCTCATACCCAGAGATATCTAATTATCCCGATCTCCATCCAAGTACTCAATGAACTGGCGCTTTGATACCAGACAGATTCTTCAATCCAAGTTTTTTCCGCGCTCCCAGCCCTTCGCATACGGTATAGGTTGGAAGTTAGATAGGCTACCCAACTTCCATCTCTTTTCGCTGGACATTTCATAGGAGGGCGATGTGCTGCTGCATAGGAAGACGAGAAGCCTATATCATCGCGGTGTTGCTGGGTTCGGCGTTACGACGGAATTATGGTGCGCAGGAAGTGCGTGAGCAGAGTGAAGAGGCGAAGTGAGTTCGGATGGAAAGATCAACCCACACACGGTCCGTGCACGCTAGCTATCTTAACACGGGCTGAACATCAAAGCTGCTCTGTCACTATGGACGAAGATGTGAGTCAGGGCATGCATCGTTCAATGCATCCCCCATCGTCCTCAACATACATACTATACACGGTAATGTACAAATCCTACAAGAAGGTATTCACCAGGTCTTCGAAATATCTTCTCGCCGTTTCCACCTCCATACCAACAGATATATAGCCCCTCTCCCTATCAGCTTCGCTTATTTCCCGACCCAACAAATTACCCAGACTCGCCAGTGCTGCAGGCTCATTTGGCTGATTTACGATCTGGAGCTTCAAACTCCGCATATTTACCTCACTAGGGCCGACGACAATGATGTGATTGTACTTCTTCTTCCGCGCCTCCATAAACTTCTTGCCTAGGGGGCGGTTACTCGTGTCGACGTCGATGGGAAGATGAATCGTAGAAAGCGGCTGGGGTCTTGGTCGGGAGGATGACGTCTCAGATGCTGTAGAAGGGGAATGTAAGCCCGACAGAACAGACTGAATCCGAGAAACATGCGCTAGCACCTCAGGTTCTCCGTTCAGCGCAAGAATGATGGCGGGCCGAGGAGAGAGCCAGAAGGGGTATTTGCCGGCGTAATGCTCGATGAGCAGAGCCATGAAGCGCTCTAGCGAGCCGTAAATGGCGCGGTGCACGATCACGGGTCGTCGATTTGCGCTGTCCAGATTACTATCTCTTTGGGGCTGAGCTGGCGGCGACGCTAGCTCTTCCGGAGACGCTTGGTATTGTAGATCAAAACGCTGCGGCAGTTGGAAGTCGAGCTGGATAGTGGCGGTCTGGTGCTCTTTCCCATTCGCATCTTTGAGAATGATATCGATCTTGGGGCCATAGAAGGCGCCGTCGCCCTCATTAATGGCCCAATCTCTTCCGCTATTATTCAGAGCAGCCGTCAGCTGCTCCTCGGCTCGGACCCATTCCCCGATAGTGCCAATGTAGTGGTCCTTCGGTCGTGTGGATAGGAGCAGCTTGTATGGCCCAAGCCCGAACGTATTGTACACCATCCCCACGAACTTCAGAGTTTGTTCAATTTCCGTTAAGATCTGATCGGGCCGGCAGAAAATGTGCGCATCATCCTGGTGGAAGCGCCGCACTCGCGTCAACCCCGTCAGAGCTCCCGATATTTCGTTCCGATGCAGCGCGCTGAAATCCGCGTATCTTATCGGCAGGTCCCTGTAGCTCTTTAATTCATCTCTGAAGAGCAAGCAATGTCCTGGGCAGTTCATAGGCTTCAGTCCAAACTCTTCATCCTGCCCTGTCTCCGCATTTTCTATTTGTCCTGATGCGCCACGGCCTTGCACGCTGAACATATCCTCTGCATAGTTGTCCCAATGCCCCGAGGTCACCCATAGTGACTTCTTATATATGGTAGGCGTTATAACCTCCTGAAATCCGAATTGTGGGTATTGCGCGCGGAGGAATGCTTGGAGCTTCTGGAAGACGTAGGCGCCATTCGGAAGGAGGAGCGGCGACCCTGGGCTATACGGAGAGGTTATGAAGAGGTCATGTGTCTGCGCGAGTGTTCGATGATCTATTGAAGGAGTGGGCGGATCGGATGTGGTCGGGTTGAGCTGCGCGTTCTGTGCTGAAGCTTGCGACGAGTAGTTCACCGATTGTCGGATTGGCTGAGGCGCGGAGCATGAGCAGCTCCTAACAAACACTTGTACATGATCGCGAGGGCAGCGCCGGTTCAATCGGATGCGTCTGGTAACATGAAGCGCGGAAGAAAGCTGCCGTAGACGCGGCATCGAGGAATTTGGCGAGCTTCAGAGCTCGAGATGAAGTTCAAGATGCATACTTGGACTAGCGCCTTGGCGCAGCACTAGCCACACATTGTGATGACGTACGGTTAGAGACTCACGAAGTCCACAGCCTACTAGACTCGAAACTTGCGCTTTCACGCTGATTGGCCAGCACCACGTCACACCTAGGAAGGTGGCAATGAGTTTGCTCCCAGCCTCCTCCCTCCCAAACAACACCTCTGATGATTGTGAAAGTTTCTGTCGCTATTACTAACTCCTTGTCTGCCCTCTAATCTTCTTGATCCGTTCTTGAATCTCCCTTTCCTCGCTCTGAACCTCTCCAACAATCCGCTCCTTCCTCACACACCTCTCCGCTATCAGTCATGAGCGCACGGTCGCGTAAACTGCGCTGTAGCCTGGGAGACTCCTGGGGAGACGCAGACTACTATTCGGACAGTGGCGCCTCGATCCATTCGGCATCCTCGCTTTCAGACCAGGGTGACAGCGAGCTAGAAGACGAGGACAAAAGATACGCACACGAACACCAAGACGTAGCAACGCCTCTTCCGCCCAGAGTCACGAGAGCATCGTCAAGAGAGCCGCAAACCACGCCAGTGAAAACTCCACCCACCCGCATTATCTCGGGTCATTCCCAAACACCCGGAAATCCGCGGTCCCATCGTTCTACGCCTGGATCAGGGTCACTAGAGCCAAGCTTCATAATGCCCTCTATGAGCGCATCTCCTAACGGACTCTACAACGGCTCACCACTGCGCAACTCCCAAATGCGGGTGAGAAAATCGAGACAACCATCGGTGCAGAGTCAACCGGGAAGTACGAACCCGTCACCACAGGTTCGGAATCGGCGCACATCAGGAATCAGACCCGATCATCAATTCGTTCAAGAGGAGCAAGAACCGCTTGGGCCGTGGCACTACGTCGAGCTGTTCCGCACACACGTTGTCTGGCCACTGGCGCAATACATACTGGACGTCTTCGCATACGCAATGAATCACTTCATGAAGCCGTTGCTGGGCGTGGCCGTGGGTGCATTCTTGATCATCTCAATCATCCAACTATCCTCCGGCTTCCTGCTGAAGACCTTCCAAACAGCACTCACGCCAATCTGCATCATTCCCGGCTCATCCTATGTTATCCCCTACTGCGCTACCACGCCGCGAGACGTCCACCAACCCGACTTCGAAGAAGTGATCAATGTTCAGTCCACCTTCGAAGAGGTGCTGGATGCATCAAAAGACTCATATGCCCTCCCAGCCACCATGAAGAAGAGCGAAGTCGCCATTCGTGATCTGCGTTCGCTAGTCAAGTACTCGCAGCTCCCATCGCGCTCGCAGCTGGAAGTCGAGTTCTCCACCTTTATCGAAACCGCGCGTGAAGCGTCGGGCAACCTTGCGAACTACAACTCGAAGATTGGATATACCATGGACAAAGTCATTTCAACTAATCAGTGGTCGCTCAACGTGCTCGAAGATATAGCAGAGAAACATGCGGGCAGCGGCGCCCTCTCCCGCGCCCTCTCCTACATCAACCCGCTTTCCGTCTTCGTGGTCGGCCCAGCTTCCCTAGAACAGCAAATCTTCGACCAATACGTGCAACACGTGTCCCACATCAAAGAGGACATCCAACGGCTGATCGAAATCTCGCAAGCCCTGATGGCGCTGCTCAACAGCTTGGAAGGCCAACTCGACGTCATCGCCGACATCGCCGCCCGCGACAACTTCATTGTGAACAAAAACCGTGACGAACTGCTCGCCCAGCTCTGGAGCATGCTCGGTGGTAACCGCTCTGGCAAGAAGTCGTTCGACGAGAGCTTGCGTCTGCTGAAGGATGTCGTGCAGTACAAGGACGAGGCGGTTAAGCATGTCAGTGCGACACTGCTCAAGCTGCAGGAGATTTCCGCGGATTTGGAGAACCTTCGGGAGGGTGTGGGGGCGCCCGAGGTGGTGGGGTATAGGGATGAGATTCCGCTGAGGTATCATATTGATGTTGTGGGCAAGAGTGTGGAGAGGTTGAGAGAGAAGAGGGGGGAGTCGATGCAGGTTGAACGCGATGCGATTAGGAAGGGGTTGGGTGAGGATATGGGTGACAGGGGATTGCCGGGTAAGGATATGCCGACCGTGTATGCGAAGCCGGCGAGGAAGTAGGATTTCTCCCCTACCAGAGGGACGAGCAGGAACTCTGTTGAAGTCACTCGGCTGTGGTTGCTGAAATGATGGGTATGGTAATAGTTCCCCTACGATGAGACGGTTAGCTGGCCCTAGGCGTTCTGGTTCCTTTGTGACTGACCCGAGCACATGGATAGATACCCCTACATAGATAGTACTACGATTACGACTCCAACGCTTTTTCTAACTTTGATCACCCACCCTCAACTATGACTCTTCAATACATCTGCACCTCCACCAAACACCTCCTCACCCCGCCTACCCCTCCATCTCCCAACCCCTCAAACTCCATCTCATACGCCACACACCCTCTCTTCGCACACTCTTCCCGAAACCCATCCACGCTCCCTCCAACGCCGAAATACACCCTCTTGGCCGCCACTATTGCCTTCCCACTCTTCACCCTCTTCATCAGCTCCGCGATCGCCTCCGTGAATGCGGCTAAGCTAGCCGGGGAGTATATAGTCTCCGAACCAAGAATAAACGTATTGAGCGCGGGATCCGTCGGGACGAGCGACAAGAGCTGCGATACCGGTGTCCAAGATCCAGAAATCAGAGTAAGAACAATACCCTGTGCTTCAAGCGCCGCCTTAAACCCGTCCACCACCTTCGGCGTGACATACAACTCCCCCTCCCCCTCCGCATCCCCCACCAACGGATTCCCCCCCTCCCCAAAAACCTCCCTACTCCCCTCCTCCCCCAGCGTCGCCACCCAGCTCAGCACAAGATTCGGCACCGTAACAAGCCGCAGCACATCGGCATTGTAATCCGTCAGCGTAAAATACACCGCCAGCGCATTCCGCACCGCGTACTGGAACAACAGCAGCGACGGCAGCGCCGTCCCGCAGCCCAGCTCGATCACGTGGTCCACGCGCACCAGGTCGTCGAGGTCCTTGCGCGGCCCGCGGTCCAGCAGGAAGCGCACGAGGTCGGCGCTACATTCCCACGTCTTGAAGCCGCCTTCGTAGACGTTGGTGCTGACGTCGGAGGCGGCGAGGCCGGGGAGCGGGGTCGAGTTTGGGGGGTTGGAGAGAGGGTCTTCGGCCATGAGCTGCAGGCGGATGTCGAAGAGGGAGCGGCGCGGGAGGCGCGCCGTGAAGCCGCGCGGGGAGGTGGTGGTGAAGAGGGAGTAGGAGATTTTGGAGGGGAGGGTGGAGAGCTGTGGGTGTGTTAGTTAGGGACATTTGCAAATGTTTTGGGATTCGAGGGCGCGGCTTGTTGAGCTTTCTTACCTACCAGGTCGTCTAGGTCATGTGTTCGGGCGGGGAGTGGTGGAGGGGCATCGTTGGATGGCGTGCCTGCGTTTTCGTTGGGGTTTGAGAGCTCGTTTGGATCTTCTTCTATGTCGTCGCCTGAGAAGCCGAAGCTGAAGGGCTGTGCCATTTTTTGTTCTTTCTGTTTCGAGTGGCTGGAGATCTATCTAGTGTTGCGGTTGAATATTTTGGGGCCACTATCGATAAGGCATCGAGGCGTCATTGGTCCGTGCTTTAGTGAATAGAATCAATGCAAGCAGGCGCAATTAGAGGCAAAGTGGAATCGCGACATGCTTTTGGGAGGATTGCAGTTTGAATTTAGGTTTTCAACTCCCTGAGAAGATGGAAAGTGGCTGTATACTGCCGCGCTAACTAGCCCGGCGGAAATGCTAGATCTCCCTTAAACGCCACCAGACGCTCCTGCGCGGCCAGAGCGATCGCCTGGAGACCTTTCCCAAGCTCGTGTATATCCAATCCGAGCGTTTAATCATTTCCTCGCTTGCTGTTCTTCCTGCTCGAGCCTCCTCGCCTGCATTTCGCAAGCATCGATCGTGTCCTTCGGCAGCTCCCAGCTGCTAGTATCAATCCCCCTCGCCTGCGCCTCCGCAATGATCCTCTGCCTTTCCACAATCTGTTCCCTCATGTATTTGATGGTCGCTTCCAGAACGACGGCTTCGCTCCTTCCCTGCCCTTCCATGCCCGGCACTATTGACGCGAGCCTGTCGAAGCCTTCGCGGATGGCCTCGCGCCGCTTCTGCTCGGAGCGGATGTGGTTCTCCTTCTTCTGGGCTTCTGTGAGGCGCGGGCGGTCGTTTGGGTCCGTGGGTTTATTTGGGGACGTCATCCTGATGCAGATGTGTAGTTACGGCCGAGTGACGGGGTATCTCGTAAGATGGGACCGTTTCAGACGCGGATGTCTTGGAGGGATGTTAAGAGTTTAGAGGTGTCTGTTGGCTGTGATGACGAGGCTTCGACATGTTCCGGGGACGATTTGACGTGGGGCGTCGGCGGCGGTTATCTTCGACGGCGCAGGTGGTGAGGGTGTCAGGGTTCAGTTGATAGCTAGAGGGAAGACTTCATGTGAAAGTTAGCTCGGCGCATTGCCTGTGAGCCGTTTTTTCCTCAATCAGCCATACCGCTCCGGAGTCCTCTCCACTTCTCGGGTGCAGAACGAAGTATGATAGCGGAGAATGTCGGAGCGCGAGTGGTGGTGGTGTCTGACTGTGCGCACAGACGCGTTGGTCCCACGTGAAGAGAGACCTCGCGCCGGGAAAGCGAGGATCGTTTATTTATTTTTTGACTCCGAAACCGTCATCGCTCCTGCAGATTCGTGCAGGAAACAGTGTGGAGACGCGCTTGCGATGGCTAATTAAGGGCCTGCGTTTCATCAACGGCCGTCAGCCGATGCTGCTATCCCCTCCTGGGAGCCAACCCGCCTTGTGACGCACTACCGTATCGGCGAAGCTCCCGCCACCAACGAGCCCCGTCCGCCACGCCGCGCCGCCTGATCGCCTGCAATTCCGCACAAGGAGCGCTGCGGCATCCGCTATACTATACGGCCTGCAAAAGGGAGAACGCGCAGCTCGCCGCCAGTGCACAGCTTGAAAGAGCAGGAGCGACCCCGCCATCATCTCCACGCTGGGCAGCGGCGGCCCTGGCACCCAGCTCCCAGCACCCACGCCAGCTGGGTATGCGCCGCGCCCAACACCTGCGCACCACCGTCCTCCCCACGCACCGCTGCTGAGCTCCTCGCACGCCGCCGGAAATGGAGCAGAGCCGTGGCAGCAACCGGCGATTGAACAGTCTCCAGACACAGGAACGCCTGCAGCGGAGGGGCTCCGGCTCAGCTCGCGGCAAGCGCCCCGTCTCCGCCCAAGATGCATACCTCTATGCCCTCCGCGCCGCCTACCTCGCCTACCTCTTGCAGCCGCGCCAGAAGCGAGTCCAGCATGTGCCCGCCCCGGCGCGCCAGGTGCAGCGCTCCTCGACCTCCGTGAACGACCTCATGAAGGACTTCTCCCTGATAAGGGACTCCAAGAGCACACGCTTCCCTCATGGCTTCATGGGCGAGCTGGACAAGCGGATAACGGGCGTGCTGATGGGCAGGGAGAAGATGCCCGAGTACAAGGACGCTACGGTGAAGCGGACGTTCGCCGTGTTTTTGAACGAGTTCAAAGCACCGCAGTTTAGAAAGTCTATGGAGAAAGATAGGAGAGTGGAAGACCTGCTGCTGATCTTCTTCTCGAATGCCACAAAGGAGCTGCAGAAAGGGAAGCCACCCGGTGACGACAGCTGGAAGCTCATGGTAGATCGCCATGTCGCTCTCTTTATCCGGCTCATCAGCTCGACGCTGAAGGATCACGATTGGGCGCGGGACAGGCCGGAGCTGAGCTCGCGGCTGCAGACCATGGAGAAGAAGCTACTGGTGCACGACCAGGACTTGGCTGCCGAGAACCAGCGCAACGGCGGGCAAGGCGGGTCTACAATCGAGGTTGAGGTCCCTCGCAGCTACGAAGTCAAGGATATGCCGCTGGTTTTGGTTGTCTCTCGAGTCTTTGCAGTTTCCTATTCGGACGTTCAGGCCGACATCAACAGATACAAGTCAGTGTGGACGGAGAAGGCCGCGTTACAGGACCTCAAGACCTACCAGGCCCATCTGAGTCTCATGACCAAGAAGACCTTGAACAGCGATGACTTTGATCTGGATGACGCATACCAGGCCTGGAAGCATCAAGAGATCCACGACCTCTCTCAGATGATTCTCGCCATCGTACAGTCCAACCCAGAGCTAGCCAAGAGCACACCTGGCGGGTCGGTGCCCCAGTTCAAGCCAAGTGCGCCGCACGAATCCGGGTACCATGACCCGATGAGAAAGCAGTCGAACCAGTCTGAGAATGGAAGCTCATATGTCATCGACCAGCCGGTGGATATGAGCAGCCTCAACATTAGTGACGACTCTGGGGATGACGATGCGGGTTATACCTTTATTCCACCAGATCCGCGCAGTTATTACCGCGCGGTGCTCAAAGAAGCACTAACCTACGATCTCGCGGATAGCGAACTTCAGCCTTCTGAAGCCACGAGCGAAGTACCGTCCCTAAAGCTGCTGTCAAAACAGTCTGCCGAATTGCTGAACGAGATCGCATTAAGATGGAGGATACCTCAATTCTCTAGGCTTGTGCTGTTCCTCGACGTGATTAAAGAGAAATACCAGGAACAGGAGATCAGCTTGGATACGCTTGACGCAGCGTTCAACTACGTCAAAGAGCCACCACCAACCGACAAGAAATCTCACAGACTGAGCCAGGTGCAGATATCCGACTCGCTTTTCGATCGGTCGAAATGGACGGTCCACGACTATGCGCTCAATCAGCACATCTTAAGCGCATTACACGGGTGTCTCCTACGGGAGCTGTTCGAGCTGATGCTCCTGGTGTACGATTCAAAAGCGCCTCCGCTCGGTCCCCTCATGTACGTGCTGAACAATCACATCTACGACGATCCGTTGTTCTCGGCTACGCCCGAGGAGCTGGACCAATTTTCTGAGCAATTGCGACAAGCGCTTCGGGCAAGAGCCGCCGACGTATACCGCGAGCTACTCGCGAAACACATCCCAGAGACTAAAGAAGAATGGGAGTTCTATCATGTCATTGAGCTTGGACGAGCGGTTGTGAAGCTATGCGATAGGATTCAAAAGCGATACCGCAAGAATCCCGATATCATGGGCGTCAGTCCGATGATGTGTCTCGTCGAAGAGATGTTTCCAGCCTATGCCGCAGATGCGAGAGACTTAGTAGCTCGTATAATGGATGTGGCCCACAGTAAGGGTGAAGAGGTTCCAGTTCAGGACGGCTTCGACCTGTACAAGGAGCTTGTCGAGATCCGTGAGATACACGGAAAGGCACTGCCCAATCGCCGTTTCGGTTTCCATATTGAGGGAATGCTACAGGATTTCGTGTGGAGATGGATTGAGATGACCGACGCAAACTTGATCGGCTGGGTGGAGAACGCGTTCAAGGCGGATCAATTCCAGATCCAGTCTCCGAATCAGATCCCAGCGGATGATGAGCGCCACAGCATCTCCGTCGTGGACATCTTCCGGTCCTTCAACCAGAGTATCGAGCAAATCGTGTCACTAAATTGGGACGATGATCTACAGTATGCTAGGTTCATGACTGCTGTGTCAAAGTCAGTAGGTCTCGGATTGGCGAGATATTGCGAACTTGTCGAACAAAAGTTCACCAAAGAAATGGACCGCATGACGCCTGAGCAGGAGGCTGCTACTCGCCAGACAAAACAGGAGAAGTGGATTTCCATGGCCAAGGATCTCTATTCCCAAAAGGAGAAGATGGAGCCTTTCAATTTCTATCCAGAGGTAAGTGAGACGCCGCTTTCGTTTGCTTCGGTGTTGACATGCATCTAGTCGTTGGTCAAACTCAACAACATCGAATATGCCATGCTCCAGCTAGACAAGCTCGAGCGCGACATTAACGTCGATGCCTGCGCAGAGGTCATTCAGAAGAACGCACCGCCGCCGACGCAACGCATTCGGAATAACAATTACGTCTTTACCATCAAGATCATCGAAGCTGAGGACCTCAAAGCATGCGATATCAACGGCCTCAGCGATCCCTACGTTGTCCTTGGCGATGAGTACCAGAAACGTCTTGCGAAAACCCGCGTTATTTACGGGAGCCTTAATCCTCGATGGGACGAGACGATCGATATTACCACCAATGGACCCCTCAACATCATTGCTACCATTTGGGATTGGGATACCCTGGGTGACCACGATTGCGTCGGTCGTACCTCGCTGAAGCTCGACCCTTCTCATTTTCGAGATTTCATGCCGCGCGAGTATTGGCTCGATCTCGATACGCAAGGCCGGTTGTTGTTGCGTGTGAGCATGGAGGGTGAGCGAGACGACATCCAGTTTTACTTTGGCAAAGCATTCAGGACGCTTAAGAGGACTGAACGTGACATGACACGGAAGATCACAGACAAGGTAGGCATTCCGTACGCCGCCACATGAACTAGCATCGCTGACCTTGACTAGCTCTCGGCCTTCATTAACCACTCCCTCTCTCGCCGAGCTCTTAAAGCTCTGCTCAACCGTGGCATAACAGTTTCTGCCGTGACCAGCTACTTCCGCTCCACCCGTCCACAGTCCGTAGCGCACGGGCCTACACCGCAAGACATCACAAAAGCGCTCGAGCCGCTCTTCGACTATTTCAACGAGAACTTCGCTATCATGAAGCAGACACTCACCGACTCTGCCATGATCATGGTCATGACCAGGCTCTGGAAGGAAGTCCTCGTCACGATTGAGTCTCTGCTTGTTCCTCCATTGAGTGACAAGCTTAGTCAGCAGCGACCGTTGACACGGCAAGAGGTCGATATCGTGTTCAAATGGTTGCAGTTACTGTTCGAATTTTTCCATGCCGCGGACGAAGAAGGTAACTCGGACGGAGTTCCTATCGATATTCTCAAGTCACCGAAGTATCACGAACTCCAGAATCTCAACTTCTTTTACTTTGAATCGACGGAGGATCTCATCCGCACGTCCGAATCCATGGCCGCCGCCAATGCCATGCGCCAGCAAGAGCAAGCTGCACGCTTGAACCGCTTGTCAGCTCCAGCGTCGATAGGCCACCAGTTTGGCGGCGCAGCAGGCCTGGTCGGGATGCCGTCACGGAAACACAAGACGATCATGCTGTCACGGAACTTAGGTACTATGAAGAAGGCGAAGGAAGAGAAGAGGAAAGAGGCGCAAGCTGACCCGAATGATGATATGATTTTGCGGATTCTGAGAATGAGGCCCGAAGCAGAGAGGTACTTGAAAGATCGGAGCAGACAGAAGGTACACACATGCCCCCGAAACCATATTAGATGTTTGACTGACCGGAACAGGAGCGACTAGCAGCTGCGCAGGCCGCGGAGATGATTGTGAAGCAGAGTCTGATGGCCGGCGGTGGACGGATGACCGGGACAGGTTTGGGTATGGGACCAAGACGATGAATGGGCGACATGGTTTGATCTCGCTTCTCTTTACGACAAGATACCTCTGCATCATCGCCATGATGTTACATTGTTTCAGCGGGTTTCGTCGCAGTCATACCCTGGATGGCTTATGGAGGATCATGTTACGGGTAATACTGGCGTATCTGGCGTTCATTGATAAGGTGTCGGGTGGGACGCGTGGGAATGAGGCCAATTCATGGACAGAGTAGGTAGAGCAGATCTATGTGACATTGTAACTTCAGGCGGGGCGCAACGAGCGAGGTCGCTCCTACCTCTTTCACCCGCTGTCGGCACTTTTGGAATAAAAACTCTCCCGATATCTTCGCAACTTTGACTGCCTCAACACACCATTTTTCATCTTTCAACCCCAACTCATTGCTTCTATGGCGTCCCCAGAAGAGAAATCTAAGCAGCCATACGTCCCAGCTCCGATACCTTGCTCTCACCCATCTGAGAAACCTCCTCGGTATGTGTAGCGTGCTTTCTACATTATCGGTGCTAACGATACTGCAGACATGTGTACGACCGGATCATCAAAGTCATCGTTGGACCTGAAGGTGCTACGAGAGAATTCCAAGTCTACCGCGGCCTGATATGTCACCATTCGGAATACTTCGATCGCATGTTGAATGGCAGCTTCAGAGAAGCGCAGTCCGAGTCGCTCAGACTTGAGGAGGTCCAAGTGGAGATGTTCCACCATTTCTACGATTGGATGAACACAGGCGCATTCGACATCGACGGATATACCAAGGATGAAATCCGCTCCAAAACTTCGCTACCGGAAGTAATTGCGAAGCTCTACATATTCGCTGACTACCACGTTGTCCACAGTCTCAAGAATGCTGCTTTGGACTGCATGTATCTCCTCATGGAGAGCGAGCAATTAGTTCCCGCCAACAACAGCCCGCTGATCTACTCCAACACAACCGGGTCGGATCCTCTGCGTCAGCTACTCGTCGACGTCGCGGTGAGACATTGGCCCTGCGACATCAACAAGGGAAAACTGGATAATTATGACAAAGAATTCCTGGTCGATTATGTGCTCAAGCTGAAAGAGCTAGAGGCCGCGCCAGGGGTACTTAACTTGAATCGCACGAAACAGGTCAAGGCAATAAGGCCGAATTTCTGCGAGTGGTATCATGTGCACCCTAATGTCAAGGGCACGCCACGTGACGTTGGCGCTTCAACGTAAGTACTGTTTTTGCGAGCGATAGGATTGGAGCATATGCTTACGAGTTGCGTAGCGACAAGTCTGAAAGCGAGGTGGGTATGTCTTAAGCTCGGGGCATAGGGGGTGGCTCTGCTGAACCGCGGCGCTCAAGCTGAATTCCCGACTCCAACGTGCCCTTTCGATTACCGTATGTACTGTGCGTCTGAGCGGATGAGCGGCCCTTTCGGTACTGCCACCTGATCATGCAACGGGGTGGGCACAGAGTGGCAGGAATGTACATGGGATAGGTTTGCTATGTAATTTGGTTTTGCCAATATACCGGTTTATCCGACTTTCAACGAGGATTCTCTCCTCTCATCAGTAATTGGTATTGCTACTTGTGGTGAGCACTGTCTTTCTCGCGCACATGCTTCACCGCCCGCTCCTTCCGTTTTCACTGCCGCTGGTCGTCGGAGCGAGGATTTTCCGAGCTTCACCAGATCCTGTCGAATGCCTCGCTCTCATTTCTACGACACTCACCTCGACCAATTCGCAGTCGTAGCTCCCGCCACCGCACCATGGCGTCTTTAGATGATGCTACGACGGCGCTCGATTCGCTCTCGATCTCGGACGATATTCCGTGCTCGCACCCCGCGCCGACGCCACCGCCGTAAGTTCATAGGGTTTTGCGTCGTGAGAGTAAGACACGGCGCTGACATTTGTAGGGACGTGTATGACAGGATGATGACCATCCTGGTCGAGCAGGGCGGCCGCAAAAAGAAATTCCAGATGCACAGAGGGCTGCTTTGCCACTACTCCGAGTACTTCAACACCCTGCTCAACGGAGGCTTTGGCGAGTCCGGTCGCAACTTCCACAAGCTGACGGAGGTCGAGATCGACACTTTTCAGGTTTTCTTCTATTGGCTGAACACTGGCGTCATTTCCGATGGTGGCGGTCAAGACCTGCAAAAGGTTGAGATCATTAAGGTCTATGTTTTCGCCGATTGCTACCTCGTCCAGGAGCTGAAGAACAAGATCCTAGAGGCTCTGTTCCTGAGTGATGTGAAGACATGGGCTGTCTCTTCCTTCATCAATCCCCTTATCTACGACCAGACCCCGGAAGGCTCTCCGTTGAGGAAACTTCATGTCGACCTTACCTTAGAGACTGAAGACTTCAAGGACTGGAGGGAGCACTTGGAACACTATCCAAAGGAATACTTGGCGGATCTCTTCGATGCGTGCCGGGAGAGAAAAGTGGTTCCGGGGAGTGCCTTTGGCTTGGACAATGGCGGGACGGAGGGATGGATCAAGGAGAAGATGGCGCACTTCTGCGAGCGATATCACGACCATACAAAGCCGGAGGCCCGTGGCTCTGTCGGCAATGTGTAAGTACAGCTCCACACCTTTGCCGGCAAGACCGTTTCTGACTTGGGCAAGCGATCGCGGTGACTCTAGCGCCGAGCATATTTGGGGATCGGCAGCGCCAGAAAGCCCATTGGGCCGGGATGGTTGGTGATTTGAACGAACTAAGGAGGCTCTGGTAATGCCAGTTTCGACGTTGCATTCGCTGAGAACCTAGGATTGAGGCTCAACGGGTATTCGATTGGTTCGTGTATCGCAATCTACGTTGCCTTACCGGGCTAACCATTAGTAGAGCTTTCTTCTTCCGCAAAGTGCGCTCAACACAGCAGCACCTTGCATATAGGGCTTGGTGGATCGGATTCGCTCGACGCTTAGGTCTTAACAGTTGGAGGCATGGGAAATAGTCGGGGATTGTAGGTTCATCTTCGGGAGCTTTCAAATTCACCTTCCGATTCCCATATATCTACCTCTGCATCTATTTCTATGCCTCCCATCGTACTATAGGGCTTGATTCGTACACCTTGGAGTGCAGCTTGCTAGCTGGATTGCTGCTTTACTTTGTTTTGCCCAGAGCATGGGGGGCTAAAGGTGGAAGTGAGTGGCGGTGGGGCACACGCGTGTCGCGCATTCCTCTTTCACTGGGCCGGCGTGGCTTGAAAATTTTCCGCTCAGAGCTGCGTACTTCCTTTCTATCTTACCATCGGCATACTCTCCTCCAATCGCGTCCCGGCCCGCCCTTCGACGTCGCCATCGCCGTCGCATCACCTTGAGGATGGCGCAAAACACCACTGCGACGATGGAACCGCCGCCTCCTTGTTCGTTCCAGTCCATCTCTCCACCTTTGTATGGCATCTACCCACCTGTAATGGAACTGCGTATTCTGACAAGAGTGCAGGGATGTCTACGATCGCATGGCCACTGTCCACGTCGGGCCCGACGGCGGATTGAAGAAGAAGTTTCAGGTCTACCGCGGGCTGCTGTGCTTCCACTCATCCTACTTCGATAGACTTCTTAATGGCCAATTCCGCGAAGGCGGCTCCAACTACATCAGGCTCAACGATACTACCGTGGAGATATTCCAGGCATTCTTCTTTTGGTTGAACACCGGCAAGCTCTGTGCACCAGCAGGCGACAAAATCCCTCTCAGCACCCAAACCATTGCGCAGATTTACGTCTTCGGCGATTCAAAGCTTATACCGCGGCTCAAGAATGCAGCTCTTGAGCTTTTCGTAGCCAAGGCCCACGAGGAATGGATGTTCCCCAGAAACGAGTTGGATTACATCTACGGCAATACAACCGAGAACTGTGGACTGCGAAGATTTATGGTCGAATTTGCTGTCAATATGTCCCGCTGGGAAGACTTGGACGGGTATCGTCATCTGTATCCCAAGGATTTCCTCGTCGATGTTCTTGTGACGATGCGAGGCAAGACTATGCACTTCGGAACCGCGGCGATGTCGAAAGTCCGATGGATCGCAATGACGCAAGCTCGGATGTGCAGGTATCATGATCACACTGAGCCGATTGCAAATGCGCAGAAGGAGTGATGGAGGGTATATGGCCCATTCCAAACCCTTCTATAGGCATTGCATACTAACCGTTTTACAGCGAGTCTATTCATTCCCGCTCGTCATCATCACTTTGAGCAGTGCTGAATACCAACGGACACCGTCGTCTACGAGGACCTGCTCAATTTTCATTCGGATTACTTCTGACTTGCCCTGAAAGATCACTGGTTGGAAAGGCGCCCTTCATCAACAACTCGTTGAACAAGAGCGTCGACGTATTTAACCCCTCCGTAATCTACGTTATACTAAGAGTCTTGGCATATTCTGAAATTTACATACTACGTGAGCTGAGTAATCACCCAGAAGAGAGCGGGACAGGGAACGAGCAGCAATATACATGCTGTAGCTCATGCAAAATATGGAATGAAATCGCCGAGGGAATGTCAGCGAGGCTTCGAACAGCCCCATTGCCCTGTCCCGCATTATTCGACTCCCTAATTAATGCTGCGTACTTAGGGGACGGCGCATTCCACGATGCCAAAGCCGCCGTCAACGTATAGGCTCGGTGGATAGAGACATGTATGACAGGGTTTCGTTCGAGCGAGCGGAGGGTGAACGTTGAGATCATGTGCTCGCCAAGACACAATCAACAATCACGTGGTAGCGCGTAGGTCATTAGCTTGGGTCGCGTTGACCCCGCTTTCCAGACTTTGGCAATGCGTGCACTTCTCTCCTTTGCACCCCTTCACCTACAATATCGGCACCGCGTCGAAAAGACTTACCTGGCTGACGTCACGAAACGGGTCGCTGCCTGACGTTATCCCAACAAGTGCACTGGAGTCTCTCAACTTTGCTCCCAACTGCAACAACTCCCTCACTTCCACATCCCTAATCTCGGACAACTCCTCTCCCTCGACTACCTCGCTCCCAAGTTGCGACCTCAAGAATGACGGTTTCCGGTGAAGACGGAGGGCCCGAGATCGTTCTACAACATCTTAAGGGATGCGAAACTGCATGCGCAGATCACTTAAGGTGTTCATTCCCAGCCGCCTGATCTGAAGGGTCATATGAAAATTCATCAACCAATTAACCACAAGGCCCTGAAAATTCCACGTGATGTGAACGCGCTTCATCACTTAACATGTGTGGTGCACTGCCGCCCGTTCGAAAGTGCATGTGACACTGATGTCAAGAGTATAAAGTCTCAGTCGAGCAGCACTTCACATTCCTTCATCCTCCCTCGTTCCTGTTCTCACGGTGAAGTATATAATCATTCGACTTCCTGTATGACTTCAACAAGCAGCACAATGCTTGTCCCGACTGGCCACAATTCCTTTTGGTGCCTTCAGTAAGCTTTTCCAATCGTAACCCGAACACGGATCGGGCGGCGAAGGTCCTCAGAGTCCCTGTTGTCACACTATCGCCCTGACAACACACTGCGCACCGCACACTGCCGGCTCGGCGCGGAGAAACGTTTGCCCCGGTATCTGTTTATATTTCGCCTTCACCTCGCACCTTACTTCTCTGCTCCACCACCATACTCTCGCACTCGCATTCTACTTCTTTACTCTACTATCACACACTCTCTCTCTCGCAGACAACATGAGCGTGCCGTGCGAACACCCATGGACAGCCAGCCAGTTCGGCAACGATGCCATTTTCACAATAGAGGTAGGGGAGGGAAGTGAGTGGAAGGAATTCTGGGCCCACGTGAACCTGATGGCGCATTGCTCAGGATGGTTTCGTGAGGAGTAAGTATACCCCCTTCGCGAGCCGCAACGCTAACCTACGAGACTCGCGCGTGTGGCGGAGCAAAACGCGGAAGCGGAGGAATCGAAGGCGCCGATAATCAAGCTCCCCGACCAATGCCCCGACGTGTTCGAAGTGTTCAGAGACGTGTTGTATTCCGGAAAGCTGCCCCTCCCCGAGACACGTCGCTATCCCCTCGGCTTCGTCTGCAAGCTCTACAACTTCGGCAAGGACTTCGACATCATGATGCTACGCAATACCGCTGTCGACGCGCTCTTTGAACGCTTTGCCGACGACATGCCGGACCTGGAATACAACAATATCCGCTACGTCTGGAACAACACCAACAAACACTCCGCTATGAGTGAGATGGCCGTCGATGTCGCTCTTAATATAGGCGATAGTAAAGCGCTCCTTAGGGACTATGAGAGCTCTTTCAGCAAAGCGTTTCTCCGGACTCTCCTTTACACCGCTTCCGATTTCGGGGTTGTGCCGTTCGAGCACCGCGAGGATCGCGTGGACTGGATCGAACGCCTTCGCGGCCAGGTGTGCAAACGCTATCACGACCATGAGGGGGATGAGTCACGTCGGGCAGATGAGGAGGCGGATGAGGACATGGAGGTTGATGACGGCCATGAAGAAGGCATCGGAGGTGTGGGATGGGAGATGGAACTGTCGTTCCGGTGAAAAATAAGCGCGGAGATCTTCAGTGGGCCATGGGCCTGTGAATTGAGGAAGGGGTGGGACGACGACGTGCTTCAGGAAGAGTAATACATAATTGGCAAATGTACATAGGCTTAGCCTACAACGACGTCCTTGCCCGCCCCGATGGTGTTCGCGAGCGGAGATTGTGACCGTGTGCCCCTTGGCTAGTTCTAGACCTGTGCTTTCGACTCACTGGCTTCTTCGCAGCCGCGAGTTCCACTGGGCGACACACCTCAGCGAGCTTCTCTTCCATGTCAGGCCTGAGCGTCCATGCGCCGGTGCGATGGTCCTCCACGTAAGGCTTTTGCGCAACCCAGTCTCTCCACTTTGTAAAGACCTCCACTGCCTGCCTCTCCTGTACGTCAAACCATTCTCGGTGGTTCCTACCACATCCATCGCACTTCAGTTCCCGTCTTCGATCCTTCAGTTCAGTATGCATTAGCCTCTCCACCCGGCTGGCATGGGCCACCTCAACGAGTTCGCCTCTGAACGACGAGATGTGGAACTCGTGGACGCGCTTGCATTGCTTATTCCATTCCTCAAGGCGTTTCTCCGGATCCTTAGAGCGGCCAATCTTAACGTGCCCGAACCGGCCTTTATACCAGAATATGTAGATGGAGCCGGATTTCAGGTCGGTGGCAGTGAGGTCTTGGACAATGACGCGACGTATGGCTTCGTTAACGGAGAGATCTGCGGTAGCTTTGGGCTGAAAGGGTTGGAACCCGAAAGGAACGGGAAGCAGCTTGGGCGAGATCGATATCGGGACCTCACTACCTTGTGAAGAGACCTTGGTGCCTGCATATAGAACCTTCGCTGTGGCCGTCTTGTTCGTCTGTTTGGAGCCTCTCCCGGCGATCGCATCGACCCAAGAATAGAAAGGTGACAGGTCGACAGTTGACGAGTGGTCGATGCTTTGAACTAAAGTCTTCAGCCTTCCTATCCTTGAGTCGTTCAAGGCTGCGTCCTGATGTCTATGGCACATGGTCGAACGAATAACCTCTTCGACTTTCCTGAGGAAGATCGCCCAATCTGGCATACTTCCGAGCTTTGAGATGCGAGTCCTTATACGGGCCAAGGTTGGTTTGGCCTTATAGGAACACCTGGCAGATGGCCTTTTGACCAGTGAGGCCACACAAATTTCCTTGTTTTCTGCCAGCCTCTGACGGAAGTCGAGTGGGAGGATGTTTTCCAGTTCTATCTTGATTGTCGTAGGTCGTGTACTCTTGCTCTTTGACGGCGAAGCTTTTGGCGAGGTTGAGGTACGATCACCTTCGACTTTTATCTTGACGGTGGTTTGGGTACGCGTGTATACCGGTGACACAGGGCTCTCCTTCGAATCCGTAGACAACGAAGACTTCGTCTTCGAGACTAGCATCGCCGGTCCAGTGGCCTTGGAATGTTCAAGCATGGTAGCAAACGAGAAGTCGAGGTTCGGACTGGCCGATAGGACGATCTTGCGACGGGCTTTATTGTTCTCTTCGACGACTACATGAACAAAAGTTAGCAGTCTACGTTGGCGTGAGTGGCGTCCTAGTCCCCACCTTGTGACAGTAGGCCAGTCATGTTACGGATCAACTTTTCGGGCTTGATGTCATTCTCAGCCTTTCCAGCGATACCGGCAGGCTGCTGTCCAAGAGCAGCTTCGACCACCTGGGTGACCAGCGAGTTCGTAGTGGCTGGCCATTTCGCCTTGCGCAGCAATGGCGATTCTGGCTCTGATTGCAGGCTCTTCTTGGGACTAAGGGTAATACTTGGCGACGTGTTCGGGGTCGAAAGCTGAGATTCCTTAGAACTCGTGGTGGGTGATGCATATGGACCCTTGGTGGCACTCCAGAAGCGATCAGTACCATCAGTGGATATTGTCGTCGCATCGCTACCGGAGCGCAAGACGAGGGCAAGATTGGTTTCTTCTAGAGGCGAACTACCCGCGATCGTAGCGAGCGTCTTCTTGATCGGGAGACGGACGGGTGTAGAGATGACTAAGGACCGCCTCGCTTTGGAGGATGGACTGGGTGATTCAGGCTTATACGCCTCGGATTTTTGAACAAGCATTTTGATAGAAGAGGTGGATAAGGAGGAAGTTAATTGAAATCTGGTATGGGATCAAAGAAGACGAGAAGTATCGGGGAACGATGAGGGTGGTATGGATGCGTTGACAGATCAGGCACCAGTAGCTCTGAAGCAATATATAGCTGCCATGCGGGCAGCGCCCCCACGGCCGTCCTGGAGCCCGAATTCTCCAGCGCTTCGGCCTATTCGACTCTTGCAGGAATCCGTAACAGAACGGATACAATGTTGGCAAGCTGTGCGTCTGCAAATGCATCCAAGGACGGCATTACAACGCTTCTAGGAAATAGACGGCGAGGAAGCTGTCTGCGGGATTGTGGCATGTGCTATACGAAGACATCCATCCACAAGATCATTGGATGATGAACAGGGTGGCGGTCATCCTCGCACCCTCCCGTGACCAACATGCAGCCTGCGGGGGTAGCCGGATATAGCACGCGCCTGCGAATGGTTCGTGCTAGTTGCAGCAAACGTGTTTTAGCCTTAGAATAGCCGTGCCAGCCTTGTTGTAACCTCAGGTGGTGGCTGCAGCTGTTACGGGAGGGTTTGATAGTGGTAAGGATCTCCCATTTTATCAGCCGATGCTTCCAGAAAGAGAGGGTTTAATATCAGCCCAACCACTGAGGTGGTTGCCTTGAGCTCTCTTGGAGGATTCCCTTCTTACGAAGCCCGTTAGCAGTATTTTCAGTCTCTGTTGCTTCCGGAACTGCTCTGATCTTTGCGTATGTAATGTGAGTGTCAATGTAAGGTTCGCGAGTGGAGCTGAGATGGCGAAGGGGGACGGCTGGTCGGTCCAGGGTAGATCTGTGGGGGCTGAACGTTCCGTGCCGCACAGCTGCATGCCAACACGTTCCACGGCCCCTGAATCCGGCGTGCACACCGAATCGGGCAGAGTTCCATCGGACCGGGCAGACGTTTGAGACAGTTCCATGGCATCCAGCAGCCGAGTGCCCCAGGAGAGTGGTTCGAGCCTCGAAAAGAGGAGGCTGGGGTAGAAATGGCGGTCTGTTTCCTGGAGCACATCGACAGTTGCGCGCCCGCTGCGAACAGTTATCATCGACCAACAATGTGCTTCGCAAATCGAAGGCTCTCTTTGATCCAGCGTAGATTGAGCAATCCCTCGACCGGGAAAGCGCTGAAGCTGGAGCAGGCCGCTGTAGCTCGCGAGCAGAATCCTTCTTCACATGGTTCGGGAGAATAAGTCAAATGCACAACAGCCTTGGAATAGAAACGAAGGGAATTCGTAGTGGAACGTGGTCTGGGTGAGCCGACTAGAGCGACTCGAAGTAGAGCGTGGACAGCTGAAACCACACCTGAGAATAGAATTGACGCAGGCACGAACTATCGTTCTGTGCGTCAGCACTAGTCCATATCTGGCTAAGAGTCACGTGGTCTCATCCCGACCGTCCAAACCCCGTGTATTTGCGAAAGGATGGCAAGACAAAATAGTACCTATTATGCATTACTGTTTTTGCGAAGATGATATCGTCCTTTGGACTTGAAAGCGACTAAAAAGATCGGGCCGTTGGCATGATGCATGCTCTTGCGATGGGGGATTATCCAGATTTTTAAGAGCTCGCCATGCTAACCATTATACGTGCTGCTGTACACACTCATGAATACATCTACGCTGGCTTTTACGTGCAGCGTTATATCTAGAGAATCCCGCACCGTGAGAGGCAGGTTCGAGAGCCTCGGTAAAGCCGCCCACTAGCTCTGCTCCTCGACCTTCAACATCACATCACTTCCACCATCCGCCTCCTATATCGTAAGACGTTCGGAAAGGACCTACCATCAGAAATAGACCTCATTCGCAATTACGGGGTCGATCCCTTCACATACTGGAAACGCCCCGCGGAAACTTTTCGCCGAAGTCGTATTAGCCTATTGATCAGATTGGTGGTTATAGTAACCAAATAATTTCTCCGGCGGGGTTTCCTCACTGTCAACAAAAAGTCCACTCGAACTTATGCAGACGTCATGGAGTATACAGCCCCTCAAACAGGAAGAGGAGGAGCTGCGGGAACGGCAACCACCTCGGAAAAGGAAGCTCGAAGGTGACGCTGGGATCATCGCTGCGTTATTCCCGTGATGGAGAGGAGCCAACATCAATAAAGCTTCAGGTCCGCCGAAAATAGTGTTCGGAAGCTGCGGTTTCTGCTTCATAAGGCCCTAAGGGAAAGAGTTGAAAGGATGTCACTTCGCGCGTTCGGGATAGCGACCATCGGCAGTCTCGCCGCCCTGGTTACCGCACAAGATACTCTTGGACTATCGAATGGATACACCACCTTCCAAACCAGCGACCTCAAAGGCCAAATCGTCAAGTCCTCCGGCGCACTCGCATCCCTCAACTCCAGCCGCACAAGCTTCGACTTCCTGCCCACCGATCTGCTCCCCAAGCTAGCCTTCAACGGCGCACATCATCTCGGAGATGTCACTTTTCGCTACCGGACATCCAGCAGCGCATCCTGGATGAGCGTTGATTCCGCCAGCGCGAGGAAACCGGTCACGCAGTTGACGAAGCTGGGAGCTGGAGTCGTCGCGGGTGCGGATTTGGCTCCCACGCTCGGGAACAATGTGCCGTTTAAGGTTACGAGGGAGTGGCTTTCGGCGGGGAGTGACCTTGTGTTGCGCTTCAACTTTACGAATACAGGGAGCTCTGTAGTTGAGCTTGGGAGCTTGGGGTTGCCGGTCGTCATTAACAACATCTTTACGAACAGACCGGCCGAGGAGACGCAGGCGAAATGCTCATTCGCAGATCCTTATATCGGACTGGACGCGGGCTATCTCCGAGTATCGCCTCTCTCTGGTACCGGTAACGCGCTCGTCATCACGCCGTTGGTCTCGAGCGGATTCGAAGCTTGGCGATTTCTTCGCGAGCCTACTGGATCCTTTGGATATCAGTCCCAGACGTATGAAGGCAACTATGAGTGGCAGATCCACAGCCTCGCGTGGGCTCAGAATGAGTGGAAGAATAGCACGCCATGGAATACTCCCACGTCGAAGACTCTACAGCCAGGAGAAATCTACTCCGTCGGCCTCAAGTTCTCGTTGGCGGAGACCATTCAAACCATTGAAGATACTGTGGTGCGCACTGGCACGCCGCTCGCTGTTGGTATCCCAGGATACATCGTGCCATCAGACCTTACCGCCCACTTACACGTAAACCACTCATCTCCCGTCAAATCTATCGACACAAACGCTTTCACCATCGCTGAGCTATCCCCAGCCGCATCCAGCGTCCACTCCTACGCCCTAACCCCCACCGGCTCAGCATGGGGCCGAACCCGCCTCACAATAACCTACACCGACGGCAAGCAGCAAGCCCTCCACTACTTCATCACCAAGTCCACCCCCACCACCCTCGCCAACCTCGGCCACTTCTTCACCACCGCCGCGCACTACACCAACGCCACCGACCCCTTCGCCCGCGCGCCCTCAATAATGACCTACGACAACGAACTCCACAAGATCGTCGAACAAGACAGCCGCGTCTGGATCGCCGGCCTCAGCGACGAGGGCGGCACAGGCGCCTATCTCACGACCGCAATGAAGCAATTCACCCAGCCCCACGCACGCGAGCTCGCCGTAATGGACGCCTTCATCCACGACACAGTCGTCGGGACGCTGCAGCAGAACGGCACGTTCGGCGTCGTAGCGAGCGCCTTCTTCTACCAGCCGAATGCGACGGATTATGCGTATAGCTCTACGATTGATTGGGGCAGTTGGACGTCTTGGAACAAGGCGAGAGCGTATACAACGCGTCGTGCGTATAACTACGTGCATCCGACGGCGACGTATTGGGCTATGTATCGCGTCGCGAGGGACTATCCGGATGTGACGCTGCGAGCGGATTGGAAGTGGTATCTGGGACGAGCGTACAACACCACGCAGTACTGTCTTGCGAATCGCGCTGCGAATTGCGACTACGGTCTCGTGGGCTTGATGGGCGAAACTGTGCTTGGCGAGCTGCTGGAGGACTTGAAGAGAGAGGGCATGAACGCAGAAGGTACGGCTTTAGAAGCTACGATGCGTTATCGAGCGAACTTGTGGGATACGCAAGCTGTGCCCTTCGGCAGCGAAATGGCGTGGGACAGTACCGGTCAGGAAGGCGTCTACTACTGGACTAAGTAAGTCTCGTACCCTCCTCCCCCCAACTCAACTAACAGTTCCCTAGTTACTTCAACCTCCCCAAAACCGCTACAAAAGCCATCAACAGCATCTTCGCCTATATGCCCACCGTCCCTCACTGGGGCTGGAACGGCAACGCACGCCGCTACTGGGACTTTGTCTACGCGGCCAAAATCCAGCAAATAGAGCGGCAAATCCATCACTACGGGTCCGGACTAAACTCCCTTCCCATGCTGTCGTACTACGAGCAGCATCCCGCCGATCTCTACGCGCTGAGAGTGGGGTACGCGGGAAACACGGCACCGCTAACGAATATCCATGAAGATGGGTTTGCCTCTGCGGCATTTCATAGTTTCCCAGACCTGCTGAAGTGGGATCCGTATTCTGGGGATTATGGGCAGGGGTTCCTGGGGCTGAGTCTGGGGCAGTGTGTGTACATTCTGAGCGGGACGAAGTACGGTGACGTGGTGTTTGGTGGGAATATGGTGGACGCTGGGTCGAACGGGACGATAGTAGCAGTGGAGCCGAGGGATGCGCTGAGGAGAAGGGTGTTTGTTGCGGACTTGGGGTTGAAGATTGAGATCAGCGCTGGGGCGGTTGAGAGGGCGGAGTATGATAAGGCGGGGCAGATTGTTACGCTGAGCGTGCTGCCGGCTGCGGCGAGCGAGGCATTGCAGGCTAAGTCGGCAATTGTGTGGTTGAAGCGGCCTGGATCAAGCTCGGTTGGGTTCTCGGTTCCGGGCCTGAATGAAGCGAGGGGTGGATGGGCGGTTGATCTCTCGAGCGGTATGGCGTCTGTGAGGATTACGAAGGCGTGAAGAATTCGACGCTTGGCTGATCTATTGGCCTTCGAGTTCCCGTACGCTTGGTTCCCCCTACCTCACTCCACAATGACTGTTCTTGCTTCAGCCCGTCGCTCCCAAAACGGGTGTAGCCCGGGCAATTCATTGCAGTATTGATCACCGCATGACAACTCCAGCATACCGACCCTGGTGTAAAACTCTCCTTTGGGCTTTAGAAGCAGTGCAGTTATGCAGGACCCCTCGCTCCCGGCTCTCATCGCCATTGCGATCACGCCGCGAAGCTGCTGCACGCTTTCCATTTCTTCGTCCAAGTAGAGAGTAGCTAGCGCTGATAACCCATTAAGTTCTAGGAGAAAGTACGGCTTTGGTCGGTCGTCTTGCGGCCCAGCAGTTCCGAAATCATCCAGGTCAGGCCATTGCTGGTCTAGGAGGGTACAGTCCAAAACTGAGCCGGTCATTTGCAAAAGCCTGGGTGCGTTGTTTCTACCCGCGTCCTCTTGTGCTCGGCCACTCCATACATATTCATCCACTCGCTGCCAGTTCTGGTCGTCGTTTCCAAGGCGTATCTGACACAAGCGGCTCGTGACAATGCTGTCACGGAAGTCCACGGCTCCCTTCCAGCCGGTCCATGACCAACTTGGGAAGTCAAGGCGTCTATGTGCCGGGGTGTTGTGGCGCCAGCATAGAGCTATGGTGGGAATTGGATAGGTACGGATCGGTATTCCCCATACGTGCGACGTATTTGTTGCCTTGAGGATGCCTAGGCAGGCATTAAGTGCGTCGGACTCGTGCGAGAGCGCACGCGCCGTAATATCTCTCAAATATGATTCATAGCTCCTAGAGTCAGTGGGCAGCACCATATCGGAGAACGAGCTGCTTCCAGGGAATGAGTCGGTTTTAACGCCAGCGGCTCCCGCGGTATACGCGTTTAGGCTTTCGGCGAAGTGGGTCTGGTTGCATACGTAGAAAACCTGGTGATCTGTGAAGACTAGTTTGCGTGGCGAGAGGACTCCTTCTTGATAGGTCCAGGCGCGTTCCCACCAGGCTGATCTAGGGAAATCCGAACCGGGATACATCAACTGTACAAGCTTCATGTCTCCAACTCTGACATGATGCTGGACGGAACGAGGCTTCGATCCTACACCGGGAAGGCCATAAGTAGGATCACTACCGGCTGCCGCAATGATTGTGAGTTGCGCTTTACTGTATATCTGGTCCATGTTCTGTATCAGCGCATGTTTCTCAATCTTGTTGTCTTGGTCTATGCACTGCATAGGTCAGTAACCCTATCCTGTGATTGCTGCGATTTACGTACGTATCGATCCACCCAAAGGTAGCGAAACCCCAACTCCATAGTGACTTTGAGACTATCCTCGATAGTTGCAGGGTAGCATGCAGTGGACCGCTCCTGCGCCTCCAAGGGCAGCGATAGACCCCAGACGTATGATAATGCCACGTATTTGCATTCCGCTGGCGCTGGAACAATGGTTCGTGAGGTACAATCTATGACCTTGAATCCAGGAAGGTCCACCCCCGACTTTGGGTGACAAGTATCGACGTGGTCGACCTGGCAATGAGATAGCAAACGCCTGAGAGCAGCGTAGTTGACGAAACTTGGGTCGATGATTTGAGGAATCCAAGCCCCATTGTCGGCAGCAGAATGAAGAGTGACCGGACATCCTTCCGAAAGGCCTTCAAGGAATATGACCACACACCGTCGAGTGCCTTCGCGCGTGAGACTTATACGCAAGTGGAACATCAGCTTTCCGTCGTATGAATCCGTCAATCTCGCTCTCCGGAGTCCAATTCTTCCCAGAAACTGGCAGAGTTTGCAGGCAGAGTCCACGAGCTCGAAAGGAGACTCCCGTAGGCCGTATATTGAGTGTTCCTTTGACCTCATGCGCGCTAATGCGGACCAACGCACGGCACGACAGCGCGTACACGGCCCACGGAACATCTCGTTAACGAGCTCAGCCTTGCAGACCTCAGCCCGCGATTTAAACTGTATGTTGTCGTCGGCTCGCAAGTCATAGTAGTCCAGCTGCCCACCCTCGACTAGAGAGAACTCAGATGCAGCATCATAATAAGCGGCCTCGTCGACGAAAGCACCATGATTACCGATTTCGTCGCACATGTCCATGTATCGCTGAACCTCGTCTCGAAGATGTGAGCGTTCTGCGACCCTTCGAGAGGCATTATCGAGTACTGTTTCCAGCGCGTTAGGGGGAACCCGTCCGGAGTAAGGGGCAGCGTCAGGGGCGAGGCCAGAGAACCAGCCGGGATGGTCCTCCTCTTCCCTCTCCCTAAGATACTCGTCGTACGCATCATAGGCACCCGGACCGAAGCCGAGCAAGTCCTCAAGCTGGGGTTCCGGAGAACCCCACGTAGGGTCGTCATCTTCAATATCCGAGAAGTACTCATGACATTCATCATAAGCGGCCTCGTCGACGAAAGCGCCCGGGCCGCGGTCATCGATGTCCTCTTCTGGCGTTCTTGGAGAATTTCTTTCGCCCTGTTGATCTTCATCCTCTGCTTTGCGCTTGCTAAGAACGAGGCTTCGTGGGGTCTGGGAAGTGCCTTCAGCCTGATGGATGCAGGTGGGAAAGGATTTAGAGGCGAGGAGCGCGCCGTCGCTGGAGGCCATCGCGCGCCCCAGGATCTTCGTCTGCTGTTGGGAAGTGGTTTTTACAACATAGCTAGATTATGGTTGTAAGGATGAAGACGTGAAGGAGGAGCTCGTAAACACGGAGATGAAAAGCCAAGTGTGGCTGGAGTGGCTAGAGTGGCTGTACATCTAGGCATCAGGCAGCTGTCTCGGCGCCAACTAAGTAGAATGTGATCGTTCATGGCCAGAGGGGTCGACAATCTTTTGTATATTGTATGATGCTATCTAGGAACAGAACTTACACTACTGGGATGCGAAGGCATTTAGTTGATGACTCAGCGATCATGTGACATTAATGACATCATGCTGCCTCCATATTCCATCTTCCATATTCCATCTTCCAGTAGAGCCCAAATGTCCCCCTTTCAGGTGCCGATGTTCAGAGCCGATGACATACTTCATGACTCTCGCACATTATCTGGTTGTTTTATGTAGTGCTCGATGTACTGAAGCAGTTTCGAGATCCAATGTCCAGACTCCTTTCGCCCTTGATGAAGAACGGGCTCGAGGGTGACGTATCAGAAGCCTTGGTCTAAGAGATGCTGACCGAAGAGCTTCTCACCAGGTACGACCCAGATCTCCTTGGGCGTGAGAACCTCAGCCACCATTGCCTTCCAACGATCATCCGCCTCTATATCGCGCACCAACTCCTTCAGAAGCGGAGTCTCCCTGGATTGCGGAAACGTCCGTCCTGCTAGCTCGAAAGCGAAGTAGTAAGCGAGCATCCGCTCTTTCTTGCCCCGGTAGAGACCGACTTTCGCGTCCTCCAGTTCCCACTCAATACGAATCAGAGCTTCGCCGGACAGATGAGAGCCACGCTGGACCAAGAAATGCATCATGGCGATGTTACCGCTGATGCTCGCGCAAAGAAGTGGATTCCAGTAGGTGCCTTCGACCTCCAATTCGTTTTCGATTAGGATGTCCGCAATGGCCCGGTAGTGGTACTTGTGGAAGTCAGCAGATGCCAAATTCGAGACTTGTATGTTCTTCCAAAACAATTGCCGGATGAGACCTTCGTGACCGTACTTGAATGCCGTGTCGAACGTGTAGTATTTGCATTTGTCCACGAAACGCTGGTGGTCGATCCGGCCCGACCCCCAGCAATGCACCACAGTTCGAACTGTATCGACGCAACCCGATGCGGCAGCCTTTATGGTATTACGGCAAGCGCAACCGCCGGTACAACGCTGGTGGTCCGATGAGCAATACAGCCGGTGCTTGCGGAGGAACTTATAGAGGATAATGATTGCTTTCGGCTGTGCGGACTCGATAGCTGACTGAAGGGCGTCATGGATTCGGTCCACAATAGGATAGCGGTGCAACGGAGCATATTGTGGCTTTTCCCAGCTTTCGATAACCTCCAGCAGATACTTCAGGATTCTCACTTGACAGGTGCATGCCGCAGCCTCTAGGGGATGCACGAACCCCGGTTTGCCCACTCCATGGGCAGGGTGCACGATAAAGGTTTCTTTGAATATGTCCATGGCGCCTTCATGAAGGAAGTGCTTTGTTGCGCGTAGATTGCCTACTGCAGCGGCGGCCGACAGCGCATCCATTGCCTTAATATCCGGCATGGTGAAACGTGCTTGCGCCAATAGGCCCCGTAATGCCCGCCATTCGCGCATCCCGTAGGTGTAGCACCTAAGGATGTCGGCCATGTACTTCCGCCTTGTGCCGGAGTGGTCGGAGTCCTTATCGAATTTTATGACCGTATCGATGAGAGCGTTGATGAAATTGGCCAACCATTCGAACTGATCATATGCCGGTTTCTGTAGGCGACGCTCAAGGAAATCGGCCAGGTTAATGCGAAGGATTCTTTCGGTCTTGTCCTGCTCATAGGAATTTAAGTCGGCAAATTCGGACAGTGCTGTATGCTCCACTATCTCATGGATGAGGTTTCTGAAGGTAGCTGGATCTTGTTAGACGGGCCGACACTACGAACCGGGAGAGACCTACTGCACACTTCTCGCGAATTCCAAGCTTTTATATGGCCAGCAACACGGACATACTCAGCGATGATCTGCGAGACGATCTCGGTCGGGAGATCGAGAAGTTGTACCGAGGGAGCCATGTTGGGTTGGTATACACAAGCCAGAAGATTAGGGGGTTGATAATGGAAGTGAGGGGCGGTCGATATATCCTTGTTGGACAGGCCCGAGCTCGGAGGCGATTCTTCGGCGCAACAACATAGCACGAGCCGTTCCACATTCACCCATTGCAGTGGGAAAGAGTCCGGTTCTGCGGTTGCCGAGGCTTCAGTCGCTCGTCGAGGTGATGAACGCTGTTTACGTATCAGCCAGAGAGATGAGCAATCGACTCACAAGCCATTATGTGATGAGACCAACAGCGCCAGCGCGAAAGTACTCAGTATGATCTGCTAGCAATAGCGACATAGAGATGGCAGATTTTACGAGGGACCAAAGAGAAGAGAGAATAGGAGGTACAAGCCGATGCGGATCGTCTCAAGCTCCTCATAGGATATCCGACGAATCGGCATAGACGATGGATGTTTCGCGAGGAGCGCCTTAGAGCAAATGAAGATGCTAGATAGAGATGTTAGCTGAAGCGAAGAAAGGTAGAGCAGAGAAGATAGATCGGGCGCTCTCGCGTCACTCAATAAACCAACACAATTCGACCTCTCGGAGGAAGGAGCAACCCGCCCCCCATAAACCGATCCTCTAATACACATGCAAAAACTCGCGACTCTTCCCGCCATCTACGTCTTCTCCACACTAATCCTCCGCCCCGCGCCCGCCACCACCCCCTCGCCGACACTCAGCCTCCTCTCCACCTCCTCAATCATAGCCTGCGGGCCCACATAGCCCCCGTTCCTTATCCAAAACCACCAGCCCGCCACAAAAAGACTCAACCCGCCCACGATCAAACACGAGTAATTCATGCTCGTCGCGTCAAACGGCACCGCATACGGGAAGCAATAAATCACGATGAACGCGCACATGTACGCCGTCGCCGTGCCGGCGATAGCATAGTACAGGGGGTCCGGCATGGTGAAGGGGCCGGGGATGACGTGCCTGCGGCGCGTGACGAGGTTGGGCAGGATGAAGGCGAGGTACGAGGTAGTGGTGAGCACGATGAAGGAGCCGACGAAGGCGTTGAAGGCGGTGGTGCTGCCGACGTAGATGCAGCCGAGCGCGGTGTTGATGAAGCCGCAGGCGAGCGTGGCGTTGAGCGGGTTCTGGAAGCGCGGGTTGACGTGGCCGATCCAGGCGGAGAAGGGCGTCGCGTTGTCGCGGCCGAGGGTCCACAGCATGCGGCCGGAGGTGATGTAGCAGCCGATGCATGTGCAGAAGGTGGGCAGGAAGATCACGATAAGGAGGCCGAGACTGCCGCCGTGCGAGTTTGTGGCTTGTCGGTAGAGCTCGGCGAGCGGGAAGGGCCAGGGGTTGCTGAAGAGCGAGTCTAGGTCGTTGACGGCGTAGAAGATGGTGATTACGTAGAGGAAGGCGGTGATGAAGCCGACGACGTATTGGGCGAGGATGGCTTTGGGTATGTTGATGCGCGGGCGGGGGAGTTCTTCTGCGAGGTGGGAGACGCAGTCCCTGTAAACGTCCGGTCAGCATATCTAGTTCCATGGGAAAAATCAAATAAGCTGTGTATAGCAGCAAACTTACGGCGTTCCAACGGCATAAGCTCCATTCAACATGCCCGCGCAAAACACAAACCCATCACTCGTCCACCCCGTCTGATTACTCCACTCCTTCCACACAAAACTCGTCGTCGCATATCCCTTGCCCGTTTGGCTCGGCATAATCGCACACACGAGAATCGTAATCAAGCAGCCCGCCAGAATCAGAAACAGGCCAACGTTTGTAATAGTCGGGAGCGCGCGGTTCGCAAACATGACAATGCAGCAGGCGATCCAGGTGATGATCAGGTAGGCGATGAAGACGTTCCAGCGCTGGTAGGCGAACTCGTTGTGGAAGAGGCCGTACATGGAGACGACTTGGTTGGCGAGGATGGCAGACATGCTGGCGGTGCCGAAGACCCAGCCGAAGAAATTCCACCTGTTTAGTTGTCAGTCCTAAGCTTCTGCTATCATTCCACGCCGGGGCCCAGTGCTCAAAGTGCATGAATCCCCAGTATTATGGGAGTTGAGGAACGTACCATCCCGCGAAATATCCGACGACTCTGCCGTAGCTGCCCGCAGTTATAGAAGCCCAATGATACACACCCGCGCTCGACGGTATCGCCGACGCCATCTCCGCGATGCACGACGCAATCATCCAGTAGAAAACCGACACGGCGATGAACTCATAGATGACACCAGCAGGGCCACCATTATACAGCGCAATGACCTAGATAGAAGACCATTAGCACTCTTCCCAAACTCTCTTCAAAAACGCGAGAACTCCTCAATACTCATAACGCACATAAAATGAATAGTACTGGGACTTACAATCGAGCCCCCCAACGCCGCCCAAACATTCCCCGTCGTAATCCCAATCGAGCAAATCGACAGCAGACTAAACTGCCGCTCCAGCTCCTGCTTATGCCCGCTCGCATTCAGCACCTCTCCCACGCCCACGTTGTCGTCCGCAAGCGCTCCATTGCTCTGCTTTTCCTCCGCGTTAAGCTTCTCCATCTCAACGAACCAGTCCAGAAGCCCTTGCTCTTCGATTGCAATTGCAGGCGCCAGGACAACGTGCGCAGTTCAGTTCAGCTAGCCAGCCCACGACGTCGCAACTGAGAGTTGAAAGATAGCAGAAAGAAGAAGAGCGCGTCAAGCCAACGACACCATAAAGCGCACCACGGCAAAAGCAAGCCAGAGTAAAATACCTCAAGGGGACCCAAGAACGCGGTCGACGACGCCATCTCACGTATCTATATGCCGAGCTATCGCGCCCAGCAACGGGGAGCTTTGCGCAGCGCAGCACGTAACAGCGTCGTCTAACCACGGACCCATAGATACGGGACGGCACTTGTCCCCCGAGGCACATCGATTGGCTCCCCAGGATCTCCATGCTGCAGAAACGTGCCGTCCAAACAGGTCCATCCCGCTTATCAGGATGCGCCAAGGCGGTGCAGATACAGGAGGTGGACGCAGCCAATGAGCGCGCCGTTGCTGATGCGCACGTGTAAGGGATCGCGTGTAACGAGGTCGCGGAGATACGGGTTAGGGAATTTTTGGCCCGAGAAGGTTGCTGCAGAAAGGAAGGGTTATGCATGTGGCAGTTTGGGAGCTGGGACCGATGACTGATGGGGTTTGGTGATGGTGCGTCCGGATGAGAGATCGGATGGCGGGCTAGTGTGGGGGTTTAACGGTTTAAGAAGCGCGGGTGGTGATTGGTGGTTTGAAGCACTTTGGGACGCGTCTGCACGTCGTTCTTCCTCGGCTTTTAAAAGAAACATGATGGAAATTACTCCGTACTGTGTAGGGATTGGGCGAGCGCCATGTCCTCCTTGTGCGGCAAGAGGATGATACCATTCTTGATCCTATATTACACCTTTGAAGCCTTTTCGTACAATGGACGCCCTGCAGATAGCGAGCATGTACGCTTCGTGACTCTGCACGCCTAAAATCACCGTAAACTCCATGGCCTGGCCCGCGTCCGTCCTCATTGCGATACCTTTGTCCTCGTCCTCCTGAAGCGTGAGCACCCTATTCTAGTCATGATAGCCATCATGATGCGACTTACACGGTCCGCATCTCCGTGTCCTCAACCTCAACCTCTCCGATCTTCCTCTTGCCGGGTGTAGCGGAGCCCTCGTCGTCTGCATCGTCAGCCTCTGTCCACTCCATGACCTCCCACTCGACTTTGATGCTACCGTCCTGAGACGTGTGCCCACCTCGCTGTTGTTTGAAGCGGCCCAGCTTCGTGTGCTCTACCATCTCCTCGAACCAGGGGGAGCCCCGCGGGTGCGGCTCTGACCGTACTATCGCACGCGTCTGCCGTGATGGCCCAGCTACGGCGGTGTCCTCATCGCTGCTCTCCCCGCTCGGCAGGTATCCCAATTCGCTCAGCAGCGCCTGGTCCTCGTCCAGCAGGCTGCCCACGGTGAGGCAAATGTGCTCGGCGTCGTCGCGCGTCCGCTCGTGCCACGAGGAGAGTTGTGTGCCGCAGTATCCGCAGAACTGGCGACGCGTGTTGGAGGCGAATGGCGAGACGAAGGTTCGCTGGATGCTCGACCGGGTCTCGTCGGGAAACTGCGCGAAGGTTGCAGACGTGTACCAATCAAGTGGCACGCGTAGCCAGAGCGTGAGCGGGCTCGCAGAGTGGTGTCCTGGCTTCGTGTTAGTCCCTGCTCTGGTGGCTGCGTAGAATCTCTAAGGGGCAAGATGACGTGATATTTGAGACAAGGCGTCTCAAGCCTGAGAGAACGTTAGTGAGAGACTTACGCGATGCAGAGGTATTGTCGTATCGCAATTCAGCGAGTTGCGCCTGCTGGACGGGAATCTCGACCACGTAACGGTTGCGGCCGCATGCGCAGGACCCGTGGAGCGTCTGCTTCGCCATGTTGTCTGTCGCAGCAGGCGTTGTTTGAAGTCGGGTGCTTAGAAAAGCAGGAGGCAGAGGTGCGGAGGTTCCGCAGTTGTATGTCAATGGCGGGGTTGAGTGTTTGCAGTCTTCTCGAACGCTCTCACAATTTCGATGTCCGACTCCGCCAAGAGTTCTAGTGGGCCCTGATTGGCCAGCCCTGCCAGGGAGACCGCTGAACGTCGCCCATGCGACACCACGAAAGTGTCACCAAGACAACCACAATCATGGCCTGGACGAGATATGTTTCACGCCCGAATATTTTTCCCTCTGTCACTCCACCACTTTCGACTGAAGGAATACGCGATGAAGGCGTCTTGCGTTTCTTATTTCACTGCGATGCTTCGTCGCCCTTCATTGCTGGTGACTCTAGCGACCCTCCTCACTTCCACGGTAGCGCAAGCAACGGCCAGAGCGCGCTTGGTGGAGAGGATCCCTAGGATGGGGTCATTGTGTATGCGGCGGTGTCTCTCAGTTTGGCCCCGTAAACTCCAGCCCGGAGGCCTCCAGCACATTTCGACAACCTCAATCTCAAGAAAACAAGCGGCTATTACTCAAACTTTTGTCACTCCTTTTCAATCTGTACAGCCCATCCCAGAGGCCTTCAGACCCCGATCCATCCTACACCTCAACCGGAACAGGCGTCAATGCCAGCACCACTACCCACCACCACATGAGCACCCACTCCAACAGCTCCAGCAGATCGACCTCTTGATCACTCAGCCTGGGGCGCTTCGGGTCAGTTTCCAAACATCAGCCTTGTTATTCCCTATTTACCTAGGTACCTCTCCGTCCTCAATCTCAATCCCTCCTGACTCCTCCTCATCCTCATCCTCCTCCTCCTCCTCCTCCTCAAACCCCTGACCAGCTCTCTCGACCGCCTCCCAGCTCTGAAAGAACCAGCTGGTCTGCACTTTCTCATGCCCCTTGGGGCTCGACCAGATGTGCGGCTTGTATTTGCGTGACGGTCGGTAGAAGTTGTCACGTGATCGGTGGAGCGGGGAGTCGGCAAAAGTATGCGGGCTGTGAGGCTGTTCGGTATGGATAGGCGATGTAGAGTCATGGACGGTCGCGACATCGTGGAACCTGACTGGCTTCAGGGGACGGTGCGTACGCCGAGACGGTGTCCGCTCCTCTGGCTCTGCGAGGTCGTCATCCGAGGTCGCCGGCAGTGGAATGTCCTGCGGTTCCTTCTCCTGGTCGCTGTATCCGACATCCTGACGTGCCTCAGCGTCATTTCCGTCGTCGTCGTCGGCGTCTGATCGATTATCTTGTTCATCCTCGGTCGGCAGAACGCCTGGCACACCCGGCACAACCGTCATGTCTTCCCTCGCCCCCTCCCAAAGATCCAGGGCCTCCTGGACCATGTTCCTCCAGTCCAACTCCTCACCTTCCTCCTCTATGACCTGCTCTTCCTTCAACAGCCCTTCAAGCATCTCAACGTCCTCCCAAGCCTGAATCTTCACGCTCCTCCATTTACGCATCCACGCGCGATGCCGCTTCGCCTGCACATCCTTCTTTCCGCTCGCTTCTTTCTCGTCTATGGCCTTCTTCTTGGATGCCAAAATCCCGCCACGGGTCTCGATCCCCTGCTGCGTGTCGCGGATTTCTTTGATGTGTCGATTTATGAGGCAGGGCGGGCAGAGGTTGGGATTCGGTAACTTCGACTGGAGGAAAGCGGGGATGGTGTGCGAGCATTTCGGTGGCATTGTTGGGTGCGTCGCGTATGTGCGGGTGCGGAAGTGGCGAGCGAGCGGGCGTGAACAATTTCCGATGCAGGAGAAAACAAGGCTCATAGGGCGGCTGGCTCGCCCGACAGGATGAGCTCCGGATGTGTAAGATCGAGCCCCGCGATGCTGCTAGTTAGGTTGAGGAGTTCGTCACGCAGATAGTGGCAGCTACCGCGTTCAGGGCAAGAATACAAAGGTGGTCACCTACTTTTCTGAAAGCTGCGCAGTTCCAGGGTGTCGGGAGACCTGTGGTGATTCGCCGTTATTGAGCGGTGTCTGTGACGGGAAACAGAACGCGGTTCGCGATGTGATGCGATGAGAAGCTGCTCGTGGCTCGTTTCTCGACGGTGCGTGTGCTTTTGAGGTTGTCTCTGGAGGTGTCGACGAGCAGGATAACAGTAAATAGGCGAACCGCGGGACGAAAATTTCCCGACGGTGACTGCAGATTCGGGCAGTTGAGTGAAAGCGTTCGTAGCATGTTGCATATTTGGCCGATGACGTTGGGAGAAATGGAAAGGCAAAGAAGTTATGTAGTGAAAAGACTCAAGAAGTCGAGATTTGGTGAATGAAGATACTGAGCCTCATGAGGAGTGGGTGGAAAGAACAATAGCGCGATTGGTGTTCGACCATCCTCAGCCCTGAACGGTGATGTTCCAATCTTCTCTGCTGAACTCGCATTGAGAAGCCGAACTGCCGCATCTCAAGTCGCTCTCCTTCTGCACATCACCCTCAAAGTCTCGAAATGTGATTTCTGTGGCGTAGAGAGGGCCTTGACCCTCTTCCACGTACACTGCTTCCTCCGCCGGCCCTTCGATGGTAATGCCAGTGAAAGTAACATTTTTGATCTCGATAGGATGCGCTGTGTTCTCTCCCGGATCTGCAGCTAGAGAGATGACTTTCATACCCCCAATGGCTTTCACATTTTTCACAAAGACATTGTGGATCCAGTCAAGGCCGGACCCAGCCATAAACCGGAGCCAGATGCCGCTGGGTGTGGTGGTGGTAGTTCCAGTCGTGATGCATGTGGACTCCTCGAATTGAACATTGGTTGAGTTTGGCAGGATAGTGACGCAGCTCCCGGTAGCCCGAATCGTGTTGTTCCAGACGTACACATGTTTCGCTTGCTCGACCAGCAGCCCCGTAGTGGCCGCATCTGCGATGTCGATGTCGTCCAAGTGGACAGATGAGCTATTCGAATTGACATAGAAGACTATGCCCGGAACATTCCTGATTTTGAGATTTCGAATGTAGATATTGTAACTTTCGTCGCTGATGCTGAATAGCTTGGGAATCCTCTCCAGGAGACTCTCGTCCCCAGCCCATCCAAATCGATTGGCGTCAATGACTCCGGTATTACCGTCGGTCCGGATAATAGCCGCAGTAGTCCTCGGAATGTTGATGACCGCAGCCTGCTTCTCCCAGTAATCCCAATCACGAGATATGCTGAGGACGCCGTTTATCTGGAAGTCGCAGGCTTGGCAAGGGGAGAGGTCGAACGGCGAGCGGATGGAGAAGGTTTGGTTTGCAGGGAAGAGGATTCGGCCCGTTTGACCGCATTTCTTGAGCGCGGCGGTGATGGCGGGCACGTCGTCAGCGAGGGGGTCGTTGAGCGATTCGACGGTGCATATTTCGTGCTTGCGGACTTGCGAAGATGCGATTGCAATGCCGAAGCAGAGCGAAAGAATTGGAAAGGACCTCATTCTTTGATGTGTACAATGTTGTCTACAAGTATTCTTGTCCTGCGGGTGTGTTCGGGTTAGCAAACATCGCACATCATGTATACCATATATAAGCCTGTAATCAGGCCTTTTTGGATCGCATATTGCTTGGAGTATAACGTTGAATAACGCGAAGGAATGATAGGAGGAAACGGAGAACAGGCTAAAGAGTAATTAATATAAAAGCGGGATAGGGTCCTGCTGCCACTACAGGAATAGAAAATAGACGATGTGCATCGGTGGCCGAGTCCCCATTGTGGTCAGGCGCTGACAGGTGTGTCTGCCGCTTGTTGATGATAATGTCGCCCTATCCAAGTGGCCGTGTAGACGAGGGTTTCTCGAGAGCAGGATGGACAAGGCGGCGTCATCTTTTGCTTCGGGACTGCATCTAGCAATCCGCACAGGGTCTGAAAAGACTGAAGGAGGCATATTGGCTCAGCTTTTGGTTGGACTGTGAATGTCCTGGCGGCGCTGAATGCTGGCTTGACTGTCTGAGTCGTGATTTGACAATAGGGTTAAGGATTAAGTCGGAAACAGAGATCTGGCGCGCATCTTTGAAGCCAAGACGTCTTTTGATAAGTATAGATGGACCTCGCCCCAAGGCCGATGGTTGAGTGTTGGAGCGGTGATGCTTGGCGTGGTGTTGCGGACGTACGCGTCGGGCAAGTCGGCGCGAGAAAGCCGCGATGACGTTTGATCGTTTGCTTGGCGCCGGAGCTCAGAGCTTGATAGCACCACCATCCTCTCTTCCTCCCTCCTGCATCGTAGAAATCCTTCCAATCCTCCTCTACCACCTCAATTCCTCCCGCCATGTTCGCCCGACAAGTTTTCCGCCCAGCGAACACGCTGCGACAGGTGCGCTCGCCCTTCCCGTCCATCGGTGGCATTACAAATGCATCGGAGCTCCATTCAGCAAGGCTAACCACACAATAGCATGTCCGCCGCTACGCATCCGAAGCGCCCAAGAGTGGCAGCGGCAACGGGCTGCTCTACACGGGCATTGCGGCCGCTGCCCTCGCTGGTGGATATCTCTACATGAGAGGAGGCACACCAACGGGCCAGGCCGGCAGCGCCCCACCATCTGCCGAAGGGCAGAAGATACCCTCAGAGGCAGGAAAGCCGGCGAAGGTTTCTTTCACGGGAGGCGACCAGGGCTTCCTGTCGCTGAAGCTGGAGAAGTCGGAGATCGTCAACCACAACGTCAAGCACCTGACTTTCGCCCTGCCTGAGGAGGACATGGAGAGCGGATTGCATGTCGCATGTACGCTTCTAGAGAACTGTTGTGTTAGGGGAATGCTGACTTGAGCAGCGGCTGTCATCACGAAGTACAAGGGCCCTGAAATGGAAAAGCCCGTCATCCGACCCTACACACCCGTCAGCGACGTCGGTGAGTCAATACCGCGGAGGCCGTCGAGATAATTGCTGAGACTTGTACAGATCAAAAGGGAACTGTCGAATTCATCATCAAGAAATACCCGAATGGCCCCATGTCCAACCACATCCACGACATGGAGCCCGGCCAACGCCTCGAGATCAAGGGACCGATCCCGAAGTATCCATGGGAGGCGAACAAGCATGAGCACGTCGCTATGATTGCCGGCGGAACTGGCATCACGCCTATGTGGCAAGTCGCGAACGCCATTTTCAAGAACCCGGAGGACAAGACCAAAGTGACGCTCGTCTTCGGCAACGTCACGGAGGAGGATATCCTGCTGAAGCGCGAGTGGGAACGCCTGGAGAACACATACCCGCAGAGGTTTAGGGCATTCTATGTCCTGGATAACCCGCCGGAGCAGTGGCAAGGCGGCAAGGGCTTCGTCACCAAGGAGCTCCTGAAGACGGTACTGCCGGAACCGAAGGAGGGCGAGAAGATCAAGATCTTCGTCTGCGGACCGCCCGGAATGTACAAGGCCATCAGCGGTGGCAAGAAGAGCCCGGCGGACCAGGGCGAGCTGGAAGGCTACCTGAAAGAACTCGGGTATAGTAAAGACCAAGTGTACAAGTTCTAGATGGCTGTGTAAGTCCAAGACCGCTGTACGATACTTCTTGGTTAGAACTAGATTTCCCATGTGATCAAAATATTTTCTTTCCGTCACCGTGGCAAAGTCCATTTCTGCATCGCGCCCGCTGTCTCATAGCTCTGTGTAACCGAGCCTCCGTAATAGCTCGCCTCTTTCCTATCGCTGAGAGCAAGGGCGGATGTAGGCAATCTTATGAGCATCCGCGGACCGAATGTTGCAAGTCTAGACATCGAGAAGGATCAGAGCGATAAGCTGAACCGCCTGATTTGCTAGGAGCTAGGGTATGTGAAATCTTGAAGGGAGCATGTAAGAGAGCGGTTTGCGGATTGGTTGGTTGGTTGGAATTGATTTACGTCCAGTACTTATTGTACATGAGAGCCTCCCGTGGGGCATTGGGGACGCGCTAAGCACTGCCCGTGGGCTGTGAGAGCGGTTCATGTGTTCAGCTGCTCCCCATATAGAGAGCCTGTCGGTTCCTAATCCTCCTCCGTGCGAGGACATAAGAAATGTAATGAGAGTTGACGATAGTCAAAAGAAAGTGCCGTCTGTCGGCTGGGTTGTCGCGCCCCGTAGGGCAGTGTTTGAGGTCCCGGTGAGGGATAGGTGTCATTGGACCATTTGGTCCTTTTGTCCGGAGCGGTTTGCGGAGGATGCGTGGAGGGCTCGCATGGGGGGAGGGGAAGGGTATGCAGTGAGATCGCGGGTTGGGGCGAGGGAATGCGTTGACAGAGACGGTTTGCGAGCTTAGGAAGGAGTAGAGAAAGGAGGCTTTAGAGGGTGCGGGATGGTTGCTCTTATCTTATTATGAAGATGTAGTGAGAATACGCTGGCTGATGGACTTATATTCTAATGCAGTGTGCTCTGTTTACACACGCTTATACGATAATAGCCCACGTGCGGTCTGCGGAACGGCAATGGGCACTGGTTCCTACCATATAAGAATCCATTGACTCCAGTGCAAACCTCAGCACACCCTACGCCAACCTCCTCCCAAGCAAACATATCCAACTAAACGGCGATATATCACACAGCGGATTTCCACCCCCGTCATCCTCGTTCTTGCAGTAACACCCCTTCGCGCTCTCCGCCGTGCAATACTCCCCATCCCCATTGCACTTCGAACTCGCGCAATCAAGCGGATCTTCCGGACACCACCCAGGAATGCCAACATCAGGCTTGCAATCGCAGCCCGACCAGTCACCCCGCCGACACATAGCCAGCGAAGACAGCGGCGCCGCGCCCGCTAGCATGCCGCCCCGGCAGTACTTTTCCTTGCACATCGGCACCGAGACGCAGAGCACTTCGCTGTTGCGCGAGGCGGTGCAGCTGCAGTTTCCGTATTTCTTGTGCTCCGGGGAGCAGTCGCCGTTGAGGGCGCCGGTGATGAGCATGCCGTCGCAGAGGAAGCATGGCAGGTCCTCGCGGCAGACAGGTTCGGGCGGTACTTCTTCCTTGACGCAGGGGCAGTTGCGGTAGAAGCCGTCGCAGGTGCCGTCGGGGGTGTAGTCTGTGGTATTTCCGCATCCAGGGGCTGTGCACTTGAGATCTTTGGGACAGCAGGAGGTGCTGTTTCCGTTTCCGGCTGGGCGGGGGTCTGCGTCGCGCTTGGTGCTTATGAAGTAGGGCTTCCAGCGAACCTCCCCACATACCTGCGCCTGCATGAACTGAAATGCGGCTGAGTATTTGGCGAGATCGAGGCCGAGGGGCCTGCGGAGAATGTTATTCGGGTCGCTGTTTGGGCCGATGGCGTCCTGGACAGTCTGGGCATATGTGGCCGCCTGCTGCGCTTCGTATGGGTCTTCGTGGTTCATTGCTCGCCGGATGACGGTGTCCAGATTGGGGAGGGCTTCGTCGGTCATCCAGTTGACCATCTTGTTGTGAACGGTGGTTAGAAATCCGCCCATCCACTCATCGTAAATGTCGACCCATAAGGCGTCGGGATTACCAGACATGGGTCGAGCGAATATTGAGTTTTCCGCGCTTCCAACCCTCATCGCGTCCATAAAAGACCTGGCAATTGCGTGGTAAGTGGGTGCACAATAGTAATACGTTGAAACAGTAACGTACAGAACCCGTCGCACGCGCTGGTTCGTCGCGGCAAAAATCTCAACCGTCGTGTCGTGATTCAAATAGTCCATAGTGGCCTGCACCTCCATGATCTTGAACAAGAGTTCGTCCCAAACCTCGCGCCACTTCCTGTTGCTTGGATCTGTCCTTGGAACATCTTTCGTAGGGTCAAAGTATAGTGCGGTATCCTTACTCATGATCTGGTGAATGTCAGTAGACTACGCGGGCGGCGGACACAAGGGAGACGCACTTTGGACTTCCAGGCATTCATCTTGGAATTGATCAAAATAAATTCCCAAGGTCTGTTGTTGTCCGTGATGGCCCGGCCTAAGAGCTGATTTGGGGTGAACCCCACAAAATCGTCCGGTGCACCGAGAGGGAATATCTGGTTGAACGCTTCAGTGACGGTATCGCAGTCGGTCCGGCCACCTGATTGAGGGTTAGGATTAGCTATGCGCTCGATAAAGGCGCCTAGCGAATGTATCTCGAAAACGTGTTCAGCTAGTCCTCGCGTTAGCACACAGAGTCGTTGTTGAATAGGCCTTTGTCTTACTATTTAGCGGCGCGATACCGGTAATAGACGCGGCCGCCTCTACGGGAGTGAAAGGATACTGCACATTCATTCCTCCAGGAGGGGAGTACTCCCACCAGCTGTTTGGTATAGAGTTAGAGGACATCGTACAAAATGAATTTAGAAGCTTAGCAACGTACCAGTCGGCTCCAGTCAGCAAGTGCATGTGTATATTGTGGGCCTTCAAGTCGGCGTGCCGGAGATACTCCGCCCCTGGAGAGCCTGCTGAATTGTACGGTCCAACGGTGTACTCAAAGCCACCATTGCACGCACTTCCACCGCGATCGTCCCTTTTCAAGATATTACGAGAGGGTAGTCGTCGGCTTGAACTAGCAAGTTTCCGCCTGCTGGTTGGATCGCGCGCTTCAATATCATCAGTGTGCGGACCAGCGGGTAGACTTGGTGGCGTGCAGCAGCTACTACACGCCTTAGATGTCGACGATGTGCTCGCGGTCGAATCGGTTGTGCGGGTAGATGTCACGAATGAAGTAGTAGAATCTGATGAAATCGGCGATGAACTTGTGGAGGTTGGTGATGGCGAGGAGTGGCTTGTTGACACGGAGAAATCTGTTAGGCTGGTGCCATGTGTCTGAGTGTTGGTTACGGAAGCTGAAGTGGAAGAGGAATGACCGGACGAAGTTGCTGAGAGCCTCGAGCTTGTTTTGACAGAAATGGTAGATGTGGTAAGCCCTGTCGAAGAAACCTGGCTCGTCGGTAACGTTCCCGTGGGTGAGGACGGAATCGTGCCAGAGATTGTGGATGACTTCTCTGATGAAGCGCCGCTGCTCGAGGGAGAAAGGGAGGATGTGGACGAGAGACTAGATTCCCTAGTGGAATCAGCCGTGGTAATATCATCCTGCGATGAATTTGGCGGTGCGGCTGTAGATCGCGGGGGAACCGATGTGGGCTCGGCGGGCTCTGTCGTAACGGGCGCAGAGGTCGGTTTGGGTCGGTCCGGTGAGTCCTTCACTGTAGATGACATCTTATTCGACACGCCCTCCAACTCTTCAATATATTTAGAGGCTTCTGATGATGAGCCGGATCCAAAAAGACCACCAATAGTGCTAATAAGTCCTTTGGCACCTTCGATGGAGGAATTGAGCGAGTCTTTGACCGAATTTGGGATGTCCGAGCCGGCCGAGGCGAGATCTGATCCGAGAGAATCAAGTTCTGCTGGGTCTTAGCACTAAGCGTATGATGATAATTTATATATACTTTTCTTCAATGAATCCAGAGCTTCTGCGGCTGCATCCATATCGCCTGACGCGGCGGCCGCTTTGACATTCTTTACCGCATCTGAGATGGACGATGAAGCCGAATCAAGGTCATCCCATGTCACTGGCGGTACCACTGGGTCAGAGGTGGCCGCCGCAGATGAGGTTGTGGAGCTGGGTTTCACATCTGAGGAAGGCTGGACAGACGATTGTGTAGGGGTCGGTCGCGGAATTTGCGACGTGGAAAGTGCCGGGGAGGTAGGAAATTCGGAGTCTGTCGAAATTGCCGAGCTAGACACCTCAGAGGAGTGTGTATGCAGGGTATTAGTAGTCTGGGTTTCGGATGCTATTGAAGACGAAGTAGCGGGGTTAGGTAGCTCCGAGGAAGTCAAGAACGAGCTAGATAGATCTACAGGTATGCTAGAAGGACGCGTAGCCGATGAGGTGACGCCACTGGACGAAGAGTCGGAACGGACTGTAGATGTTTCAGTAGGCACGACTGGTGGCAGCGGCGGGAACGTTGTATTGGTTGAGTCGGACGTGGGAGTGATTGGCAGGCTTGAGGTTGGCCCGAAACTGGCGCTTGGAAATGAAGAATGCGTGGAGGTCGAATCGAAGGGCGCAGCGGTGGAACTGGAGATAGGCGTAGTAGGAAGCACATCGTTCGAAGTTGGGGGCAGAATCTCGCTTCCAGAGGCCTCCGTAGGTATGATAGGAATAAGAGTACTGTTCGTCATATCTGTGTGGGAGGCTGAACTAGACGCTGAAACTCATTTTAGATGACGTGTACATAGCAACTTGTGACTTGCGACTTACTGCCCATTCCGGTCGTCGAAACCGTACTATTCGCTACAGAAATAACAGTAGGCCATGATTTGGAAGTACCGGAGTCTCCCGATGTAGCGGAAAGACGTGTCAACGAGTGAGTACTTTGGGCGGAAGCGCTCGCTGCATCGCTAGACGGGGCGAGGCTCTGCTGAGAAAAAGCAAACGGGATGAGGCTAGTAAGAAGAACGAGACGTAAATGAAAAGAGTGCATTCCGGCAAGGAAGGAGTAACGAGTGACGTTGTTCAAGCAATCTGGACGGGACTCCAGCCCTCGACTTCAAGAACTTATATCCTATCGGCGTAGGCCATTGCTCCCACAAGGAACGCTTCGCTGTTGCTGAGATCCAGTTTCACTCAGTCTTAACCCAGCCCGCCACAGATTCGGCGGAGGTTGCATCAACTCGGTCTTTACTCTGGTATACCTTGGCGGTATCTATACACGATCTGCGGCTAAGCCAGAATTAGTACTAAGCGGGAGCGGCCAAGCCTGGTCCCAGGTCACAGGTCCTTAAGGCGCCGGGACCAACCGAGATTGCAGGCGGCTCAGTACTGAGGCCACAAGGCTTGCGGTCGAAGAAATTGCGGGGATGAACAAAGGTGTTTCAGCTGGAACCAGAGATCGTAATTCAGCTGTCTGTTGTGTTCCCACGCCGGTCCCAGAGCTCGTTCCACTACCAGAAATAGCAGCGAAGTAAAAGCGCGTGAGATTTCAGGTGGAGGCAGCGTAATGTTTTGACAAGGCTACAGCGAGGTACCTCCGGCTGCCGTCTAGTCGTGATTTGGTTACGAGTATCGTTTTGCGTTCTAATGCCAAGGAGGAAATGGAGAGAAGGCGCTGAATAGGCGGCGAAAGGCACCGGATACGATCTCTAAAGGCCATGATCCTAGATGAAATTGCGATTGCAGTTCGAGGGCCTTATCCCGGCCGCGTAGGTGTGCATGTTCTTTCCGGGGTTCGCTTTGTTAATATGATCGTTGAGGCTCCAACGCGCCTTCATCGACGTTAACATGCGTTCTGCACTACTTTCAAAGCCATGCAGAGGCATGCGCAGGAATAGAGGCGGAGAGCTGGTAGAGAGCTGCTTAGCTCGAGCGCGTTGTCGCGTTCGTGACTCCACGAACGAGAGCGTATCGCATCCCCCAAGCGCGGAGCGGAAAACTTTGTATCGATTCCAATAGCTTTGCAGGAGCAAGAAGCAGATATGCAGAGGAGAGCGGGGTGGTGGAGGAGAAGGATGGAGTGGGACTCGCAAAGTGGACACAGCAGGCGGGAGCTAGCTTAGTCAGCAGGCCTCAACTTCCGACTGCCTCGCTGCCCGCCATCTCTTCTCTCTGTCGTCATTCATCCTAGCTAGCTATCTGTGGTGCACACATCAGGCTGGCGTTGGGAACGATGTTCGACAGGATGCAGGGCAATGGTAGGGTGAGCAGTATTCATTCGTGCATTTAGAGTTAGAAATATGTAGGATTCCGAGGGCGACAAGTGGTAAGACGCCGCAAGCTTCATATACTAGGTTGTATCTTGAGTTGACATTCACGTGGGGGCTTACATCAAAAGGGAGTTCGAATATCACACAGTACGTGCTCTACTACGGTGTAGGCATTATGGCCAGCACGAGACCACGCTTGCGAAGGGCTGACAGATTACTGACTTGGAACTTACGGTACTACTCGGTCAGCTTCAACGCCAACTCAGAACCTGTCTCTAACCGCTCAATCCGCCATCCAACGCCCCTAATCCACCCTCCTCACCCCCACAACTCTACTCAACCTCCCCTCAAGCGCCCGTAAACTCTCCCTCACATCCTCCAAATCCCTATCGTCTTGACTAAGGATCACGATGCCCAATATGGTAAGGCGCGTGAAGTCCACCGGGCCTCTTCATTCCGCCCTTGACAATGTTGGTTAGTATATGAAATCAATCAGGAGCGGCAAAGACTCACATGGTTACATATTGTTTTCGACTTCCATTTCCCGGGGCTACTTTAGAACGAACGTTTGCTCTTCTAGGTCATCACTCCAGAGCTCGCCAAATAACTGCCCCTGCATAATATCATGGATATAGCATGTTCCGCGAAACATATAATTATCTTCCTCTACGCGCTGCAGGAGATACGGAACCTTTCCTCCATATAAAACAGCTACGATGATGCCACCATACTCGGCTTTTCTTATTGAGCCTGACGAGATACCATAAAACCCTTTCTCTGTACGAAATACTTGGCATCCATGAAGGGCCGAGCGGGCAAGTGCGAGGAACTTACGACCATCCCCTTCCGCAGTTCCGATTTCCAGATCATTTAGGAACTCGGGGGTGTCCCCGAGAAGGAGTGTGATGAAATTAGCGAAATCGGCCAAAAGTTCCCGCTCGCGGTCCGCATCGGGAAGGCATGAGTTTCTCGTACCGCCAAATGTCAGAGTGTGGGCCATCCTTCTCAATAACTTTTCATGATCGTGGTCTGAGGTGGGCTGCTGGAGAAGGTGCCACCACAGCTCAACGATTGGGTAGTAGGTTTGATGGCGGGGGTTCATATGAATGTCTTCATCTTCGCATTTCATGGCGCCGCTCGCGTATGTAATGCGGTCGAATCGGAAGCCTCGAAGCCTAAGGCAGCGGTTGGGGGGCTTGCCACTTACATCCCACTTCTGTAACCGATTTTCACCGCAAGCGCTCCAACGGCTAAGCTCATGTACGCTTATATGGGGTGCTGGATCGTACCACCAATTCGGATACCATAGGGTGTGTGGCTCGTCGCCGACAAGGGACAATATTGACAGGTCGCCAGTTGTCCGCAAGATGGTCCGAGCAGTATCGAGGTATATGGACAAATAGCCCCTACCGTAGTCGACCACAGGTGGTGCGATATCCCCTTTTTCCCATTGTATGATACCCAGCAAAGCGTAAACCTTGTCTCTGGGGTCGCTCGAGTTGCAATGTCGAAAATCGGACAGCGCGAGACCGAACTCAGTCGGGAGGTACAGGGCCGCCTTAAACATGTTCCAACAGCGCTCCGCCGGGATTCGTAACAGTTTATGCTTCGGTAGAGCTCTCGAAACGTGAGCACTGTGGAGCCAAGAAGCAGTGATGCCAACCACCCCCCAGGGGAGCTCTTCGTGCGCTCCAAACAGTACGGTCGCTTTCCTGGCGAGGATGATTTCCTGGACGCACCAAATTCTCGTGAACCAGGGACAGTAGAAGAATTGTTGAAGCGCACGGGTGTTTTGGGTGTCCGATAGGTCAATTACATCCAGAGGAAGCATAGCGACAGCTGACTCCAGGTCACTACTCCAAGTAAGGGTCATCTCGGGGCGCAAACGCAGGCAGGAATTGTAGATTTGCATCATCAACGACGCTGATCGGCTTGCAAACTGTTCTTTCATCGCTCTGGGGGAAAAGAAGACCAACACCCCCGTGGCGCGAGTGTAGACGTCCCTCATAAGCTGTACTTGATGATTCCTCTCTTTGACGTCCTCTTGATTGATGCAAACAGCGTCCGCCCACACAATGCGGGATCTATCCGGTCGTCGAAGCCGTGTCAAGGCATGGGCAAGATTGGTCGTGACGCTGAAACTCTCCTCTCTCCTGCGATGCACTGCTATGTCGGCATTTGGCTCTGTCGGCATATACGCGAGCTTGATGTCCGTCCTTGACCTAGGGTCGCCCCAGACGTAAGACAAGGCTTCGAAATCGAGGTCATCGTCAAGCTTGGCATCAAAGAGTCGGCCAACCAGGATATGTGATGGATCTCCAGGCAATAGCTCAAGAAGTCGGATGTTCTGGTCGGTGAGTCGATTGGGATAAATTGGGTTCGACATTTGCGTATCGGCGTGGAAACGGTGGAGAGAAATTTTCGGCCGGACGAGGCTCGTTTATCAAGAGCGAACACAGCCCCAAAAGGCTGAAACGAGGCGCTCTTGATCTGCCTTGTCGCCTCAGGCATCCATCGCGTAAATAATCATTGGATGACGACTCTTGAACTCTTTGCGCGCGCGCCCAAAAATTCGCTTCTTCTGACTTTAACATTTTCTCTTCGAATTTCCAAGCTGTCATTCAAGATATGAACCAACTTTCGATGGATTGCACTCTCTATCCCACGATCCTGAGGATATCTCGCCGTGCATGATTCTATGATGATAACAAGCATCCACAATCAAACAATTATCACCCCTTTCTCTTACAATATACTGGAGCCTTACATGGCAATGTAGGCGATTTCGCTTACGAGGCCTCTTGGTCTGCCGTACCTAGGTATTGACAATTGAGCTCACAAACGTTAGAGAAAAGACTGAGGCTTTAACCCATATGCAGCATTTGATGATCTATTTACCATGGAATCCATCTCCACATTCTCTATTTCGACCCCAGCGTGCTCGAAGTCTCTCGCTCCACAACAGTGAGCGGCTCTTTCGGCCGCAAATCCGCCTCCTTCTGTCCAGTCGAAGCGCTATCCGTATTATCCCTCATACTAGACGCCTGTTCCGACTGCGCGTACACGACTGCATCTCCTCGAGGTTGCACCTCGCTAGACAGCTCGCCAAGCAACTCCTTTGATCGCGTGGTCGGAATCTCGTTATCGAGGCCGACCCAATATCCCTTGCGGTCGGCTTCGAATGCGCGACGCTGGAGTTGGAACACGCCGTCCTGGATCCAGCGATCGATCTTCGGTGCCAAGGCGCGGCGGAACCGGCTTAGGAAGATGAGGAATCGGAGGAGGATTATGTCGGTGAGAGCGATGGTGCCGGATACTGTGAGAAGGAAAGCTAGACCGAACACGGATATATTGCTTCAGATGTAAGTCAGCGGCAACTCGTTACTCGGGATGGAAAACACTTACGCAAATCCTCCCGCCTTCCGCATCTTCTGTGCATGACAGAGCGTTTTATCGCCAACTGATGTAGGCTGATCGGTATACTGATCTGCTAGGGGATCGCGATGCACCGGCCCCACGGCGTAATCGGAGACGAGAATCTGCAATGCTGCCCAAGAGGCAGATTCCCACATCACGAGTTCTTTCTTCCACTGGTCGTCCGCGAGTTCGTAGGCCACTCCGAACTGCACCGCGCTTCCTGCCAATGAGTATTGGCTCACTGGAGCATTGGTTATGTCTGCGAAAACGGAGGACGTTAGGAGCAGCTGGATGACTGCGCGCTGAGTGCTAGTCGTGTGTGAGAACTGGGTCACGTTCTGTGGAATGTTGAGGGTCACTCCCATGAATGGAGTGCAAGCGTTCTCTCCGAGCTTGGGTAGGCAAAATTGCCACTGTGATTCATGAGCTTCATGGCGATGAGGCTTAGTGGGGGGAATGATGGTAATACCTGTTGTGCGCAGCCAAGTGTACGCCCTGGGTGATCGGGCCTGAACTGTTCGAAAGTTGCGCCATAGTTGACGAAGGAAGCATTGGCGTGCGCCGCAAAAAGTGGGTCGTTAACGGGCTTAGCGTACAAGACGTTGTTGCTCCAGAGAGCAATGAGGGCCACGTCGGCATCTTGACGTGCGAGCGAAGGAAGAGGAGCGTAACGCGGCGCCAAAGCTCCTGCGGTTTCCCAATCCGGGGACGCATAGCTTTGCATAACCCTTAGTCACTTGTTAGCTCGACATTCCATTGTACGTCTGATGTTTCAATGCTCTCTGGTTCACAAATGCCGTCACTCATGGTCGGCTCCGAGACACCCCGTTCCTTCGCCGCAAGGATAGAGCATCTAGTAAACGCAGCACTTACCTGAATTCATAATTTTGCGAAATATTTGAGACTGCGAGGCTGTGAGCGAACGTGTACTTTGCCTGTACATCCTCACTCGGGGACGGCGCATTGTATTTAAGGGCGATTATTTCTTCTTCCGGCAATGCCCCTCTTCCCAGGAGACCGTCGAAGTCAGTCGCAGGCAAGACGTCGTAGTATCCATCGATAGGCAAGATGGAACAAGTGGTTCGTTTGCGAAACTGGAGGCGATCCTCTTTGTGGAGATTGAGTCCGAAATAATGATTCATATCAAGAAGACCCGAATCAAGCTCCAAAGCTTCCCCGTCGCACATTTCCTCCGAGAACGGACACGGGACGGATGCGTTTTTCACCGGTATATTGGGCGCGATGAAGGTGTTGCGGCATCGCGAAGGCAGGTCCGATGTTTCTTTCCCGTAGCAGTCCCTGGTGTAAGACTCCATGACCGGCGATATATTTTCCACGAGGGTGCTGGCCGTAAGCTGGGTTTCGGCCATACGCGGCAGATTGATGGACGCGCATGATGGCGAGTCGACCAAAACCTCTAAATTCGTTGTATCCACGATATAAGACGACGTGAGACTGACGGTCAATGTCGACGCGGCGAACAGAATCCCCAGGAGTGGAAAGATGATGCAACGGAGGAGGACGTTGTCAGTCCGATGTCTCCAGGACCACCAGAGCTTCACAGTATCGGTCATCAAGGAGGTCGGTGGGGGCAAGGTGCGGAGCAGCGCTTGTTGTTGCTTGAAGAGTCCGTCTGCAGGTCGTCCATGGGCGCGTCGCTGGTGGCAGTAAAAGATAACCAGGTTCCAGAGGTGTGCCGTCGCGAGAGAGGAAAATACGGCCAGCAGCGCCACGAGAATAGTTCCAGTGCGTGTCTCCGTGGTGTAGACCTTCCCGAGCACGGCGCCTTTCGCTTCGTTCACCCACAGTCCCTTCTTAACGAAACGGGCTTCCAGCTCCGACATCGTTATTGTCAAGCAATCAAGATCTGGAATATCAATAGGGGAGAGACCGCAAAGATCGCTTGAGAAGAAAGCATTGAGAAAGATCGATTCACTTAAATATACATTTTCAAGTCCAGCCTCGATGTAATATACTCTCGCACGAGAAACTCCAACCACGATCCCTGATGCTAGCAATCATTTTATCGGTAACATGTATTCTCCGGGGCTGGATCAAGGGTGGAAACGGTAATGATTGGTGCTAACGCGTCGTATAATGTGCTAGCTGGGGCCGTAAGCTCCCCGGGACAAGGAAGAATAGAGATTACGCCCCCCGAATGAAGCTTCGCAGACTCGGAGCCAAGCCAGGACTGCAGATCGCTAAGCGCCCGGCGTATTATTCCGGCCCCCGGATTATGTGCGGCACAGTCGAGATAAACGTTGGGGTCATAAATCCTCTAACCAAGACTGAACTTTGAAACAGGTAAGAAGCTTATCAGCGGGGGATAGGGGCGACGCAGACGGGGGCGGATGTGTACACGTTACTCTGCAATTCGGTGTCCGTCCAGCGAACCTGGTGAGGAGCTGCAAGCCTGGCTAACGATACCCAGGACCGCAAAACAACGCGATGTACATCTAGCTCTTTGCGAGATGAGATATGATGGACAGACGGACAAAGAGGAGGTTGGGGCGCAAATTGAGGCCACGATACGCCACGAGTGGAGCACGGACCCGGTTCCCTCCATAATTTCACACACGCACACACAAAAAGAAATCTCACATGCACCATCTTACTCATACACAATATATTTCCCTACCATGCTTCACACTTTCGAATGATTCTTTCTCACCCTACCGTTACCCTCGGCCGTTCTCGTTGTCTTCAACCCCGACCCAGCCTCCGGACTCCGTCGGTGGCCCCGTACACGAAGGTAAATATACGAAACCTTGGACCACAGTTAGTTCCTCCATTGACCAGGTATTACAACTTAGCTGCCAGATCAGATAGAGGAGAATGTCCTCTCCACCTTTCCATTCTCGCTCCAGAGGCCCTCGAGCAGCTCGCCATGCGTGATATCGCGGACATAGCAAATGCCCACAAGCTCGTAATGAGCTCCCGTGCCCACAAACGCCAGTATGGAAATTCAATGATCAAAGATTGTAGTTGTGCCGCACAGCCCTCTGAGCGGATTTTACTGCAAAACGAAGGTCTCCTCTTTCCACTCCTTGTTCCAAGACTCCTGAAACATCTGGCCACCCATTATAGCATGCAGGTAGCAAGTACCAATGAACATATACTCCGCCCCCAACGGCCTCAAAACGTACGGAACTCTGCCGCCGCGTAGCACTACCACAAAATCTCCGGCTTTCATCCTCTCTGGTCCGATGCCGAAATGACCGTCCTTGGTGTGGAAAATCCGGCGATGATTGAGATTCAGGCTAACGATACTCAGATATCGGTACCCCTGTCCCTTTGTCTCTTCGAACGCCGGGTATTGGAGTCTGTCCCGGCGTTTCTTCTCAAGAAGCCTGATGAAGTCCAGGCAATCCCAGACGAAATAATATTTATTTCCTGCCTCAACTACCTCTTTCACATCTTTTGCTAACGCATGATTGGTTGTTTTTCGCTGGCGGGAGTACTGTTGTGCGATTCGTCGCCATGGGTTTGCCTCCTCTCTAGCTCCCATTGTCAAGGTGTATGCCATAGCTTTTAGCATCTCCTTAGAATTGCGGGCTTCGAGAGAACGCTGAAATACGTGCTTGGTTAGCTCAAAGATCGCATCGGAAGCTGGGTGATTGGGATCCAGGAGATCTTCATCGTCATGGTATGTGAAAGGCCAGCTTGTAGACGTGGCCGTGTCGAAGATGTACCCTCTCAGCACGAGACACCCTGAGGGGAGTAAATGCCAGTCTTGCATGCCTCGATCACTACACGCAGACCAAAGCGTCAGGTCGCGCAAATTGACTTGAGGCGCGTCTTTAGACGACTCCCACGAAGGGACCCAGGTCGGTAAGAATAACGGTGTCTCAGCGGCTCTGCTTTGTACAGCAGAGAGTAGAGAAAGGTCGTTGCTGGATCGCAAGATTGCCGTCGCCGCGTCGATATACACTTCGCGAACTGACTTCTGGTAGTCGATTTCTAATGGCGGTACGCCGGAGTCCCAGCGTACAATGCCCAGCAAAGCGTAGACTTTGTCCCTTGGGTCGGTGGACGCACAATGTCGGAAGTCCGTCAGCGCTAACAGCAGTTCGTTCTCCCTATACATCTTCGAATTGAACATGTTGTAGGCACCGTCGACCCGAATGCCGCACAAATCGGGATCCCGAATCTCTGCAAGGTACTTCTCCTCAAAAAGCCACTCAGCGCCTGTCCCAACGGTCCTCCATGACAGCTCCTCATTATAACCAAATAAGACCACCGCCTTTCGCGCAAGAACAATCTCCTGTACGCACCAGATCCGCGTGAACCAGGGTGAGCCGAAGAACGCGCGAAGGGCGCTGCGAACAGACTCAGTTAAGACGTCGGCAACTGGAATCTGATACCCGGTGAGCCTCGTCATCGATTCGTTGTCTTCTGGGCTGAAAACGCGACGTCGGGAGACGTGAAATGGAGGCCCGGCGCTAAGACGCTTGATCCAGGGATGGCTGTTTTCTAGGAGCATGTACACTATCGAGGTAGTGTAGAGTTTCTCCATGATGAAAGTTTTAATATACAGATCATTTAGGAAGGATGCCACGCCCCAGCCGAAGCCACTCGAACCGTCTCCAGTGTCAAGGCTAACGAGAACCCTTTTTGCGCGGGTATAAATTTCTCGCATGAGTCGCACTTGGTGGTTGCGCTCCTCGACATCGTTCTGGTTGATACATATTGCGTCCGCCCAGACAATTCTGGAAGTTGTGGGATTCCGTATCCGGTTCAAGGCCAGCGCAAGGCTTCTTGTTACCGACAAGTTTTTACCACTGCATCGGATCCGTTTCCGCGACTGTGGATCCCCCCAGACATAGGACAAGGCCTCGAAGGTTGGTTTCTCGTCCAGGCTTGCTTCGAAAAGGCGGCCTACGAGTCTACTCATCCATTGACCGGGGAAGAGCTCAAAAAGTCGAATGTTCTGCTCCGTGAGGCGACTCTAGTAGATACAGTGCGACATGGCGTTTACGAAACTGAGGAGCACGTTTAACTCAGGCTGGTGGGGGAGCTAACGCAAGGTTATAAAGGTGATGTTCTGCACAGCATTGGTGTACTCGGGCGGTCCTGTCTTGCGAATCGGAACGCTGGCCAAGCGATCACCTGTCAGCCTTGAACAGCAATGTTTAGCGAAACAGACCACTAATTGCAGGTGCCGAGCTTTTCGCATCGTCCGATCATTTTGATATAGGCAGCGACGAAATGCAGTTAGAATGTGAGCCGAGTGCCAGCACGAAAGCCCTGGCCAATGAACACCTTCGCCGTAGTACTCCGTTTTAGGAAATATCCTAAACACGAATTAGCGACTGGCGGAGTCACGCAAAATCCGGTGGAATGACAATGGCGACAGCAACTTGAGGCTCAACATTGCGTTCCCGTGCTTGGAGACGCTTACGTCTGTCAGCCCCATGTACCGGAGAACCTATGGATAACCCGAATGAGGGGCAAGCACACTTACTATTTCTGGACCTTGCCCAAGGCGCTTTCATCCGTCTTTGTCAGCACCATCCCAGCCTCTTACAATGCCCTTGTCCACCCTTCACGCATCAACCATACTTCCTTGCACAATGTCTCTCGAAGTTCTACAACGCACAATCTCCACACCCCTTATAAAACGGCCTCCCAGCCCCCGCCATTCCTACTCTTCGTCTCACTCCACGTGTTCTCCTCTTCTCCCGTGTTCGCAAGGCCCCGCGCTTCCGCTCCCATCACCTCCCTAGATCCCGGCGATCTAGCCCCGCACAAGTGCAAACCTTGAACCGGACACGGTCCACCCTTCTTACCGCTTACCACCATAGCCGGCACTATGGGTTTCTCTCTCTCGCACTCCCTTACCAAGGCTAAGTTCCCTGTGGTCGGCGCGGCAGGTCCCACCACCAAGCCTTCAGAGCGCGAGAAGAGCCGCAAGATCCCATCCTTCGGCAAAGGCAAGTCCAAGACGGCCGACCAGCTGCTGTGCGAGTACTCCCAGTACACGCTCGAGCACTGGGACGAGGTCGAGCTCGACGAAGCCGACCTCGAGGACGCTGAGCTGGGCGGCGATAATGCCGTGCCGCGTTGTCTGTCCGAAAGCGTGTTCTTGATGGGCTGTAAGAAGGATGATCTGGGTAGGAAGGATGACATCGTTGAGAACACGCGTGGACCGCGGCCGCGGTATGATCTGCGCTTGAAGGGGACGAAGGTGCGCCGATCTGGTGGAGTGCTTGGCTCGTCTCGCTCCGAGGAGGTGGAGCTGCAGAAGTCGAAGAAGGAGATTGCGAAATGGGCTTCTGAGGTTGGGACTGCGAAGTCCGAAGTTCTCTTTGACGCAGACAGCCCGACTGAAGCGGATGAACAGCCGGCGCCTGTGGTGCTCCTTAGCCCTGAGGCTATTGCAGGCCAGTTTACTTGGCTGTGCGCACAGGATGCAGATGCTTTTGAGCCGTCGCAGTCTTTTTTAGGGATGCGCTCCCCAAGCCAGACCATGCTCGGCTTCGGGGAGCGCATTCTCGCCATCGGTGAGCTTCGTCCGTACATGACGCCCGTGGAGGACTTGCATCGGGTGCTTGATGACGTATTGCTGGAATCCAGCCATGACGAAGTCAATGAAACCGCGCTCGAGTTTGTCCCTGCTAGGCGTGCGCCTAGACATTTGATCGCTAAGAATGGTGGTGAGAATCCGTTCGAGGGCGATTTTTTGATGGAGAAGGATGAGGGGGTGGCGGAGATCAGCTCAGAGCACGCAAGCCATCAGATGAAGGTAGGGGAAGAGCATGTGGAATGGGTCTGCGAAGCTTCAGCTCGCAGTAACGCTAAGATTGGCATGGAGACTGTTGACTTGGGTCTATGCGCCAAGTGCGTCCCTAATTCTGACTTCCTTCCAGGCATCGACCATCTGACTAACATTGCAGTCCGATCTATGTGGTTTGAATATGATCGCAATACGCAACTGGAACCAGCAGCGCAGCCGCTAGAGACCCGACCTCTTAGCATCTCGGAACTCCTAGATTGGTATTACGAAGTAGGTGGAAGTACGGGCAGTGAAGTTGAGAATTGTTCAAGCCCGCAGACGTTCTTCGATGATGAAACAGACGATGAAGAGGAGAAAGAGGACTTCTGTAAGCCGCAGAAGCTTTCCTTCTATGATGCCGTTGCTCAGGAAGAGGTCGGATACACTGCATTTAATCAGCTACTAGAACCGCTAGAAGTAGATCTCCTTCCGCGGATCCATCGGGCAGAGGATGATTTCGACATGAACGAGGCCTCATGACTAGAAGATGGAATCCGAGAGATCACGGATCCATACATCGACGAATACGACGACGCGGACCAGGGGCTTCAAAGCCTAGATGAGAACGTCGAGTTTAAGTGGCCAGCGCATCTAAACCAACGTAGGTACATTCGTCCGCGGCTAAAGCTCGACACAGACCTTAGCACGATCACAGAGAATTCAGAAGGAACCCGATCCAAGACTTCTAGTTCGGACTCTTCAATCGACTTCGCAGACAACCGCGGCTTCGTTAAGCCCGCTTCAACTCGACGCGCCAACTTCCTGGACGACGAAGACTCGCCGGCATCTCAGAACACAGGATCGGCTAGCGAGCGTCTTCAAGAATCCTGGGTTGAGGAAACGTACTTCAGCGACGAGATGTGGCGGTCGGATCCAGACCTCCGTACTGCTTTTGTCGTAGCCGAAACAACCGATCGGGTTGATCTCCCTAGCATGCAGGTTGAGAACTCCGATTGTGAGCTGTTTGGGCAAGCTCCAGAGGCAGATGAGGATGTAATAAACGATATAGATATCTCGATCCGCGCGCTGCAGATGTTCGTTGAAGACTACGTGCAGCGCATTCGAGGCGGCGACGTCACGCACATGGCGATAACTCGCGAAGAGATCCAAAAGGACTCTGATCCTCAAGCCGCGTCCGGTTGGCAAGGTATGACCATCGATGAGGTGTGTGCTCGCATCCAGAATATGTATGAAGTGCTCAATTTGACTGCAAAGCAAGTGCAGGAGAAGACACTGCGCAAGGTGCTGGCAGTGCTACAGCTATTCCATGCCAAGACTAATGCATGCATCGTTCAGCTGGAGACTGCCAGCGCACCGTCACATACGACTGGTGGCTTCTTTGTGGTGAACCACTTCTGGAATGCTGCTTTTAGCGGCATGAAGTATATCGGAAGTGCGCATAGTGAGATGCTCCAGAAACCTGATTTAACCCACCAAGCGGCGGAGGCCTCAATTACGGAGCGGCTAGTATGGTGTGACTGGCTGAGTGGCATATGCCGATCGATGCTGTCGGTTGTGCATGACTTCGTCGTAGCAAGCCTCCATTGGTGGGCGGCAAAAACCTTCCAAGCTATTCGGCGGGTGGTGCGGTGTCTTTGTTGATCTGAGCATATTTTTCTGGAGTTCTGGGATTTCAGGCAGGTGTATCTCCTTTCTTAATAGATAATTAACGTCTCTTTCTATATAGCAAGCTACTCCCGAGCTGAGCTCCCACGGAAACAGCATGGGCGCGAGTATCCTGTTCCCTGGATTCTCGTGCTTGAACACCACGTGCATGGTTAAGGGGCCGCTGGGGCCGTATGTTGTTCCTGGGGGTTAGTACCGTATGGGCCTTCCGGAAGGCATGCCGAACACATATGAATGCCCTAGCTGCACATGGCGATGTCCCCCTCTCTACCCTCTATCATCATGCCTGCGGACGACGCTTAAGAGAAGCTAAAGCCTAAAGCTAATAGTACCTTACCCTATATAAAGAGAACGCTGTTATTAAGTTCTTATTATATATAAACGCTCTTAGACAACCTATGTAAATAAAGTATACAGCCGTAATAGCGTTTAGTACTACCTGCTAGCGGCCCGCAGTAGATAAACTGCTTAAGCCTTCTAGCGTAAACTAGGCGAAGGAACTTAAGAGACTTCGTTTAGAACTTATTATAAGAAAGATGTGCTCGCCGTTGTAACGTCCATCCCTGTGTCGCGAGCCACCCTGTGTAGCGAGCCAAATTGCAGGTACTTTAGTTTTAGAGTAATCTTGACTTCTTATACTGTGGCTCACCACCCGATGCACGGCCCCATCGCATGCACGGTTCAACGAAATTTTTCAGAATTTTCCACCCCCCATATCTCCACCAATATGTCAGGTATTGAGGCTGCGCTTGAAGCGCTGGAATCGCTGAAGCTGGGAGAAACACCTAATTACACAGAGTACGCCAAAAAGTATGGTGTTGATCGCTCAACGCTGTCGCGGCGCCACAGGAAGGTTACCCACTCAAATGCAGCGGCAGTTGATAACAGCTAGAATCTCAACACTACACAAGAAAAACAGCTTATACAGTATATTAATAAGCTTTGTATTAAAGAACTACCTTCTTTAAGGTAAATGATCTAAAATTTCGTATTAGAAATAGCTAAGAAACCTGTAGGTAAAAACTAGGTAGATTACTTTATAAATTAATATAATATTAACCTTATATTACGCTAGACATTAGGCCTAGATTTCTTACGTAAAAGAGCTAACTCTACCTTTAAGTACTTACTATATTTTAAGCTTTTATAATAAAAAATTAATTAGTATAAAATTCTACTCTACTATATATATAATATAGATAAAAAAGACTTTCTAATTAGAGTATTAAGTAGAATAAAGAGAGTATTTTCTAAAAGGCGCTATAAGAATAAGAAAATTAAGTAAATACTCTAGAATAGTAATTAAGAGTAGATTATAACTATTATATATATATACGTAGATAGAACTACTTTTATATTTATACTTATATATTAAGCTCTTTCTAGAAATATCTAGAATACCTAGTTATAAAATTTTAATTCTATACTATATAAGGTATTTTTTAGCTTATTACTAAGTAGATAGATAAATAACTCTATAGAGCTAGTATAGCTATAGTAGGTATTTAATAGAGAAATATAAGTAAAAGTAAAATAATTAAATTAATTTCTAATTCTTAATAGCTATAGATTATACGTTACTATAGAGTTTATTAAGTTCTATAATAATAATAGAATTCTTCTAGCTATATTTCTACTATATACTATCTATATACTATAGCCTCTAGATATTTATATATTTAAACTACTCTTAGCTACTTACTTAGCTAAACTATTAGCCTTTATAGAGAGATTATAGAAAATCTATACTATAACTAAAAGAGATTTCTTCTATATATTTAATACTACCTAGAAGGTCTTATTTAAGGCTAAAACTATTCTTAAAGTCTTTAAGTTAACTAGACTAGAGCCTTTTAACTCTACTATAATATTAAAGTAATTTAATATATAAGAAGCTAATTAGCTATTTTCTAGCAACTTAGCTACGTTAGTACTTAGCGCTTCTAACTAGAGAAAAATTAAGTAACTACTTAGGTAGGTAGTAGAGAATATCTATAATAAACACTTCTAGAAGCTTAGTTATATAATCTACGTAATCTTAGTATAGAAGACTCTTCTATAATATAAAAATAAGTAACTTAAAGAAGCTCTAATTAATAAGAAGAAGCGCTAGTAGCGTATTAAGCCTCTACTACTTAAAATACCTTAAGAATATTATAGTAGTATAGTATTCTAGTTACTAAATAAAGTATAGAAGGCACGTAACTAGTAGAACTAGAAGAAGGCTAATAAGAAGCTTTTATAACACTAAAAGGATAAGGCAACTAAGCTTAAGGAAGCTAAGAAGGCTAAGAAGGCACGTTAATTAGAGAAGAGGAAGTAAATAAGGGTACAGGCAAAGGAAATCTACCTATAGGAGTAGCGGAAAAAGGCTACTAAAAAAGAGGAAGCGCGGATTACACATAAGGCAAATAAACAACTTAAAAACAACGTTAAGACCTCTAAAAGAGATAAACAGAGAGCTTCTACACCTTCTCCTAAGTTCTCTGTTAATAAGAAGGATGTTAATGTAGATTTCTTATTAATCGTAGATGTAGCCTCTACACCAGCTAGATTATGCCGCACCCGCAAAATAGAGCTCCCAAAACGCTTCCATACATAAAAACCCTCATAGGCGCCTTTAGGCAGCTTCTCTAATTGCTACACTAGAAAATCTCGTGATTTTACAGTATATATGTGGTTGTAGAGCCTCAAAAGTTCTCGGGTGTAGGCATCCGAAATCGTGCATGCGATGGGGCCGTGCATGCGGTGGGGCCGTGCATCGGGTGGTGAGCCACAGTATGCATCCGCACTTACTTAATTTTATGCAAGTGCTATAGTTTAGTCTTTCCAGCACTGCTAGAACGTCTCGTGCCTTAAAATTACATTGGCGTTGCCTCGTCGTCGCTGTTTTACGGAGAGGCCCTATCTAGTATCTAGTAGCATTACAGAGCAGCCCCGCTACGACACCGCTATCGAGCTCTCGTCACTATTGATTGCTATAATACGACAGCATCTGAGGTACAAACACTTCCCATTACGTTGATAAGTCATCCTTGGGATTGTGGCTGTCATACGGGGGTGATTCATTGCCAATCAAGGGATGACGTTTCAAGCTAGCGTGAATCTATAAGCTTAGCCGCTAAGGTGTAATCTATTCTCCGTAAGCAGGCCAGTGGCTGAGGTTTGTGGCCGTGCAGCCGCGGCTGCTAGAGAACACCGATCCTTCCGTCCCCTCATCAAAAAGCATCTCCGAACCTATCCAAGTTTTAGCTTGCAACTCCTTCACACGTGCGTCGGGCTGCCTGCAGCACGCTATAGACTATCTCGTCGCTCTCCGCACACTTGGCTGCACCCTTCTCGAGCCGCCCGCCGTCCTCATTCCGCTCCTCCGCATCAAGCTGTTCCGTATCGGCCCCACGAGAGTGCCGAAGTACCTTCCTGTGCTGTGTTCTGTAAGTTCTACTGTGCATCCTGTAACGAAATTGACCTTTATTGTATCACGTCCTAAATTATAGTTGCAGATTGTCTACCCCCAGCGCGTTTCGCTGTCTCCCCCATCTCCCGCTCCGCTTCGACTTCGTCCACGCTACTCCTCCCATCATATGCATCTCCAATGTCCCCTCTATAACCAATCAACCTTACCCGCTGCCATCGCGATTTCTCCTAAACCATCGCAGCTGGCCACGATGAGTCATATTACTCCAAAGCGGGTTGTCCTCCGATAAATGCAGCGTACCGGCATGGCTCTATCAGGAGGCTGGATCATCCACTCGCTGGAAGCGACGCCCGCTATCCTCACCGAAGAAGACATAACGACAGCCTCGTTAGGAAAGATCACAGAATTCTACGAAGGAGTCAAGACGTTAATGCTGATAAGACTAGGGGGCTTGCCTCAGGACCTACGGGAAGATCTCATCAGTCGTCCGGCGCTTGATTTCTATGGCATCCCCTATGCAGCAGTTGATTCAGAGATGTACAGGGATATAGGCTGGGTAGAGGAGTGGTCCCATGCGGTCACTGAAGTCAGTATCCGGATGCGCGGGTATCCCAGGGAGTTACGCAAGCAGCTAAGGCAAGTCGCTGTCGCAGTACGGATACCGTCAGGTCGGCAAGCCATTGTCGAGAAAGAGAAGATAATAGATACGGACCTAGCGTTCCTCTTTCTCGACCTCCCGAAGAAGATTCGATATCAAGTGTATCGGCATCTGCTTGTTAAAGAGAATATTATCGTCTGTGATTGGGCTGCTGGAACTGATGTTAAGAGCATCAGGAGACGGACAGATTACGACGTGAGAGTTGGAAAAGACCAGAGACGCACTACGTATCAAGTTCGTGCTATGGGAAAGAAGCAAGAAATTGATTTGGCGATTATGAGGGTCAACAAGCAGATTGCAGATGAGTCTGCAACGGTGTTCTATGGCGAGAACACCTTCCAGTTTCTGGGTATGCTATCCCGAGGAAAACACCCTTCAAGGCTGACATATCTCTTCAGGCTGTATGGACTCAGCGCTGTCTTTTCTCCATGACCACGCTCGACACTTTGATACGGTGCAGCGGGTTGAGATTCGATATTCATGCAACGTCGCCGCCTCATTCAAGGGATGCTACAACCTGACATGTCCTATCCCACTCGTGCCACTCACCTGGCCTCATTCGTTCCGAAAACTGCAAGCAACTCCTTAATTTCGTTTGCAACTCTTCCCTGCTAACGCATCAGTAGAGTCAACTTCCTCGTCCACTGCTCCCGAGGCCTTGTTGACTTCAAACTCATCCTCGACGACACATTCTGGGAAGCCACCCCTTGGGATCCTAGTGATCCTCGAGGTTCTGCTCGCAAGGTCTTCTTCACGGACAACCTCTGCAAGCCACCACGGGCAAAGAATTTCTCACCGACCGAAGCCATCCAAAATGGCAATAGTCCCAAATTCGTCGCGCGGAATTTCTTGCAACACATCGCTCGCTTAGGTGGGGTCAACATCATGCTAGACATCGAAGGCTGGAATAAGAACGCGGAACGACGGCGCTTTGCTAGGGAGCTGATGGATGTCGTCGTGCAGCACACGCTGCAGAGGCCATATCTGGCTGATGATGCGAAACCAGAATGTGTCTGCCGGACACGGTACTTGAAAGAGTCCTGTATCTGGGATCGAGATGGAAAGGTGAGGAGACGTTGATATGGTTAGTTTTAGGTTCCCCGTTCCCATTGAATTAGTTCATAGCCAGGTGCCTGGCACATGGGTCTGATATCTCACGAGATCGCTTACGGTCTTCAGACTACGGGATTGACTTTCTGTACAAATCCAGCGTTAGTGGCATCCATGATGTCGCATGAAAATGGGAGCTTATCTTTTAACTGCATGAGAGTGTAGCTTCAGCCATCTATTGAGTTTCTGACGTGGTAATGATTATAGTATTAAGTGATGAACCATACATTTAAAAACTTAGACGTTGAGAAGTCGTATAATGTCGCACTGAGATGTACTAATATGGGATGCTAGGAATAATTTATGATGAGTAGTAGAGTTGCATTGTGTGTGTGTTCTGTCTCGGTCTCCGGCCCTAGCAGTTTTATCTAGATTCCGTAGCGTGATTACTAATGCAGTTTCGCAGCCTGCGACAGGCGGTATTTTGCCGTTTGCCGATTCTAACGCCATGCGCCACAGCTAACCTCGGAGCATGGTCTCTTAAGATATAATACAATTCAATACCAATAAAGGCCTCGCGCTAAACTGTGCCAAGGATTACGTTGCGTCACAAGGCTTCGAAACCGCCCTTTGATCTGCCCGGAGAAACTCTCGGAATCTACATTGCTAGGGTAAAATGGCTTTCCTAGGCTTGAAACTATATTCTTCTATAACAGTGCCTTCTCTGTAGCATTCCGGTTATAGGGGGCACCCCTCTGATCGCGATTTAGCAGGGGTGGTTAAGCGAAGGAGCGAATGACGACGTGAATAAAAAGATCGATAGTGTGACCAAAACTCCGAAATTCTCTTTGCGCACTAGTATCCTAGTAGAGAAAAGGTTAAAATTTGGTAAGGTACAGACTATATCTTTATTGGCTTGCGAGGGAAACTTCTAAGGGGTTAGATTTAGAAATGCGGCTCGCGTCATAGGGTGGCTCGCGACACAGGGATGGACGTTACCCTCCTTCACTGCGCCTTATTATGTCTTGTAGTGGCCATACCCGTCGCGGTGCCTGCGGTCACTGTGCGCTCCGTTCTTTATGCCTTTATGCGCTGGAGCAAAAGGCCAAACGTGGCGCGAGTTAGAGAAGCGCAGGTTAAGGAGGATGAAGTTATGCTAGAACCATAGAGAGCTCCCGAGGCGTGGATGTAGCAGTGGAGGAACCTAAACATAATCAGCAACACCCTTGTAGCTTGTAGGAAGCGAATACACACTGCCTCTGGATAGAACCATCGCTAATTCGACGATGCGGGTGATCCCTCTGTACAGACCTGGCATCTCCCTGGCATCGTCTCGCCTGGTTGTTGTGCTCTTCCCCGCTGACCTGAGGGGCAGCATTGACCACGACGTCTAGCAGCATCGCACCAAGTGATATCCACCGCTCGATCGCAGCCACATCCCTCAAACCTGTAAGGCTGGTCGTCGCACATTTTGGAGTGCAAGTGTTGGAAGGAGGAAGGTCGAGCAGTTGACCTCGGCCGGCTGACTAATCAATAAGCGAAGACTTGTGCTCAGCAGGTGACAAACCCCAAACTCCGCCCTCTTTACATGGATCCTCATACCCAAGAAACACTACCCAAAGCGGAGGCTATTCGACTTTGCTTCCGCTTCAAACCTCAGGATATCCCGGGCGAACCAGGCGCCCGTTCAATAACTGTCGCTGATGCCTTCATGGAGGTAAACTTCCAAAGGAAATTCGACTGGGAGAGGGACTACGTCTATACACCAGCAGGCATAGACGAAACAACAAAGAAACTATTCATGTTCCTCGACGTCAACAAGCACGCAAATTCTACATTTCAGACTCTGCGCTGCTACAAAGTTGCTAAAGGAAGCCCAATGTATAACGCCCCCTCTGCAGCACATATGCGAGCTAACATTTGAATAGGATATTTGAGAGCACTCAGTTCAATTCAGTACGCAATTTCTCAGACATGTTCCCATGGGGCGGGCGTGAAATGCGGCAGCAGGAAAAGGCAACTGTACACCCTGTATGCCCCGAAGCTCAAGGTGTAGATCAAACAGTGGCGGATTAAGGAAGCCTAGCGCTACTGCATCATCAGCGGCTTATATGATGATTCAAAGGGCTAAAAATTACGTGCTGCCTTGTCTTGTCCGATGGTGGGGAACGGGATTGAGTGCGGTACTGGATGACTTCTGATGATGCACGCGGGGGATATGGTAGCATGTGCCTTTGTCCACGTGTTGCCACGAGCTACTAGCCACAGACTTAGCCTAAATGTTTATGTAACCTAAATTACCCTGTAAGTGAATATGTGAGGCGTGCACTGACCCTCGGGAGGACCTAAAGATGACCCGTTAGCGTGATGGTGAGGCTTCAAGGCTCGAATACTACTATATTACGACTATCGAGAGTGATGAGGGCTTATGTTAGAGCTGGTGGTGGAGGAGTCCTACTACGCTATGAACTAAGTCCCCACCTTTTAGGCTAGAAGACCGACGATAAGATTGGTAATTTTTCAGTGGCGGTAGTTAGGAGATTGAGTAAGATCTTTATTATACAACCTGAGCAAAACAACATAGATAACTAAGTGTGGAAAGCATTTCTAATACCCTAAACTCTAAGTACCCCTCTTTTCTCTCGTGACGGTATGGTTCTCGCTACGTAGTGAGGGATATTAGTTTTAATTTTGCACTGAGCCTGTGATGGCGCTTTCCTTTCGCGTATTTAGTTGGGCGAGAAATGGCGAGAATTGGATGCATTGGGGAGGTAGCATGTTTAAAATTTGCTAAGACTGCGCAATGTTCTTCGGTAATAATCGCTCGTGGTAGTGATATGGGAGTCTTTGCTCGAAGCGGAGAACTGCCCCATCACCCAGGGGGTTACAGGATGACTTGGTCGCACACCAGCCGGCTAGGTGGCTCCCATGTATATCCACGTCTGCATAAGTCGTCTGGAGGTAACATGTTTGCTAATGCCCGGAATGATATCCTCACTGAGCATGTACCCCCAGACTGTGCGGGTTCCATCCCGTATTCGATATCCGGCTTGTACGGTCGGGACCTCTGCGCGCCGTCTCTGGCGTCCTTACAACGGATGCCGGGACCAAGGACGTGGCATGCACACGTCCCGGATCTACAATTCTCAATGCCCGCTGCATCGCTCCACCCATCACACACTTGGCGGTAACATTTGCCGTACCGTTTGGCCTCGATGTCCATCTCGAGAAAATACTCTACCCCACTCTCCAGAACTAGGTCACTTTTCAGTCCGATCTTGTGTGCTACCAAGACTGCAGAACACAAGCAGAGATACTTTTTGTAGCAATCGAGGATTTGAAATAGTAGGTCTCTCTCAGGAAGATCGTAAACCGCTCGGAGCTGCTTCCCCTCGCTGCAGAGGGAAAGTAGGGAAAACACGCGGTCCCTGGGGACTTTGCATTCCTGCTGGCGGAATCTGAATAGGAGCTCTATCAATGACAGAGATTTTTTTCCCGCTGCCACATGTCTGATTGCGCCGAACAATTGCTCATATTCATTCCTGCGCCCTCTCAGGTTCCGACCCGCGAAATGCACAAGCTTCTCCCAGGGTATTTGCGTCGTATTCAAGAGTATGATCCTACGACGAGCAAGCAGGATTTCTTGAGCCACCCATGCACGAGTCCAGTACGCATTGCAGAACACGGATTCCCAATACCTGGGAATGGAAAACTTGAATACCATATCCCAAGTGGGTCTTCCGGCATACTTGGATCGCGAAATTGGATCCAGTCCATCCTCTTTCCCGAGCCAGATGATCACTTTCTGAGCTTCGGAATATATCTGCCCCATCTGCTGCACCTGGTGGTTTCTCTCCGCGGTATTCGCCTGGTCAATGCACAGTGCGTCGATCCAAAGCCGCTCCGAGCGATATTTCTCCCGCGCCACATTGAGGAAATCGAAGAGGTTTGGTCCAATCTGGTGGTATTTGCCGTTCATGAGAATCGTCTGGGATGGCTCCGGGGGTCCCCACATGTACGACAAACATACATACTCCGCTTCGATGGTGGCATGATAGATGTCGCATTGAATAAACCCGCTTGAGGACCGATCTGGGAGAATCCTGATGAGTCTTATAGTCTGCTTGGTATGATCCAATGGCTTATGAGTGAAGGTCTCGGCGGCATGTCGCTGAAGCGTGAGAGTCAACTCGGTCTGGTCGATGGAGTTCTGCACCTCCGCTCCGTCGGTCGAGTCATTCATGTTGAGTGTCTAACAGCCTTCGTAATCCGCGGCGAGGTCGTTGATTGCGTTTCCGAGGAGGAGCGCGCGGTCGTTGCTCGCTGTGTAGTGGTGTGGGTTGGAAGGCTTTCACAACAAGACGCTCCTTTTAAGTTCCTCTTACTGTCTCAGGAATGATCTCATGAATATCGTTGCAAGACCAGCGTGCTTGAGACAGTACCTTTTGCGAATGCGTGCCTTCTTCCTTCCAGGCCGGTACCAGGCTGAATAGGCTGCAGAGCCACAAACCGTCGGAGGCTGGAGCGATCGGACACCCGAATCCAAGAGGGAAGATGCTGGTGACCACGGTATCGGGTAGTGTTGTTGCAAAGTGTGCGCGGCGACAGCTCAAGAGCTTGTCTGGTAGGCAGCCATGTTGGGTTGAAAGTTCAGAGCCTCGGCGCTGCTGGCCATGGCGCTGCACAGCCACGGTTCCAACAGTCGTCGCAACTAAATTACTTGAAGCTACTTAAAGTTAAAGCACTTCGGATACATCTTAGTATAGAGAGTATCTTGCCACACAGGAAGGGACATTGATAATTTATAATTAAGTGTTGGTAGGTTTAAAATCGTGACGTGTGGCCTGTGACGGCTCATGGTGGGGAAAAATGTTGTGGCGCGGTGCGTCAGGCGCGGTATGGTGCTGGTTAATATTATGAGTGCACCGAAGAAAGCTATGGCTCCTCAGCTCTTCTCACATGCAATGACGTGTCTGGGTGGATAATGTCCACTGTAACTGGCGCAACCTTTTTGGGACCCAAAAAAGAGCGACGGCGCTGGCGCTTCGGAATAGGTTCAGTTAGTCTTAGTGAACGGCATCAATACTAGACCCTGAGCTCCTTCGGCCGAACAGTGTTCATGGTGTTGTGCCCGTAATGTGATAACCCAATGCGGCTAGCTCCATATCCTATTTATGGTAGCCACGGGTGAATTTTCGTATGAGGCGGGTCGGTCCAATAACGTAAAACTTGAAAAATCGAGTGAGACATGGGGCTGGCTCGTATGGCGAGGCTTGCTGAAGAGAGGACTTCGCTCTAACCCTCGCTTGGTTGGTCGGCAGTGATGGTGTGGATGTGGGAGTATCTTGGGAAAGACCCTCCGCAACCACCAGGAGAAACAGCTCCCCAACCCCACTACTGACTCGTCTTCTTGGTCATCAGCTGCGTCGTTTTCCTGCATGTGCTGGCAAGGTGGTGGGCGAAGGGCGGGTTTGCCAACGTGTCAACCTTGAGCAATACCGACTGACTTTCTGCGGCAGATGCATACTCCCCACTGGTTTGTGAATCTGTACCGATTGATAAACTGATATTTGGATGTGTAATCCAGAACACCAGAACAAAGACGGGTCCCTGAAGACAAGGGTTATATGGCACCGAGTTTAGGTTCGCTGATGTCCTGTAGCTGAAGTGAGCACTTGTTAGAAGCTTGTCTAAGATAAGACTTTTCCATTTCAGGTGGATCAAAGACAACACAGGGGTTACTGGTATGCACGCATGTGCTGTTTACATACCACTTTCCTGGGGTGAGACATTTCAGAGGCTGGTCCTCCATCCTCTCGCTAGAAGGGCCACTGCAGGCGGGCCGGAGCAGAGGGCAGAGTACGCCAATGGCATTGGCTCGCTGTATACTGGCTTACAGTTGAACACGGTGCTCGCATTCTCGCTTTGCCGACATCCCGCACCGACCCAGTGAAGCGCTGCTAGCGAGCAGAATACGGCGTGATGCAACAATCTTCCTATCGCAATGGACAAATTGGTGCTGGAGCGGAGTCCTCCAGTCATACTAACATTTTCAATATTTTTGTCTTCGTATTTCGGAGGAGTCGGGTCCACCGGCCTTCAGTGAGGGATATCGGTAGCGGAGGACCAAAGTCGATGAATGGCGTAGGCGTCCCGAACCGCAAGATTTTCTCAAGGAGGAAAAGGGCCGACGATGAGGCTCTTTGTTTAGTGATGGCAGATAACCAGGTGGATGGAAGGCTTTGCCACGCGCGGGCGTAACGGTTCTGTCATGCCAGATCGTTCCATGGATCTCAAATACGAACGTGATGGGAATCGCTCTCCGGGTAGATGTCCTCAATCGGTGTAGGCGCGATCTCGTGAGCTGCAGTCAGCAGCGCGGCATCTATTGGAAATCCACCCAGGCATCGGCCGTGGCCGACCTGCGAACGCTGGTATCGAGACAGAAAGGAGGAGAATAGAAATCAAGTCAAAGACTATCGCTTTCGTTCATCATCAGCCGCATTGAGGATAGGCTTGGGAGCGGAAGGAACCGAAGAGTCGGTGGAGGCAGGGTTCGGCGCACCGCCTAGCCGATTGTTAGGTACGATTTGTGTTGAGCCGCAAGAATAGAGCAGTGGCTTGAGCTCGAGCAGAGTGACGACAAATGCGAGCGCAAGAGCCTCAAAAATCGATGAAAATGCGGTTTGTTCGCGGTGGCCAGCTGGAGGTGGAGCGCGGTATGTAACCTGACGGGCGAGGTGTGAGGGCTAGCTCGGGAATCTCTCGAACAGGAAAGCGCTAAGCCCCAAAAAGCCCTAGCCACCTTCGGCTTCTAAACATAGCTCGGAGCGTTCCAGCCGAACAAAGCATGCGACTCCACGCCGTCATCGCCATCACTCCACTCCATCCACTCAGGTCTCGCGCCCGCACTGCTGCCCACCAGCCACAGCCCAGCGGTCCTCGCTTTCCAATGACTCCGTGCGGACAAAGCAATCGTCCATACATAGCACCCTGGTCCGCCACACCCGTAGGGCTGTGCTTTAGCGAGTCCCTCAGCTGCCCTGTCCGCGCTATCGACTCACCGTATTCTCCAGAATGTTGCCTCGAACAGCAACATGGCGAGAGAATGTGACTCTGGGCAGCGCAGTGACAAAGATGTGCCGCTAGCTCCATCAGCCATGATGGAATCTCGTGGATAACGAGACTGGTCATCAGGTATAAAGGAGCCTCACACCGCGCGTCCTCGTACTTCTATCATCATCAAACAACACAGCATCCAATACAATTTCCTAACTTCATTCGCTATTTCCTTTTCTCTTTCCTACAGACACTCGCTCAGAGATCAACTCATCATCCATCGCTTGAGTCCCATCTTCGAGAGGCCTAATAAATCTAATCCGAACACACATCGTTAACATCGCCACAAGTCAACAGCAAGTCAAGATGCGATCGGTCTCCATCGTCGCTGCTGTCCTCATCGGCGCCGCTGCTGCCAACCCCTTGGAGTGGCCCCGGAATAACCACTATGGATACAACCCATACCCAACGGGCGGCTCCTCGTCAACTTCAGTCGAGACCCCCTCCTCGACTTTGATCCCGTCTTCATCGACAAGTGGCGGCTATCCTCATCCCACTGGCGGCAGCTCCTCGGTGCCTACTCCATCGAAGAGCTCCGACTACCCTCACCCGCCCTACTCGACCAGTGAGAGCAAGCCGCCGCATTCTCCCCACCCAACCGGCTACACCCCTTCGACCAAGCCGCCTTACTCGACTGGCGTCTCTCCGCCGCCAACCACAGAAACGGAAGTAATCACTACCTACACAACGGAGACAGTCTGCCCCGTCACCAAGACTCGCGGAACGCAAGTCATCACCACCCTGACGACCAGCACCATCACAATTACCTCCTGCAAAGCGGGCTGCCACCACAAGCCGACACCAACTCCCATCATTCCTACCGGCCCATCCGGCCCGATCACCAAGACTGAGACCCTCACAACAACCACCTACACCTGGGTCCCCTGCTCGACGCCCGTAGGCCACAACGGACCCTCCGTCATCTACTCCACCTACCTGACCCCCTCTTACTACCCGACTACCTACACCACCACCGTCGTCGTCTACCCAACGCCGACCCCGCAACCCCCAGTCGTCACTCCCGTCACCGTCCCTGAGTCCTGCCCCGCGCCCTCAACCGTAACCAAGACCGTCACCGTCTACCCAGAGCCGTGCCACGCCTGCGAGACCAAGACTTACACCATCACTGAGCACGGAACCACGACCTGCTTCACGGTGACCGTCACCCCGACCCAGACTCCTACCGGTCCCGTCTACCCACCGCACCCGCCGCACTCGACGCCCAGCGGCCCCAAGCCCCCGGTTCCCACCGGCGGTAGCTCCAAGCCTAGCATCCCGTCTGGCACTGGCTATGTTCCCTACCCCACGCACGGCAGCTCCAGCGTTCCGTACAGCTCCTCGCGCACTGGACCCAAGCCCACGGGATACGGCTACCACCCCTGGTAAATAGTCAACCATCTGCGCACGAGTGAAATAGACAATCCGGCATAGCAAAAGGGCGTTTGGGTTTGATCCACAGCATATGGCGATATACGACGCCATCTCGGGACCTAGCACCGGGGCGGGGCGGGCACAGGTATCATAATTTCGGGCTATCGGCGACGACTTTACTATCCTTGACACTTCACGAAGCATATCATAGCGTCCATTCCTTTTACCTTTGCATAGCCGCGGCGTTTTTTGGGTTTTGGCCTTTTTAGGTCCCGATGCACTGTACACGGGTTGGAAGTGTGCATAGACTGGAGAGTTGAGTGTGTTTGATAGCGTTGGGAATTATCCATAATCATCCAACTTTTTACGCTCCTTAGTCTTCTTTCTCGCAGTGCAATGGCCGTTTGTGAAGTTTTACTCCCGGCTTCTTCGCCTCGGAGAGCCCCGGATGGGAAGGTATTCGGGAGAAGGGAAACGTTGCGGTGGGGAGTAGCATCTCCGCTGACGAACCAGAGTCATCAATACACACGCACGCACACCCAATACTCCCCCTTCTATTTCCATATTCAGCCCTCGCCACCCTTTCGGCATCTCGTGATCGTGATCGTGAACACCGCTCGTGTCAGCACCGACCTCACAGCCACACCATATGCGCAATCACAAGCGCCATCGAAATTTCAAGCCCACGCGCAACGCTTTGAGCATCGTTTTCACAACGGGAATCTTGAGTAGTGGATGTCTTGGATGACCACCGACCCTGCGTTTGCTGACGGGTTCAGGCAGCCCCGGCCGCTTCCGCTTCACAGCCACGCTGCGCGAGCGCGCTCCTGCCGATCACTCCTTCCCTCGGTATGCGAAGTGGGAAGCTTGTTGCGACGGCGAGGGTTGCTTTGCTTGCTGCGAGTTGGAGGCGGGGTGTCTGAATTAATACTACCCTCGTAGGCAGGAGTTGCTCAGCCGGATGAGCTGGCGAGTTGGGATGCAGAGTTTCCGCGCATAAGAGCTTATGAGAATATGTAGTAGTGGAGCATAGATTTGTTGCTCGCATCGCCGGATAGTGATGGAGCGGATTATTAGGAAGTAATGGGTTTGCGAGATTTGCATGGGCTGGCGGCTCGTTGACGCCACACGCGCTGACGAAGCCTGAAGCGGGTTGCACAGCCACGAACTTCCCGGACCCACCTTGTTACTGATGGCATCTGAGATTATAGTATCGGGTCTGACGTCTCGAGATCCGCATCGCAATGCATATCTTGTGCCATCAGCGAATGCCTCGATGCCTCCAATGCTGCAAACTCTGCTTCACCGCCCGCTGCTTTAAGTCTATACCGCTGCGAATGCAAGCTGTGCCAGCTCTGATAGCTCGATTCGGCCCTCTTGCATTTTCGCTAGGCCGAATACGATGTTATTGGTGCGAGGCGGGTGTAGCGGGGTCAACGATCGCCGGTCCGGCCTCCCGAAAGAGCGAGCTTGCATTGAGGGGTTCCAAGACCTGTCACTTTTCGTACGTGTTATGTGACTTATCGTACCTAGGTACATCGGCGCCGGAGGATAGTGCGGCGCTCGCGTCTTATTAATAGCGAAGGATCTCAAGATCGTGCGAGAAAAAGAAGGCGGCTTGAGAGGTCGGCGCTAGGGAGCCGATGAGGGGAAGGTAGAGGCGCGGGAGTGCGGCGTGCAGCGTTGAAGGATATAAGAGTAGCTGGTCGGTAGCTGCAATCCTAGGTCAGATCTCCAGTGCGAGCTCCAGAAAACAGGTTTCGGCTAGAAGATTGTCGCCATGGCTTCGCACAAAATGCTGCTCAAGAATGGCGTGGCTTTGATCCATGATGCGAACAACCACGTCGTCCCAACCAAAACAGACATCCTGATCCAAGATGGTATAATTGCGAAGCTCGGTGAAGGCATTGAGGCGCCTGGAGATGCCGAAGTCGTCGACTGTACGGATAAGATCATTAGCCCGGGTTTCATCGACACACACCACCACGGCTGGCAGACACAGCTCAAAGGCCGCCATGCGGACCAGCAACTCCTGGACTATATGGTTACCGGTCAGTATCGCGAGGTTTCTCACAGAAACCAGAACGCCCTTAGACTTACAGTTACCAGGTAACTTCCAATCCCTCCAATACACCCCGAAAGACGTCTTCTACGGCCAACTTGCCGCCATGCTCGAAGCGCTCGCCGCAGGAACAACTACGGTAGTCGAACACGCGCACATCACCCGCTCGCCCGACCACGTCAAGCTCGCCATCGCCGGGATGGTGTCCTCAGGCATCCGCGGTGTGTATTGCTACACGCCCATGGCGCGCGTCAAGCAGTTCAATCCCATGACCTTCCACCAGGATATTCTCGCAGACTGGGTAATGGAGACGTTCGCCGAGCTAGCCGATCAGGCTCCGTTTAAAAATGGAAGGGTGAGCTTGGGCTTTGCGTTCGATCTGTGGTTCCTCGGGAAAGAGATTGTGAATGGAATGTTTGACGAAGTCCGAGAGAAGGACTGCGTCAAGACGATTACGGTGCATGGTCCGACCTTGTTCAATGTGACGCAGATCACGAATGCTTTCGGCGTGCTAGACGAACGCATTCTGATCTCGCACGGCGGGCACGTCTCCAAGGAAGAAGCGCAGCTCATTAAGGCAGCGGGTGCCCATGTGTCTTCGACGCCGAGCACCGAACTCCAGATGGCTATGGGGAGGCCGCTATGCTTCGACGCCGCGTTCCCGGGCGACGGGTCCGACTTGAACCGAGTTGGCGTCCAACAGTGCGCGAGTCTGGGCGTCGACTGCCATTCGAACAACGCCGGCTCCATCATCAGCGAAGCGCGGATCGGGCTTCAAGACGCGCGGAGCCACTACAACGAGCACTGGATGAAGCAAGGGAAAACGCCACGCCGGCTTCCCGAGAGCCTGAGCGTTGAAGCAGCCTTCAACCTTGCTACCGTTCAGGGCGCAAAAGCCTGTAGAATGGAAAAGGAGATTGGACGAATCGCCGAGGCCTACCGGGCCGACCTCGTCGTCTTCGATGCGCTGAGTCCCGGGATGATCGGCGCCGCGCAGCATCATCCTGTTGCAGCGGTAATCTTGCATTCGAGTCCTGCGGATATCGAGACGGTCATTGTTGACGGCGTGGTGAGACGGAACAATGGGAAGCTGCTGCCCGTGAGCGTCGACGGGACGGCCAAAGAAGTTGTAGTGAAGACTGAACTTGAATGGGAAGATATTGCAAAGGAAATTGTCAAGAGCGGGGAAATAATGCAGAAAGAGATGGAAAAGATTGATGTTGAGGAGGCTTTCGGTGCGGTGATGAAGCTGTGGCGCGTCGATGAGAGCACGATCGTAGACTAGGTTCGCGCTGAACATTCGGGTACTCCAAGGGTGCCGCGGGTCTCAGCGAAGTCTCCAATTCATTCCTCCATCTCCTCTCAACTATTATTAGTTTATGCAGCAATCGCTGACGGTGTGTGGTCATTAAATGCCCTCTGATACCTAGGTAATGCTGAGTTGCTGACCTATAGATGGCCTAAAAGGGTCTATTTAGGCAGAAGCATAGAAATCAATACGTGTGATCGCGAGTCCATGCGCAGAGGGTGACGGCAACTTCTCGAAGGGGATGAAACCTGATAGACTATGTTGAGGCTTCGGACGCGCAAGACATCTGCGCATGACTCAATAGCATGCCAAGACAATCCAAGTCCTGAGTCGCGCAGCTTTGACATCTTCCGCGTCGTCGTCCTAGCCCTCTTTCCAACCGTGCACCGAGAAGAAATGCCCAGTTGCCATCAGAAATACTAGGCAAAGGCTGTCCCCGGAATGGTACGCTCGAGCTCACTCCTCTTGCTCTTCACTGTACTATCGAGCTGTAGGGCGATAGCAAATCCGCCGAGACCGCGCAGCGACCTGCTCCGCATCCGACTTCGCGTTATATCATTCAATCCCGCCTTAGAAGCGCACTTCCACGGCACACTCACGCGGCGTGGGGTGCAAACTCGATCGATTCTTTCGTTCGGGGCCCGACGCGACGATTGGACCTGCGGACACTGGGACAAACTGGGCTCTGGGACTTACCGGCATGCTGGATGTAGCGCATCGATTACCGGGTGCTCCGCCTGCTGCAGGCACACGCGGTTCGCATGTTATTCCTCCTGGGTATCACCCAATACTCCCTCGTTCAAGGAGCAGCTTTCACTACTCGATATGGAAATTGAGCATGAGGAATCCCTGCCTAGAATGATGCACTTGGTCTAGAGCTGCGATGGCGGGGACCTGGCGTCGGGCTATTACATGATACCTGCCTCCTAGGCCCCCGTCCAGATCCCGCCGACATGGTTCAGCGGTGTCTCACAAGCCCGTCATTTCCGAGCGGCGATGTTGCTCATCGAGGAGTTCTGGGCCGCTGGGTTCTGATGTTTGAGGCAGTCTTGGGCTCTCGCGCTGAGATAGTCCACACGTGCTAACGCAAGCTCCACTGCTAGGAGACAAGCTTTCCGGCTAATCGCACCTCGAAGCCAAGCATCCGGTTGTTTGTACTAGTCACCGAGTCTCTACGACAAGTGCTCTTACTTTCCTGTTCCCCATTTTCATTCATCTAGGAATTGCATCCGTTGCTGTTCTGGCGCGAGCCGAACGGGAATTGACGTGGTCTGAGGAAGGCGAAGGAAGATGTTGTTTTTGGTGGCCAAGGCCGATGCCCAGAGTCGTCCTCAGCCAAGCTCGATATCGCAATGCCATGGCAAGATTGCGCGAGAGCTACCCGAGGCCACCCATGCACCTTCTGCACCACGATGTGAGAAAGCTAATAAGTTTCTTCTCTATAAATCATTAGTGTGAGATGGCGGTGCTGTTCGATTCTTTCCATATTTCAACACAGGGTCGCGAGGTTTTTCTTCACATAGCCAGAGCGCTTATGCGGTGGGATCAACTATTCAAAGAGGACACCGCTGTCCCACCGATTGCATCTTCGCCTCTAAGTTGTCGGTTAAGTGACGCCTCGTGCGCCATCTCCCCGCCCATTCTGCTGCCCAGACCGGACAAGCTCTTGGTCCCCAGTCAGAGGGAACAAGCTGGCTAGTATCCCGCCAGCACGCCATGTGCGAGGCGCTCGTCCGATTCCAGGCCACGCAAAAAGTCGTATCGATTGACCCAGAGCTGAAGATATTAGCTCACAGACAGGCACGAAAAAGCACTTGTCATTTCCTCGCGCAATCCATTGTACACAATGACCAAAGTTGTGGGCTGTACCCACGCCAAGTCACGATGGCATGGCGATAGGCCCTGATCTGGTGGTCGCTACTTGCACCCACAATTCAAGTGTGTGCCTCAGTGGTTCGGATCTGAACGCCATGCTTTCCTCGCTCGCATACCCTAGTCTTTGGGGCTTCCGGGTTCCAGGGTCTCCGTCGTGGGCAAATTCTCCGCCAACTCTTATATATACAGCAAGAGCGCTCCACGTCGCCGGCATCAGCTGCAGCGTCCCATTCCGCCATCATGTCGAACAACCCGGTGGGCAGATCTCTAGCCAAGGTGCTCGGCATCAAACTTGACTACCGCAAAGAAGAGCCGATTTCTTCTGGAGCGGCATCAATATCATCTGTTGAGACGTGTGAGTTGTTTAAGCTTGAGCGGAGAGTCCGGACTAATTTATCGCGTACAGACGTCGAGAAGGAGCCTACTACCATCGAATATGTCTCCCAGTTCAAGCCGACGAAGAGCGGGGCGACGCGATATCTCCGCAGCTTGTTCCCGTTCTGGTCTTGGATATTCCACTACAACTTGACGTGGCTCTTGGGCGATATAATCGCCGGTGAGTATTTATCTCCAACTACTCCGGAAGAGGCCTGTGACAGATCGGCCTTTGTAACTTCGAGAAGATGTCGCTATTGCTTTGCAGAAACGACCATCGCGATTTCAACCAGTCTGCCGTATCTGACAGGCGAGGCCTTACCGCTGGCGCGGACGATGCAGACCTCTTTGATGGGCATGGCGGAAACTCGGGCTAACCACTCTCAGGTGTCACTGTCGGATTTGTCGTCATTCCACAGGGCATGGCATATGCGCTGTTGGCCCAGCTGCCTCCGGAATATGGACTCTATACTTCGTTCGTCGGGTTTTTACTCTACTGGGCCTTTGCTACTTCGAAGGATATCACGATTGGTGTAAGAATATTCGTCTCTTCGTCTTCCAGCCACACTGACATCTGCAGACCGTTGCCGTCATGTCTACTATCGTAGGGAACATTGTCATCCGCGTTCAAGAGGTCAACCCTGACCTAAGCGCCGAATCAATCGCAAGAGCCCTCTCAGTCATTTCTGGATCTGTGCTTCTCTTTATTGGCTTGATCCGCTTCGGAAGAATCGTCGAGTTTATCCCGTTGGTCGCTATCACCTCCTTTATGACTGGAGCCGCCATTTCAATCGGCGCTGGTCAAGTCCCAGCACTATTGGGTATCAAAGGTGTCAACAATCGGGGGCCCACCTACCAGGTCATCATCGACACCTTGAAGGGTCTTCCGAACACGAAGCTTGATGCTGCTATGGGCTTGACAGCACTTACCATGCTTTATGCAATCCGCATATTCTGTAGCTGGATGAGCACGAAGCAGGCCCACAGGAAGAAGTTCTGGTTCTTCGTCAGCACTCTTCGCATGGCGTTTGTGATCTTGCTTTATATCTTGATCAGTTGGCTTGCCAATCGCCATGTCAAGGACGCGAAGAAAGCTAAATTCAAGATTTTGGGGAAGGTTCCGAGAGGTAAGCATCGCCGCGCTACTGCATAGATTGTGCTAATTCTGTTCAAGGTTTCCAGCACGCGGGTGCTCCCACCATTACCCCGGAACTCTTATCTGCGATTGCGCCAGATCTTCCGGTCACCATCATTGTTCTGATTCTCGAACACATCGCCATTTCCAAGTCCTTCGGTCGCATCAACAACTATGTCATCAACCCATCTCAGGAGCTCGTCGCAGTGGGGTTCACAAACGTGCTTGGACCATTCCTTGGGGCCTATCCAGCTACGGGTTCTTTCTCTCGCACAGCTATCAAGTCGAAGGCAGGCGTGCGCACCCCCCTAGCCGGTATTTTCACCGCAATCATTGTCCTTCTGGCGCTTTATGCACTCACAAGCGTCTTCTTCTACATCCCGATGAGCAGCCTAGCAGCGATCATTATCCACGCGGTTGGTGACCTTATCACGCCTCCCAATGTCGTGTACCAGTTCTGGGAAACGTCGCCCCTCGAGGTCCTCATTTTCTTCGCCGGCGTCTTTGTCACCATCTTTACCAACATCGAGAACGGAATCTACGTCGCAATCGCCGCGTCAGCGGCCTTGCTGCTCTGGCGTCAGCTCTTTACCCACGGTACTATACTCGGCAGAGTCCAGATCTACCGCGCGACTCCGGATACTATTGGCCACAAGGAGAGCGAGGGACACGGCTTGGGTATCCGTGAGGCCTACCTGCCGGTTAATCACAAAGATGGGAGTAACCCACAAATCGAGGTCGAGTCTCCATATCCCGGCATCCTGATTTACCGCTTTACCGAAGGCTTCACCTATTTGAACCAACAGGGCTACATGGATGAGCTTGTCGCTCATGCGCAGCATATAGCCCGCCCAACTAAGCTCGACAGATATACCAAACTCGGAGTAAGCTCTCCTTCCTCCAGCTCCTGGCACACTAGCTAATATTCCCCCTCAGGACCGGCCGTGGAACGACCCTGGTCCGCGACGCGGTGAGCAAATCAACTTCGACGACAACCGCCCCATTCTCCGCGCGATCATCCTCGACTTCTCCGCCGTCAATCACGTCGATGTAACGTCCGTGCAAGGCCTCATTGACGTCCGCGCACAACTTGATCGCTACGCAGCCCCAGAGCTCGTAGAATGGCACTTCGCATCCATCAACAGCCGCTGGACGAAGCGCTCTCTTACCACCGCGGGTTTTGGATATGTCGATGCGGAGAGGTTTCGTGCGAGGCACAGACAGCACTGGAACCCAGTGTATAGCTTTGCGGCGCTGGATACGACGGCGCCGACCCGTGCGCAGAAGAGCGAGGGAGATCCGGAGGCGCAAGATGAGATTGAGATTGGGAGAGCGGGTACGGGTACGCAGAAGGACGGGGTTTTGCCGGGGAAGCTAGGTACGGTACATGGGTTGAACAGGCCGTTCTTCCATATTGATGTGCAGGCTGCGGTGGAGAGTGCGATCGCGGGCGTCGAGTATAAGCTTACGCACACTACGTCGGGAAGTTCGGGTAATGAGGTTGTGCAGACGAAGAGGGATTGAGGTGGATGCCGGGAAGGAACCCCCCGGTGAAGCTGTAATGCTCTTGGCCTTTTTCTTTCTTTGCAGTGGTCTGCAGTGCATTGATTAAACACAGCCAGCATAGCTGGCCCTCCTCAGCAGTGGAATGTCCCCAGCGAAGATTCCGAATTACATACATTCTTTCCAGCGGACCGGCTACTTTTAGCTCACTCATTCGCTTGGTTCGACCGCAATGGTCCAAATTTGCATTCACTACCGTTTGCCTTCTTACGTCACAATCGACTACAAGCTTCACTCTACAATTCCCTTACTGCCTCAGTTGCATTTCAAGTTATTTACTACTAAGCCGTTTGCGCAGCTTTATTCCCACAGAGTATACTCGCCCACGCAACAAACAACTCCGATGCCCGAAAACAAGAACAACAGGTATCGCATAAAATCGCCCTACTGCACGCATACCATCCCCTCGAGCCTCCTTCCTCTCCTCCGCCCACCGACATACTGCCCCATCTGCACCATCAAGCGTGATATTAGCGAGGTCGAGGAGGTGCAGCTAGAGTTCAGAATCCGAGGCGGCATCTTTAGCTCCAAAGCTCTTTACGAAAAATCTCACGTGCTGGGGCTCCGACACAAGGAGTTTAAAAAGCGCTGGGTAAGCGGGAAAGTAGCGTTGATGAATAGGGTGATGGAGTTTAAGGACTTGTTGGACGCAGGGGTCGCGGAGGGCAGCGACGTGCTGAGGGAAGCGGTGGCAGCTTTCGAGAAAGAGAGAAACAGATTGGCTCGTGTGCTAGTGGTGCCTCGGAAGTCCGATATTGAAAAGCTTGCGGCTTCTTCAGTTGTGGAGGAACGCCGCGCTGAGCAGTATGGTGCTGCGACACCGCCAAAGTCGATTATTCGCAAGACTTCGCAATTCGCCGCCTCGTCCGACGTGAGAGCCGAGTTTAAATCCAACTCCAAAATAAGTGCGGCCGCTAAAGACTGGAAATCGCGCCCCGGAAACCCCATGCTAGAAGACTCCTCTCTCTCGCCTTTCGATTCCTCGAGCTCCGCCGTCTCAGCACCACGATCGAAGCGCCTCCGCTTCTCTCCCACCATCTCTCACTCTCCCGAAAAACTCAACTACGTCCACACTCACTTCGCTTTGCCGCCATCCACGCCACTTTCCACCGAAGCAACTCACCATACCCCTTCGCTGCACCCGACGCGCGAGGATCCTCGTAAGAGGACAAAACGAAAATTCAAGCGCAATGGCAAGGAGTATCAGCCCGGAACCTGGAAAAGTGAAGACGGGTATGAGAAGGTGAATACAAGTAGGTTCAGGGTTAGATGGGACCACGCAGAGAAGGAATGGGCTGAGGGCGAGGAGATGAGGTTGCTGGAGGTGAAGTTGAAGGAGATTTCGCGGGCTTCGGTGGCCCTCTGGTGGGTTAGGGGGGTGCTGGTGTATGGAGGGATTCAAGAAATGCAGGCTGGGATGGAGAAAGTGGAGGAGAGAGCGGAGCAGCTCGCTTTCTGAATCTCACTCTGGTCACACTGGAACATTGTTGCGCATCAAGATGCGCACAGAGCATATTGGGGCAAGTTTAAGAGTCAATAAATGAAACCTGGTTGACAGGTCTCGCAACCGCTCTTTCACCCACCTTGCCCAATTGAGTATAGCGTCCTTCTGAACCAAGACAACTGTTGCAGACCCCTGACCTCATCGTACCGAAATGACATTTTTGAATAATGGCTTCTGCCTACGCTTTTCTTTTACTTGATCCGGCCACAACGAGCGCATTCCGTCATTCCGCAACGTCCTTTAGATTTCTGCTCGGCGCGGTGAGTGAAAGCCGAGCTCACGGCCCGTGCGTACCTCCGCTAACTAGCATGTAGGCTACACTTTCACTTAGTCTTCTTTCAACGGCGATAAACTTCCTTACTGATCTTCTCTCCGCCCCGCTGACACCCTACAAACACCTCCTTCGCTCATTGCGCACCCATTTCCCAGGTCTCTTTTCTCAACACTTTCTGTACCATGGCTCCCAGCAAGAAGCCAGATCGGCCGACGTCATTCACCAACGCCAAACTCTACGATCCGTGTCCACATCCGTTCCCGGACTGTCTTTCGGACAAGTTGCCGACGGAGAGTACGTGCCCGTCGTGCATCGTCACGCGCTGCACTGCGGCTATCAAGGAAGCCCAAGAAGATTATGCCGTGCGAGGGGGCGTCTTCATGATGCGGATTACCGCTGAATTGGAAAAGAAGCCTCCATGGCACGCTTATATTGCGCAGAAATGGCGCGTTGCAAAGGTAGGCCTGATAAATGCTGTCACGCTGTTTGAGGACCTGGTCAAGGAGGGGAAGATACAGGGCGAGGATGAAAACAGGATCAAGGAGGCGTTGGAGATCTGGGAGAGGCAGAAAGAGAGGGGTTGGAAGGTGCCGGGGCACGTCTATTACGGCGATGAGCACGAGATGACTGAGGAGGAGAAGGAGACGTGCAGGCTGATGATTGAGCTATTGCGGCGGAACGTGGAGAAGCTCATCCGCGAGATGGATAATGAGAAGGGCCAGACAGAAGGGCCAGAATCTGAGGGAACTCTGCGAGTAGGTCTCTCTCTTCCAACACCCCCACCGGAGCTTCCTTCAAAATCACTGCCTGAGGAACTGACCGAGCCTAATACTCCACAGCCACTAGGACCCTCTCCTCCAGGTTCGATTACATCCACACCGCCAACTTCAATCCTGAAGCGAAAATCCACCTTCCCAAGCCCTTCAACTTCAACCTCATCCGCACTACGCCGCAAACGCGTCCGATTCCGCGACTTCGCTTCTTCAGACCCTTCACCTTCACCGTCACTTTCGCCACGCCGCAAGCGCGTCCGATTCCGCGAGTTCGTCACCGTATCCTCTTTCCAGCATTCCATCACACACCCTTCGCCCTTCGATCTACTCTCCAAGCCCATCTCTTCTAAACCCACCGTCCAACCACACGGGCCCAACACCTCCGCCGAGGGAAAAGTCCGCCGCAAGCGCGCTTTCCACAGAACTTCAAGTGGATATCTGCCCGGAGCTTGGGCGTCACCAGCTTTCTACAAGAAAGCAAATACGAGCTTCTACAAGCTGTCGGGGAGGGCGGCTGAAGAGGCGGCAGAGCGCGAGGAGCGCGAGATGAGGGAGGAAGCTGAGGTGGCGGAGAAGCTGAAGGTTGTTTGGGGGGCGTGGGTTGCGCGGTGGTGGGTACGCAACGTGGTTTTGAGCGTGGGTTTCCAGGATTTACAGCAGGAGAGGGGTGGGGATGGCTCGGAAGTGGGGTCTTCCAATCATTGACGGTCGACTGGGACAGTGAGCGATAGCAGCATTTGCACGTCGTAAACCCGACGGATTTCTTGAAGGGCTATGGAAAGAACATGGAAACGGATAGGCAGCTAACGGAGACAGAACCGTCAGACGGTTAGGAATTGCAATGCATAGATGTCCATCCTGAATTCGATGAAGTTACCCCTCAATGGAGCATCAAAATCAAAGTGCTTGCTCGAATCCGCAGCCACCTGTGTCCTAGGTCCGCCCTTCGGCGGGAAGATGCATCCTCTGCCGGACAGCTTTCCCAAGTCTGCGTACCGAATGTCACCTGAATTGTCGGAGCGTTTGAGTATGTAACGTCTCCCATAGTAGTCTTCCTCCCAGACTTCTGTGCAGCGATTCTTGCTCGAATACGTCTGCTCCTTTCTAGTTGGGGATACTACTGCACAAACATCCGTATTGGGGAATCGGCAGAGAACGTCCCCTTCGTGAGAGTTCCATGGTACGACCGCTAGAGTATCATCCAGAAGTAAAGCAATTCTAGGCCTCTGGTCCTTTGGAAGTTCCTGGTTGGTGTCCAGCTCTTTGTATGACATATTCGACTGACGCTGAATGTATGCTTCCTCTGTATTTTTCCATTCTTCGAATTCTGAGGATATTTCCTTGACCGATATGTGGCACACCCCCCATCCGTCTTCTTGTGGGTTGAATGCGCGAACGCGAGCGAGGTCAGCGTCGCTCAAACTCTTCGCATGCTTCTTAAATACTCCCAGGCGTGTACCCTCAATCGCTTTGGGCGTTCTGAGGATTTCGCCCTCTTCGATCGTTAGAAAGCCTCCAAACACTTTCCCTCTCCCCGCTACCGCTACCCTTCTCGGGCGTGGAAGCGGGCGCGAGTCCACGCGTGCGCACATATCACCAAACCATTCCTCCAAATCTTCGCCCCATGTACCCGTGCTAACAGAAGGGCCGAGCCTTTCAATTCTGCTGCCAACTTGCCCCGCGGCTGCCAAGTAAACATCTTTATAACGGTATACCGCGCAGCCCGCGGTCTCGCCCGCCTGGAAAGGTCGTGAAGGTAAGGGATTATTTCGTAAGATGTCGTCCCAGTAGAGGTATGTCAAGCACGGGTCAATCGAGAGACTACGTTGAACCATCTGGCTAAACCACATGATACGGGGAGGAATTCTTAGTTGCCAAGAGTTCGGGGTGAAATCCCAGAGAATCCTAGCTGCTTCGCCGGATTCCTTCCAGTGGTACCGAATTACACTCCAATATAACTCGAAGCTACTCATTCCATAGTCCACCGGGAAACGTTCGACGTTCATCGTGCCCGTCTTCATCAGGATATCCCTTTTCTTACCCTCATATAGACCTACGGGCAGTTCACCGGAACCGCCTTGACTAGGGACACCCGTGACTCCAGATTCGAACGTAGGAAGCAGGCCAAGAAGTCCAAAGATTTTGTCGTGCGGGTTCTCACATAGTGAGTCGCAGGTCTCCGAGAGAAGGCGTTCCAAAGTAATCTCGTGTTTGTCCAGTTTCCTTATCTGGTCGCAGGGGCCGAGGCTGCCGATCTTCGATCTCAGGTTGGGCGTTAGTTTTAGAACGAGATTGCGAGCCAGCGAAAATTTCTCCCAGTCGATTTGCTTGCATCCACACCAGAGGACTATCTCTTTCGCGAGCACAAACTCTTGAATTATCCAAAGCCTCGACCAATAACTTCGGTCGGGTAGTTTCGTGAATGCTCTCAACCCGGGGTCGTCAGGACTTGCGTCTTTAGCGCTCCAGTTGTGGCTCCGGAAGGCGCAGTGTATGAAGTCAAATGCTGCGTCGCTATCTTCGGACGCGGGTCCAAGCCAGACGACGACTGTCGCAGCGCCAGCGTATATGGAACCCATCATGCCGACCTGTGCGTTGCGTTCTCGAATATCTTTCTGGTTTATGCAGACAGCATCGATCCATATAGTCATTGTCGTACTCTCATCTGCACTTTTGCCGCGTATACTGAGCAAGGCAAAGTATAGATTCTTTCGAACCGGCACCGAGAAATCGTTGATCTGGATGATGTAGTCTTCCGTATCTGGCCGGCCCCATTCGTATGATAGCGCGTTGTATTCGGGCGGCGACTCCGCGTCGAGATAAACTAGCTCGAGGGAGCACCTTACAGGCTCGTCGCCAATGCCAGGGTAGAGGCGCAAAACTCTGATTTCTCCCTGTTGCAGAGGCTTGTAAAGGCCACTGTGTATTTGCCGCTCATTCGGCGAATCCAGGCTCGTGGGGATCCTCAACCTACTCCCGGTTCCCCTCTTGGAGGCAAATAAGGCAGTCGAGGTAGACCACATGGCCACTGCGGGAGTCGTGAACCATAGAATGAGAACGATGATGAGAAGAGGAAGGGAGGAGTTGGTCGAACGCGGTCGCTGATCCAACCTTGGAAACGCGCAAGGCTGAGCGGCGTGGTTTTTCGCTGCCTAATTTGTGGCGGTGGCTCAGCACTCATGCATCCCCGCACCCCAACGCACCTCACCTCCCCAGAACGAAACTTTTCGTCTCACCGGATTGGAGCTTGCGCAACTCATTTCAAGTACATGCCGCACCACATACGATTATACCTAGCGGTGAGTGAGGCTGAACTAGTGGACGGCTCAGTCTCCACCGCGACTCCTTCCCCCAACATCAGCGCTGTCTCCTGAATTGCTATCTTATTATATCTTTAAGCTTACTCACTGTAAGAAATATCATTATTAGATGACTTATAGCATGAGTAAACTAGATAGAGCAGAGTTATCAAGCCAGTACCTCCCTTAAGGTCGTTATCATCGCGGGATTCACAGCGCTTACCTGTGTCCACAGTACATCTTCCGCTCACGGGTACACATTAGTAATGATTCGCTTCTTCTCAGCAAATTGATCTTTAACCCACGTTCCTAGATTCTGCAACGCCACCTCCGCTCCGTCGTAGTGATACCCCTTGCGCTGCCAGATAACCTTGTCGAGCTTCTTACACTCCAGGAGCTGCCTCAACTTGTACCGCTCTACCAGCTGTTCGACCGGGCGAGCAAGGCTAGTGAGTCCGTCTTCATCGTAATCGTCTCCATCTTCAAGAACCCAGTGTATCAGCTTGCTGGAATGGAATGTGAATTGGATCGTTGCCAAACCGGTACACTTCGCCGCCAGTGCGAGATCCGCGTTCTCCTCATAGCCCTCAGGAAAGCAATCAAAGAAGTCGAACCGGAGACTGCGTATATTCGGGAAGCTATTATGTCTCGTGAGGAAGGCCTCGAGGAAGCGATTCCCGCCAATGGAAGACACCATGAAAGTGGAATTGCGGATGAAGACTGCGACAGCTTCAGCCATCGTACTCTTCGACACCAGGCATACTGATGGAAGAAACCGCGGCCGATGTTCGCGCCCCTCGTCGTATTGGCGGATTTCTACTGCGTCTAGGGAGTGATGGCCGTAACGGCCACGAGTGGAATCAATCAGATACCGCATGCCGCGAATGGCTTCCTCCCAGATCATCTCGCGAATTTCAATCGGAAGCTGCATAAGGAGAAACGGCTTGGACTCGTTATAACCAAGAATACTGGTTTTCAGAACGCTGGCATACGCTTGCTTTGTAAGAGGGCTCGAATGTAGCGTATCATCCTTCGCGTTCGGGGGCGTGGCGTTCTGCGGAATTGGGAGCTCAGGGAAGTCCTCGATGGTTGGCAAGGGTAACTTCGGCCGAGGCGAAGAAGTCCCGGGGAGTCGGCCGCGTCGAGGGTCGAGGTGGTACGGGAGCGTGAGGATAGGCATGTGGTTTGTAATGAGTAATTCCGATTGAAAGAGAGGTCTCGATGTAGTCGTACTTTCGTGTAGTTGTACTTCGATGTATATGACCTGGGCTGGTGTAGTCGGGATTTGGACTTGTCCATGAGAATAATATGAGCGAGCACGCTTTATATATGGAGGAACCACCTATGGACGCGGAGTAGGAGCCGTTAGGTCATAGCTCGCGATGTCTCCGTCCCGGAGCTCCTTTTTCACAGTTGGGATATGAGGGGGAAAAACCCAGGTACTCAAGCCGCGACTCATTAGTGAGCATTCTATCCAGAATTCGACGAGAAGCAAGACGAAAGAAGTCGAGTAGGCCTCACTCATCTTCTTTCACCAACGCTTCCTTGAAGCAATTGCATCTGCGCCGCCGTCTCCAGAACGCCAAAGGGGCTGATATGTTCGAACGATGATCGCGGTATAAAAGTCTAGCGTGAGACCCCGGGATCTTCTGTGTCCTCGACTGACGAGGATGTTGCAGAGTCTTCAGACGATGCATGGGAGCCGTTTGCGGAGGAGCTATTGGATCTTGCTCCTCGAGATGGAGATGAGCTTGACGATGTTGAGCGGCTGCTCCTCGATTGCCGCCATAACTTCGAATGCGGAAGAAAGATATCTAAACGATCAAAGAAAGGGATGTTCGCGGCAGGAAATGAAGCTGTTGTGACGATGAGGACGGGAATTTTAAACAATCCGTTAGCATATAGTGGAAACAATGGCCATTGTCTTTGAGGAAGCACTGCGATTTAAAGAAGACAAAGGAATTAAGTTTGAAAATAACAACATGCGCACAACAAACAGCGAAAGCTGGGAGTATGGAAGGTCGGACACGTTTGGTGGGTTGTCAAGCGGAAGAGTGGAGCCATCCAACTTGGGTAATACTAATTCGGATTTGATAGCTAGAAGCGGAGGCGTATGAATCCCATAGCATTGCGTATTATGCTTCGAGCTAAGGAAGAGAAGACCTGTGCAGCAGTGGATGGGGTTAACCTGAGGGATCCGTAGTATGAAATTCAGATAGGAGAAGACTAGAGGCAAAATATAAAGATACTTCGAACGTACTAGAACCATCATCTCCCCCACCAGCCTCCTACTCCCGACCCTCACGCGTAAAAGGATCATCCGGCAACCACCCTCTATCAATATTGACGCGAAACTCAGGACCGCGCTTCCTCCCAAGCACTTTTGTCTTCCTCAGCCTCCTATTCCCATCCCTCGAAGCCATAAACTGCGCCCGTTGGAGATGAGGAGGAAGAAAGGATATGCGAATCGTAACGCCCATACACGCCAAACAGTATGAAGCGTACGCCAAAGACGCGACATCGGGATCCCTTCCACAGGGACAAGACCTTCCGATACCTCTGACCTGGCGGTCGGTCTCGTACGTGCCGCCGACTTTCTTGGGCGGGAGGCCCAACTTCATGCGCTCGCCAGTGAGGGTAGAAGGACCGCACTTGCGCAGTATGTCTTCGTTCTCGCGCCAGGGTATGAGTACTTGCTCATCCCATATTCTGTCTCTGCAAGAATGACAGTCGTGTACATTGTCCCAGATAGCCGAATAGCACACGCAGAAGCTCTGGCTTCTGCTCGCATTAGGCCACATGAGATTTGACATCGAAACCGGTTGCTGCATGGCCACGCGCATCCAGAACAGCTGCACTTCGTCTTTTACGCACGACTCGCAGAGTGGGGCGGAAAGACCGCTCTGGTACGTGGCGTTGGAGACCTGTGAGATAATAGCACTTTTCTGGTTGCGGCCGTGCTCCATACAGTGGTCGCATACTTGTATGTTGGCGGTGTGGGCGCCTCCGCTTCGGGGTGCGGGATGTGGTGCTGGGCCTGGCTGCGAGCAGATCGCCCAGGGCCGCCATCTGCTGCAGTGTTCTTTCTGATTGTTGCTGCCGCAGCATGCATAATCGTCGCAGACTACGGCGGCGTCATAAGGGGCGAGGTCTTCACCCGATTCGTCTTCGCCTTCTTCGTCTTCGTCTTCTTCGTCTTCGTCTTCGTCTTCTTCATCTTCGTCGTCAGCATCCTCCTCTACCTCGTGATCCTCTCCCTGTTCACTCCTGTCTCTTTCTTCATCTTCTTCTTCGTCATCTACCTCCTCCTCACCTCCAGGGTAAAAATCTTCGTCTTCATCGATGTCTTCCGCCCAATCCATCACATCATTAGGATCGAACGGGCACATAATCTCTGAAGTGATCAAAGAAACATTAACGCTCGAGGGGCATGTGGAGGCATCGAACGGCGCCAAAGGCTTGACCGGCTCCCCTCGAGGGGCACGAACGTAAACTGCGGGATCGACCCCGAACTCCGCGCGTACCTGCGAGAAGGGCGGGGACGGTGTAGCGCTCAGCTTTTGCGAGCGGCTTCGAGTGAAGACCATTGTTGACTATGCGGTGGGACGACTGAAAGTGGGCGCTCTGTAGAGGAGAGAATGGAGATGAGGATGGTGTTCAAATTGCTTTCAACTAGAATATTGGAAATGACTAGTTGCGGAAGAGTAAAGAGGAGACGCCTCAAGGGTGTCCGCCCCTTTATGTGCCGTCTCAATTCGTCATATTCATTCCATGACTTCAAAGCGAAGAGACAATGCATTGTGAGCACAAAGGATATATAGGGTGGAGTTAGCACCAAAAGGGAAGAGTAAAACAATAGGAACAAAGAACATGGGTGAAAGGAAGAACAGACCAACGGCTGCGGTATCTTAAATCTCTTGTAGCTAATTTTCGCTCGCATCATACCTAGCTCAACCCCGGAGCGAAAAACTCCTAAGCCGAGACGGTGCTGAATGATATAAAAATATCCGTCCAAGATACTTGTGGGCGCTGCGACGTTGATGGTGATGCTGGAGATGATGTCTTGAAGCAATTGCGCATCCGACTTGGGTCGGGTAGGTGGAGGAGGAGGTGGTAGGCAGCTCCGTATATCAGGTTGTGCCATTGCGTCGCACAAGTGGCTGTATAGTAATTCTTCGCTCCATTTTCAAAGGCGGCTTCGAAAGGCGGCTTCGACTACCCAAGGGGAAGGTGGAAGGCGAATAGGTTCCTCTGAAGGTAATCGACTGAAATCTCCAACTTTACGATGATCACATGGAGCATTTCGAGTATGTCCTTGAGCTCACACTCAGTAACCCGGAGCTTAGACTCTGTGAATTGCGCTCAAGGTCTGATAGTAGTCTTACGCGTGTCTCGAATGGCTCGGATGCACGCAACAAATCTACTCTAGTAGGTTCTCAGAATGTCAGCAGATCACGTTGCGTGGCTTACCAATAGGGCGGGCTAAGAAATGTAAAGAATTCTTGCTGACCTTTTGCGTTTTCCTATGCCTTGGGCCGACCATCTTCGCCATTCTTAACAGAATGATCAAAACGCAACGCTGGTAGTATGCCTCGTGCTTCGTCCGTTGTATGCTCATTGTTGATTTCTGGTTAGCCGAGAGGTTCTCTCTCGGCCTCATGGGGATGCTGTAGCGGCTAACCTCGCGATGGTCGCGCCAGAGTTCGTGGAATATCTGGGATATTACCCTTTAGAAATTAGTTATATCCATGGCAAAGTAAAGCTAACAGCCTACCCAAGATGACGGACAAAAGTCGAGAAACCAAAGGACCGAGGGTTCGCTTCGGGAGCCATCGTTCGTTTCGCCGGCAAAAGGCGCTTGAAATCGGAGAGTGTGGAATTCACGCCTTTATATATAGTGGCTATAATCGCTATAAGTGGCGGGCTATGTACCCGTATATGAAGGGTTTTGAATGGCTGTAGATCTTCGTCTTCTTCGTCTTCTTCGTCATCACTATAGTAGCCTCCAGCTGGCGGAAATGGATCGCGGACTTCTCCCGTACTATATTTCGTGTAAGCCCTATTAGCTTCACTACGGCAGGGTATTGCCGGTAACGGTCGTGTTGTCTGCTGGGAATCTGCTGCTACATCTTGAATCTCGTTTTCAGAACAACCGTGAGAGTAGGTAAGGCCGCAGCTACGACTATGCCTTCTTAGCAACTGCAAAATAGCAACTTGGGGTCATTTACCATTCCCATTCCAGCTTGCCAACCCTATCGCCGAAGGCATAGCAGCGAGGGCATGACGTTCCAAGACAGTAGGCATTGTTCACAACAACCGCCATCGACAGCGATGCACCGGGTACCACACGAGCTTGCCAATCCTTCTCTGTGATTGGGATATCGCTGCGTTCTGCATCAAAAAGACGGAACTGCTTTCGTATGACTCTGCGTTCTCCAGGGAGACCTTTGAACTCGCATTGGAGTCGTGCCATGAACACGGGGAAGTGCTGAAAGTATTGAAATGGAAGGGACGCCTTCCTTCCCAATGCGTCCTCGAATAGTATATTGTCCCGTAACAGCATCGTAGGCGCCAGTGCCATAGACTGCGCGGTTCGAATGAGGCGGTTTATGAAAGGCAAAATGATGACAAGTCGTAGTAATATCTCGTTGGATGCGATGTGCAGAATATGCAGTATGGCCTGGAACGCCTCCTCGAGCTCCGATATGCTTGGAAGCCGAATGACTATCTCTGTTGTTCCGCTTGTGCTCCGAGCGTCATGTTGCGGTTGAAAATGTATTCGCGCAGGGTCCAAAATGAGCTTCCGTTTTGAATCCGGGTATGTAAGCTGTTGGATGAGGACATTTTGGCTTTGCAACAAAGATCTAATGTCTGACAAATCTGTCGGCTCTTGATGAAATCCCTTGGGGCGGTCTTGACGAGCCGCACCCCTTGTTCCTTGGGCTTCTAAGCTGGGCAGGGTAGAATGCTGCGCAGCGGTGCGCTGCAGGTCGGTGATGCAGGACTCGAATTGTTGCCTGAGCATATCCATGCTCGTATGGATATGCTGAACTTGAGAAACATGCGACGAAGTTGTCTGAGCGACCTGATTAATTTTCTGGTCAAGCACCTCGGTGACCCGATCGATTTTCGAGAATAACTCTTTTGCGGCCTCTTGGAAGGTGTCTTGGGATTGTGCGATCCTTGTTTGTTGTTCGCTGTGGTGGTTAGGGGATGCCTGACAGTCGAATGGAAGCTTACGGACAGGCTGATGAGCTGCAGTAATATGTCGATAACTGCTAGCTGCGGTGCTATAGCAGCCTTCAGCTCAGCGACCTGCTTCTTCAGCTGAAGAGCCCACTGCATCTTCCGTAGCGGCCTCATCCCGAATTTCGGAGAAGGTGCTTTACTGGCTTGACATATGGCCAATTCGGGTTCCAGGGCTTTGAGCTTCTGGAAAAATGTAGTAAGAGGGAGGTTGCATTGGTACCCAAGAAATCGTAGCTTCTCGACATGTTCTACGGAGACGCCATGGTGCTGGACTTGCTGGACCTTCTGCAGAAGTGATTGAAGGCCTTGAAGCTCGACGAGAACGTAGGTGAATTGCGAGCTGGCTCCCTCCGAATCGCGCAAGGCAACCACGACCTTATGAAGGAGATGAATGCCTGCTGCGAAGTCGCCCGCTGAGAATCCGAAGGGAACAACCATGTCTCCGAGCTAAGTGAAAGGAAAAGAACGAAGGTGGAAGAGTAGCGATGCGTACATGGGACGAGGCGCGAGCGGGGAAAGTGGTATATCCAGAGTACCTGCTTGTTTCACGCCAGTTGGCATCCGGTTTTTCGGTTTTTAGGTAGGACCTGTGAACTTCACTTGAAGCAGTGCGGCAGGTGACACAGGAACAGAGTGCACATCAAATGTCAGCTGGCCATTGGCATGCGAGGACTGGTAGCACAACTCCATGAATGGTCTCCTAGCAGAAGGGGCTGTGTTGCGCATCTTGAACAAGGTGGGGTTTGCGCTTGTTCGAAGTCGTTGAGCCGTGAGTCGAGGAACCGGAGAGCTGAGATAGGAGCATGAAGGCATACAAATGGCAAGAAGAGGATTTTTTGCGCTCTGCGGCATGGGTGAACTAATGGATGAAAAGGCGCAGGACGAGGGAGTTGGCGCCCCGATGACTAAGAGTTTATTAATACACGCGTCACACCCAACTTCAGAATGCCAGGCGATTGCCTCAATATCAACAGCGAGATATGTATCTACACAGGAAGCTGAAATCTAACTCGTGACTTTTCATTATCCGAACACCGTTCTGCATGCAGTAATTCCTCGCGACGTGGGCAAGACGTGGCCGTAATCCTTCAAGGCGCCCTCAGGGGGCAGCTCTTCCAAATACCTTCGAGAACGATCGACAAAAGGCCGAAGGGGATATCAAATGCAGAACCCAAAATGCGAAGAGACCCTCTAAATGCAAATGCACCGCTGACCCTCAAATCTTACATAGCACAGGCAATCCCGCGATGCGGAACCCCTCACAGCGCCTCCTCGCCCTCCACCTCCCTCAGCGTCTTGTACAGCTCGCTCTTGAGCCACGCACCGAGCACATCGTACAGGAACTCCGCCTGCTCCGTCTTCGACTCGCTGCCCCAGTTCGCCAGCGCATCGACCAGCGTGCCGCACTTGCGCAGCTCGCGCAGCACGACCTGCCGCCTCAGCGCCTCCTGCTCTGCCTCGTCGAACTCGAAGAGCCCGATCTTCACCGGCTTGATCTCGATATTGAAGGTTGTGTTCTCCGACGAGGGCGTTGACAGCGGCGACGAGAAGGTGGAGGACGACGGCGAGGATGCGCCGCTGAGCGAGGGCGGGCTCGTGGGAGGCGAGGTGGGCTTCACACCGGCGGCGATCTGATACCAGGCGAGGATCTTGGAGGTGATGCTCGAGTACAGCATCGCGAGGTGCGGGTCCGACGAGCAGGAGCAGCTGAGCAGCTGCAGCACGTTCGCGACTGCGGTCTTGGTGATGGAGAGCACAGCGTCGAGGCTCTTAAGCTCGACGCCGGCGCTGTTCTCCGGGTTGATGATGCGCAGGCTCTCGAGCGTGGAGTATGCGAGCGTGTAGCAGCAGTGCGAGCTCGGCATGGAAATGCTGACGCGGAGTGGGTTGTGGAAGTATGATGGCGTGCTCTTGGGGCTTTGCGGCGTCGATGAGCCGGAGTCGGGGAGGAAGCCCGTGTCCATGGGTGTCGTGTCGGCGAAGGTATAGTCCATGGGGTTGACTGCATCGCCGCCGATGAAGTCCTTGAGGGCCTGGATGTCGGGGAGGTCGAGCCTCACCGACTGCTTCCGCGCGAACGGGTCTATGAAGGTGAGTTCAGGCTGGATGGTCTGCATGGCTTCCGGCTCGGGCTGGAAGGTGGGCATGGGCATGAGAATATCGTCCATGAAGCTGAAGTAGTCGGAAGGCTCTGTGAAAAGCGGCTCGGGCGTCATCTCGAAATCGAAATCTGGGGTAGCTGGCCAGCTCGGCGTCGGGGACCAGTTTGAAGCGCTGTCCATTTCGGGATCAGGCAGGATCGGCTCAGGACGGAGCCTGAACTTGCTGAACTCGCTGCCGTCGGGAGAAGGTCGCTGCTTCGAGGCTTTCACGAAAGGAGTGCCATCTGGGTTCCTCTTCCGTGTCCGGCCTGGCTTGCCGTGCTTCCTTGAGACACCGTAGATGCATTGGGAGCCGTTGGCATTGCAGCGAGCGCAAATAGGGTGTTCTTTGCTGCATTTGACCTTCGAAGCCGCACACGCATCGCACGAAGCTCGAAGCTTGGGTTTCCGCTCCGGGTTGTTGGCGGGCTTGGGTGCTGAAGTAGGTTGAGGTCGAGGAGGGGTAGCGGTAGGTTGATTAACGGTAAGCGGCGTCTGCCACTCCGGCGTCTGTGGTACGAAGGACATGTTTGCTGCTAAAAAATGAATGGATACTGACGATCTTGTAGATCAGTCGAGCTTATGTACTTCCGAGCGAGCGTTGTTGAGTCGTGAAGCTCACTACGGGCTGAGGTCCACCGACTTTATGTATTGATCAGCTGCATACAGCCTGGTGCAGCATCCACCGTCAGACTCGGGTCCTGACACAGCACACCCTGCTCGCACGTTTTCTGCCCATGGGCCTTACGAGCTTCAGCCATCGTGATGGCTCAAACGAGTGGTCCCCGTTGTTAGTCCCTGCCAAATAGTTAGCAGGCCTACACTGGTAGCATGCCTGTCGGCCGTTTAGTCCCCGCTCGAGCGTGCTTTTGTCAGGCTCGTGATCGTCACTACATGTGCTGATTTGAGTAGCAGTGCTGAGCCGCCAGCCAATGAGGTGAGCGGCTGCGCTGGGGTCGCCGTCAGCGTTGCTGGTTGAGCGACTGGGGTCCACTTTGCCCACCCTTGTCATGCGATTTCAGGAACCGAATGCAAGTATGCACGACATCTGCAGGTCTCGCCTTTGGACTGCTGGCCAGGGACGGTGAACGGCTCAGATTGCCTAGTCCGTCGTTTTCGAGAACACCACGGCGACTTACGTCTGAGGTCTTCAGAGCAGTTGTGTGGCACTGAAGCGAGGAGACGTCCAAGAGCGTAGCCGCTATCACAAGGCCGGAGATCCTATACCAGCGATCTCAATTTCCCAACTCCGCCACAGCTTCGAAATAAACACTGACGTCTTCTTACACACCACACAAGACCACTTTCTCCAAACATGGCGCTATACGAGGATAAGCTCCAGATCTCTCGAGATCGGGGGTTAGCGCACCCGTTACACAGAGCCGCCGACGCCCCGTACCCACAACCAGTGCGCTGAGGCGACCCAACCAAAAGTCTTGGTTCCCGCGTTAGTCCCCGAAGGAGCGCACCGCAGCACCGCTCCAGCCTCACGCTTCAGGAACGCGCGACCTGCCCCACGGATCAGAATCTGGTTCCTGGATTCACTACTGCTAGCACTGAGATGAGATGGTGAGACAGTAGTGGGCACGCCACGTGCCCGTCCCTGGCATGTTTGGCCTTCGCAACTTCCCTCGAGAAAGGGCTATAGGACCGGGTAAAAATATCGTGGGCTGCTGATGCGCCGAGGAGCGAGTCTGTAAGCCCACCCAATCAGCGTGGCGGTCTATGGTCCCCTAGCGTGCGTCTGGATGCGAGAGCCTCATTGGGGCTTTTGCCTTTCCACGTCGCACGAGAAGGCAGGTCCCTTCTCGATCGCGTGTCGCTCGCGATCGAAGGGCATGGCTTTTCGTCTGCCTCGTTTCTTAATGCCCCGAGAGCGTAGGTGCCGCACTAGGTAGTACTCAGGGTCTCTTGTCTCGAGAGCCAAGGCCGGGTTTGCGTGCGAGCGAGCGACTTCGCAGCCTCAAGCGCAGGTCGAAGGTGGAATACCGCGCATGCGCTCTTTCTTTCTTTCCCCGCCCCAACGCCCCCCAGATGCCGCGCATGTGATAGCGGAGCTATCGTGAAGGCTCGGCGATTATTGAGCAAGGCTGAAGAGAGCTAGAGAAAGGAGGAAACGCCATTGTCGATCAGTGTGATCGTGTCGTGAGTTTGACCTCAGCCTTGTGTCGCCAAGCAGAAAATGTTCCTTTTCTTCGAGGTATGAGACAGCCGTTTCGTTGTTTCATTCTTTTCTCCGAGGCTCATCGCACGTAGCTCGGGGCCCTGACCTGCTGTACAACCTATCGCGTGGTCGAAATCGCAAGTCGTACAATCTCCTCGCTCGCTACCTACGCGCGACGCTCCTACAAGGCCACCTGCGTAGCCTCGCCAAGACTAATCTACAATACACAGCCTCCTCCCTCGACCCCTCCCAATCCCCACGGCTCGCAGCATAACATGAAACAGCTCCTCCACGGCCGCTCGACCCATTCGGAAGGAATGGGTCGTTCTCGGCGTGCCCGAAATAACAAAATGCGGAGATTTGGGGCGAAGGAAGAGGGATTCGATCGGGGGATGGAAGGGGTCCGTGTTGGTTTCTCGTGATGATGATGGTAATGATGGCGATGATGATGATGATCGCACACGACTTTCGGAAGAATAGCGAAAGGATCGAGCGAATACTATACCTAGGTACACCTGCAAGCCGCAACGTCATTCGTCAACCAAAAGGTCGTAGTCTCGGAAGAATAGGTGGAGAGAGGCGGAGCGCGGTCTTGGCGGATGCTAAGCTTCGTAAGGGGCGTGTGTGATTTGCTCGGAAGATTTGAGGGTAAGCTTAGATGATTTCGCCAAGAGCGCGAAGGGGATTTGTAAAGTGGGCGGTGCATTTAGTGTAGGGTGGGATATTTTGATGCTGTGGTTAGGTGTACGGCAGTTTCTTTTTGGAGAGCGTGGCCTGAGGAACGGTCGGCGGTGGTGAGATGCAGGGCGGAATTGGCATCGAAGACAAGCATTGCGGTTGCACTAGTGCAGGTACCGACGGCTTCATTTAGCAACAGTCTGTCGATCCCCGCGCAACGGTTTCTCCACCCACATAGTGGCACGTTGCGATAGTATCGCAAAATGTCATGAGACGCACTCTCAAACACGACCCATTTCCAGCAGGCGAAGCGCTGCGCTGCGCGACTTTCACTGCTCCGGTGTCCCACTCACGTAGTTACCACTCCTCCAATACCCAATGCACCCCTAACAGTCCATCGACCAGCCAGCCCCCCATGGCCCTAAATCCGTCCATCGCTGCAACCCGCAAGCGCCCTTGGCCAACGGTCGCCTTCCACTCCAAAACCTGCACTCTCCCGCACCCCGATCCTCCGACCGCAAAGATACCACCTCTCGCTGAGCCATGAACCCCAGGAATCCTCCCCGTCCTACAATCCACATCGCTGAATTTCTGATACAGGGGCAAGGCGACCCGCGTCGCCAAGCTTTGAATTCTCCGAGTAGGAATTAAGGAATATGCACATGGTGGCGAAGCGCATATGCATTCCTCCTCTGATGGGGCGGAGGAAGGATGGGGAGGGGTAGTGTGGAGTGAGTGGTCTCCGTTGTGGTCTGCTTCTATTGTTGGAGTGGTGATTTCAGAGTGAAGCGGACGGTAGGCTACGCGGTTTGGTTTTGAGACCCATGGCAGGATACATCTCGTATGCGCTTGGGCTTTAGGTGGTTCTATACTAGGAGGCCTCGCTCGATTTCCACTTCTCTGTTTCGACGAGTCGAGCGGACTCTATCTCGATTTCGCTTTCGCGACGAACGAGGTATCCTTCAAATCTCTCCCTGTCTTTTCTGCACTGATATCAACTCTACTGAGATACAGGCTCGCTTGCACTAGAGACCGTGATTTTCTCTATGAGACATCCGGCTCTCCCTGCCTTTCAGAGGGCGCTCTCTCCAACGATCTCATAGCTTAGCTGGAAGTTGCTGACATGGGTAGGGTAGAGTCTGCTTCATCGATATTCCACGCGTGCTTCATGCTCGTTGACGTCCGAGACCAGTACCATGTCACGAAAGGCCTGATTCGGCGGAGTTGCGCGAGAGGTAAAGGTAGGACGCTCACGGCGTCGCCCTCTTGTTCTGATCACTGACGAACTCGGCGGCTTTGCGCGAGAGGTAAAGGTAGCTTGTTAACGGCGTAGCCGTTATGTTCTGATCGATGGTGACTACGCGGCGGCATCGCGCGAGCGGTAAAGGTAGGACGTTCAAGTCGTCGCCGTCGCTGTCGCCGTGTATAACGAGGCGATAGGCTTGACCTCCTCTCCGCCCACCTCTCTATCTCTCCTCCAGCCTTGCCGGCATCATGGACTCTACGACTATACTGCCCGTGCCAAAGGCAGGTAAGCCGTGTCCAGTCAGCAAGAAGAGGCTGGAAGCGCGTCGAAAACGTCAACTGAGTGGCCCCCACAAGCGCAAACCTAGAAAGCCAGGCGGCCCCGGCGATCTCTCCCTCTCCGATTGGAGAAAGATAAACTTCCAGCAATTCTGCGCTTCTTCACCACCTTCGACCTAACACAAGACGACGTTGTCGAGCTCGTCACCACCTGCGAAGTCGACGAAAGCCAATGTAAAGCCATCACACACAAGACTCTGGGGTGTGATGGACAACATTCAACGAGACATGCTGATGAACCCACGCGTTTCAAAGCCCGTAAGTATTGTTGGTTCACTTACAATCGAACACTGACATAAGTAGATTGCGGACGCCATCGAAAGCGGCGCGGCGGACAAGCCAAAAACCCCGCGTGAACGGTAGATCTTCTTCCGCGACGAAGACTTCACAAAAGAAATCGGCATGCAAATGCTAAGGCCGTTCAAGCGGGCTTTGAAGATTGGGGATGTGTGGGCAGACCCCGACATCGGCTCTCACGCTTTTCGGAACTACTATACTCGCAATAGCTGGACGAGACGAATCGATTCCACGAGTCTTCAGAGACTGAGAAGAGAGGGTAAAAAGGGTACCATGGCAGCTTTGAATTTGAAAAGTGCACTGAAGACCTCCAGAATGAGCTATCTCATGATCACAGCGGAGCTGATGCGTTTCGAACCCAACATTTGCAACAAAAATCTTCTATTCTCTTCTCCAACTAGATAGACATCCATGATTAAAAAATACTATTATTTCTTCGTCCTCAAAGCTCGTCGGGGTCGTCGGAGCCATCTCTAGGTGATGATGATGTGAAAGCCGATGGGGCACTTTCCATGGCCGCCCCGAGACTCGGTAAACGAAAGTGTGGTGTCGTTGCTGCAGATGCTTCCGCCGACGCTGGTGAAGGGTTTGCCAGGCGTGTAGTCGCATGGGCCGCCGCCGAGACGGTACGCGTTGCCGAGCTTGATGATTGGCGCATCCGTGAAGGGGGGAGCCAGCGGGGGCTGGTTGTTCCACGTCGTTTTGCCCGGAACGGGGAACCTGATGCCGAGGTTGCCCTGGAAGGAGATGTTGCCGGGTCCCTTTTCATACTCTCCTGTGCCGCAGCCGCCGAGGAAGAGCACGAGGCTGCAGGTTTTGTTCTGAGCCGAGGCAGGGATGTCGAACCGGGTGAGCGTGCATTTGTCGTGGGGCGTGACTATTGCTGACTGGCCGCCTGGGAAGGCTTTGTTGGGCTTCTTCTGGGAGATGGGCAACAGGAATTTCGGCGAGAGGGCGCCCTTAGGGAGTTGGCCAGTCGGGGCTACCTGGGGGATGGGAGGGCATTGCTCGGCGCGGAGAGCAAGACCTGCTGGGGCGGCTACGGCGAAAGAAACGAGCGTAGCGAGAAGAGCGAAGGACTTCATCTTGGAGAGGGTAGAATTATTACTGTGGAAAGGTAAAGAAGTCGTTAAAATGCCGAGGCGGGGAAGAGAAAGACCGTGGTGCTAAGTGAAGATACGAAATCGACATGACCCCTACAAGACTTTATAGAAAAACGAGAAAGCCATCGAGGCATCTCTTGGAAATGAAGATCGGTAAGGCGCATCCGAAGGAACAAGCTTGTCAAGAGTCACGCGAAGCGGTGCCGCAGGCCACGCCGCAGGGCCACGCCGCACGCGGTGCTCTTGAATTCCAAGGTTTAATACGAAGCAGCTGGCTTTTAGTCTCCGATAACCGTTAGCTCCCCCACTTGACGATATTTAAAGTAAGACACGCGACCGAATCGGGTTCCCCCCGGCGCGTGGGAGCGTCTCTCATAGGTTACACGTAAGCGAGCAGGAACTGGCAATAGGGTTAGGGCTGATAGGGCCAACGCCCACTTACCCCTTGTAATCTCCAACACGAGAACTCCAGAGGGGGAAGTGTCGTTAAAGCGCCACAATATTTCCACCTGGATTCACCATGTAAGCTTAGCTTCGTGATCTAGCCCTTTGGCCTTGGATCTTGCAGTACGGCCCCCCACCCGGCCCGGTATCATACGATGAGAATGCCTGCAGACGAACCGCCAAACAACCCCGCTACCAAGAAAGTCTCCCAAGGATAGCTCATTTGAGTTCAATTCTCCACATCTTCCTCTGTCTCGGTATGCTAGCGCCGGACCTGTGCTTAGTTATACAAATTTCGTTAATGCTAACCTTCTCAAGCCACCACATAGATTCAGCGCTAGCATGCCGAGCCCCTGGATACCGTTGCCCGACCTCAGTGCTTAAACCTTCCAAGCTTCAGGCCTTCAACCTCAGGGTTCAGCTCGACTACTACCTGAGATACAGCGACTCGCACGAAAACCGCCTCAAGCGACGCCATTCGCGTGGTTGAGTAATTGCTAAGGACCTCCAGCAACGGGATGGAGAGCGGATTGAGGCGGCCCACCTGCAAGGAACTTATGCGGGGGCGCATCTGCGCCTCGAGAATGCCTGGACGCACGCAGCCAAAAACGCCCTGAATGTAGGTGGAACTTACCGTACTGCAGGTGGAGCGAAAACAATACGAAAACGCGGCAACCGAATGCCCCACGTCATGCCGGTCGCGCGTGGTACAAGATGCAGTGAAGAAACATTCATTTAATGCCTCTAGTGCGTTATGCGTGAAGAAGCATCCATTGAATGCCTCTAGTGCGTTATACGTGGCGGCTCCATCAAGAGCCACCAGCAGCCGTCTGGTTCCGAAGTCGCCAGTACGCTCTTCCATGCTGCAGCCAAGCATAGATGTATGATGCCGGCTTCTAGATGCCAAGAGCGACACATGCCTACTGCTTCAGGATTACCATGAGCCGTGGTTCAGCCCTCAAGAGCTTGCTTCGGCGGGAGGTATTGGAGGTGTAGTAAAAGCTGGTCTGCTAAAAAAGAAACACCCTGAGATCCATTCGACGCCAGGCTCAGCACGCTTGCATTCCCCCCCAAAAACAATCCCGACATGCCCCTGCTCTCGATCATGATCCCTTTCTTTTCATCCGCCATGTCATGCATCGACTCTTCAGGTCCTTCATGAAGGGTTTAAAGCGGCTTCTTGAGCTCGGTGAATACCGCCTACAATGTCCGAGCGTCCTGATTCGAGCGCAGGCACTGCATCGTTTCACATGAGTCCTGTTACCCTCACGCTCTGCGTTTGCTTTATATTAGAGTGACTCTCTCGGTTTTCTGCTCTCTCTCTCTCTGTACGGCTTACATCTCAATCCATTGGCGCCAGGCCGGGAATTGATCTCCTGGCGCTTTACTTGGTAGAGATGCGACAGCAAATATATCCGGTTGGGCGGCGTCACCCGGAGCCGTAGAGCTCGGGGGTCCATCCATTGTGCTAGCCCACCCTTCACCAGGGCGTTCGGCAAATTCGGTTCCAGCCCGTTTCCCTAATATCCCGTTCGGACCGTATAACTCGGTGGCCTAGAGCGCGTTAGCCAATTCCTCACTTCTCAGAAAAACGGAGGCATACACTATCGGGCTTTTCCAATACATGAGCAGCGTCGTTGTTCACGGAAAGAGGTTGCTGGGAATTAGGAGTCCGATCTTGGCTCTGTTCTTGTAGTCCATGCTTTAAATCGGGCCATGGAAAGGGGCTCAACACGGCGCTCGGTTCCGGTTCTGGTTCCGGTGGTGTCAAAGGGTCTTTACGATAGAACCCACGAAAGTGCATGGTGGTGCCCCGTCCCCCGCAGTGGTTGCAACTACGAGATACTAAGTAGCCGCCAACCATACGGCCCGTGCCTTTGCAGAGCACACATTCCTGAGGAGTGAGACCGGGAGTCTGGCTTATTCCTCTAGTTGCCTCCTCAGGCTTCTGGCCTGCAGTACTCGCCGAACTTCTTAAGCCTCCTAGGCGATTTCCTGGATCCAATCGGGCTACCCTTCGTATCGAAGCCCGTGGGGCACGGCCCGCATGGCACTGGTCCGTATGTTTCTTCAAAGACTGCGGAGATCGGAAAGGCGGATACTGGCACCCCGGAAAAGTACACCGAAGCCCTCCAGAATGTGCTAGTTCATGCTCCCAACGAAGTTGTGCACAGCTGAATCCGATGGTGGCACGAGGGCACAAGCGTAGGCGACAGGTGTACGCAGAGGTGCGGAAGAAGCTTTTGAACGAATCCACTTCTTCGATGGATGCTCCTGGAATAGAATCTTGATTGAGAAGAGCCTCTACGGCCTTCTCGTAGGAGTTGAGCATGGCTGAGATGCCGTCTAAGAAGCAGACGTTTGGTGATGGTTCTTTAGGGTTCGCGGCTATGCTATTAGGTTCTGGTTGTGGTAGAGCGAAATAGATTCTCACCTAATTTTTGGATTTCATGCTCCAGTTGCTTCTGTGACCGAGCTAAGAGCGCGTTCTCGACGTATTTCTGTAGGACGCTATGTTGTCCCAGCAGGGATAATCGATCGTCAACCGTCGTGGAACAAGTCGTGGGTTGGCTTGGTGGAGCAAGAGGGACTTTTTCAAGCACATCAGTGAGACGATACGCCAATGACAGGAGGGTAGGGGATGCTTCTAGTCCGCCGCAGTCCGCCGCAGTCGTCAGCAGGTACTCCGTCCAGTACTCAGTCGCATAGATGTGGAAGGCATGGACGCCCTTCACCAGTCGAAGAAGCTTGTCCTGCTCATTGTATGCGTCGCTAAAAACGTGAAGTCCGGAAAGGAGGCACGTTATACTTGCCACGCCCTGTTCCAGTAGCGCTTCTCGCTCCTTGATGACCACGGTGGTGGAAGACGTACGGAGAAACCTGGAGAAGTCAGCCAGCGCTTCAGCTCAACCACCGCACGCCTATCGACTCCTTGGTAGTAGCAGCTCTTTTTGACATGGTAATCCTTTTGTCGATGCATCCGCTGCTCCAAGTGCTGCTCGAATAATTCGGAGATGTTTAACTTACTCCTTTACAGAGACATGTATAAATGCGAGCGTTGTGTCGCGCCTTTCTTCGACAAGAGGACCGCACAGATCAAGAACGTAACGCGGTGCTGAGTGGGCTACATCTGGGTTGCCAGTACTGAATGACAGGGCGGAGAGAAGTTCTATTCTCTTAAGAGGTCGCTTTGCGAACGCGATCCAGCCCAGAATGCATCGGATTCTCTCCGCCGAGCGTGAGTCTAGATGCGCCAATATTTGGGCCAGTATCTTGTGATAACTAGAAGTAGTCATTAGCGTTAGGGAGCAGGCCAGCAGGGACCAACTAGACCTACAAGTCGGCAAGCGTCTGAGGCAATTTCTTTATCGACTCTTTGAGCTCGTAGCTACTGTAGAATATGTTCGTGCTGAGATAGTCAAGTACTAGTCGGGCATAGAGAAACATTCCTAGCTAATTATCAGCATTTCCTACAACTGCAAAGGCATCACAACCACTCACCTTGAGCCTTCTCCGCAATCAGATTTTCTATCTCTTGGAGCTCGTCAGAATCTACTGCGAGTTGACAGAACCGTTCGTGCAAGGATCGTAATCGCTGCGAGGCATAGTTTTGGATGGCATTCCCTAAGTAGTGGCTCTCGTCACTGAGGGAGATTATTTGCTGCTTGCGGAGACGCTTGGTCATGGTCTGCGAGGCACGACTTGTCAGCAACACCTTACAGACCTTCGCGCCTTGTCCGCTAGACCTGGACGCGATTTGGTTTAGAAGAGTAACCAGCCGTGCCTGTCTTGCCACCTCGCACTCATCCACGCCGTCAATAACTATCCAAACGTATTCAGTTGACCGAGGCTCCTCAGAAATTGCAGCAAGAAATCTTTGGAGGAGCTGTTCGAGGCAAGAGGTCGTGGGTAATTTCCTGCCAATTACATATTCGTGGTAGACATGTGCGACCAGTTCACCATTTCTGCGCAGCAATTGCAGAAGCAGCGATCTCAAGATATTGTCGTATTTTGTCGAAGAAGCGTAATTATAGGTGCAGAAATGGTGGATAACATAGGATTTGGAAGCGTGAAGGAAAGCGACGAGCCGAGTCGATATCACACTCTTTCCAGTTCCAGGGTTTCCTTGGAGCCACAGAAGTGGATTATCGGGCTTCCTTTGGAGCCAAGAGCTAATCTTGTCACTCTTCAATAGCCAATCGCATGTTCCCGGGAACTTGGTTGCTTCTTCCGTGATCGAGTCAAAGATCGAACTTTGCTCCATCTCATCGACCTTTAGCCAGGACAAGATTGTTCGATACTGTTTATCCGCTTGGCGTTCTTCATCGATCCTCAACTTCTCAAGGCTCTCATCTCTCCAGCTGCGGACATCCTGGCGCATCTGGCGCGCCTCGGCGATGTTGCGAGCATTGGCCTCCCGATCGATGAGCTCTCCATGTCGATCTAAGTCCTCAGCAATATGATCGAAGCGTCTTTGGAAGCGGCCCCACGATGTGAGGAATAGGAGCCTCCAACCTGAGAGAACACAAGTCAGTTAGGAACGCTGCTGAACATTGCGGGAGCTGTCCCGGGATAAAAAGAAGGGCCCAATTGAAGCGCTAAAAAAGCGGCCACGGCTGCGGAACCACAGAGCATTGCGGGAGCACTTACCGCTGCGGCGAACGAATCTGTACGCATGCTTGTGGAATTGGAGGATATCAGCATAGAACACCGCGACTGTTTGCTGAAAGTCCGGGTTCTTGATGAACGCGTGACTAAGCATCTGGAAGCGGCTTAGCGCTTCGGCAATCTAGCTCACATTCAGCGGACAGCTCCCAGGACCTTCAGCTTCCACCGCCGCGACCAACAGTACGTGTTTCAAGTTGACGCATACAAGAGAACAATGCGCAAACCAGCTGAGCCGCCTAGACTGCTGCCCGAGTCCACAGTTTCCGCGGATCGTCCCCTCCGAGACGACGCGAGGCTGAAAATTTGCGGGGTGTGCGGCGTACCTTGCTGTATCCCTTCATGATCTGCTCGAAAGCCTCTACATACTCAGAGGCTACTCTCAATATCAGGGTAATGGGCGACCAAATCCAGGACAGAAACGGCGTTCCATTGCAGAGGACATCAATCACTTTTGCGTAGTGCTCCAGCCCGTTGAGCAGAGGTACGAGTCGACGCATGTTGCGCAGCGCTTGTCTGGCCGCCAATTGGTTCTCAATGTCGAGTGCGACAGCACGCACTTGTTGGATAGCCGTTACTGAGCGCATGTCCCGAAAATCGACTGGAGTTATGGTTTGTTCGAGGTCTTCGAAAGCCGCTCGCATCGTCTGCCTTGCTAGCGTCGACACGACTGGCGTGAGTCGAGGCATATTGTCTCTCACGAGGAATATAACGGCTATGAACGCGTATGATAGCACAGGGATCTGACAGAGTTAGACTCGAGTTGTTCGATTGCGATGATGTGGGATGTCAAAAGGATGGCCAAAGCAATTCGAGGGACCGTCGATGCCAATATGTAGTCAAGGCTGAGGCCCTCAGCCGCCACAGCGAGTCTGCCTCATGCAGGAGGGCGTCTTGTTGGGCTTTCTCGGCCACGTCAGTAACTTCAGCCGCGTCGCACGAGCGGGGCGGCACAACACCTAATTATTCCCCAATAACACAACTTCCATGATCCATTAATTCAGACTCATAGGAAAACATGAAATGGCGACTTCACCATGCCGCGGATCGAAGCGACGACGACTGGAAGAGCCGGGCGCGGGTGACTTCCAAGCGTATTCTCAGCCTTGCCTGTCGTCAATGGATGTCCCCTTCAACGCCAAGGAAGCTGCAGGCATAGAGCTGTGCAATCGAGAGGGGCCTATCATGCACGAGGATATCGAAGACGGCAACGAGACTGTCTGCTTTGGCACGGTAAGTACGCGTCTCCAATGCTGTTAAACACACATTTAGCAGCTCACGACCTGCCTCCCTCTTTACTTCGAATGCCTTGCGTCTTCTCCGACGAGTCGTCTCATATATCTGGATTCCACTCAGTTCCAAATTCTTTACACTATGCTGTTCGTGCTGCTAAACTACTCATAGATTCATTCTATAAGCGCTAGATATGAGCGGACGAGCACTCATTCTCACACCTTTTACGTCATTCTAGAGTCATCCGAAAGGTTCATCTCTGTGGAAGACCCCCGCTTACGCGGGCTTATTCCTCCTCAATATGGACAGATGATCCAAGGGCTTCTAGGCGACACAACTCTCATGCTCTACACTACATGCACAGCCGAAACCGAGCCTACACCTCGTCCTCTGAACTCTTCCTGCTTGCAAGGACCATGCGCCCTGGACATCACCCTGTATGGCCCCTTTGAGCTCTTTAACGAAATCGGGGATTGGCTTCAAGAATACGGCGTCTATTTGCAAGACCCTAGGATATGCCATTTCGATGCGATATACTGTAATCCCCACCGACTGTCCTCGGATGGACTAAGGTCATGTCCATATGTTTCTCAAATCGTTGCCCGGGCTTCGGGAATAGTTCACTTCCAGGAGATTGTTGAACAGCCTGATTTGCTCGATGTCATCAGCTCTCAGGACGAGTTGGAAGAAGCCATACAGCCACGAGTAATATCGGCAGCACTCCACAGGTAAAGTCTGGAACTTTCACGCGGACTTCGATCACCACTAACGCACTCTGCTAGGCATCAAAAACAAGCGCTTACTTTCATGCTACGCCGAGAAAAAGGCTGGTCCGTAGATAGCGAAGGAGTCGATATATGGGAAGCCTTTGATTCCAGTCACGAGCGGACGTAAGTGCTCCACACCACATACTTCCTAAAGAGGCTCATTAGGGAAACACAAGGGGATGCTCCCCTTGACGTCATGTGATAACACCTCCTTTTATCAACACCGCCTCCCTGATTTGGAAGCACTGGAGGACCGCAGCTGTTGAAGTGCTGACATAGCTTAGGTATATCAATCGTATCACCGGCGTTTACCAAGTTGATGCCCCACCGCAATTTCATGGCGGCATCATTGCTGATCCAATGGGACTTGGGAAAACTTTGACGATGATAGCACTAGCTGCAACGGACATAGAGACCCGCATGATCACGGACGACCTCTGGGGTTATCTAGAAGACGGGAGACGCCCCGCCCCAGCTACATTGATAATTGTTCCACAGCCTCGTGGGTACTCCATATGATAAGTACATCCTTCGGGACTGAACTGACGTCGCACAGTTCTGACGACGTGGGAAGAGCAAATCTCCAAGTATGTGTGTTCAACCGAGAGTTAGAGCCCTGCTGACGATCCTGCAGTCACGTTTCAGAGGGTGCAATGAGGTGCCGCCGCCATCACGGAAAGGCAAGGATACATGATTTTCACGACATCAATGCCGTCAACATCGTGTTGACGACCTACCATACCCTTTCAGCGGATTGGAAGGTCTGGAACTCCACGGGAGAACACGTCATGTTTTCCGTACGCTGGAAGAGAATAGTTTTAGACGAAGGTAGGCCAACCTCTCTAGGATGTCTTCGGTCATGAAGCTTAGATTAAACAGCACATCTTATCCGAAACATGAAGACACGGATGGCTCGCGCACTATACGATCTCGATGCCGTTTCCCGATGGGCGGTCACAGGCACTCCAATCCAGAATCATCTCAGCGATCTTGCCGCTCTTCTCAGGTTCATCGGAGCCCATCCGTACGACGATCCGAAGCGATTTGATACCGACATTACCCATCTGTGGAAAGCTGGCGAAGACGAAGAAGCCGTGAAGCGATTGAAGCGACTCTCACGCTGCCTCATCCTCCGAAGAGCCAAGCGAACCATCCAGCTTCCTCCTCGACATGATGTCAAGTGTCCTGTTGACTTCAGCAAGCCTGAAAGAGCCCTATATGAGAACATCCGTCAGCAGACTATCACCAGAATCGATGACGCTCTGGCCCACGACACCGAGCTCACTAGATCTGGGGCGTATGTCAACTTCCTCCAGCAGATCGAATCGATGCGGCTCGTGTGCAATCTAGGAGTCCATTATTACAGTCGTCACGACAACACCGCCTCGCAGGATGCGATGGACTGGGTAGCCACCGCTCAGAAGGCATTCAATATCCAGCGCGAGATGGAGCTAATCATCTGCTCTCAATGCTCATCAAGTCTTGAGATGGCCGAGAGCTTGTTGGATGAGAGTGCGAGCCAGGACAGTCCTCAGTTCTCCCGCTGCCTGAAGTACGCCTGCGCGGAGTGTTCCTACAAGTTACGTATCGCGGGACACAAGATGGTGTGCGGACATACCCCACGATGCCCCATCGCTCCCGTTTCCATCAGCAATAGCGCATTCGAGGAGTCTTTCGGTCAGGCATCGAAACAGAGCAAACAACCACCGTCTCAAACGTCACTGCCCTCCAAGGTAGAGATGTTGATATCCGACCTCAAGGCCTTGCAACCGGACGTTAAAAGGTATGCCTGTGCTCTCAAGGCCCCTTCTCCGCGCCTAAGCAGTCGCAGCAGCTAATGTCTATTAGTATCGTCTTTTCAACATGGAGGTTAACTCTCGATATCATCGAAACCGGCCTCAACCAAGCTGGCATTCGCAGCGTCCGCTTCGATGGGAAGGTATCCCAAGCGCAACGACAACCAGTACTGAACCAGTTCAAAACCGACCCCCACGTTCGCGTTATACTATTAACGCTGCAATGCGGCGCCGTCGGGCAAGTGATTCTCCCTATGCCCTTCAGCAAGGCTAACATTTCGATCACAGTCTGACCCTCACCGAAGCTTCTCGCGCCTACCTAATGGAGCCACATTGGTACATCTTCCACTCTTTCATGCCTTGTACGCTTTCTAACCGATCCCAGGAACCCAACGATCGAAGAGCAAGCGCTCGCTCGCATCCACCGAATCGGCCAAACTCGCGAAGTGACTACCGTTCGCTTCTATGTACGCGACTCCTTCGAGGAAAGGGTCATGGAGGTCCAAGAGTCGAAGAAGAACCTCGCTGGCGTCCTGCTGTCAGGGCACGATGGGGGGCAGGCTGATGACAGCCTTGGGGCACTTCAGGTATGTCATCATGGTACGATCGCTGCAGTATTTCCCTGACTGACCCGTTACAGAGATTACGATCCTTGCTGTGATTGCTATATTGTCCGGCAATGGGTGGTTAATGCAGGCGCATGTGTCAAGGATAGAATACGGGTTCCTTTTCTATCTAGGTATTCAGGCATCTCTTCCAGAGGATGCGAATCTCCTGTCCGATTTTAGAGACTATCATCTCCAGCGCTATGAACGGCACGTCTCCTGTCAGAGACTGTCTCGCTGTCGCACACTTAGCCCCACCACGTAGCTACATGTGAACCTCGAAAGACCATGGCCGCACTTCTCTCGCAGATATCTTATCTCGAGCTAGGACCTACGCCCAAGCGACGCTGTCATGAGCTGCTCCGACAAGCGTCCCGTAGAGAAGAGCTCTTATCCTTCGTAATGATAGTTTCTTCTACCAGTCACCGCCCAGCACCCCCCTCACGCATACTTGTCATGACTCGTCTTGACCTTAAAATCCAGCGCAATCTCATGGAAATTGCCCTCCCTCCTCGCCCTCTTCAACTTCCGCACCTCATCATCCTCCAACTTCCTTCCTATAATCTCCTCCAACTCCTTCTTACTGATTTTCTCCTTGGCCCTCTCTTCCTTCGCCACCTTATGCCTCGGTTTGAACCGCGCCTGCATGCGTATCCGGAACGTCGTGTTGAACGTTATGCTGTCGGCGTCGCCGCGCACGTCGGGGGTCTTGGCCTCAGTGATGGAGAGGAAGGTGTCGCGCGCGGTTTGGAGAGAGAACGTGGAGGGGTTGTCGGGCACGGGGACGACGTGGAAAGATTCGGTGGGGGAGATGGCGGTCGCGGACGCGGTGAGGAGGCCGTATTTGTCGCTGCTTAGATACCTACGCGACGCCGTTAGCTATTATCTCACGGTTAGATGGAGAAGCGGCAATGTACCTTCCGTGATGGCCCTTCAAGCTGAAGCTCTCCGTCCCCGCGACGCGGTTTGCGACCCATACCTGCCGCACATCATGGGGCTCCGCTGTCGCGGAATCCCCGTCCACGAAGTTCTCAATCGCGCTCGTGAAGACCTTGCCGTTTGCATCGCAGGCGAGACATGTCGCTGGCTCAGTAGGCAGGACGATAATGATGGGTCCGGAAATGTCGCTGGGCGCATCGGCGTTCACCCAAGTGTCGTCATCCTCGACCCTTCCCGCTACAGTAGTAGTGGTGAGAGCCTTCGAATCCGGCGCATCTGCGTCTTCAGGCTCGGCCACCCTCTTCCTCTTCTTCAGCTTCTTGTCGCCTTTGAAATGGAGGGGTTTGACCATGGCGGGCGGGGGTCGGTCGTGAGTGGTAGTGGACTTTTCGGAATCGGAACGTATGAGGTAATGCCCAGAAGCGGAAGTCGCCGGCGGTGACAGGCGGCAGAATGGTTTTAGGCAGGTGAATGTCAGGTTCACCACCACTGGGCAAATTTCTGCAGACCGGACGCTGAGGATAAAGTGCCCTTACAGGCATCCGCTCTTGTTTTTGATCGAATCCTACGAGTTTGGGATATACTGACGGAATGGCTAACGCAGCAGTCCAGCAAAGCGCCGTCACGGTCGGTTTGGAGGATCTCAGGAATGGTATGTCCACCTCGCGCTTTGGACCAATTCTGGTAATCTAATGATTCTCTAGATAATGTAGATTTTGCTCTCTTGGAGGAGGCTTTTGGGCCCTCGTCTCTCGGCATTATCGTTATCAAGGACCTCCCGTCCAAGTTCCATGATCTCAGGCACAGGCTTCTGTCTTACTCGTCAGCACTCGGCAACCTACCTCCGGCAGAATTAGGTATGTCAGCATTCTATCTTGGGATATTGGGCCAAGTTGTATAGCCGCCAGGTCATATATGCATAACTGACGTTTCGAGCAGACAAGCTTGAGTCTCCGGCGTCGAAGTGGCTGGTGGGATGGTCTTGCGGCAAAGAAACGCTCAAAGATGGGCGTTACGATACCCTCAAGGGCTCGTACTATGTGAACTGCGCCCCTGGCTTCGAAAGCCAGCAGGAAGCCGTGGCGGAGCAGTACCCCTCGTTCCCAGAGTATACGGCGCCCAATGTCTGGCCCTCGGAGGAGCTTCTTCCCGGCTTCGAAGAGACGTTCCGCGAGCTATGCAACCTCATCATCGATATCGCTGGCTTAGTGGCCCGAGCCTGCGATAAATACGCCGAAGCCAACATCGAGGGCTACAAGAAAGGCTACCTGGAGCATGTGGTCAAGACAAGCGTATCAACCAAAGCTCGCCTGCTGCACTATTTCCCAACCCCGCAGTCCCCACAGGACACAACGAACGACAGCTCCGGCGATGAGGACGACTGGTGCGCAACACACCTCGACCACGGATGCCTCACGGGCCTCACTTCTGCCATGTTCGTAGACGAAGCTGCGCACCCTCCTCAAACTGGATCATCGTTCTCCCCGCTCAAGGAACTCGAGCGCTCCCCAGACCCCAAGGCCGGCTTGTATATCCATTCGCGCACCGGTGTCGTCACGAAGGTCGGTATTCCGCGGGACTGTCTAGGGTTTCAGACGGGCGAAGCGCTCGAGGTCATTACGAAGGGCAAGTTCAAGGCGGTTCCGCATTTCGTGAGGGGCGCAGGGCCGGAGGTGGGAGGAAAGGTCGCGCGGAATACGCTGGCAGTGTTCACGCAGCCGAACCTGTGGGAGATGGTGGACGAGAGAAGGGACTTCGCAGCCTTCGCAAAGCAGATTGTCGAGAAGAATCACTAATAAGCACGGAAACGCTGGCACGGGCGACGGCACCGTAAGGCCCTCCAGGTTTTTACACACAAAATTAGAACTGCGTCATCGAGCATTCGTGTAATCTAATCGGTGCTGCACCCGGGCACGATCCCGCGGGTCGCAATTTATTATTTAGCCACAGCAGCCACGCCGAATCCGTATCGGGCGGGAGTCGCATTTCGATAGATATTGCATGTCTCACGTGATACGCGGCTGAGCCCTGGTTTGCGTCTGACCTGAGCGGAACGCCCGCCAAGTACGCGTTGAAACCCTCATGCCTCCACTCCGCTGCCACCACCTCCTCAACGCAGCCCGTCAGCAGCCGATCCTCATCAGCGTCTCTCCACATCGGCCTGTCCTGGTCGCACGCATCCGACCTATCCGACCTCTCCTGCGACGAGCGTCTCCCGCCACAGCGTTCAGCGCCTCACCTGCGGCTCGTGTAGCGTCAGGGGTAAGCTCGCGGATATGTATGAATAGGGAGCGGTGGGTCCGCGGCCAATCAAATCGCGGCACCAAGCCCTATGCAGACGACCGATAAACACACCCTGCCAGCCCTGAACGCCACTGGACAGTCGTTCTGATGAGCTCGGCATCTCCTGTGGAATGCAGAAGGACACGCAACCACTGCAGCAGTCGTCTCGCCTTAGGAACCCACCGCTAGAGAATCCTTCCGCACGCGTTTCGGTTGGCAGCGTGCCGAGTTCCGCTCAAGAATACAGTACATAATGGGCGTAAAAATAGCGGCAAGGCTGCCAATTCGCCGCCATGTTGCTGTCTCCTCCGGCCGCCAAGCTCTTCTGTGTGAGAGGAGTGTGTGGGGGACGTACGGGCCCACGAACGATTCCGTAGCGCCGAGAAATTATTACGCGGCCGGTGCTATCCAAGTCTCGGCGGTGCTCGCTTTTTGGACGGACGCCAATCAAGCAGGCAAGATTCATCGATGATCGTTGCGCCTCCTTAAGGGGGGCCTCTATCTGCCAAGCCCTCGCATGCCACCAGGGTACTTGGGGCGCCCGACTATCCGTCTTTGCATGGGGGTATCTTGCCCGCGTCCCAGTCCTTCCAAGCCGGCCTTCTTCTTGGGTTCAAGACCACACCTGCAAATGTAGCGTCTGCATTCAACCAACCGCTTCCTGTCGCTCTCTTGGTGTTCTGTTTCCTTTCCTTACATATCTGGCTTCCCAGGGTTTGCTCTCTTTAGCCGGCTTCTTCCATTGAGTCGCCTGCATGATTTTTCTTCCCAAAGCTCCTTCGTCGATTGTGCGCCACTGGGTGGTTTCGCGGTTTGGACCTCACGATTCCGGCGCAGACACGGGTACCACGAGGATGTCGAGAGACAACCGCCAGAACGTGAAATGGGTGGAGGTAAGAGTCGTCAATGCACCTCTAACCCAGATGCTAATCTAATATAGGGTGTACGCGGGGTCGCGTCGTTTCTAGTCGTTGTCACCCATCTTTCAAGAGCCTGGGACTACCCGTTATTCTGGCCGAGCGATAGGGAAGGCGTGCCTCCTAGGTTACTCCAGCTACCCATTTTGCGCCTACCATGGCAAGGCCGCATAGGAGTCATGATGTTCGCGTTCCTCACGGGTTATGTGTGCGCGATCAAGCCACTCCGCCAAATCAAGTCCGGCAACACCTCAGGCGCTTTGACCACCATCGCGAAATCTGCGTTCCGGCGACCACCGCGGTTGGTCATGCCCGCCACCATTGCCCTCATTATTGCCTGGATCGTGGCGCAACTGGATGGTTTTGGAATTGCTACGAGATGTGACTCGGATTGGCTGAGAGGCACCAGTGTGAAGCTGGACGGCGGCCTTGACGTCGAGATTCCCCGGTTGTTCTACGAATTCCAGAAGTCTTGGATCACCGGCATGCCCGCATACGATGAGCATCAGTGGGCTCTGCTGCCGTTGCTGAAAGGGGCTTTCCTCGTCTATGCTGTACTCTTCGCGACTTGCTTTATGAAGACCCGCATGCGCATCTTCACAGTTTTTGTTCTGTGGGCGTGGTACTGGTGTAGTCCTCAGCTGAAGACCGGTACGTTGTGCTTCACTTGAGATATTATTTCATCTCTAATTCTCCGCGCAGAAAGCTTTGAATGCATGTTCCTCTGGGGCGTCCTGCTCAACGACATCGGCGGCGAACCGGACTTCCGTGAATGGGTTAACAGCCGTCCAAAGATCCGACGAGCGGTCCAGTCATTCCTAATCATCCTAGGACTCTACGTTGGCAGCTTTCCGGAAGGGCACGCCCAATGGGCCGCATGGTCTCGACAGCTCGACAGCCTGAACCCCTACCTCTTCCCCATGGGGGCCGATCCTACCAAGCGATGGTCTTCGATTGCATTCCACCTGATCGTCATCGGATTCTGGCTCTCCCCATCCCTCCAAACGATATTCTCCAACAAGCTCTTCATGTGGCTCGGTCGCAACAGTTTCGCGGTCTATCTTACCCATGGGACTCTGCTTCGAGTCGTTCTTGTCCGCTTCATCTACGGGTTTTCTTCCGCCCCCTTTTCGGTGGAGCGTCCTGAGAAGGGAGATCCGATTTTCCACTGGATCCCGCGGAGTCAGAACTGGTTCGTCTGGGCCGTTGCGATTCCGGTCTGGTTCGCCATTTTGTACACGGTAGCCCACCTCTGGACCACGTACGTCGACAGCTGGTGCGCGAAGGCAACAAAGTGGATCGAGGAGACCATGTTCGAGCAGGAGGAGAACGAGAAGCTCGGAGTGGCACAGCTTGCATGAGAGTTCTATACGAAAAGGGAGAAACAAGAGCCCGGGAAGGAGGAAGACCAAGTGTCGTGCAGGATTCAGGACACCACGATCGTTTCTTATTCGGATCACACATACACACATATTTGCCGTTCGAGGATACCAGGTACCGCATCGCGACAGGCGTTATACGGCATTCGACATTTTGCAACATACACTAGACGACAGACAAAATCTTCTTCGTTTAGATCCGGCTTTTGGTAGCGTTTTCTTGTGTATGAGCTACTAATACCATAATTTCGAAAACTGCCGTTTCTACGGGCCGCCAACAGGTGATATGAGGGCTTTACAAGTTTTGTCTCCCGCTGCTGACCTGCTCTATAGCTTCGAGAGTGCACTTTGAAGCAACGTCTCCCGAGCGACAATATCACCCAAGCATCATCTCTACGGCCCTTCAAACCCTCAAGCAGCCAGCAAAATCCCTTCTCCCCGTGCATCAGCGAATTCTAATCCCTCGAGCCGGAGCTCCCGTCAACCGACCACCCAAACCTGACCCTCACCTCAGCTCAGCTCACCCCAAGAAACCCCGCCGCGCTGCATCGCACATAGCACATCCCAAAACAAGACCACTTTGCTGACCCGAGGCCAACCAAGCCAACCCACGCGCCAGGACGCCAAGCCCCACCGGCCCGGATCCTGTGCCACAGCCCAAGCCCGCCAAGCACGGATACACGGCATGCTCCCCCCTGGATAGTCAGCTGTAAGCGAGCGCCGCGATGTGGCGTCGGCGCCACGGGTCAGAAATACTTGGAATCTCTCGCGGCTTTATCGCGGATCGATAGTGGGTTGCGTGCTTAGCTGTTGGTCATGGGGGTTATTCATAGAAGAGACGAGAAGGGTGGTATGATAGTGGGCTTGGTGAAGAGTGAGGGAGGGCTTGGTTGGGAGCTAGGAGGAGGCAGGTGGGACGAAACTTGCATAGGAAAGTTCAGGCAGCGAGGCCAACGGCTGGGCTGGACGACTGTCCTAGGTTGGATTGGGACTGCGCAGGGGACACTGACCGGTGACGGAAACCGACCGGCATCACGCTATCGTGCGGGTCTTGCGGTCAAGCACGTGCAGCGGGCGTCTGAGGCGCATCGATGCGCGTTGCTCCGAACAGACATACCACCCACAGCACACCGACTCCTCTCCAATGCGACGACACCGCTGTAGGTCCCATCGGTGCAACCAGTTGTCTTGTCAAACCGCAATCCGAGGCCCGACGTAGGCACCATCCCACCCTCCCTCGACATCAGCCAAGGAACCCACGAGCGCAAACGGACGACGATATAGCCATTCTACACGGTACGATGAAGCAACACAAAACACACATACACAGCCCTCCCTTCTCGTCTCCTAATTCCCCATCCCAAAGCCCTAGACCCCGGAGGGCAGAGGGAGCACTCCTGTCCACCCCGACCAACATGCAGCCAACTAATCAGCAAAATAACCCTCCGTGATACCAGAATGATTCGCCCCCTCCTATTCCGAAGTATATACACGCTCCCAACGCACCACCCACGCATTCAAATGCGCAACCATGCCGTCTTCTACACTCCTCTTCATCCACCACAACCCCAACCCAGTCCTCTCCTCCACGCATTTCGCCGCCGCGTTCGTTGGCACTCTCATTCCGCAGCCGCTGGCAGTACAGAGCTCTCAACGAACCGGACCAGCAAGCACGCACGCATATCGTATTCCTCTACCCTAGGCCCATTATTCACATCGTTCGGTGATGCACTTGCCTACCTGTTTAGAGACCAGCAGCATGGAATTGCGAGTAAGACAATGTTATGGGAGGGCGGAAAGAGACATGCTGCAGTGGGTTGCGAGACAGTAGGCAGTTAGTGTATGGAGCGACAGTTGTAGGAGAGGAGAGGAGAGGATTACCGTGACAGGGCGGGTGGGAAGTTAGTTCGGGCTTTCACCCAACTGCTTGCTACGTTTGGAGTTTGAAGAACAGACGCGTATGGATATGTTCTAGGGTCTTGGAGACGGGAAGAGCATATGGTGTGGCGTGTACTCTTTCATGGTAAGGTGTCTCAAGCCTAGCTTTAGTGCTATCGTTCCGTTCTGTTCTGGTGTGTGGTTCTACTTCATGTTTCTGCCAGCACTTTGCGGGAAGAAAGAGACGAGCACGCACATAACATAACAGGAAGTCTGACACCCTAGCATTCACTACAACACGATAAAATCGCCATACAACAAGCGCCCTCCCATCCCCAACTCCTACTCCATTCGCATTCACATTCTACGCTGCACCAACCTGCTCATTCCCCCTCAACCTAAAACCTCTTCAGCTCCGGCGAGCCCTCACAAGCCGGGAAACTAAACTTCGTCTCCACAAACACTTTCTGCATGCCATCCTCCTTGTTCTCAAACTTATAGTACACCTTATCCAGATCCTCGAGCCGCACGCGATGGCTGACCATTTTCATCGGATCGATCTGCTCGTCCTGGATCATCTTGAGGAGCGATTCCCAGTACATGTGGACGGGGGCCTGGCCGTTGCCGATGAGGCGGATGCCGCGTTCCATGAGGGAGCCGATGTTGAAATGGTTAGTCTATGCTGATGTTAGCAAGAAATCAAGAAATGAGGAAGGGCGCAGAGGGTAGCATACGAAGCCGACGTAAACACCCGTGATACCGCAGCGCCCCATATTCCGCGTGCTAGTGATCATCTCGTTGACAATCTCGCTCGTGTCCGTTTCCAGACCGAGCAAGATCTCGAAGTAATGCGCCCAGCCCTTCGCGTACTCGCCGGCCGCGCACTCGATGCTGACGTCCGGTCCGCGGTTGTTGCACATCTCTTTCAGCTTGCTTGTCACCGACTCGCCCTTCCCGAGTGCCGAGAAATCGATGGTCTCGATGTTCGGGTACTTCTTCTGGATATACTCCAGGCGCCAGTTTTGGTCGATCATGATTACTCGCGACGCGCCGTTGATCAGCGAGAAGTCTGCCGCCATTTGTCCAATGGGTCCTGCGCCCCAGATGGCTACTACGTCGCCTTTCTTGACGCCGGTATCGACTACCGCGTGCCAGCTGGTGGCAAGCACATCGGAGAGGTATAGGCCCTTCTCGTCGGGGACATCGTCGGGGAGAGGAAGGAGATTGACGTCGCCGTAGGGTACGCGGGTGTACTCTGCTTGACCGCCTGCAAAGCCGCCGGTGAAATGCGAGTAGCCGAACATGCCTGCTGTCCGGCCACCATACATGGCGTTCTCGAGGGTGTTGGAGTTCGTCTTCTCACATTGCGAGGAGAGTTTCTGTTTGCAGTAGTAGCAATCCCCGCAGGCGATCTGGAAAGAGGCAACGACTCGTTGGCTAGATGAAGGTGTCAGCGATGTATTTCTTGATTTGCGTTCAGCCGCAAATGTAGATCCAAGACTCACCCTTTCTTCAGGTTCTTGATTTCGCTGCCAACCTCATCCACAACACCGCAGAACTCGTGGCCCAGAATATCGCCCTTTTGCAGCTCCACGACCGTGCCATGTAGAAGATGCAGGTCAGACCCACAGACTGTCGAGCCCGTAATCTTGAGAATTACATCTCGCGGCTCCATGATCTTCGGCTTCGGCGCGTCAACCATCTCGACTTTGTTCTTGCCCATCCAGGCCAGTGCCTTCATCATCTCTGAGGAGTCGCCTGCGCCCTCGGTGAGACCCGGGTTCGTAATGTCCTGTGCAGTAGTAGCATTGTCGCCGTGGCCGATGGCCTGCTCGGCCTTGAAAGCTGCTTGCGACATTGCCATGGTGGGCTACGTTGGGGTAGAGTTGGTTTGTGTAGTTTGGGGTATCACAAAAGACAGTGGATTGGAGTATGCACTTGTAGAAATTGGAATGGAATTGGAGGGAGAAGTAAAGTTGAAGAGGGGAAGTCGCGACCATGAAAAACAAAGAGAAGCCTATGACATAGTTATCTCGTCCTACCTCTTGCTGTAGAGCCGCTCAACTACCGACGAACCAGACGTCTTACTCGCCCTTGTACATGTGCTCAAAGCAGCAAGCCCGTACGTCATGACTCTCTCAGAGGGCGGCTCCGTGGGCAGAGCCGGCGAACAAGGGGACGAACGCGATGGGTTCCGCATCGCATACGGCCATGTGGCGGCGGGGTTCGAGCATCGGATTTGTGTCGGGATGGGATTTCGAGATTGTCACCCTGACGCAATGTCTTGGCGGGTGTTGAAGTGGCTTTGTCAGCGTGCTCACGTGAGTGGGAAAATCGCAGAGAAAATTTGCCGCCTAATAGCGGGCGAACTCGAGGTCGAGCAACGGCTTTTATGCGACTGTAAATGAGGACCTTGATGGCTTGATGCGCATCACATGTCGTTCGCACACTCCATAGCGACGGTACAGTAGAGCGGCGGCTTTGCTGACTTCCTGACGTACAACTCTTCGTTCCTGCGGACGCGAAGCTGAGAACGCGTCGACACGCGCTCCTCACCTCTCCAGCGCTCGCAGCTTTGCCTTCATGAACAGCACTGCATGCTACGGACTGAAACCTTCTTTCAACTGTGGCAGCAGTTTACTCGTAAGACGTACGCGGGCAGCCTCTTCTCAACAAAAAATTCCTCTTCCTCAACAAAAAAATCTTCTTCCTCAACAAAAAAATCTTCTTCCTCAACAAAAAAATCTTCTTCCTCAACGCATCGCACACGGCAACGCAGTCAATGAAAAAAAGGGCTCGAAAGCAGACCAGCAAAAATTACGCCGCCTAGGCCCCCGTAGGAGACTAGAAGAAATCCCACACCGCTTTGTGCAATGCAGGCGGGACTCCTTGAGCTCTGGATTGTTGAGCCCAGAGACTCGCAACAAGGTAAGTATGAGAGGTCGAAAGGTGCAGAGGGCGGGCGGGTTTATATACGTGAACGCAGTGGCCTGTGCGTCGCATCACGTGCTCGCTTGCGGCGCCACCTCGGCAGGCGTGCGCAAGGAGCTTGGAGGTTTGAAGCGTCGTCCACTGTGCTGCTGTGCGCGGATCTGTTCGGGGAAGCTGTCAGCGTGCTCCCACTTCGGAGAGAGGGCAATGAGGTATGTCGCCATTTCACTCTTCTCTGCGACCGCCATTGGGTGGGGCCGAGCGCCGGGACAACCATGGCCCATGGAAGCACTTCTGGCAACAGTATGCTCCGGCCCACGGCCTCTGTTCTACCCACTCATGCCCAGCCCGTAGCATACACTTCATGATGATCAATCGACTTTAGAACCGTTGCGAATGACGCCAGCTCTGGCGGGTGATTTCACAACTCTTTTCACTGACACCTCTACTACTTCCCAACGTGATTGAACTGCGCGGATGGAGTCGGTACTGACTGTTGAACAAGAATGAGTAGAACCTCACTCCCATTTCTCCGTCCCTATGCCTACCGAGGCTTCCACCCAGTGATACGGCCAGAGGCTGCTCGGGCATATGGCGTCATACAGAAGGGGTTCGCTCGCACTGCAGCCGCTGATGCGCACGCCGGCCCACACGACAGCGAGAAGAAGAAGCGGTTGCAGCAGCTACGCGAGGTGAAGCCGTTGGACGAATACTATCCCCGGCTGGCATTCCCAGCTGGGGCGGAACTCCAGTCTCTGCCGGACTTCCACTCCAAGTATGAAGCCATACAGGAGACGCGGCCGGATATAGTATCGGTCATCGGTATGGGTAAGCCATTGACCGTTGGCGATCATGGGGCTGACGGTGTCAGGAAGGGTTCGATCAGTGCGACTACATGGCTCCAAGCTGATGTTCCTCGACATTCAGAGAGACACTCATAGGCTACAAGTTATGGTGGAACTGAAGAAGCTTACAGGCGGAGATCAGCTCAACGAAGACTTCAAGAGCTTCAAGAAGGTCGTCAGAAACGGGGACTGGATCTGTGAGGATCGGCCTTACCCTGCATCGTGCCATGTCTGACCTTTAAAAGCTATCAAAGGAAACCCCACGAGAACATCGACCGGCCAACTCTCCATTCTCGCCCTCGATGTCCCTCAGATCCTCGCTCCCTCGCTGCACCACCTCCCAGAGAAAGTCGAGAACGCCGAGACCCTCGCCCGAAGACCTCACGTCCACCAGCTCACGAGCGACGAGCCCGGAGACATACTCAGGCTGCGCGCGCTGGCATGCGATTATATACGGAATGTCTTTGTATCAAAAGGATTCCTAGAGGTGGAAACGCCCATCTTCGATGTCAATGCCGGAGGTGCCATCGCTCGACCGTTTGAGACGGTTGCAAATGAGCTATCCAATCTGCCTGTCAGGCTTCGGATAGCGCCAGAACTCAACCTCAAACGGTTGATCGTAGGAGGACAAGACAAGATCTTTGAGATGGGTCGAGCCTTCAGAAATGAGGGCGTGGACAACACGCATAACCCCGAATTCTCCACCTGCGAGTTCTACGAAGTTGGCGCTACTCTACCCTACCTGATACAAGGGACGGAAAGACTCGTCCATGGACTGCACGAGGCAGTAGAGGCGCTCAGATCGACCTACTTCGCCTCGCTCTCTCGCCCGACCGACATCGACTTCACACCGCCTTTCAAGCAACTCCCCTTCATTCCAACCATCGAGAGTACCAGCCGCTGCAAACTCCCCAATCTCTCCTCGCCCACAGCAACCGCCGACCTCCTCGCCATGTTCGAAAATGACTTCTCCCTACCCATCCCACCGAACCCCACCCTTCCCCGCCTCCTCGACGCCCTCGCAGAACAATACATTGAGCCGCTCTGCATTCAACCCACCTTCATAACGCACCACCCCGAAGCCCTCTCCCCGCTTGCAAAATCCTACGTCTGCCCGGTAACGAACCAACGCATTGCTGCCCGCGTCGAGCTCTTCATCGGATGCCGTGAATACGTAAATGCGTACGAGGAGGAGAACTCGCCCTTTGAGCAGCGGAGGAAGTTCATGCAGCAGTTGGAATTCCATCCAGAGGGCGAGCGAGAAAGGGAGGTTGACGAGAGCTATCTCGAGGTGCTAGAGTGGGGGATGCCGCCGACGGGTGGTTGGGGTTGTGGGTTGGATAGGCTGGTGATGCTGTTTGCGAGTAAGAAGAGGATTGCGGATGTGCTGCCTTTTGGGACGTTGAGGAATGTCGTTAGTATTGCGAAGAACAAGTAGGACGAAGTACGCTGGGGTTTCGTGTAGTATATGTATGTAAGAGTAGGGTGCACATGAACGGACGAAGCACCGGGAGCCGTTGGTCGGGATTCATGCTATAAGAAAGACGTACGTTCTCATTACGATGTTGCTTCACTCTCTGCAGTCATATTTCGCTCTCATTTTCCGTATCCTGATGCCACATCTTAAAGATTATCCCGGTTTTTCTGCCCCTCACTACTCCCGCCCTTATTCTATGTCCCTCATTCTCCTTCATCTCTGCTCTACGCTTGAGAATTTTCTGATTGCTTCATTACACGCTTCTTCTTCCGCCGCACTTAGAGAAGAGCTAGCTCCCTTCCGCCCATCATCCCTACCGCACGACCACTGGATCCCGCAAACACATTTGCGAATATCCTGATGCGGCAGAGACCATGCATGGTCGGACGACTAGAATAGAATCACTTTGCAAGCAAGCATACAGGTGGTTCTCGAATCAAGAAGAGGAAGAGATGCGAAACGCGCCCTGGAGAGATCACTTCGGGTGCTGAAGCGAATCTCATAAGACCCCAATAGCACACAGATTCTGGGTGAAAGCATTGTATTCCAACCCTCTACGTACAGAGGCTAGAACATATACAGCCCTGCGGCCATTTGTCTGCGTAAAACACCTAGCCATCCATCCATCCACCCACCTCCCCACCAAACCTCAATTCATCATCCACCCACCGCCTCACCTCCCCACCAAGCCTCACTCCATCCATCCATCCATCCCCCCATCCAGCCCTCTAGCACTCCGGCGTCGACGGACAAGCCACCGCACACCCTACAGCAACGCATTAGCCACTCAGAATTCACCAAATCAATCGAAACACGCCCACTTACCAGCAACACACCCCGCCGCATCCAGACCGCCAGCACAGCGATCATAGCAAGCGCTCTCCGACTCGCAATGCGTGTTCTCGTCGCAGCACGGGCTCCAGTGGTTATCGCACTTGTTCCTCTTCGTGAGCCCTGGCCCGGCGGCGCGCGCTTCGAGCGCGGCGGCTTCCGCGAGCGCGAGGATGTTGTCGTATGCCGCCATGGCGCGGGGGCCGTGTTTTGCTGCGGGAGTGAGTTTTGGGGTGGTATGGGGGAGGTAGTAGGGGGGGATGAGGGGGATGAGGGGAGGGTATGGAGGAAAGGCGCGGACGTACCGAGGGGGTGCGAGGCGGTGGCTGCGGTGGCGCCGATGAAGAGGAGGAGCGTGGTGGTGGTGGTGGTGGAGAACTTCATGGTGATGTGAGGGGTGCTGGTTTGCTGAGTCGAGGAAGTGTTCAGAGGAAGTGTTCAAACGAAGTGTTTAAGTTTCGTTGCTGGAGGTGCTGGTGTTGGTTCTAGATGGGAGAGGAAGCTTCGAGGCTTTATACTTCATCGCATTGCCAATCTATTCCCTCTCCGAAGCTCAATCATACATGTGCCGGCAGCTGCTGTGAACAGGGTCAGTCACTTCTCGTGCAGACACACAATCTAATACCAACACTTCCCACCCTGCGCGAGCTTCAAGGCCGCGATATCTAAAGCCTTGCGCTGCTCAAAGCTCAAGGCAGCGTTTCGTCGAGTGAAGGTGATTGGGAACCCGCAGTACGAGCCCTGGCTGTATCTGAAGGATTACGATCCTCTTATAGGGAGTTGGTCTCGCGCAGGACGCAGGGCGTAAGGCGGAGCGGAGGATGGGTAGGAATCCTCTGGCCTTCCAACATACTCGAGCGAGCACAGGTAGGAGTAGTAGAGGTAGAGGATTTGCGGGGCCCCGTTGCGGGGGACTTGGAACCTTGGCTTGGAAAGCTTTTAACTGTCTCGCTGGCATTTCTGTTTTTCGTTATGTCAACACCAAAACTATCGACCTTGACTACCGAGCTATGTTTTACGACCATCAAGCCATGTATTGCAGCCAAAAGCCGTTAACGAAAACAACCATGCATGCATAACACATTTCGAAACCATCATCTCGAGCACTCGCACGAAAAATGCCAGGAGCAAAAGGATCGTAGGATCACCGTGTTCTCTTGTAGGATAATATCCTATATATCCGGCACCCAAAGATCATCGCGAATACTCGTACGAAAACCCATCCTGAGGACTCATGCGAACATTCATCTCGAGGACTCGTGCGAAAGTTCATCTCGAGCCCTGTGGCAGTGAAGGAACTCTGAAACGCAGGATCCTTCGTCGAATCTCACTCTTGTTGGGCGGATAGACGAGAACCATAGAATACTTCGCTGCGCCGCAGTTTGGACGGCCTGAGTAGGGGGACGTGGTTTGCCTACAGCCCCAGTGTTTGTTTGATTGGAGTCAATATCGACAAGACACGGAGAAGATCATCGGCTTTGATGTTTTCGAGCTCGCTCTCCGTGTCACTGTCTACGGACCTCAAGCACGTAGCTCTGCGCATCCGATGCATATGGCCGTCGTTCCACATCCACTGTTGCACCTCATGGTATTGTCAGCAGAAGAAAAAGTGAGGCCTGCTCGTGCCAAACATATTCAACTGCTACTCTATTCGAAACTATTCTAGCTGCACTAATTTTACTCATCTTCCTCGTCCTCATCCTCACTAAACCCATCCACCTCCTCAACATCCTCCTCACTCCCACTCTCCTCATCACTGAAATCCTCCGCCTTCTCTTGTACCTCAGCCTTCTTCGTCTCTCTGCGTTTCTTATCCTCCGTCTTCCGTGCCGTCTCCTCCATTTTTGCTTTCTGCTCCCTCGTCTTGCGCTGCCCTACCACGTATGCGCCCAGGGGGCTCTTTTCCCACTCTACATCTTTCAGGAAGCCCTCGACGCCGGCGCGGTGATTTGGCGCGAAGTCGACTTTGGCACGCTTCTCTTCGATCCATTTTGAGTTCGCTTCGAGCTTCTGTACGAGCAGAGCAATCAAAGAGTTGATCTTCGCGTTGCGGTTTCCGCTGCTCTTCTTTGTCATGCTCTTTACCCAGCGCTTGAGCATGACGATGACGGGGAGAGCAAGCTCAGGGAAGGCGATGTTCTTAGCCCAGAGCACGAAGAAGTCAGAGAGGAGCTCAGCGACCTGCTCGCCGACGCCGTCTTGATATATGCGCGTGCGGAGGTAGGCTTTTGTGGCGCGGATAGAGGTGCTGAATTCGAGAGCCTTCAGTGTGCTTGGCTTCGGCGGCTTCTTCATCTCCGCCGAGTTGAGTACTTCGACTAGGGCAGGTGCGAGCGGGATGTAGGTGGAGGTGGCGGATGAGATGCGGAGCAGAGAGCGGATCAGCTGGAAGCGCAGAGGGAAGTACTGCGCGGTGGGTATTAGGCGCATGGCCCCCAGTGTGACCTGGACGATGGGGTAGATGAGCGGTCGAAGAGGCGATTCTTTGCCAGACTCTGCTTCTCGAAGCGACTCGCAGTGTGCGGCTATCACGCGGGACCAGAAGTCCAGCGAATGGACATACTGCCAGTTGTAGACCGTCTTGTATGAATCTTTCGTCTTGTTGGTGATGCTCTGCCGCAGGTGAATGGCTAACTGCCTGATGAAGCCGAAGCCTGTTGTATACCCGACATTTGCATCGATGCCCCACAGCTCTGAGGCGGTGTTCTTCATCAGGTTAATGCCCTGGATATTATGTATCGTCGTTTTGCGGGCACCCCTGACAAGGCCCTGGTAAGTCTGTCTGAGAACAGCTTCCCTGATGTTGGGGTCTGAAATGACGACTAGCCTTCGCAGGACGAGGAACGCAGAGAGTCTCGTCATTTCGGTGTTTGAAGAATCCGACCAAACGGAGCAGACAGTCTTTACCACTTCCCGTAAAACCTTCTTGAAGGACAATATGTATGGAAGAAGAGCGAGCAACGATTCGAGCGTCATTCGTATAGTCGAGGGGTCTGAGAGGTTCTCCAGCAGATGATGGAGCGAAACGCAATGTGATTGGAGAAGTGGGCTGAGAGTGCGGAACTTCTTTGAATCTGTGGGTACTCGACTGCAGAAGTCAGCATAAGCAGACGAGCGATATTTGGACGACTAACACTTTGCCCGTGGCGTTTTCCTTAACCGGAAGATGGTGCTGGAGCACTTTCGGCACAAGCTTTAGTGCGGTGACGAGGACTTCGTGGTACACTATAAGGGTCAGAATACGATAACACGACCTCCTTGGAAGCTGAGCATACCATCGGGATCGGATATAGAGTATTTGTACGACTTTCCAGCATCATCGTTTAGATGTGCAGCGGCCCGGAAAGCGAGTACGACCTCCTTCATTGTCCTCAAAGACGAATTCTCTTCCATAGACCACCGCCACTTCTGAATGAGCTTCTTGGACACTTCATTGCTGGTGGTTTCGTCCTCATCACCGTCCTCATCAGCCTCATCAGCATCATCCTTTGATGCCTTCCCTGACTTCTGCTTCTTTCTCGGCGCATCCTCGTCCTCGCTCGCGCTGAGAGCATCAATCTCCGCCAGATCAGCCTCCTCGGCAAATTCGAGCAGCTCTGCATCATTCTCCTTCAAGTACTTGTAAAATTCGGGGTCCTTCTCTGCCAGTGCTGCCAGCTGTTCCTTGTGCGCCTCCTCATCATCGCCCGATTCGCTCTCTGCACCAGACCCGTCTGCGGCGGGCGCTGGCTCTGCCATGTCTACGTCCGAATCGTCCGAGCTGTCTTCCTCGATAGGCGTTCTTTTTCGCTTTCCTGTCTTCGTTTTCGTCGGCTTCTTGTTCATTTCGGGGACTTGGAAGCCGCCCGCGAAGAACTGGTCCATGGACATCTCTCCAAATGCGTCATCTTTCGACTCGTTGCCATTGGGCTTCTTTGCGCTATCTTTCTCGACCCCATCGGCGGGCGCATTGTCTCGAGCCCGGCGGTCCTTGCGCTTTGTGGCTATCTGCTTCTTCTGCTTAATCTTCGCAACGTCTTTCCGCCGCTTGAGCACATCTTTCAGCTTGTTCTTCTCGAACTTTTTGGTTGCCTTGCTCTGCGCCATTCTGAGCGTCCTTTCGGCTGGGCAGCCGTAAGATTGAGGAGGGGATGGGGTCTCGTGGCTTGAAGTCGAAATTCTGGAATGCCTCGAAAAAGTTCACCGGCGCCAAGATTTCAGGTGGTCCAAGCTTCATTCTCCACATGCGGCCGGGAAGGCACCACCGCGGCTCCTCTACGCAGCTTGCTCAACGCATCCATCATGTATGGAAACCGACAGTTAGCATACGCGCCAACGCCATATATCCCGCGGTCTACACTGTCCGCGACCATTAATCTCGACGAGGTACACGAGCTCCTCCGCTACGTCCGCCAGGTCCTAATCCCAGCATCATGTAGGAAGTCAAGCTGTCCACGACGAGCGCCGAACGGGATCTCTACGACTCGCTCGCAGAAATCTACAGCATCATAATCACTCTCGATGCGCTGGAAAAGGCGTACCTCAAAGACTCGATTCACGAAGCCGACTACACGGAGACATGCAGCAGGCTACTGAAGCAATACAAGTCGAACCTCACCGATGAGACGGTCGCGCGAGCATTCGGCGATCTGGAGACTTTCAAGCGGGAATGGGATGTACGTGTCTGCTGCGATCGGCTTCTCCTCCCGTGGCTAACACGGTGCTCAGATGGAATGTCCTCGAGCCACCGAACGTCTACGCGTTGGCATACCCGCAACAGTCGAACAAGGCCCTTCACATAAGCCTGCTCAGCAAGGCGACTCAGCAGATGCGACCCTCGTCGTTAATGCAACCGAGAACTTTATCACGCTCCTCGATGCCATCAAGATCGGTCTTATCGAAAAGGATACGCTGCACCCGCTCCTGGTCGAGATCATTCAAGCTGTGAACAAAGTTACGGATAAAGACTTCGAGAGCAAGGGAAAGATTGTGCAATGGCTAATCACACTCAACCAGATGAGGGCCGCAGAGAAGCTAAATGATGACCAAGCCCGGGAGTTCCAATTCGACATGGAGCAAGCATACTATGGCTTCAAGGCAACGCTGAAGAAAGACTGAGCGTCTAATACTCCCAGCGCGGGGTACAATGCGCTTTGGTCTAGATACATTGAGCGCTACAACATCGTCTATCCCTCTCGGGCTTTTTGCGGCTGTCGGTACTATTAATTGGTCATCGCGGGCCCTCGAGGCCCCATTTCGAAAGCAGAAGCCTGGGGTCGTCATTTTCGACGATTGACCAGTCGTCGTGAGAGCCTCCAATAAATTCTAGAAGCGCACGGACCACCCGATTTTTGGACCAACATCTAACCCCACCGACTATTCCACCTCCGCGAACTGGCTGAACATACCGACCCTCAAGCAATGTCGCTGCTCGACGGTATGTTGCATTTATGCTTAATTTTGCCTCTGGGCTGACGGCTGTCGCAGTATTCGATCTGCCCCAGCTTTACACTAAGCCCTCCGCCGAAGCCCTCCTCGATACGCTCACCCTGCTCACATCCGCCCCACCGTCATGGGAATGTAACGATAACGAAGAACAAGCGAAAAGGCCAAATACCTCCGGCGATAGATGGACCGCGGTGCCGAACGCCGTACAGGTCAGTCCAGAAGGTGTGACCCAGTACCTCACGAGCATCGTGAGCAGTAGTCTACGATGGATACAAGACGAAGAGGCCAAAGAACAGATATGGAATCAAGCCAGCGCTCGACTGAGCGAAAGATCCGGGCGCACCGCTATGGGTGCTATCTCTCGGAAATTTGACATACCCGCCGCAAATGGTTCATTCGAACTCAGTATCCATGAACCTGCCCTCACCGGCGACGATCTGGGCCTCAAAACCTGGGCTGCTTCCTATCTTCTAGCTAAGCGACTACATACTTTTGACTTCCTGATGCCGCATCACCAACATAGACCCCGAGTACTGGAGCTTGGGTCTGGTACCGGCTTGGTGGGTTTGGCGATGGCTGGTCTAGGCGCGGATGTTATCCTCACCGACTTGCCCAGCATCTATTCAAATCTTACGCATAATGCTCAAAGGAACGCTAAGATTGTGGAGCTAAACCATGGATCTACTCGCACCGGAATTCTAGACTGGAATAAACCCGCTTCGTGCATGTTGCCCAAGGATGCAACCAGCGCTGGCGGCGATGCTGAGGCACTCCGTACTAGATTCCGATATATCTTAGCCGCAGACTCGCTCTACTCTTCAGAGCACCCGCGCATGCTCGTGGATACCATCGACGCGTGGCTTTCCGAAGGGGAGGAAGAAAGAGTCATCGTTGAGTTCCCGTACAGAGACGCATATCTGCCGGAGATAAGAGACTTTCGAGAGCGGATGGCGAAGATTGGGCTGCATATTTTAGAGGAAGGTGAAGAGAAGGGCTACGATGATTGGGGTTGGACCGGCGTAGACGCAGAAAGAGGCGATAATGCTCTGGTGACTTGTTGGTGGTCATGCTGGGGGAGGAAACCTCAAAAGGCTGAATAGGCCAAGTCTCTCCACTCCGCTCGCATCCTTTCAGCCCGAGGGACGCCACACTGTTACGAATTGCCGGTTCTCGTGGGGGCTTCTTGCAGGACGTTGAGCTTCGATACCACGAATCATACTGCATCCGGCGCGTTTTAGTCATTCAGCATAGCGACGGCATGGTCATCAGCGAAATCGGCGCATGCGATATACCAAAACAAGATAGACGATAGACGGCAAGACAACAGTTGAGCTCCGGATAAATAGTTCGGGTAAATTCGACATCTAGATCCCACAACTGCACTCGAGGCTCGTCTCTGGGTCTAAAAGCGGCTTGCGGCGGGACCATAAGCCACGAGCTAGAGCTAACAGCTCCCATTTTTATTCTCGTCATTCCACCGTCTGATTATTTTAGCTGCACTACGGCTTCTCAATGACATCTTGCTTTTGCTTCAGACACATTTTTCCTTCCAAGAAGAAGCATTCCGAGGTGCCGGAGCAGCAGCAAGAGCAGACAGAGAAGGCGACAATGACGACACAGACAGCTACGCAGAAGGTAGAGCTACCCCACCAACCCCGCCATTGTGAGCTACACTCCGGCAGCACAACAACCATAGGCTCCAAATCACCAATTGAAGCTTGAATTTGCCTAATTACATTTTCCTTATGCTAAGATAAATGGACAGAACCCATCCTTCGTGCTTCAAGCACCCAACAAGGTCGTCTACGAAGACCGACCAGTCCCCGAGCTACCTTCACAATACGATGTCATCGTCAAACCACGATGGACGGGCATTTGCGGCTCCGACGTGCACTACTGGGTCGAAGGACGCATCGGGCCTTTTGTCGTCGAATCGCCCATGGTCCTAGGCCATGAATCGGCTGGCATCGTCCACGCGGTAGGCGACAAAGTAACCTCCCTCAAAGTCGGCGACCGCGTTGCAATGGAGCCCGGCGTCCCTTGTAGGCGCTGCGTTCGCTGCAAAGAAGGCAAATACAACCTCTGCCCGGATATGGCGTTCGCCGCGACCCCACCATTCGACGGCACGCTTGCGAGGTATTACTCCCTACCTGAGGATTACTGCTATAAGCTCCCCGAGGGCATGAGCATGGAAGAGGGTGCACTTATTGAGCCCACGGCGGTCGCGGTGCACATCACACGGCAAGCAGCTATCAAGCCCGGGGACTCGGTCGTCGTATTCGGTGCTGGGCCGGTCGGTCTGCTATGCTGCGCAGTCGCGAAGGCATACGGTGCAACCAAGGTTGTGACCGTAGACATCAACGAGGAGAGGCTGCAGTTTGCGCTCAAGTACGCAGCGAACGCAAGCTTCAAGAGCGCGAGGGTGAGCGCAGAGGAGAACGCAAAGAACATGATCAAGGAGTGCGGACTCGGCCCCGGCGCAGACGTTATCATCGACGCCAGCGGTGCCGAGCCGTGCATTCAGACGGCGATACACGCGCTGCGGATGGGTGGGACGTATGTGCAGGTACGCTCCTCCCCTTTCCTTTCTTTCCCCTTCTACATCCAACCATCATCTCGCGACTATAATCACGAGAACCCAGCTAAGGAGAACTATAGGGCGGCATGGGCAAGCCCGACATCACCTTCCCCATAATGGCCATGTGCACCAAGGAGCTCAACGTCAAGGGCAGCTTCCGCTACGGCGCCGGCGACTACCAGACCGCCGTCGACCTCGTGGCCACCGGCCGCGTCGCCGTCAAGCAGCTCGTCACCGGCAAGGTGAAGTTCGACGACGCGGAGAGCGCGTTTAGGGACGTCAAGCAGGGGAAGGGCATCAAGATTCTAATTGAGGGGCCTGAGGAGTGAGTTTGAGTTTTTACTCTCGTCTGCTTTTGCTTTTGCTTTTGCTTTTGCTTTTGCTTTGCTACGCGTTTGGGGTTTGGAGGGGGGTTGCTGTGCGTGGCGAGAGAGCGCTGGAGGGTTGGGTTGGGGCTGTGGTTGGGGCATTTATTAGATGGACAGGAGGGAAGAGTTGGGATATCAGCATCGTCTGGCTTGGACAGTTTTCTCATCTCATCTCACTTCGCTTCACGCGGGATAATGTCTAAGACCACTTTACATCTCTCGCACTTCCCACTATCCAGCTCCATCATAGATGCCCACATCCTATCGCACAAACGTTCTTCCGCCAACCCACCCGTGCACGTCACCTCTCCTACCTACTGCCAAGCCATCTAACCGCTTCCATGACAGAACCACCTCCTCCCCCGCGCGCAGCCGAGGCCACCTCAAGCGCAAAAGCGCCTCGCAAACCAGCACCCCGCCGACGAAAAAGTGAGCGAACAAGTCCGAGAGAAAAGCGAGCAAGTGACATGACGTTAGCTCGGGCAAGGCAAATAAAAAAAAAAGGGAGTCGGAACGCAAGGCTGGATTAGGCGAGGTGAGGCTGCTAAGCGGAGGAGGTGAAACCCGCAACGCGTGAGGGAGGTTAGCCTCAGACATGTGCACGCGCGTAGGTAGGCTGCCGCACGCAATGCATGAGGCATAATTCCCTGGATTCTGGCAAATTTCCACAATTCTGTTACTGCGCGAGTGAGTGCATTCTTTGCGTGGCGTGTGTGTGTGAGGGGAAGCGCTCAGGGCTAGTGAAGTGAGCATGTTAGCGGTTCATGACATCGTTCCAGTAACGGGGGAGAAAACGAGTGGATATTTGGTAGCACTGGTTTGATTGATATTTGCTTGCTTGCTTGCTGCGAGGTAGACAAGTAGCACGCTGCGAGAGAGAACTATTACCACAGTTCGTAGTTAAAAGGCGTAGCGTATTGCTGAGATGCGTCAAAAGGAAAGCGCTCCGCCCCGGTCTTTCTTTCGTTCGTTCGTGCCGCCAAAAAAAACGCCTCCGCTGCCGTAACGTAGCGGATCATGGTCGAAAAAGGTTGGTATCGAGAAATCGGGAAATGGGGTTGAGATGAGATCGAAGAGGTAATCATCCACGTGGAACTCCGTCTTGCGAGAAAAGGTCGTGCGAAGTGAGTTAAATTGGAGTGGAGGGAAACGTCTATATGGTCCGTCGAGCGGTGGAGCCGCGCTTGGGGAGAGTCCAGGGTTCGGGGCAGACAACCTGATATGGAGTCAGCCTGGGTTGAGATCAGATGAATTATGCAGCACGTACCTCGCCTTCGCTGTATGCCCAGAAGTACGCAATCATGCCGACAATATAGTACAGACCGGCATTGGTACCCTGGTATATCAAGAGGGCAACGAGAGAGCTGAGGGGGTAGATAATGAGGCGAGCTTCGATGGAGCGATGCAATCCAGAACCGGCGAGCATTCCGAGCGGCCACTCCCATGCGAGACCGACGACACCCATGATGACGTTGACGACTTGAAGGATCGGTATGGGCTTAACGCCGCCATCGAGATTCTTGGTCAGGAAGTCCCAGAAGATCTTGGGCCAGAAGAAGGCTTCGATTGCCGCGCAGATTTGGTCTGGATATATGTGAGTCCTGAGGCTTCCGTCTCAAATCGAAGGTATCGACTCACAAGCAGCAGCCGTCAGCACGATGAGGCGCGCCCAGTGGTTCTTGATTAGCTTCCCCATAGCTCTGGTCGAAAGGAATGAATTAAAAGAAAGGACGAGGTAAACCGACCCGGCGGTGGACGAAGCGAAGAGAAGGGAAGGTGGTATAACGACTGTGGGAATCGCGCAGCGAGCTACCAGTAGCTACGACGAAAGAGCATCTGGCAGCAGCGGCGGGCGCAGGGTTTTGTTATACCAGGTGTCGAGGCAGGTCGTCACGGGCCAGGTAACGGAGTAGCGAGTTAAGCAAGCGGCGATCGCACGAGACTCAGGCACGGGTGGAGCGGTGCGGCCGGCGTGAGTTAGATTGCGGGCTGAGGCAGTGCGGAGGCAGTCCTGCGACGACAGCGGGCGAGGGGCTCAGGTATCGTGGAGGCAGCGACGGGAGGGTTTTGCTACGGCAAGCGTGTCACGACGATAGAAGAGGAGGAGAGCGGTGCCGTAAATGTAGAGACACGTTATGCGCCAGGCCCGCGCTGGTCGGAGGGGTCTGGGATGGGCCTGTGAGCAGCCGCCGGGGGACCCCGCAGCAGCGCCGTCGCGCGGCTGATTGGCTGCGCGGGCAATGCTGATGCATGCGATGTGCCATCCTGTCCAGCCTCTTTGCAGCATCCTGGCGTCGTGCTGCAGCCACCAGCTCTGATCCCGGCGGCTCGGCTGCGTCCGGTACTACTGCAGAGCCTATCAGTGCGGCGCTTCCCCCTCTTGGCGGCCGTGGCTTCGAGAAGACGAGTATTGCGCCGTCACGTGGCGTGCCAATCGGAGGGGTCTGGGTGCGCTGCGGTGGAGCGATGCTTTGGTGATGTCCGGCTCGACAATAATCCTTCGTGCTGCCATCCAGAAGCCCTGCCAGGCCGCCAACGTGCTGATGCAAAGTGAACTCGCTTTCGCGGCTCTCGGCACCGTATTTGCCTGAGTGATTTATCGCGCCGGAGACAGTGGCTCGCGAGATGCCATGCCGCCATTGGCCGGCGCCCGGATGCCTCAGTCCCGGTTTAGGAAACGCCTCAGGATACACAAATGGAGCGCTTTCGGGCAGCCGACAGGTCGTCCGGGATGCTGTCTCTGACGTCTTCTCCTGCGAACGGCAGCCGGGAGTCCTGAGGAATCATTGCAGGAGCGATCGATGATCATCAAACAACGTCGTACGACAAAGTTTACCGCAGAAGCTGCACGCTGCCGCACCGCCGTCATGCCGCGGGCCCGGATGTCGACGTCTGAGGCATGAATCTCGAGCTTGAGTCGGTGCTGGCATCCGCGACAGCGGGCTGCAGAAAGCTTGACGTGCTTTCTCAAAACAAAGTGGGCTGATACTGGGAGAGTGTCGTACGACGTTGTTTGCTGCAACGGCTGTCATGGCTGGGAAATGCTAGGATGGCGAACGCGTGGAGATGGGGAATGCGGCTTGTATCTGCTGTGTAATAGATGGCAGCCTCAAACAATGGCCTGATGTTGTTTTGAGACTGCAGCGTCCTCAGATGCAGCCCGCTCGCAGAGGGTGACGACATCGGGGTCCTGGGTGGTTGCTTCCTAATCGGGAAGTGCACGATGGTCGGGGAAGGCGCGATGCTCGATATGCCAGCCAATCCCGCCGTCTTTCGGCCCACGGGACTGCCACTGTCAATACCGTATGAGCAGACAGCAGCCTGTCCGCTAATTGCTTCCAAGGTTCACAGACTAGATCACAGTACGTGGATGCAGTCGTCACTGGCGATAGCACCAAGGCGGGGCTTGTTCCCATTCCGTCCCCTTCTCACATCAACCACCCCCAGACCGACGATTTGCTTTTCAACTTGGCGTTCTCTACCCTGCACCGGCTCTGGTGCAGTACCTATCGATAAACCTACACGACTCACGGCCGCCATTCCTGGGCCGCCTCGGCGGAGTCGTCACGCATGGCTCGTCTGCGTCAACCACTGCAATGGCCACATATCCGTCCAGCACGAGCATGCTGCAGTTCGCTCGCTCTATCACGGCCCTAAGGCACGCCTCGTGGAGGGCATCTGATAACGACGCATGCCGGCGGTGGGTCGAGATATCGGCTTTCGCCCGCGTGGTCGTGTACCACTGCGATGGCAGTCGACGATGAGTGGCAGACGTCCCAAAATAGGCCGGGATAGCACTGCACAGGCTCGGGATCGCACCGCTCACCGCCGGCGCTCGCAGGCTGCGGGGGCATCTGCCCGCTAGCGGGGGCCCTGAGCGCTTCGAAGCCCGAAGAGATTGGCTCAAACGGTGCCGCCGCGCCCCAGCTCCCAGCCCCCGGCCCGCCCGGTGCTACCAACCACAGCGCCGAGTGGCTTCACGAACATCGCCCTCTGTACGCTCTTCACGCCTCGGCGCGTCCAGAAAGACAGCAGCCGACCGAGTTCCTGCACGCCTGCGCTGTGGATCCGTGCAAGGGGCCGCCCGTCCAAGACCGCAACGCCGGTGGCGAGAGTACTTACAACACCCGCTGCATACTGTCCACCACCACTTCTTCACCATTGCAGAGCGCATCCGCTGTCTTTTGCCTGTGACTACCCAGAGGTACCGCTATTTCGCCTCAGTAATTCATCCACGTCCTTGCGCGCACCGACCCTGTCCCCGTCAGGCCCTCACACGTGGACTGTCTCAGCGGACCCCTGCGTATCAGCATAGATCTCCTCGAAAACCTCAGGACACCGCCGAAAGCGACCTTGCCAGCGGAAAATCGATTGCCTTCGTAAACGCAACGACTCAGGCACGGAATTGCGCAATCTGCACACCGGTAGAAGCTACAGTCAACAATCTGCCTCCATCTGAACTCGCACACGACGAGAGCACCACCAACACCCGTACTCGCTCCGGCGCATAACTGCGCATTGCCCACGGAGAGCGGCCTGGGCTTCCCGAAGAGTCAGCACGCTACAGAGAAAAATGGTTCTGTGCCTGGCGCTTCAGGTTTGAGACGCTCCTCATACATTTGGCGCGCATCGCATAGCCGCACGCCCCTCGATACCCCTCGACAATCCACCTCCTCCGCCCAGGCTCCATCAGGTTTCGCGCCGCTTCATCTGTGCCTGACTCCAGCCTTTTCCGGAGCCTGCAAATTGTCATCCAACATAGTCCATCTTCTATACAGCAAACGACCAGGGCTGCAGTTTGAGCCACGCCCGTTCCGAGCGAGCCTGTCGGTTTCATCACAGTGTGCCGCTCCTCCAAACTCGCACGGCTCATCCGAGATCCACCTGATCTTCGCCCTAGCCACTAGCGAGCCCAAAAGCTTACCCTCTAATAACCCTTGGTTCCCTGGCCGCCTGGGGCGTCATCTCTACCTCCGCTCCCTCACAACACACCACACCACTCCCTCCACCGTCCCTCGACGCCGACATTCTTTTCTTCGATTCGTATCTGGCTGGCCGGGTTGAACTTCGACTGGATTCCCTCTTTTCCGGTCGACGTTCGCATTCTTCCAACATACGCTCTTTAATCCGTTGTTCTAATCACCGTTGAACGGCCGGCCTGCTGTGTACTCGATTGATGCTTTGCGCCGCCTTGAGGATATAGAGGCCTGTTATTATTATCGTCGCGCAATAGGCCATCGTCATCATGGGGCAGCAATCTGTATGGCATGGCTTCTTTACGCCGAGGAAGCTCATCTTCCACTTTCTGTTTTGGGGCTTCCACTTTGCAATTTTCGGCATCGGATGGTAAGCCTCTGCCTTAGCATCTCGGCAGGCACGCGATACTAACTGATCGCAGGTGGAAACAGGCCGCGGACATCCGTCTAGCTGCGCTTAACGCTCTCCAATTCTCCGTCTGGACCTCTCGGGGTGCCGGTCTGGTACTGTCCGTCGACACCATGGTCATCGTCTTGCCGATGTGCAGGAATATTCTCCGCCATATACGGCCAAAGATCAGGTGGTTCCCGCTGGATGAGTCTATGTGGTTCCACCGACAAGTCGCCTATGCCATGCTCTTCTTCACTGTCATCCACACCGCAGCGCATTACGTCAAGTAAGTTCTGACTAGCGATGAGGGCTGACCAGATCTGACCTTCTACAGCTTCTTCAATGTCGAGGTAACCCAGGTGCGACCGGAAACTGCGCTAGAGATCCACTATACTCAGGCTGGTGGCATTACTGGACACATCATGTTGCTCTGCATGCTGCTCATCTATACTACCGCCCACCACAGGATCCGACAGCAGTCTTTTGAGACTTTCTGGTACACGCACCACCTCTTCATTCCGTTCCTGCTTGGTATGTACACGCACGCCACCAACTGTTTCGTGCGCGATACCGCCAACCCCTACTCTCCTTTCGATAAGGAAGGCTTCTGGACCCATTGTATTGGTTACGAGGGCTGGCGATGGGAGTTGTTTGGAGGTGGCCTGTACCTGTTCGACCGTCTGTATCGCGAGATCCGCTGCAGGAGGCAGACTCAGATCGTCAAGGTCGTTCGTCACCCGTACGGTAGGTGTTTTCAGTATATCCTTCTACTTTCCCGGTCTGACAAGTGCTAGATGCCGTCGAGATCCAGTTCACCAAGCCCAGCATGAAGTACAAGCCCGGACAGTGGCTTTTCCTCAACTGCCCAGACGTCAGCTACCACCAGTGGCATCCGTTCACCATCACCTCCTGCCCGCAGGACCCGTACATTTCCGTCCACGTTCGTCAAGTTGGCGACTTCACCCGTGCTCTCGCCGATGCTCTAGGAGCCGGGCAGTCGCAGTCCAAGCTCTACGACGAGCTCGATCCCATGGGAATGTACGAGATCGCGCTGCAGCATGGCCAGAGGATGCCCGCTCTCCGCATCGATGGGCCCTACGGAGCGCCCGCCGAGGATGTCTTCGAGAACGAAATCGCCGTCCTCATCGGTACTGGTATTGGTGTCACACCTTGGGCGTCTATCCTCAAGTCCATTTACCACCAGCGCCTGAGCCCGAACCCGCCCAAGCGTCTCCGTCGCGTCGAATTCATCTGGGTCTGCAAAGACACTAGCTCCTTCGAATGGTTCCAGACGCTGCTCTCCTCGCTTGAAGCCCAGTCCATGGGAGGCGCCGACGGCGACCAGTTCCTGCGCATCCACACCTACCTCACGCAGAAGATCGACGCCAACACGGCCCAGAACATCGTCCTCAACTCGGTTGGCACGGACAAGGATCCGCTCACTGAGCTCAAGTCGCGAACCAACTTTGGCCGTCCGGACTTCCAGCGCCTGCTCTGCGGTATGCGCGATGGCATTATCGACCGGACGTATATCGGCGGTTTGGAGAGCACGCTCAGAACCGATGTCGGTGTGTACTTCTGCGGTCCGAATGTGGCGGCGCGCGATATCAAGAAGGCGTGCAAGCTGGCGAAGTGCCAGGAAGTCAACTTCAAGTTCTGGAAGGAGCATTTCTAAACTAAACAACCCCCCCACTCCAGAAAATGTATGTCTACGAACTAGAGGCGGAAAGCAGCTTTTGGCAGGGGTAAGGGTAAGGGGCAAGGGACTTGAACCGGGTGTATGGAACTGTGTATGTGTGGTATGTGTGGTTGGTTTTTTTGGGGAACCCAGCAGGGCTGGTGCAAAACGCCAGGCTCCCTCTCGGCGGCCCAGGTCTTCAATTGGAAATACCTACTACAACCCCTTTTTTTCTCCTTAACTTTTGGATGTGTATTTGGTCTTGTTCGGTTTTTTTTTATGAGCAGAATCGACATTTGGCGGTCGTAAAACTGTCCGTTATTGCATCAGTCGGTCCGCTCCGCTCGAGTTCTCCGCATAGCCCGCATAGCAAATCTACCACCTGCAAGTCTCTCTTCCCGCGTCTAGACTATCCTAACGCATACCTCACAAATCCCAGCCCAGCCCAGCCTCAGAACATGCCGTCCCACCCGAATCCCGATTCCGAGTTATGTCCTCCCTTAACCCTCCCCCCTACTCCCTCCCTCGTCCCGATTCCGAGTCATCTCCTCCCTCCTCCCCCTTCTCCCTCCCTCGTCCCGAGTTATCTCCTCCCTGTCCCTCTCCGCAGGTCCTCCGCAGGTGCTCCGCAGGTAAACCGAGCCAGGCCCGAAAGCTTCTCCCAGGCCAAGCTAGGCCAAGCCGCCGTGACGCCTGCCAGCCAAATCTTGACACAGAGCCTCTTTGCTAATTCCCCGGGCGCGCGCTCGGGCTTGCTCGGGCTTGCGCCGGCTTGGCTGCTTCCGGTGGGGTGACTGAGGGACTGACTGAGGGACTGAGGCAGAGGGGGAGGTGGTGTGAAGAGGGGTGTAGGGGTGTTGTGAAACGTGGGAGGGTTGGGAGTGGAGGGGGTGCCGTGTTGCCGGAGGGAGGGAGGGAGGGAGGGGGAAGAGAGGGTAAGGCAGCACGTGAGGGGAGAGGGGAGATGGGAGGATGAACTAAAATGTGGCTTTTGCTGGTGTTGATGTTGGTGTCGTCGAGATGCAGATGCCACGATAGCGGGTAAGCTAAGGTAGCACGAACACGCTCCCCGCACCGACTGCAAGACATGCAGACATGGCTGTCGAAAACGCCAATTACTATTTCCACGGTGCTGTGCTGGGAATATAAAATGTCCAATCTATCTAGTACATAGTGCGTTGTGGTCCAGACCGCTCGTCGGCCAATCATTCCTTCGAATCCTGGTTGAGTTCCTTCGAATCCTAGATCCATCCGATCGATCATCTATCTTAGTCTAAACTAGCGCGCGACTACTCTCCTCTCCTCTCCTCTCCTCTCCTCCACACTCTCCCAGCCAGCGCCATCGCCATCAACAAACCCTCCAACTCCAGCACGCAGATCCCAACACCCACCAAACACCCCTACTAGCTCCCGCCCACCCGTCCGCTGCGCAGATGCGGCGAGTGCATGTCGTACACCACACACACATACATTACACACACGATCGGTGACGGGGGTCCGCGTTGGTATTGCGTGCATGCGGCGCAGTCGTTCGTCCCCCCTCCGTACAGTAGGTAAATTGCTACGGGTTCCCAATATATTGGGTCTGGGGCAGGATTGTTGGTTGGGGCTGCGGGTTTGCGGCGCAGCAGTGCTGGCTGACGGACCGGGGGAGTGGGACTGGGTGGCGGAAGGGTGGCGAAGTGCTTGGAGGGCGGGATGCAGGAATGGGAATTGGGAGGTGTGTCTGAATGGAATTTGGTTGTTTAGGGATGAGTGGTGATGGTTGCTGTCTAGAAGGCGGCGGCGGGGAGTGGCAGGGACGCAGATGGGTGAGGGCCCGGCGCCTGATGAAGCTGGCTCAGAGCGCTGTGTGTCCAATCATTTCTGGCTTGAGGCTGAGGCTGAGGCTGGGGTGGTTCCACGTGGGAGTTAAATTTACTGGTGTGGAGTAGTTGGTGGATGGGAGGACAAAGGCCGGCGCATCGCTGAGGCTGAGGCAACAGCGTAGGTTGCACAATAACCTCATGAGCCAGGCTGATCGAGATGCGAATGTGGAACGCGGGAGTACGTGTAGCATAGCATGAGGTAGACAAAGATTTTTCCTGATTTTAGCACGTTGTATAGTCGTACAGATTTTTTGAAGCATTTAAGCATCGATGTGAATATATAAAATTAAATTCTGACGATATCGCAACCAACTACTTAAAACGATGAAAGAAAAAACCCAAAGACATCATATCCATATCTCTCTATGCCCCTCTCACGAAAAAAAGAGCAGACTCTCATTCCCACCAGTGCGGCTTGACTTCTCATCTAGCCTAACTATGCTGCTATCCAGCAGACCTCACTAACCCACTCACTCGGTTTAGCAAAACTTCCTTCCCCTCCCTTCTCCAGTCCCCTCACACTCAAATCACACAAAGTAACATTTCCACCATCCCTTCCATCCTCCACTAAACACCTTCCTCCCATCCCCAGAACACAAACATTCCCTTCCACTCAACCATCCACCCATCAGTGGAGCACTACCAAGGAAGACGCTGTAAACCACCCCACCCCACAGCGGCGGCGGATACAATCCCAAACGAAACATCCCCATTCAACCAGCCAGCCAACACACCCCCCTCTTTCGGCAGGGCAATTGCACACTCTTCCACGGCCGCCCACGCCCTCAAAGCCACCCCGCCCCACCCACCATGCCCATCCACCTGGGCGCTTGCTCTAACAAGATCTGCCCTACCTGCCCTACCCTGCCCTACCCTACCTCCCTGCACTGACGCCTAAAAGTAGCAACCCGCAGTGTGGTACAGAAATAGAACTAGACGGAATGCCGCCGTTTGTTTCTATTCTCATCCGTATGTTTCGTTTGCTTGATTGATCGGTAGGTGAGTAGTTAGTCCTTTGTTCAATCGGCGGTGCGTTGTTAGGAATAGAGTGGAGTGGAGTAGACTCGCTCCTCCCATGTACAGGCGGCTCCATAAGACCGTGCAGTCACTTCCTCGAGGCTGGATGGCATCGAGATCGAAGCAATATAGCACAGTTCGCAAGGCATCTAGCGGTTTGTGTGCTTCTCGTGCGAGATGCATTCATTGTTTGATCCTTCGACGCGGCCGTACTGATAAGAGTGGCGTAAGGCCAGAGAGCAGTAGACGTGGTTTGTCTTCTATTAAACATGCAACAAGATAGAATATATCCTAGGGTGCCTCATGCTATCCCATCGATCCGGCGAGTCTCAAGCGCCATCTAAGTATCCCAAGTCCGAGACCCAGCCATGCCAGCCTGCAAGACACTATACCACAACGCCGATCCAATGCGACCCTGTTTATTTCGTAATCCCAACAAGTACGCCTAAGAAGTTTTGCTACGGCGGAGTGAGACCTCACAGCCTACTCCTCCGTCTCGTTGTTCCAGATCTCGACCTCCTTATTCTCTAGCTCCTTCATCTTCTCCTCCGGGAAGATTGTCTCGGAAGGCAGACCCGTCTTCCCGAAGTTAACGACAGGTCCTATTGTCTGATTCCACTGGGTCTTCCTCTCCATAAGGGTCCTGATGGGCTCACCGACACCTGGCCTGCTGATACCTGCGTTTGGTACGGGATGGCTGCCACCACCGGCACCACCAGGTCGTTTGGTCTGCTTCTTGCCCTTGCCGATGTTGCGGTTCCGCTTGAGATACGCAGCGTTGAGCTGGTTATCTAGATCGTCCGCGATGGTGTTGTATTCTTGCTGGGCTATACGTTCTTCTGTGAGCTCCAAGAGTCGCTGTTTCCTCGCCCCGTTTACGATGGACTGTTTTCGGAGTTCGTTCTGCAGGAAGCGGAGGCGGGCGGCTACTTCGTCGTCGAAGTGGGAGTCGTACGCTGCTGTTTCTGTGTCCGCGTCGGAGAGCATGCCATAGTGTTTGAGCTCCATGAGCATGCGGTCTTCGAGAGATGCGTAGTCTGTCCTTCCGTTCGCTGGCGGCGCCTTCCAACCCGGTTGCAAGAATTCCGGGAGCTGGGCTGCTGCGGGCAAAGAGTTGCTGTTCGTGGTGTCAGCCGGTGCGCCGGCACCTTCATCAATGTCCATCGCGTCGCCATTGACTCCGTTCGCTTCGTTGGAGCTGCTCGAGTTACCGCGACCTTCAGGGCGCAGTGTCTGAAGTAGTCTTTGGAGCAAGGGCCCAGCGGAGACATGGTCCGTTTCTAGGAGGTCATCTGCCATGTCTTCGTACGACCCTCGCGCTTCGTTCGGGGGGAGGTGGTTGTTCGTGTCGATGTGCATCTGGCCATCTTCTTCTGCCCATATTTCCTTGTAGTGTCTGTTTCCACGGCGAGGGAGGACAAAGGGGCCGACTCGATCTCCCCTCTCCTTGAGGAATGCTACGTCCTCCTCGGTCAAGGGCCGTATATAGGGCTCGACGTAGTTTGCAAAGACGGTAGCATTCACCTGAGATGCTGGCTTTGCGTTGGAGAAGTCTTTGTCTGGAGGCGTGCCGGCGGTGTAGTCTTTAAGATCGTCGCAGGGATATTCGGCAACACAGTATATCTCCTTGATTTCCTCCTCTGTCATGCCGGGTGTGATGTCGCGGATGTGATAGATGGTTGGGTCGTCGAATTTGGAGGGATCGGCGCCGAAGGTCTGGAATTGAGGAATCGTGGGCGCGGGTGGAGGCTGGTGGGACGCCTCAGAGATGCTAGGTGAAGGCGCATCTGCGGGGCCAGTGCCGGTTGCAGAGGGCGGCGCCTGGGATATGGGCGAGGATATTGTCGAGGAATTATCTAGACGCGGAGTCAGAGCGAGATTCTTTCTCGAGTGGGGTCGCCTTCTAGGCCTTTGGTTGTTCGACATGGTTGTCTCGCGGCCGAGGGTGGTGTTGGGTAAGTTCAAGGGGCATAAAATAGCTCCATATAGAGCAGCTATATGGGATGTGAAAGTGAAAGGAGCAGGCACAATAGCAACTCACCTTTGTGGACGTCGACGCCATCTTGCCTGGCAACGCCATGAGCGCCTACTGCAAGCGGGCGGTCATCGTCAGGCGCCCATTTCTTACCTATCTTCTTCACTTTGTGCTTTCGCTCCTCAGACTCCTTGTGGTCCGGCCTCTCCCTCTCTCGCTCATGCGAAGGCCGGTTCTTCTTGAGGCTCTGCAGCTCCCTCAGCGCCGCATTGGACACGTCACAGCGCTTCTGGACGTTGGCTAAGACTCTATTCTCTATCGATTCCCTCATGCTGATCAGAGCGTGGGCAGAGGGTACCTGTTGGGTGCCGGGCCCTCCGCGGTCTAGGATCTCTTCAACGGTGACATCACATGGCTTGGAGAGGGCGGTCAAGGGTTTGCTGAAATAGGATGCGGTCGTGGATGACGGCTCGACAGAAGCGCGCACATGGGGCATCGGCGTGGTGTTCCGGCTTCGTGGCGCGCCAGCAATCTTAGAACCAGGCTTTGCTTTCCCCTTGCTGCTGGTGTTCTTCGACATATCGACGTATTGGGGCGGCGCGACGTGAGGAATGCGGTGGGGTCGGAGGCAGGATCGCGGTCATGGGAGGGCGGCGCTTGTCGCCGGCAGCCGGGAGACGACACAATTACAAGCGGAAATACAAGAGTACACGGCTGCAGCAGCGAGCGTTGAGGTCTTGCGTGCTGCGGTGGATGCGCGTTGGGCGGTGCGGATGTTGGCGACGGCATTCACTCGCGGAGACGCTGGGAAGGGGCCATGGACGCGCATGGCCCGAGCGCACATTGGGCGCCAAGCAGCAAGGCTTCGACATGACGAAAAGAGCAAGCGGGGAAGGGGCAACCAGGAGGGCCAACCTTGGAATCGATCATGGGACCCATCGTTGCCCACGGGCTCTTCTGGAAGACAGCCAACATCACTATCTTCCGTCGAGCGATGTACCATAGTCGTGCGTAATCCCGTCGCAGACTCCAGCGCGACGCACAGGCGGTAGCACCGAAACAAGCTTTTGCTAAGCTTTCCCGATCCTAGGCGCTCATGCCTCGTCCCATCCCGGCCCCTCCAGCCTCCGCATAATCATCACGCCCACTCCTCGCTCGCTGCCCCCTCTTCCGCATCTGCACCGTCTTTTCGCTCTCTGCTCTTTGCTGTGCGACCGTGATCTGAATGCTGCGCGCCCTCTCGTCCTTTCCAGAATGCACCGCGCCCAGCCCACAGCTGCATTTCTTTGATCCCGGGCTCGCCCACCATGAGTACGTCACCCTCCAGTCCGAGCGCTTCCGCTTCCTGCGCATCCTCGTTGGGGCCATGCTGACCCTCACGCGCAGCTGCCCAAAGTATTGGCATATTCACTATCGCCTTCCCCGACCCGTACTCGATAAACTACTACAACGATAGATTCGTCACTCTTGCAGTACGCGCCCCAACAACTTCGAGCCTCTTCAAGCAGTCCTAACGCTAGTCATCTTCAGCCAAACGTCTCCTTCCAATACCCTATAACGAGCAACATCCAGACGCTGTCATCAAAAGATGTTGAGCGCGGCAACGATCCGTATGGCATCCTCTTCGTGCCCGACCTCCGCTCGGATGACTGCAAGAAGTCTGAGCTGGAGTACGTACCCGCAAACGCCACTCGTTTGAACAACTTGCCCTCCGATTCCGACTACGCCCTCATTGCATTCGCTCCCTGGTTCTCGCCGCCATGCATGATCGAGTACTTCCAAGCTGCGCGCACATCGCCCGTCAAAGCCTTCCTCGTCTACCAGCCTGGTACTAGCAACACTATGCCGCCTGTAATGAACGATGCGTCGTGGGGTCTCGGTGACGGCGGAAGCTGGAAAGTGGACAATAAGTTCCCTACATATGTTCTTGCGTCTATTAGCGGTGGTATCATCGCGGAGCAGTTGGGTCTATACTCGGGAAACATCACGGATGCGCCCGATGGCGAGGAGCTAGCCTCCGAGTTAAGTCCTACAGACTATGTGCGGCTATGGGCTACTGTCAATACCGGTAAGTGGAATATAAGCTGAGAATGCGTATGGCTGATGGTATCAGACCCGGGAAGCCAGCTCCCCAGCCTCTGGGTCTTCCTTGTCATCGTGCTGGGTCTCCTGATCATCGTCATCGGCGCCACCTCAGTGATGATGCATCTCGTGCAGAGAAGACGGCGGAACAACCTTAGACACCGCGTCGTCAACGGCGAGGTGGATCTAGAGGCTCTCGGAGTGAAGCGATTGACTGTCCCGCGACAATATCTCGAAAAACTACCTTTATATACATATAGCGCGGGCCCGGAGGACGCGGAAAAGACGACTCCGCAGGTTCCGGCACAAACTCGCAATCTACCCTCTCCCACAATCGACGCCGAGACCGGACAGAAAGCGGCACCACTCAGCCGTCGACCGTCCGCCCCGACTGCTCCTACCACAATCACCGTAAACGGGCCCACCTTTTCGCAGTCCACTTGTCCTATCTGTCTCGACGACTTCGAACCCAACGAGTGCCAGGTACGAGAGCTTCCTTGCCGGCACATCTTCCACGTCGACTGCATCGATCCATTCCTTCTCAGCAACTCGAGTCTTTGCCCTATGTGTAAGACAAGCGTTTTACCTGTCGGCTACTGCCCTCCGAGAATAACGAATGTTATGGTCCGTCGGGAACGAATGATCAGGCGGATGCGTGCACGCAGTGCGACGACTGCGGCAGCCACCGAGGGACAACCGCCGCCTTCGTCTACAACCATGAGCCACCTTCCTGGAGTGCTCGGATCGTTAGGTAGTCGCATAGGTGGCCGAAGGTTCTTCAGTGCTCCGGTGACGTCCCAGTCACAGCAGACAGATATTGAAATGGCTGGAGCTATTCCGGCACCGACAGCGTCCAATCCCACTGCTGGAGCAACTGCGGCGCCAGAGTCTGCTCCTGCAGCAGCCCAAACCCAATCAAGCGGCGCAGCAGAAGACTCCCAGCCTCCTTCATCTTCCGGCAATCGGCGAGAGTGGGCACGGCAGCGTGCTATGGCGTTGCTTGGGAATCGGTCGGTACCAGGCGAGGCTGAAGACGACGATAACACTGGTCCTCGCTGGAAGCGGGGCCTACGGAAGATCTTCCCGGGGTTTAGGTAACCTGTTTCTTTCTTTCAAAGATACCACAAACCATCTAGGGACGGACGGCATCTTGGTTATGAACTGGGAACGTGTACTTTATCGCAAGGCGTCCGGTGCTTATGATTTTCGGCGGCATCGCGTTACGGGGAAGGCGACTTCAGGAGGGTTTCAAATGTTGGCGAACTTCTAATTTTCTTCATGTCAATGGTTCCTGTACACGCTGATCGATGGCAGTTTTGGTAAATAATTCGTCGCACTCTCTTCTGTCGATCGAACACCACTATGCATCGCACGGGGTGTCATTAGCATCTTTCAGCACTATGCTTTTCCCAGCCACCCGCTCCTATCCGCTGCATCCGTGGGTCTCGAACGATCACTAAGCCCAATCCTTCAATCCGCCCGACGCACACATGGCCCGAGGCTGCCATTTCAACACCACAGCTGACATCGTGAGATGCGCATCCATGTACAGCCACCGGAAAATTCTTGCAACGCGAGTGGATCGCTGTCGGGGCTAAATGGCCCGCGGCCTGCAGATGCGGCGTCTTCGGCTTCCTATTTGTGGAGATTCCTGTGCCTCAGACGCTAGTTACGACGATGGAGGGGTAGCTTGCATGCACCACGGCTGCAGTGCGGGTATGTATAAATGCGTCTGCGTCTGCAGGGTGTTGTGATCGTCGCGGAATTTTTTGTCTAGGCATTTCTTCGATTGAGCTTTTGTCAATTGTTCTTTTCTCGATTGCCGCTTCTTGATCTCTCTCCCAATTGCGCCGAATTGGACTCAAGGAGCTGTAGGAGGGGTTCAAGATGAGCACGACCGCAACGGAAGTCAAGCCCACCAAGGCAAACATTGGCGTCTACACGAATCCGAAGCATGAGCTGTGGGTCGCAGAAGCACAGCCGAGCCTGGAGGAAGTGGAAAAGGGAGGGGACTTGAAGGAAGGAGAAGTCCTATTGAACGTAAAGAGCACTGGCATCTGCGGCAGCGACATACACTTCTGGCACGCTGTACGTCCTCTCCCTATTAACCTCTCTTCTCGGACATACACCCGTCCTCCGACCGCCCAGCAGCTAACCCCTCCAACCCCCAGGGTGCAATAGGTCCCATGATCGTCGAAGACACGCACATCCTCGGCCACGAGTCCGCCGCCCTCGTCCTCGCCGTCCACCCCTCCGTAACCACCCTCGCCCCCGGCGATCGCGTAGCCATCGAGCCCAACATACCCTGCCACGCCTGCGAGCCCTGCCTCACGGGCCGCTACAACGGCTGCGAGCGCGTGCTGTTCCTGTCCACGCCGCCCGTCGCCGGCCTGCTGCGCCGCTACCTCAAGCACCCGGCCGTTTGGTGCCACAAGCTGCCGGCCAATCTCTCGTACGAGGACGGCGCTCTGCTCGAGCCGCTTAGCGTCGCGCTCGCCGGCCTCGACCGCGCAGGAGTCCGCCTTGGCGACCCCGTCGTCGTCTGCGGCGCCGGCCCCATCGGCCTCGTCACCGCGCTGTGCTGCAGGGCTGCTGGCGCTGCGCCCCTCGCTATCACGGACATCGACCCGGGCCGCCTCGCCTTCGCCGCGGAGCTCATCCCGGGCATCCTCACACATAAAGTCGAGCTCAGCGACTCGCCCGAGGACTTCCGCGCCGCCGTCGTGCGGCTCATGGCCGGCGTCGAGCCCGCCATTGCCATGGAGTGCACGGGCGTCGAGTCCAGCATCTGCGGCGCCATCCACGCCGTCAAGTTCGGCGGGAAGGTGTTCGTCATCGGCGTCGGCAGGAACGAGATGACGATCCCGTTTATGCGGCTGAGTACGCGCGAGGTCGATCTGCAGTTCCAGTACCGCTATGCGAATACGTGGCCCAGGGCGATAAGGCTGGTGCAGAATGGCGTTGTGGATTTGAGGAGGCTGGTTACGCATCGGTTTGGGCTGGAGGATGCGGTCGAGGCGTTTAGGACGGCGAGTGATCCGAAGACGGGCGCTATTAAGGTGCAGATTCAGAGTTTGGATTAGGGGGTAGATTTGGTCAAGGTGGTAGAAGGATGCGTGCTGACCGTGCTGGGGAGTTGGATAGATGGGGTGGCACATAGAAGGAAAGAACACCTGGATCTGCTTTAGCATCATGATGTTGCATAGACAATGGAAATACACGCTCGTCATGGAAGTTCCGTTATTCATACTTTACAGGGCCATATCTGCTCCTATCTCATAAGCTTGCTTGGAGCATCTCATTCTCCTCACAGCTTCGCAACATCCTGCTTTCCTCTACCTAGTCACGACTTGTAGACGTGGATGACATGCGCGTTCATGAACGCCAGCAGACCCGTCTTACCCCACTCGCCGCCAATACCCGACTCCTTGTGCCCGCCAAAGGTAGCCTGCGGCGTAGGCTTCTCCCACGAGTTTACGAACACGCTGCCGGCCTCCAACCGTCGCGCGACCTTCGCCGCCTTCTCGACGTCCTTGCCCCACACGCACGCACCGAGGCCTGTATTAGTGTTATTCGCGCGGGCGACGACCTCGTCGATATCGGACCACGGCTGCGTGGGCACGATAGGGCCGAAGGGCTCCTCGGCGATGATACGCGAGTCGTTGGGCGGGTTGTCGATAATAGTGGGCTGGATGAAGAAGCCCTTCGAGGCAGCGATGTCGGGCTCGCCGGCGGCGAACTTGTACCCCTTAGCCTTGCTGTCTGCGAAGAAGCCCTTGACCTTCTCGTACTGCATGCTGTTCTGGATGGGGCCGAGCAGGTTGTCGCCGTCGTCGGGGTTGCCGACCTTGATGGTCTTGGTGAAGTTGACCATCTCCTGCAGGAAGTCCTTGTAGATGGACTCGTGGATGTAGATGCGCTTCGTGGCGACGCAGACCTGGCCGGAGTTCTGGAAGGCGCCCATGACGACCTCGGGGGCGACTTTCTTGATGTCGACGTCTGGCAGGATGATGGAGGCGTCGTTGCCGCCGAGCTCGAGGGTTACGCGCTTGAGCGTCTTGGCGGAGGCTTCCATCACTTTCTTGCCCGTTGCGATCGAGCCCGTGAAGGAGATCTTTGCGACGTCGGGGTGCAGGCAGAGTTGTGCGCCGAGTTCGTTGTTGCCGCCGACGACTTGGACGACGCCGGCGGGGAAGACTTCTTGCATGAGCTCGACCATTTTCAGGCCGGTGTAGGGGGTGAATGGTCTATAGCATGTTAGCTTTACGACTACGGTGCGTTCGTATCATTGACTTACGAGGGCTTGATAATGATGGCATTGCCGGTGAGTAGGGCTGGCGCGACCTTGCCAACGGAGAGAATCAGGGGGAAGTTCCAGGGGACGATGCCTGCGCCCGTCAATTCGTAGTTCCTCTAGCCTTCTCAAATATCACGTACCTCCACAAACACCAAGAGGTGTATACTCAGTGTAGATAGTCTTTTCGTCGTCCTCGTACGTCTCCGTGGGGATATCGAGACTGCCTAATCGGACATTAGTATATAGATATTATCCGGATACGCGGGATAGCCCACAGTGATAGGCAACGAATCCACCCACACCGGCGACCTCAATGGCCGCGAATTTCCTCTGTAGCGCCGTCAGAGAATGCCCCACTTGCTCGTTTCAGATTTGGGCATACCGGCTTGCCCGACTCTTTGCATAGAAGGGTGGTGAGCTCGTCGGAGTACTGGCCGACGAGGTCGACAAACTTCATCAGCAGCTCCTTCCTCTTCTCAATTGGCGTGTCTCTCCATGCGGGGAAGGCCTTCTTCCCAGCTGCAACGGCATCGTTCAGGTCCTGCTCGCTGGCAATTGGGACGTCCCACAGCTCCTGGCCGGTCGCGGGGTTGATGCCATGGTGGATTTTGTCGCTGCCGCGCTGCTTGCCGTCGATGATGTTGTAGAACTTTTCGAAGTCGATGCTGAGGGTCTTGGAGGGAGACATGGTTGCGGTGATACTTGTGCGAGGGCAGAGGTGTGATGTGGGACGAAATGAGGGAGGGAAGGAGGGTAGTACTTAAGTTGAGAGTCGAAAATGAATGAGCGGTGGACCGCCACACGGGCTGATCATCGCGGGCGCCGCTTCAGCCTGGGCCTCGGGAGTCGCACCTTCTCCATGAAGATTAATCATAAAACACTCAGCTTGTTGGTGGCTTGCTGTCGGCTAGCGGGTAAGGGTGGGGCAAGCCAAGGACAATGCGGGGCGATTGCTGACGACGGCGTTGCTCAGACAAATTCATCTTTCTACGGAGGTTAGGGTTGGGCCTAGCAAGCTACGTAAATAGGATAGCGTGCGGCGTGGCGCCAGCAGATGAATTCTGGTGGAGAGGAAGCCCACGGAGATTGCGGCGGTACGCACGCGGCAAGCTCAGCGAAGGTGTCAATGGCCAATTGCTGGCTTCCATGTCTTCCGGTATCTAGCACGGCATCGAGTCGAGGCGATTGACTCTCGTGGCCAGGCGCTTTCAGGGTCCAGAACGGGACGTTGAGGCTTGAAGTGGCTTCCTTTCTTTGTCGCATATCCAACATATCCGTCCCACTGATGACGTCGATCGAAGGCACTCGGCCGAAAGACTCGTGCGGTACGCACAGCGGGGGCGCCTGAAAAGAAGGGATTCGGGCTATGTTCGAAGTAGAATGTGAGTACGATGTTGGAACAGAGTGTCAGCTAAGCTTTGCCAGCACGTGTCCGTCAGCACCTTCCAGGTTCCCGTCCCAGGTTTCGGTCGGATGCCTGCGAGTCGTCAGCTACACCAACACCCCCAACACCAACACCAACGCCGTTCCTCACCGCATCGAAGAATTTCTGCTGATTGCTCTAACCACTGTTGTGTTCTCCACATGGGCATCAGCCAGCCGTTTCAGCTTCTTCCAACGACCTCGGCAATGGTTCTGGAGGAGAAATACCCAGAATTCCCGTCATCGGAGTATCGCCACCAGTCAATGGGGCATTGTGATAGCCCCTCCTCAGAGAGACTCTAGCGGATGAGCTTTCGACGATTAGAATTCTGGAAGGGTCAAAGGGTGAGGCGATACACGTGATCATGTACCTCGAGATTGGTTTTGCCTATACAAACCTGGCTTCTTCGCTAAACAGATTAACCAGCACAACTTTCTAACAATAGCCCATGAAATCTGCACCTGCATCGTCTCTAGCAGAGAAAAGACCGCGCCGCAAGCCTCGGGATCGCTAGAACATGCGCCGGTAATTACCTGTCCAACGAAACCCTCCCGCAACTGCAACCGTCGACGAGAAGCGGCCGTCGCTCAATTTGCCCATTGATGAACGATACGAGACGCCCAAAACCGCACCCCAAAGTCGGCAGGACCGTTCTCATAAGTCGACGCCGCCCGCTCGCTAAAGACCCATAAGCTTCCCCAGATCCCAGCCCGCAATTAACCGTCGCCGTCCACTTCATGACCTCGACCTGGTCTTCCAATCTATTATATACAATGCTCGACCCTTTGCGGCCCATCGCTCTGCCATCACGCTACAACAACTCTTCTCGCGTACTATTTTTGGGCCGATCATTTCTTCTTTCGAGCCAAAACTCTAGGTTTTGCGGCGTTCTAGAGCGAACGTGTTCTTCTCATGGCTTCAGTCTGTGGCAGCATCGTGCGCGGCCTCCCCGTGTACATCTGCACCCGCAATTTCGTCGGCACAACCAAAAGCTTGTCCGTGGCGACAGTACCTGGTATCTGTCCTCTACTCTAACCCGGAGTATGCAGTCTGGCCGTTGAGGACGGTAGCGATGTGCTATTTTTTGATCGCCTTCACGAGAACGTACTCTAGTGGAGATGTGCACATGGGCGGCCCGTAGGACCGTGCCTTGGACGAACGACTGGCAGAGGTATCGTGAACAATCTGCAGGTTCGTGATCTACTTCTCGTACCCGGGAGAATGCTTCAGCATTTAAGGACGGCGTCGCTCCCTGCCTTCCTGATCCACACTACAGCAAGCAGCTCGCCACCTCCAGCTTTTCTCTTTTAGATCATAAGATCTCCAGCTTCAGAGCATATACCTCTCTGTCATTCCCAGGATCCTCATCCTTCGAGCCTCTTTTCGTCGAAAACACAAACACTCTTCCACCACAATGAAGTACGCACTCCCCGCCCTCTCCCTCCTCGCGACCACTGCCCTCGCAACCCCCATCCCCGACGCCGTCGCCGCCGCCCCGCCCGCCTTCAAAATCAACAAAGTCGTCTACGGCGGCTCGGGCTGCCCTCAGGGCACCATCGACGTCGACTACACCAACAGCGCCATCCTGCCCATCTACTTCTCCAAGGACTTCACCGCCTCCGTCGGCCCCAATATTGTCGCCGACCAGTCGCGCAAGAACTGCCAGCTCAATATCGATATTCTGTACTCGCCCGGTTACTCCTTCTCGGTGTACAGCGCGGATTACATGGGCTGGGGAGACTTGGATGACGGCGTTAAGGGTGTGGTCAAGGCGCAGTATTATTTCTCCGGTCAGACGCAGACTGTAAGTCTGGCTCTTGCTCTAAAAGTTAATAGGATTCGACTGACACACAGCAGGCTTCTTCCACCATGGTCCTCAACGGCCCCTTCACGGGCAAGTACACCAAGCACGACGACGTCCCTATCTCCGTCTGGTCGCCCTGCGGAGGCGAGGGCATGCTGAACGTCAACTCCGAGGTTGCGCTTACGCCCATGGGAGGTTCCGGCAGCGGCACGCTAGCGGCTGTCAAGGAGAGCGGCCGCTTCACCAACGTGCTATACATCAAGTGGCGACAGTGCTAGGCGCCTTGTACGCCCCTTTTCTCTCTCTTCCTTTCTCTCTCCTGAAAATATCTGCCGGGTATTGCATGTAGATAGCGGTTGGACGGGGACGACTTTCGAATACCCACTTTAGTAGCAATTGCACACTCGCAACTCCAGCCTGAGCATCCAGACGTCGTGAAATTGTCCTCAATGGCCTCGAAGATGCGCTCGCGTTTCTCAGCCGCGCGCAAGCCCCAAATGCGCGCGAGTGGTGCGGTGGCCTGAAGTCGAACAAAGGTTTCCGAAGCACTATATCGATAATATCCCACTACCAGGCTCGAGGCGGTTATGCTCCGCGCGCGCTGCTGCTATTTTCGTACCCCGTATGCGCTATGCAAGGCCCACCCGCGCACAAGTCACAGGTTATAGAGTACTGGTACTTGGCTACATGCTTTCAATTAATTGCTGCGTCGCTGATTGAGCCGCCTACTTGGCGTTGGTCATTCGCTCTAGGGATCTGATCGTAGAGGACACCGAGCCGCACTTGCTATTTCCATGCACCTCCCTCCTTCCATCCTGGCATCGAGTCTTCTGTGTTGAGCAAAATGGAAATCCACTCCTCCTTGAAATTTAATCAATACTTAAGCAACGAAATAGTGTTTTCACTGTTTTTATATATTCCCCTTCGTTATTGAGACTAGCACTCCCAGGGAAACCGTATCACTTCGCAAACTTCATTGACTAGAGCTGTAATCCGAAGGGCCGACATCTCAGCCTTGCATTGGGAGCTCCGGTTCAGGCCCAGTCGGGAGACCTAACCGAATCCTCAGACCGCTTTGCGCGACGGTCATTTCGAGCGGGCAGCTGAGGCCTCGGAGACTCCTGAGCAGAATACGTAGAAACCTCCGGTCTCTTCGCAGAGGGATTTGCACCTGGCTCGAAGTCCCGCGGTATCGGAGGCGGAGAAACCGTCCTCAGCTCCATATCTCCCGAGAGTACCGAAGACTCCCAACTGGACGAGCGTCTATACAGCCGCGCTTTCCCGCTCGTATCGATATCCGGAATATCGATGTTTTTCCTCGGCAGCCGGGACCGCGGTCTTCCTCTTCCCCCATGCTCCATGCGTTGGTTGTCGTAAGGATCCTGGTCGCCAGACCACCATGCAAGCTCGTTCTCTCGCAGGGACCGGGGGAAGAACTCGTCTAAAAGCACTTGCCCAGCTCCGTTTATCGTCATTTCCAGGTCCATCAGACCGTCCATGGTCCCGCGCGTAACGATAGTGTCGACTAACGTGAGTGGTAAGCCGCGGCGATCGGGAGATCGAGCAACGGCAGCAACCACGGCGTTCTGTAGCATCCCCAGGCCGCCCACCCCCACCAGGTACCAGCTATGAGACCGAAGACCAGCTACCGTAATAAGAAGCGCAATCCAGAATATCGTTTGACAGAAGCAGACGATCCTAGTGGCCCAGAGTCCCACCGGGAGACCGCTCCACATAAAGGCCGTGCGCATTTCGCTGCCGTTTTTGTGATATAGCTTCTGGCCTTTGGGCCCCTTCTTAGGTGCTGAGAAGAGAGAGGAGGCCTCCCAGACGCGATCTGATCGTGGGCTTTCTCCCGCCGCCAGTTCTTCCAAGTCCAAGGCTTCTCCGGCGCTGTAGATGATCATCACCTCCCGCGAGCCATTACCACTCGTAAGCGCCATGTACTTCCCACTCTTTCGTTTCAGGGGCAGTTTCTCCACATTCCACTGCGGCAGCTCGCCGGCAATGATCGCAGCAGCAATGCCACTGAGGGTAATGAGGAAGACGCCCCATTCACCGTCCTTAGCGAAAGGTACAACAGCGACAGCAATCTGGGCGGCGGTTACGAACAACCAAATTCTTTCGGTGACAAAACTAAAACTTCTTTTCTTCCAAGGAGCTTCGGCCGTGTAGATAGAAATCCTGATGCTGGCGCCATTAAGGCTTCCCCTCTTATTCATGAACACCTCGTTGTCTCGCAGTATCCGGCCTATAACCCAGTTCTTGTTTTCGCGCACGTACGACGACTCCAGATTGAACACTTTGACCGGGTAATCCGGGGGAGGGAGCAGCCGTCCATCTCCGATGACTCCAACGAGCGTGGAGAAGGAGTACGCTACCCATCCGAAGGAGAAGCAGACTGGCGGTATTCTGCCGGCTGTCGTTTGCGCGAGCGCCTTTTGGACAATGTCCCCTCCGATAATGAGGAGGAGCGATAGGACGTCTCCGGGATTCGACCATTGTGATCGGAGTTGGGCCGCGTTAGATTGCATAGAGGAAATGGAAGAAGCAGCCATCGCTCGAGTTGGTGGCACGCGAATACAGCGTAGCGGCTATTAAGGGCTGCTCATCCGCTGAACGCGATGCTATGCATATATATGGTTGCGCAGTGATCGGTGCGCCTCGAAGTAAACATCAAACAATGAGGCTTTCGCGTTATTGCTACGTGTGTGAGGGCGGGGCATCCGGAAAGTGATGCGGTGTTGTTTGCGACCAGGCTGAACTTCAGCCTTGCGTTGTCGACCAGGCTGAGCCTCAGCCTTGCGGCGTGTGTAACTGAGTAACTCGGAGAACGACGGCGACTGGACGCCGCCACACGGTGGAAATTGCATGTGGGGGTTGCTGCAAATCCAGCTGGATTCGTCCGAGTGGCTGCCCTCCCTCTCCATGTGGCTGCGCCTCGAGCCTGTCTCGTTCGCAGGCACCGCGCGTCATTCGATCACGCTTGGGGTCATCATCACCCCTTCGCCTATGGCTATCTCTTACTGGACGCGTGATAGAAGACGTCTATGTAGGCTTGCATGGCAGCTGATGACTGCATTTGCCTTCTTGATCGGTCACTGTTGAGGGCAATGAAGGACGAAGGATGATGTAAGACAGGAGGGAATCGGTGACCGGTGTTCAGCCTCTCCAAACGGATGCCAGGGGAGCCCTCTCGAGAAAGAGGTAAATGGCCTTGTATGTTGAGAGGGAAGCTGGGAGGAAACTTGCGTGTACCTAAGGATGCAGATTAGAAGCTAGGCCAAAACCAGAGCTAGCGTGTTCGCGTCATTATTGAGACAGCATTGAAACCCGACCAAGTGTCCAGGTGTGATTGTATGCATTGTACTAAGAAGTTGGCTGAAATGTACTGGATCTCCCTAGTTTTTTCCACCACGAAGATACCCTGTCCGTCACCGCCTCTGTCCTACTCCTCAGCAAATTTCCTGGGGAGGGTACGTTGTTCTCTTCTGTCTCCTCCACTGCGTTCTTCTCATTCATTAGTGATCCAGGGCCTGCGGGCGGATGCGGATTATGCATGGAGCTCCCACCAGCGGTGTGAGTCGACGGCGCTGGCGTTGGAGTCTCCGTGCCAGCTCGAGAGGCACCACCATCCGGGTCGATTCCCATAGGAACTTCTGCCCCACTTCGCATAGGATAGGGTTTAAATCTGCCAGTGGCCGGTATGTTGACCTCGGACGCAGATCGCGTAGGCAAATTAGATTCCTCGCCCATCTCCTCGTCGATGGTGGTGCGACTGTCCACGTACCATTGCTGATCCTCCTCAAGCGCTTCGCCGCAGATGATTCTCTCGCGATATTCGGGATTTCGGCTCTCGATGATTTCCTTTCTCTTGTCGTTCACCTGCTTCTCATCTGTTTCACGCCTAACGCTGACTCTTCCAACTATATATACCCCGAAAATCCGCTTCCCGCTATCCTTTCCAAGCTCCCTCTGCTCTTTCGTCTTGTGAATTTCGACTAAGAGCCCGATCTCGGCGATTTCGCGTGGCCGTGGACGACTCAGAATGATTGCGAGGTGTTCAGTGCGTCGCTCGTCGATGATGCCCTTCTTAATACTATGTTGTTTCCCATCCGGTCGTTCGACATGATACCATTCAGACAGCGAACTGTCGCTTGGAAACCAGAAGCCTTTGCCGTCCGTGTACCCTAGAATAGCGTTCCTGTCCTGAAAGTGGAGCAGAAATCCCGGGAATTCGACGAGCAGGCCGCCTTTTCGTGGCTCTAGTTTTGCTGACTTGGAAATGACCGAAATAGGGTCAGGATAATCAACCCCCTGGGCTTCCATCCAGCTAAGGGGTGCCCATCCGAAACCGGGTAGCTGGATCCGCTCCCCAGGCAAGAATATGATACCTGGAGGAATAGCCCCAGGAGAGTTCTCTTCCAATACCAGCCAGAAGTCCCTCATGTACTCCTTGAGCTTCTGAGCTTTATCATCGCGTTTCTTCAATAGCTCGGCGCCTGCAAACGACGAGTTCTGATAATCCAAGTTCAACAATGTAGCAAGGGCTAATGTTTCATGCTCTAATTTGCTTGTCGTCTTGATGGGCGTTAGCGCGAGCACTGTGATGGAATATTCAGGCACTTACCCTCCATTGCGCAGCTTTCCACACACTGGCGACCAGGCCCACGCTGTTCGTAGAAGTCAAGCCGTGTATGCGTGCCTTGCGGTCTTGGCCAAGCATGTTGTGGTAGTAGCTCCTGGCATTTGCTGGGAGGCTCGAGACGAGTGCTTCGTTCGTATCGACGAACAGCTCCTCGATTTCGTCTAAGTCCACGAGGGGTACATCCGGTTTGTTGTTGTCCCAGCGTTTGAAGGCGAACAGAAGCTTCCTGCTCAGATATGCTTCCTGGAGCGTCCAGAGCCTGCGCATCCATCCGCTCGCGAGGATTCGCATCGCCGTCGTTGTATAGTCCTTGTCGTCCCATGACATGTTGTTCAATCCGTTATCAATGACGATGGTGTACCTGGCCCGGGAATAGACCTTATAGATATGAGTGATTGCCTTCTTCCTGGCTGATTTGTATTGGTCTTGTACCGGTATTGTCAGCGTGTCAATCCAGAAAGGAAGCGGGTCGTCTTTTGCCTCTCCTCTATTCTGCCTATTCTTCTGCATCTGCGCTTCTTTCAGGAGATCCCGAAAGTAAGCAAGCTGGCACCGCCATAGTTGATTTTGGTCGGGGTTCCCGTATCCATCTGACCAGACATGCGATATTGTTGCATAATCTTGACATTCTGCGTCATCAATTACTTCCAGTTGGATCGGGTCCTCCCCACCCTTTGTCTCCTTGAATTTGATGAGCGGAATTCTGTCGGCTTCTATGATCCTCACAACATCTGCGATCGTCACGCCCACCATCTTATCTACACACGGAGTAAGGCAGGTGGGTAACTCGTAGGTTTCCTCGTCATCCTTCATGTCCTCATCCCCTTGACCACAACACGCGCTGCCGGGATGACAGGCAGCGTTTCTGCGGTTTCCCCGATGAAGGCAATCTGGGTGATGCTTCGTTGCGTATTCCCCAGGAAAGCGCCCGTCTTCGGATTTGAGCTTGCAGGGTTCGTCTTCATTGCATTTAGCCTCTGTATGGCCTCTGAATTTATGTTGTCGATGTGATATATAGACAGAGAGGAGGGCCGTCGCATTCTCGCGTAGCTGCGCTCGGAGGAGATTTTTCGTCCTGGGACACCAGTCGTCGTCATCCATCTTATCCAATACCGCTGAAGGACTTCCCCAGCCAATATCGGCATCTCCATACCAATCGCGCGCCCTGAAGCCGACTTGATTGATGATTTTCGCTTTCGCATTCGTCAAAGTTTCGCCGAGGACCATGAGTGATAATGCCAGATGGTCATCAAGTTGAGTAGGGCCTGCCTTCCTTCTACTGCCAGGTGGGGGAGAATGGCGCTTGATCACTTTCCGGGCAAGGTCCAACGCAAGCTGTGCGCGGATCATCCTCATGTTCTGGCCCGATTCGTTCTTTTTCTGCATCTCCCATCGTTGCCATTCTCTAAGGATACGCGGGAGCTCTGTCGTATCGATCGTATTACGCTTGGATACAAGCGTCTTCGAATCAAATCGCCTTGTCTCATCGTGATTGTCGTCGTACACTACCGCGGTAATGAGCCCGAAAAAGAGCCAAGATTGCATCAGCTGACCGAAGTCGACTCCCGGTGTTCTAATGGGTTTCTTGATAGTGTATGTGGATGTATCGAACTCCCAGCCTCGCGTCTGGGGAAATCCATGGAAGTGGCATTCCCGGTTCTCCCCGGTATAGAGGTTGTCAAAGCATGTGACCTCGAAGTCGTCCTTCTCCAGGAGGTTAAGGCCGAGATGTTGCATGATGAGGCGGAAAGTTTAGTAGAGAAAAGTGAGAGGCGGCCGTCGAGTCTGAGTTTGACCGGAACCTAACCTTGCGAGGACATTTCATTTAACGTCAATTTTTCAGCCTTGTCCGCCTGCTATCGCAGAGCCGCTCTTACAGTCTACAGTCGAACTCGGGCATTCTGAGGGCGGGATGTCGCTTAGCTGGTGTGGTTGATGCCAGCCTCGATTGGCTGCGGCTGTGGTGGTGGCTGCATGCTGCGAACTGCGGTGGTTCCCTTGCGTAATATTGATTCATAAAATCAGCTCAGGGCCCTGCACCATGGCTTTTTCGTCTGGCCCCCAGTTCTTGCTTGCTGATCATTGATGATAGCCGCCGTGTTTGCGACATCGTAGCCCGGAGGTTCGGTAGAGGCTGGGACGGGCGACGGCATTTTCTACGCGCTTTGCAAGGTAGTGCACCACGCGGTCGGCGACTCCAGGAATGTGGCGGAGTCTCGAGGCTCGAGGACCGAGGGAAGAAAGGAGACGTGGAAGGTCACTGTCGTACAGACGGGGCAGTCTCAGACCCGCCGCGGCTGACTGCGTAGCCACCGCCACAACAATGCAGTGCTAGGCAGAGCACATCCCTAAAACCGGCTGGCACCGCACACCCGCGCTGAACCCCTCTCAAGTCCTCCACCTCTCGATGCTTGGCGTGTCTAACTTCCCATCGCGGTGTCCATCGCACTCGCATCGACTCTCGCAATGTTTCATACCCGTCGGGATAGCCACGCCAGTCTACCCGGGCTCGCTCCAGGGCAGCTGAGGTCGTTTCAGACACTTAAACCTTCGAATGGGTCCAATAAAGCGTCACCAGATATTGAGTAAGTTGGATAGGATGTAATATTCCGACACCGTCTGATTAGATCTAGGATCTTTCTGGTGCACGGATGTTGTAGTCTGAGAGCACATAAGCTCGAGAAGTCGCTTTGGAAAAGCGCGGCTGCGATTGAAAAGGGCGTGGGGCACAGTCGAGTTCACATCTTTGGCTTTGATGCAGCAAAGGTCCTTCGCAAGGGAAAGCGGGTATTCAACGATTTAGCCAGCCAAATGCTTGAAGATGTCAAGAGCATTCCAGTGAGTTCCTTTCTCATCACGCAATCCCTGTATCACGGCTAAGCCTCGCATAGGAGCGGGAAAGGGTTGCAGTCATAGCACACAGCTCTGCAGCCTGGATTGTGCGTGAAGCCCTCGTGCAGTCGCAGTACGATAGAGATCTAAAAAAGGTTCCGGTGGGGCTCGTAGATTTCGGCTTACCCAAGGATCCCTCGGAAGGCTACTGGGAGTCCAAAGATCATTGGAACGACTTTCGCGACCGCCTGTTGAAGCATCTGATGAAAGGACGACCAAAGATAAAATTGCAGCAAGAATATCCAGTGCTTGACTTCTCCACTATAGACTCTACAGCTCAGGAGTTCGCAGGGTTCAGGCATAGCCTAGGCTCTCCAGATGAGATTCTACCAATACTGCCCGTCTGCTGTCCTGAAAGAAAGGTGAGGTAGTAGTCCTTCTCCCGCCTTTCACGATGAGTTAACAGACTAGCAGGGCGTTCATCGCAGAACCACGGGAGGTTCACAATGGAGCGATTCCAGCGGCTCCAGTACAGGGTCGGACGACAGCTCTTGTACCATGTTTGTAAGCATGTCTCCAGAAGAGGAAGAGGAGATCATAGGGTTTCTTAAAAAGGTCTCGAAGAGCGACCCAGTGCAGATTCCTACATTGATGAAGCGTGCCATGTCTCCGCGGACCTCCGGTTCGGAGAACGTTCCAGAGCGCCGTCTGTCCACCCGCAGCCCTTCTAGGGGGCGACACAGTGCGTCCTACGACACTCGAAGCATGCGATCGTACGCAGGTGGGCCATTCGCTCCCACCTATGAACAGGGGCTCGTACCAGAGCAGTTCTCTGATGGAGCCGAAACCCCCCGGCTCCCCTTCATCGAATCATCTAGACGGACAGAATCGCCGCAGCCTTTGACTTCAGCCATCCAGAAACCGGGGCCTCCGAAACCCCTAAGGAGTGTTGGGTTTAAGGAGTCGGATGAACAAAGAACGGGGTACACAAACCAGCTCGGACTGCAGAAATATACTGTACCGATCCCTGTTTCAATCTCTAGGGAAGATCTCAAGGACAGCAAAGACTTCGCGTCATGGTGCTTCCAACATGGAGATCTGGACGAGGCTAACCGCCTTTATCGCGTACTTATTGCCTGGTGCGAACAAAATGACCAAATCGACCGCGGCTACTACAAGATGCAACTTCAAATCGGACAGATCTCCTTCATTCACGGAGACTACAGATCCTCCGAAAGTAGGCTCAAAGGCTTACTAGACGAACAATACAGAGGTCCTCTGGTTGACCCAGGAGAAGCCAGTTTGGCCTCTGAAATCGCACGGTGGCTCGCTTTGTCGCAGTGGAGACAGGGCAAATACACCGACGCTCAAAGCACACTCGACGGCTGCAGGCACAAACTACCGACCACCAAGAGCAGAAATAGTCCGAATCTGTTGAGCACTCTCGCCCTGGTCCTTGCTTCTGCGGGCTCTTTTAAACGCGCTTGGAAGCTCAGCATCAAAGCCATCGATCCAAAATCTTTCGAAGCCTATAATCCGGACGCATACAGGAGAAAAGACATGTCGTCCGGTCATCGAAGCACCTGCCTTCTCAACCATGCTCGAATATCATACGTGGTCGGAAAACTACAAGATGCGGACGAAGCAAACCTAGAAGCGCTGGAAGACATGAAGAGGCGCTACGGACCGCAACATTTCGTCACTCTTGATGCTTCTAGTTTCCAGGCTTGGTTATTAGTAGCTAGGAGCAAGACATCTCAAGCCACTGAGGCAGTTCATCGTACCCTGCGAGAAATGATGTTGCGTTTAGGCGAGAGCCACCCTTCGACTTTGCAAACCCTTGAGACTCTGGTACTCGTTTACAAAAGCGAAGGTCGATATTCGGATGCTGAAGAAACCGCTACCTACTTGCTGCGCAAGAATAAGGAAGTGCTCGGGCACAGCCATCCGCAAACGCTCAAATGTATGACCATTCTTGCAGAGGTCTTTCTGGCCTGCGGCAAGTCGACAGAAGCAGAGAGAATACAGAGAGAAGTTGTGGAGCTCGAAGAAGTCAAACCCAAGGCCGAGATTAATTATCCGGGCCTCTTCACCTACAAAACGACCCTTGCCAACATTCTCCGCGAGATAGGCGAATGGGACGAAGCGCGAACATTGAGCCTCCTTGTTCTCGTAGAGCAACTAAATAAATTCGGAAACGAGGATGACAGTGATGAAGCGTATCAAACTGAAAGCGGCGATGCGGAGCCGCTTCCGAAGACGCTTCCGGAAACGCTTCCGGAGACCGAATACATCCCTCTTGCCAGGCTTCAAAATCTCCTCGAGAAATCTAAACCGATCCTGGAAGAGATACACAATCTCCCTTCTCATCTCCAAAGCCCGCTTGCAAACTCGCAGCCGGTCAAAATCTATCCGTCAATCATCCAGACCATGCATTGCCTTGCTCTCTGCGAACAGGTTCGGGATGACGCCGACCTTGCATTCGCCCGTGGTATTCTCAAAATGGTTCGCGATATACGTGTTACCAGGCTAGGAGAGGACCATCGTGCTACAGTCAACGTTCAATATGACCTTGCCGTCAATTACCGACTTCGTGGCAAGTTCCGCAAGTCGCTCAAGACCATCGAGGACGTCGTGAAAAGGCGACGAGACACCCTTGGCGCAGACCATCCGGATTACCAGTGCGCGAAGCACCAGCAAGCCGTCGCCTTGTTTCGTCTCGGCCGATGGAAGGAAGCTCTAGAAGAACAACGGCGGACTTTGAAGGCTCAGGAATTCTTGCTCGGAAAGAAACACCCGGACGCGGTACTGTCGCGCTTCACTCTCGCTGGCATTTATCACTCTCTCAGCCGCCTCAAGGAAGCCGATCAGTTACTGGACGAAGTGATCAGCGCGCAAAAAGCAAGATATGGTGAAGACCATCCCATCGTGATCCGAAGTCGTGCGCGACACGCATTGATTTGCCTCGATAGGGAAGATTTTCATCACGCAGAGGAGGAGCAAAGAATCGTCGTCCAGCGACGGAAAGAGACACTTCCCAAAGGTCACAGCCTTATCCGCAGCGCCCGCAACGACCTCGCCCAAATCATCCAAGCTAATAGGCGTCCCGAGGAGGCTCTGATCATCTACAAGGACCTCGTCAATTCTCTTCCCCTTCGGAGTGGTGGAAGCATGCTAGGATTCGAGGTACGCTCAAACCTTGGCTCATGCTACTTCGACCTGGGCGATTATGACAAAGCCAAAAAATACCAGCAGGAGATGTACGAAGAGTTGAAGCGCGCCGGAGAGCCCAATGACGACGTCGGGCGCCTTATCGCGAGCACGTTCAACCTCGCTTTAACTCTGAGGGAGAGCACTTTGGCCCACGGTTCGGGCGACGAACTGACCAAAGCATGTAAGCTGCTGGGAGAAGCTGTCGAACGAGCAGAAAGCGTCCTCGGTCCAGATCATCCACAAACCGTGGAGCTGCGAGCGACTTTAAGCACCTGGCGGCGGGAAGAGGAGGTCCGAAAGATTGGGCACCCGCACACTGCTGACCTTCGGGATTCGGCGGTCGCATCAACGGAGGGGTAGGGATCAAAGTAGGTGTCCAACGTTGGCAAAGTCCGTTTCCTCTGAGATCTTGGTCCAGCTCTCAAGCTCTCGGTCAAGAGACTGGCCCCTGGTTTCCTACTTTGGGGGTATTCCTGGAGGGAAGTAGCCGGTGAGTAGATTCCAGTTCCGTACTTCTCATGGGTGTCCTGTTCGAAGGAAATTTCTATAATAATAACGGCTCCTATTGACCGCGGAATGCGTGGAAGCAGCGTAAGAACAGGAGTAGGAACGCGAGTTCGGTGAGGGTCTCTTTCTACGCGTGAGGTGGACGTTTGTAAGATAGATAGATATCATGTATACTTATCTCGTTTTCCGTCCGGAATCGTGCACTGCTGCTTCATTAATAAAGATCAGCGTCCAGTCGAACCCCTCAATGCGTAAGTCGCAGTATCTCCTCTGGAATTAGGACGGGAATTAGAACGGACGCGTTCCTTGCAGAACATCGTATCTCGTTCCCAATCGGATCGCCAACGGCTCCTCTCGCTTGTATGAGAAAATATTTTCAGTTTTAGCAACCACATGCCAATGCATATTTCCCACAAGCCAAATATATATATATATATATATATATATATATAAAATATATGTATACATGACTCTATGCGTACCAATTCTAAGAACTCCACTAGCCCGACGATATTCGAGCAATGATCTTACCGCTCTTCGCCCGATTCCACAGCAAAATCATCCTCCTCTTTCACCTGCTTACCCGCCACTTCCTTCTCAGCGTATGGCGGCGGTGCTAGTTCGTCTCCGCCGTCCACCCAGACTTTGGATAACTCTGCATCGATCTCCTGCTTCCGTTGCTTCCACTCTTCCACCTTTGCGAGGCGCTCGCGCAGTTCGTGGAGTTCTTTCTCGACGGAGGACTTTTCAGATTCGGTGCCGATGCGCTGGAACTCCCATTCGTCGCCCTGCTCGCCCTGGCCGAGGGTGAGCGTGAAGGTGTGATAACGTTTTAGCGAGGCACGGGTGGAGATGGTGATTAGGGCTGCGGGCGGTCAGTATGCGGCGGCTAGCTGGCAGGAGATTGAAAAGAGGGGAAACTCACTGATTCCTTTGGCTTTGGCACGCTCATAGAGAAGGCCTTCGACATCGGAGGAGACAGCACTGGTTCCCTCATCGATGAAAGCATACCGCGGTTCATGGTACAATAACCTCGCGATACCCATTCTCTGCTTCTCTCCACCGCTGAACACGTCTTTCCAAACCTTCTTCGTATCCCAGCCACCCTCACGATCAGGCAGATAACCCAGCCTTGCTTCCGCAAGGATCTGGCTGAGCTCAAAGTCTCGTCGACCCGCATCCTTCATATCGAGCTCGGTGTGCGGATAGATGACCTGATCCCGCAGTGTGCCAGTACTAAGGTAGGGGCGCTGCGGCAGGAACATGACACCGTCCACGCCGATGGAGCGCGGCCTGCTGACGAGGCCGCGATATGTGGGCCATAGACCCGCTACAATGCGGGCTACGGCGCTCTTTCCAACGCCGTTGGGTCCGGTAATGAGGAGGTGCTCGCCAGAGTGGACGATGAAGGAGAGCGATTCGATGAGCTCGTCGCCGCCCATTGGGTACAGGGCGGGTGCTACGACGGGTACATGCTCTAGGCGGATACCGTCAAAGCCTTTGTGAACGGTGCCTTGGACGTCGGAAAGGGAATAGAGTTCTGGTCGGCTACCCGGGAGAGGGTAGTATGCGTCGGCTTGCACGCGGTGGAGCGTGCTGATGAGTGTATATACGCGGGAGGTGTAGCCCGCAAGCTCGGAGAGATCCTTGATCGAATACATCATTCGACCGCCGGCATCGGCGAGTGAAAGCATAAGGCGCTTGTTGGTGATGAAGTCCTTCATGCGATTTCTTTCCCTGCTTTGTCGCTCACCTCCTGAGAGCTCCCGTGCACTGCCCAGGCCACCCCATGCGGGCAAGAAGACAGGAAGCGACGTGATGAGGTAACCGAACGCTGACCAGGAATACTTAAGCACGAAGTCTTCCAGCATGTTGTACCGGATCTTGAGGCTGTAAATCCCCTCCATCCAATGCCTGAGATCTTTGAAGCCTGCTTCTAAAAAGTGCTTCTCCATTTCATCGCCACCATAGAAAGCGACTTCTTCGGCGTTGGCGATTAGTCGCGAATGGAGCGCCCGGAAATCGCCTTCTCTCCTGCCTTCGACGGCTTTCAGCTTCCCAAATGGAGGTGATAATCTTCGCAGAATCGTTGCAGTAATGAAATAGTTGCTCAAAAGTCCGGTGAACGCTAGTGGGCCTAGCGACTGGATAAGCTGGTAATTGAAGACGCAGATGTCGACGAACGGCTTTCCGAGGGAGGAGTATAGCGATGCTGCGGCTGCGCAGAAAAGCGTCAGATCTTGCGTAATAAATTGATCCGCGCCTTGCCCGACCCCTCCATCCAGATTTGACAGCTTGTAGTAATTGAGTTTGTCGTTCAGGTACAGATCGTGGATGTACCGCGTGAGCCGTGTCCGGAACGCAATCGAAACCTTCGACTGCAGGAACTTGATCATCGCATTTGTATACGACGAGAAGGTCCCAACACCTAACCACTTCACAATACCCAACAGGAACGCTTTGCCATTGCCCGCCACCAGGTCCCGCACGATCTCTCCGTCGAGTCGAGCAACGACCAGCGACAGATACGTCCTTAGCATCAGGAAGACACTGTGACTTATGAGTAGGCCGGACTCTTTGCTATTCCACCGCGGTATCATTATGTTCAGGAGACTGAGGAATTGGTGCAGGAAGGCGAGGTTCAGCCCGGGCTTTGTCTGCGGCGGCGGAGCTTGTGGATTGCTCCCGTCGGCCATGCGCGCCGCGCGCGGAGGCTGCAGGAAGAGACGGCGATGCGCATCGAAAGTCGTAGGCTTCGTCGGATAGATGACCACTTTAGAAGTCGAGTCTCGGTATGGAACGTATATCGTCCGCGAGCCATCCTTCCCTCTCAACCCAGAATTCCTTCTCAGCAGCCGTCGGCCCGTTTCCTTCTCAGCGCGCCGCCTCTTGTACCATCTGTTGCCTCCATAGCCGGTGCCTATTATGGCGAGGGCGAGTGTGATTGTTGAGAGGAGCTTCGTGAGCTTCGAGGCGTTGCCGATGCGGGTGCGGAGAATGGTGGCAGAGTGCTTGTAGAGGGCGAGGAGGGGATCATGACGTTCTCGTAATGTGGATTGTGCGGCCATTGCGGGCCATGGGTATCCTCCGGCAGAGGAATGTCATGTCTTGAGGTGCGAAGCTTGAGATGCGGCGCCGTCTGTCATGTGCGGTGCCGGAGTTGTTAATGATGCTTGCTGTATCGCGAGCCGAGGCATGTGAAAGTGTCACGTGATGCTACATCATGCATCATGCAAAGGTAGGCCTTAGTCAGCATTGGGAATGCTTTATTGATTATACTCTTTTGTTATAAAACCCGTTCCACTGCAACTGCCAAGTAGTCCAAAGAAGATCCTTCAAAGTTTTGCGTCAGCTGCCAGCGTCTTACCCTTCGATTCTTGGTCAGCCTGACCGCCACAGACTATTAGTCCACTGCGGTTCATTCATACCTTCCACACCTTCCCTACAAACTCCTCCACATCTCCCCACAGCTCCTTCGGCTTCTCCAGCGCCGCGAAATGCCCGCCCCTTTCATGTTGCTTGTAATGCACCAAATCGCACTGCTTCTCGATGACGCTCTTGATGCCGGGAATCAGCTCGTACGGGAAGAATGAGAAGCCAGTGGGTTTTGGAATGTAGGGCGGGGGAGCGCGCGGGCCCACCATGATTGCGCGGTAGGGGTAGATGGAGCGCGGGAAGCCGCCCGTGAACCAGTAGAGCGAGATGTTGGTGAGGATGGTGTCGAGGGCCGGGTCTTCGTCGCTCCATTCGAGGAACTTTTCGCCGATCCTAGGGCGCTTGGTTAGTAAAACAGCTCAGGGCGGTGCTGATATAGGCAGAGGATAGCTTACCATGCTAGAAGGGCAAGCGGGCTTGAGGACAAGACATGTCCAATAGTGCTAGGCCTCGTGCCATGTTCCAGCGCATACGCCGTGCCCGTCTCTCGCCACTTCACGCCACGCTCTACGGAACCCTTCTCTAGCTCGCTGAGTGTGGACATTTCCGGAAAATCGCGCGTGCTGAACATATTCACTGCCCGATTCGCATCAGCCTCTCCTCATGAATTGCGGTGCTGGGAGACCTACAATGCACTGCAACGCACTCATCATACTTGGCGCCCAGTATGGTTCCGACAATGCTGCCAACGTCCCCTCCCTGAGCAACGTACCTGCTGAAGCCGAGGTTGATCATGAGCTGGTTGATGATCCGGGCAGTATCCTGCATCGACCAGTCTTTATCCAGCGGACCACTTGAACTGAGGGTATATCCTGGCAGTGACGGGACGATAATATGGTACGGCAGGTCCTTCTTACTCCACTTCTCTCTAATCAACCCACACATGGGCAGAAACTCAATGAAACTGCCCGGCCACCCATGCATGCAAACAATGGGCACCGCATCCTTCTTCTCCGAAAACAGCGCGACAAAGTGCACATCGATGTCTTCGATCTGCATCTTGTAGTTGGGAAAGGAATTGATGTGTTTTTCCTGCGCGCGCCAATCGTACTCGTTGAGCCAGTAGTCTTTGGCGGTGGAGAGCCATTTGTAAGTCACGCCGAGGTTGCGCTCTGTTTGGGTGTTTTCGTAGGTTTGTGGGCCGAGCTTGCTGAGCTGGAGGAGTTGGCGCCATTCGGAGAGGTCTTGGTCGGAGATGGAGAGGGTGAAGGGCTGGGCGGAGCTAGGCGGTGAGTAGGACATTTCGAAAGCTGGAGTGCGTTTACGAGGTAATACTTGTTCAATGGGGAGAGACTTGGAAGGCGATTGGGTTTTTTTGTAGCCTTGGGGAGGTTACCGGCAGGTTTGTGCTTGATAATGAGATGCGGGGGTGGTGGTGCAATGAGATCGGCCCTTAGGTGGGGCATCGTAGCCGTGAGACGGATGACGGCGGACCGATACTACTTCGTAGCGGTGGTTATCATTCTAGTGGACGCGGGAAGAGAATCCTGGAAATGGATGCCCGTTGGTATGCTCTTAGAGCTGACGGTGGTGTAGTTGATTGGGCGTGGCAGCTGCCCTGTTTGCTTTTGGATTGCAATGCATCCTCGGCAGGGTATTAGAATGCGCGGCTGGATGCCTTCACCGCACCTACGCTCTAACGATCAACAGCGTGAAGACTTACGCAATCCTTCTGATGATGCTGCTTGCTACGCATCTCTCGCGCGAGAAGACATCGACGCAGGCTAATTTGGCAGCGGTAAGACTTAGGTAGCCCGGCCTGAAGCTAATTAGAGGATGATCTTGGGAACGCAATGGCCTTTAGCGACGTAAGAGGTACGGGGCACTCATCAAAGAGCAGCCACGACGAAAAAGACATGCGTTGGTAGGGTGAAAAAGCAGGTATAGCTAATGAACGGGAGAGATCGTAGAGTTTCAACGCGTTCGGCCTCACGCTAGCCCATCGCGGTCGCACGTGCTTTTCGCCGATAGCGGGGCTGGTCGGAAACGGCCCGCGAGATCTCGTCATTGTCTGGACTTTTTCTGCGCGACGACTCACTCTTCACCCTTCACCTTTTCTCCCCACCAGACTTCAAAGAAGCTCCCGAGCCTGTCCGTCATGGCTCCGGCGCTGCTCGCTGCAATTGACCTGCTCAACTACAGGGAAGCCTCGCCAGGCCTCAATCCCCCGCAATTGTCTTTCGTAGGCAATGTATTCGCTCGTGTCACCCCCGAAACCGTCGATCAAGCCCTGGTCCACCTCCAGCAGTCCATAGGCCGCTATGCAAACTACCTCGGCGCCGCATCCCTCACCTCACTTGACGATGTCGTCTCGCTCCTCGACGCCGGCGCCGCGAAGGTCTTTGTTACTCGCCAGCAGCTCGATCAGCTTATGGCGCTGAACATTGACCAGGATAGACTCGTGCTCTGCTTGCCGGGGAATACAAAGCAAGAGGTTATAGATACCATTGCGGGGACACAGGTAGATGTGTACTCTCATCAGGTCGTGGACATCGAGCTGGTGGAGGCATGGCTGAAAGAGTATGGCACAGACCGGCCAGACGTCTTCGTGTCTTTCGCAAACCCGGATATGGATAGTGTCTTGCGCATATCCAAGCTGTCGGGGATCCCAGTCATCCCTGTGCAGTTCCTCACCGTCGATGCACAAAGCGAACCAGGACTGCTAGGCGTCGCAAAGCTGATCATGGCTAATGCGACGAGCAATCGAGCAGACGGACTGTTTTCCACAGTGGTGACCGACGAGCGAGGAATTGCGTTGGGGTTAGTATATAGTAGCGAAGAGAGCGTCGCGGAGAGTCTGAGGACCGGAAGGGGTGTATACCAGAGCCGGAAGCGTGGGCTGTGGTACAAAGGGGAGAGCAGTGGAGACGTTCAGGAGCTGGTCTCGTTGTCGCTAGATTGCGATAACGACTGCTTGAGATTTGTGGTTCGGCAAAAGGGTAGAGGTAAGCATAATAGCAAGCACCGACCTGCGCAGTGGCTGATTGTAAACAGGCTTCTGTCATCTCGCTACACCCACCTGCTTCGGGCAATACAACGGCCTGTCGCGCCTCCAGAAAACCCTACAGAGCCGCAAAGAGTCTGCCCCGGAAGGGTCGTATACCGCACGTTTGTTCAACGATCAGCAGCTGTTGAGAGCAAAGATCCTAGAGGAAGCCACGGAGCTGTGTGATGCGACTTCAAAAGAAGACATTGCGTTCGAAGCCGCGGACCTTCTATACTTTGCTTTGACCAAGTGCATATCCGCGGGTGTGTCTCTAGAAGACGTCGAGCGAAACCTCGATGCGAAGAGCATCAAGGTAAAGAGACGGAAAGGCGATGCCAAACCGGCTTTCGCTGTACCGGCTTCAGGTGCTAATGGCGTGTCAAATGGGACGAGCAAGAAGGAAGCGGTCAAAGAGGCCGCCGAAATACCCAAGAGCAAAGACGACTCGGCCGGACTGAAGAATGGCCGAATAGCCATGCAGTGCTACATTACCGCAAAGGAGTCTCCCGAGAGAATACAAGCCGCGCTCCAACGCCCATCGCAACGATCAAGCGACAAGATCATAGCTATCTGCCACCCTATCATTGAAGCCGTCAAGACTCGAGGTGATGCTGCCGTGTTAGAGTACACTCACAAATTCGAGAAGGCAACTTCGTTAACATCACCCGTTCTAAAGGCGCCCTTCCTCGAGTCGCTGATGCAGCTTGCGCCGGAGACGATGAAAGCTATTGATATCTCGTTCGAGAATATTTGGAAGTTCCACGCTGCACAAAAGGAGGACAAGCCACTTGTGGTAGAGACAATGCCCGGCGTCGTCTGTTCGCGCTTCAGTCGACCCATTGAGCGCGTAGGCCTCTACGTGCCTGGCGGTACCGCCGTGCTGCCATCAACCGCGCTGATGCTTGGCGTCCCGGCCATGGTTGCTGGTTGCAAGAAGATTGTGCTCGCGACTCCGCCACGAGGGGACGGTTCAGTGACGCCAGAAGTTGTGTACGCCGCCCACAAGGTCGGCGCGGAGTCGATCGTGCTCGCAGGAGGGGCTCAGGCCGTTGCCGCCATGGCGTACGGAACCGAAAGCGTATCGAAGGTCGACAAGATTCTGGGACCGGGCAACCAGTTCGTCACTGCGGCGAAGATGATTGTCTCCAACGACACAAATGCGGGAGTCAGCATCGATATGCCTGCCGGTCCGAGCGAGGTTCTGGTCGTGGCAGACGCGTCCGCCAACCCGACGTTTGTTGCATCAGATCTTCTCAGCCAAGCCGAGCATGGCGTGGACTCACAAGTCGTATGTATCGCGGTTGGTCTCAACGAAGCTCAGCTTGCTGCTATCGAAGACGAGCTCCACACCCAGGCCAATGCTCTGCCTCGTGTTGACATCGTAAGAGGAGCCATCGAGCACTCTATCACTCTGGTCGTTCAGACTATCGAGGAAGCCATGGCTCTGAGCAACCAGTACGCACCAGAGCATCTCATTCTGCAGGTGCGGGATGCGGAAAAGATCGTTGATCTCGTCGAGAACGCCGGCAGCGTCTTCATCGGACAGTGGACACCAGAGAGCGTGGGCGACTACTCCGCGGGCGTCAACCATTCACTTCGTAAGTCCATTCATCTTGTCTTCCCGCAAGCCTCAGCTTTGAATTGATTGCTGATTAACCGTTTCTAGCAACTTTCGGATACGCGAAGCAGTATTCCGGCGTCAACCTGGGCTCCTACGTCAAACATATTACCAGCTCTAACCTAACGCGGGAAGGCCTTGCTAATGTTGGTCCCGCGGTGATGGAATTGGCTCGCGTGGAGGAGCTCGAAGCGCATCGAAGAGCTGTTAGTCTGCGACTTGGTGTCGCGTGAGCCGGTCTGCGAGTTACATAAACTACGTTTGCGATTCTTCCTCGGCGGATTATGCTCTCTCAGATGTGTTTGTCTCCTGTGATATCGTGTGTATATGTCGAGAGCATAATGCCTTGGCACGTTCGGTCCCTAGCTCATAAGCGATTGTTTCATCTGTTTTCGCACCTGTCATCAGCCAACGTCACATAAACAGCGGTAGCGCTCGACGGATCGACGCGCCGCGGGAATGAGAAACGGGATCTTGGAAGCGAGCAAAAGACGCAACCGGGAAAAATTAGATGGAAGCATATTAAAAAAGCGTGCGTGGTGTCTTGATTTATTTATCTCCTGCGGATTGTTGCCGTGCGCGTGCGTGTTCTCGCATGAAATTTCCCCGACGAAGGATCTTGGATGACAACAATGCTATTGCAAGCATCTACTCCGATGCACAATGCTATTGCGAACACCGCATAGCATTACCGACCTGCCCCTATTTGTTTCTGAGCAAGAGTGGTGCTTGTGTTTATGGCTTGAAATTTTTCGCACTAAGCACTATATTTGAAAGTCGAAGGAGCGGGCGCCGCGGTAATGGTCTGCTGGGAGACAAGCGCGTTTCAGGGTTTCATGAAACAATGCCCTCCTTCTCATCAATCAATCAATCAATCTGCACACCTAGACACGCCTCGGTCGACCGAGATGTGGGCTCGATCGATCGCGTGGTGGGTGGTGTTAATATATTTTCCCCGTCTGCCCCTCCGCTCTTGTGGGATTGTTTGCTGCGCAGGCACATTCGGTCCTTTACTTACGGTCTTTTCTTCCACCATTCATTCGTTAGGCTGGGCTGAGTTGAGTTGAGTTGTTTTGAGGAGACTTGCTTGCTTCTACCGGTGGACCCTCACTTCCTTCTAACTATTCGTTCGTTCATTCATTCTCTAAGCCAACCCACTACTCGTTCATCTGTCCGCATTTCGAAGCTTGCTTGATTCCCATCCATCCAGCTCACCTTTCCACCCACCCGCTCCTACTCCACCATTCTCCCATCCAACACATTTCCCAGCCAAAAAAAACAGCCAGTCAAAACCAACACCCACCATGCGCGTCCGCAGCAACACACTCTACCTCACCGTCCTCACCCTCTCCTCTACATCCGCCGTCCTCGCCGCCGTCCAGCCCTGGGGCCAATGCGGCGGCACAAACTACCAGGGCGACACCACCTGCACCGAGGGCCACCAGTGCGTGGAGCAGAACGCCTACTACTCCCAATGCCTGCAATCAACCTCCTCGGCTGAACCTAATCCCGCGCCTAGCAGTGCAGCGCCGGTGGGCACGGCGACGACCCTGGTTACGAGGATCGCCGCGCCCAGCGCGACGAACAGTGCGAGTGCGGCGGCGAGCAGCGGGACGCATGGGGAGAGCTGCGCGCTGAACGCGGCGTTCGTGGCAAAGGGGAAGAAGTACATCGGGACGGCGGCGGATCAGGGGACGCTGAGCGATGCTACAAATGCGCAGATCGTCGTTGGTGACTTTGGCCAGGTGACGCCTGAGAACTCGTAAGTCGCTGCCCCATCCTGCCACTCTATATGCGCTTTGTTCGAGCATCCCATTCTCTTTCCCATACAGGGGGCTGATCCGAGTGATGTAGTATGAAATGGGACGCCACAGAGCCCACGCAAGGCCAGTTCTCCTTCTCGGGCGCCGACTACCTCGTCGACTGGGCGACGACGAATGGCAAGCTGATCCGCGGGCATACCACGGTGTGGCACTCGCAGCTGCCGACCTGGGTGTCGTCCATCACGGATAAAACTACGCTGGAAGGCGTCATGACGAACCATATCCAGACGGTTATCGGGCGGTACAAGGGGAAGATATATGCTTGGGTAAGCCACTTTCCCCCCTTACTCCCAGCCCCGGCTTCCAGGAGGCTTACGGCGGATACGGAGGCCTGTGTGGAGCATGACGGCTAACGCGTGATACGCATAGGACGTCGTAAATGAGATCCTCAACGAAGACGGAAGCTTCCGCTCTAGTGTCTTCTACAACGTCCTCGGCGACTCCTTCGTAGAGACCGCGTTCAACGCCGCCAAGGAGGCGGATGCCGATGCGAAGCTGTACATCAACGACTACAACCTCGACAGCGCGACCTACGCAAAGACGACCTCCATGGTATCCAAGGTCAAAGCCTGGGTCGCCGCCGGCGTCCCCATCGACGGCGTCGGCTCGCAGTCGCATCTCTCCGGCAGCTGGCCCATTTCCGACTACCCCGCCGCGCTCAAAGCGATCTGTGGCGCTGCGAGCGAGTGCGCGATCACGGAGTTGGATATCAAGGGCGCTGCTGCGTCTGACTACGAGACGGCTGTGCAGGCTTGCCTTGACGTGGAGAATTGTGTGGGGATTACGGTGTGGGGCGTGAGCGATAAGAATTCCTGGAGAGCAAGTTCGACGCCGTTGCTGTTCGACTCGTCGTTCCAGGCTAAGGACGCGTATAATGGGATCTGCGGTATCCTATGAAAAGGGGACGGGGAGTGGCGGTGGCTTGAGGGAGAATTTCTTTGTATATATTAGCTTGATATTGTGAATACTCGTTATCGAACCTGATATTGAGTGTCATTCCATAACTAACTCCACGTGCAAGCATTGCCTCTCTCCTCTCTGTTAAACAGATGAACTGATGGCGGGTAGTTGCTGTGGTGAGTGAAATTTACAGTTCCTCCTCCTCTAGGTCGATCTTGCTCCTTGTCGACACTAGGCCGCCGTAGTCGGCCCAGGTCAGCCGCACGCCTAGTGCTGCTTCATATGCTATCTGCCTGTCTGTTACTTTCCGCTTTCTCTCTTTCATGATACTGGGGGTTTGGATGATCGAGCGCTCGATGGGTGTCGGTAGAGCGGATGATGGTGGAGGAACGGAAGTCGTGATTTTCTGAGCTATCAATGACGACGGGCGGGCATCCGGGAGGCGAGGAACTTTTTTGGTGGGCTCTGGCGTTACCAGTACTGGCGGAGGGGATGCGATGGAGATTTCGACGTCTGGCTCGACTTCGCTTGGGCTTTTCGGCGCGGCAATTGTCGAGTGTTCCTCTTTGTCCTGTTCCAGTGTTGGGGGGTCCGCTCCATCGTCTGGCCTGGGGCGCTTAATTGCGATAGGGCTCAATGTCCTATTCCCCTCATTACTTTGCGTCTCACGTTGGCTTTCATCTCTATCCCGCTTTCGGTTGGACTCCTGCTCCAGCTTGGCTTCGTATACTTGCATCATCTCCGCATCGTGGCGGAAGATGTCCGCTGAGCAGAAGGCGCCGAAGAGGTACTTCATTCCCAGGGAAGGACTCCAGTTCGCGTCGTCGACCGTGCAGGGGTAGATATCCTTCGGACGAAAGGCATCGACGAGGCCGCAGAGTTCATAGTAAGACGAGTGCCGTGAATAAGGGAAACGAATTGTTCGGTTTCCTAGTTCCTGTTGACCGTCGCCTTTGGAAGCGTGCGATGAAAGGACCGAGACGAGGCTTTGCAGAGTCAAGTCCTCGTCGCTCCCTTGACTATCTTTCTGTAGGTCCGCTCCAAGGTCAATTGTGTCATCTCCGTCAATCAGCACCTGCTGCAGCAGAGCGAGTACACCTGACAGCACTCTCTCATCTTTGATTGTCTTCGCACACAGTTCCATCAGCTTACCAACATCGACCGCATCGCCGGTCTCCAGCTCTTCCTTCTGATTCAAGTCGCCCTTTCCACCTCCAGCTCCGAGTTCCGCGATCTCGGTTCCATTGACACGGTTGATCATTGGAATGATATGGACGATCCTTGCGTCCGTGTCATGATCAACGATAGGACATCCCATGCCACGTTCACAGCTGTGGATACGAACACCTGGATGCGAAGTCAGGCATCCAGGCTGGATGTGGTTGCTATTTCTGAAGCCGCATAATGCGGGGGCTTCGCGGACTTCCAGACCAGATTCTCGCAAAAACCTATTGTCCGACTGAGCATTCAGGCCAGCCTCTCTTAAAGATTTCTTGTCTAAGGTAGAAAGGGCCGCATAGATTCGAGTGCGGTAGTCGTCTAAATGTATCCGAGATCCCAGAAAGGTAGCCAATGCGACCCAGACGTTCTCGTATCCAAAAGTCCACGAGTGGAAGTAGAATATAGTATCTTCAGAACAAGCCCCTACTTTATCCAGCAGCTCTTTGATTCCTTCTGCTTTCGAAGGAAACTCGCGGTATGGCGTAGACTTGGTGGCAAACGTCGTATCTAGGTACATGCAATCTAATCGTCGGAAGCCAAGTGCGTAAGGCAATAGCACCGGATTCTGCACCAAGGAGTTCACCCACCACGTCTCGGCTCGTATGTCGCCTGTGTAGAGGATGGCTTTGCCGTCGCCCTCTATGAGGAACATAACAGCTCCTACGCAATGGTTTGCGTCGATCAGGGTAACCTGGATGCTGTTCCGGGGAGCTAGCTCGATGACTGTTGGCGTGTCGAGCGGAAGCGGCTTCGCCAACTTGCGCATGCTTCTATCGTAGGTAACATTGCGGCTTTCGAGGACACCACGCGCGAAATTGATGCGGTAGTGATATTTTTCGAGCCGCAAGAGGATCTGGGTTTGTGTCAGCCTCGTAGAGTCTCAATTTTAGCCGCAGATTCGTTCCAAAACGCACAGCTCCCCCATAGCGCCAATCTCATCGCCATGATAGGTTCCAAGTAAGAGAAAAGTAGAGATTTCGTTTACCTCCCGAGTTGCTGCAGAGCAATACACGAAGGGTGCTCTCAAGGACTCGAGTCCCACGAGGTGGTCGCTGTGCACATGGCTTAAGAAACAAGCCAAAGGCGCCTTGTGCCCTGGCTGCTGTCGGAAGTGGTCGATGCGTATTTGCGGGAATTCTGCTATGATGCCTTTGAAGGTGGACATGGGGCGGTCGAGCACGGACGCCAACCCAAAATTTCCATTGCAGCAAGATGGGCGCGGTAGAATATCGGAGGTGTCTGATGGCGGCCAAAATGGGAGCGCGTGAAGTGGTTCGGGTGGTGTTGACAGGGCGAGTGAATGGACGACGGGCGCTGGCACGGGCCTCGGCTGCCGGGGTTAATAATGGTGGCGAATGATTGGCAGGTACCGACAGACAGATCCTTGGCAGGATCTAGCCGCAATCGGGCTGGCGCTTCATCTCATCTCGTCTCGGGGCATTCCAGGGCTCCCGCGCCATGGGACAGTGCATGAAGAACCATAGGACCGCACTTCGCGATGCTGGACGTGCCCTCTACACGCAAGAGATTAAGCCCTCTGATACAAAGGTACTGGAAGCAGAGAATGAAAGAGCGGCACCGCTTGGCATGCAGCCGGGCGTCCAGACGGCCACTCGTCCTGCATTTCGCCTTTTCCAGATGCCAACCGCGCGCACCAGCCGGGCCCGGTTCGCTGGCCGGGTCTAAAAGCTTGCCGGATAATGGGCGTCGATTGGGCGCAGAGCTGCCGTCGTTGACCACCTTGACAACGCACACCACGCTCTGTGCACTGCTGGGTTGCACGGGCGCGCGCTGGATACAGTGACCTGCGCCCAGCTGAGGCTGATGAGTGGCCATGGACGGAATAAGAAGGGCATCGCAGACAGGGTCTCGTGTGCGTTCGGGCTGACCCCGGTCCTGGCTTCGCCGTGGCATTTGGGGAGGATTGACATTCGCCGTCCCCGTCGTCGAGTAATTATAAGGAGGCGGTGAGGCGCTATTTATTAGCTTTATGCTCCCCTTCTCTCCCTTTGCTGCTCCCGTCCTTTTGCTCGTCCGACGCCTCGTCGACGCTGTTCTCTCCCCCGGCTCCGCTCCGGACGCCTGCAGCTCAACCGCGTGCCGTCCCTCGTCCTCACGAAACGCCTCTTCTAAGTTCTCGGCCCGCCGAGCAGCAGCCTCCTAGGTATTGAAACCAGGGCGGTCCGCAAGGAGGCCGCCATCCGCAATCTCTCCGGCATACGTTACAGCAGGCACTCCCAGCCAGCATTTCCAGGCATCAGCGCGGCGAATTGGTTTTGCAAGCAATTGTGGAACCGGAACAGTCAACAGCGGTCACCTGAAATCCTCGCAGAGCGTTTGACGAGCAAAAGCTGAGCGGGATTGGCGGCGCAGTAGTCAGGGACCAACACACGGTCACGCCGGCTGTAAGCTCATTCGAGCACCTCAGAACGGAAGGCACCACGCATAATTAGTGAATCCTCCCCGGCGCACCTACCTAGACTCTACCCTCCCACATTACCACGAATCCACCTCGACTGCGAGCATCAATCCTCGCACATCGAGCTCCCACGGCGCCTGCCCACGAGTCGCAGATTTTAACTCAGCGTTCAAAATCCTCAGCGCTCAAGCGCTGCACTCCGCCATGCATCGCAGAAACCCCATCTCAGTCCTCGTGTACAACACGCTCTTCCCGACGCCCTCCCCAACCGATCCCCCTTCCTTCTCCGCGCACCTCTCCAAAAACCTTGTCGGCGAAGTCCGCATCGAAACCGCCACCTTCTACGGCTCGCTCGACACAATCGAGGCGCGATACCCCGGCCTCAACTACGCCTACGCGCCGCACCGCAAGCGGTTAGGCCGCTTCCCGCACCACAAGAAGCTGTTCGAGGCGTTCGACCGGCTGGGCCTCACGGACAGCGAGATCCAGGGCTTCTGCAGGTGGGAAGGCACGCTGTGGGCGCGCGAGCGCTACGAGCGCGACGAGGGCGTCAAGGTGAGGGATACCACGGGGATGGAGATTACAGAGTGGGTGGATCGGCGGAAACACCGAATGCACAGCAGCGGAAAGGGCATCAACGTGAAGACGGACATCGAGGTCGAGATCGAGGAGGTGTCCGCGAGCGAAGTGGTCACAGATCCCAGGCCCGCGGACACGGAAATGCGCGATGAGGAAGACGAGGAGAGCGACGAGGAGGACGTGGACGAGAGCGTGGGCTTCGAGCTCAATCAGCGACTCATGCACGCCGCGGCGCTCAGGGAACAGGGCGCGAATGTGCCCATGGACCCCGAGTGGGAGCAGTACCTCAAGGAGGCGCAAGAACGCGGAGAGCTCAACATCGACGCGACGAGGGAGGCGCTGAGGACCATGGCCGGTCAGCTCCAGGCGCAGATGAACCAGCACGCGAGCTCGAGTTCAACGGCGGCAACACAACCCTACCCGCCGCCTGCTGCGCCAGCATAACCTCCTCTTGTTCAACTCTCGTCTCGATTTTTTTCTGCCCTCATTTCGGCTTTCGACTCGATGCATCAGCATTCCATAAATACCCCGTTTTCTCACATTTCCAACACAATCAGCACGCTCTTCCCCCGCAAACTGGCCGATACACACTGCCGCCCCATACACCTCCACACCACGCCGTCCGAGTTCGGAGTTGAAGAAGCATGCATGGCGTTTGTCGAAAAGAAGGGCGTTTCGGTTGCATGGAATACCCAGGTGATTCTTTGGTCACTACTGGGTCACCGTGCTGGTTCTAGTTTTTTTCTTCCCGGTTTATTTCTCATGCGTCTGGTGTAGATAGATCTCCGTAGTAACACCGGGAGGCTGTGCGCAGGGTCATGCATAGGATACTGTCATAATAGCGAGAAGGTTGAATCGGACAAGTCTTATCCTTCATCTATCCTATCCATCCTGACTCGGTCGATGGAGACTGGAATGACCTAGTCCATGCCCTGGACACTGGCCTTTTCATGATCTTCCGCAAGGCCGTACACTCCCTGGATGAGTCCACGCACTCCAAGAGTAGCTATACCGTGTCTGAGGACCCCTCAAGTCACAAGCAGGAGTGCACCACAAAGCTCACGCAGCTACCGCTCGCTCAGTAGACATACGACACCCCACCACGCTCATCCTATCCTGCGCCCCATGCTCGCGAAGTTGAACCCCCCAGCACCGCGCTTCGTCCCCCGCGTCACCCGTCCACCACCCCCCTCCTGATCAATATCCATAAAGTCCTCATCGCCCAGCGCCCCACGCTTCCCCGCGCCCTTCTCCTCGCTCGTCTGGACCGCCACCTCGAGCGCGCGCTCCCTCTTGCGCCGCATCTTCTCGCGCCGCACCGCCGCCCTCTTGACCTCCGCGACGCGCGCCTCCAGCTCCGCGAGCGCCGCGTCGCTGCGCTGCGCCCACGTGGCCAGCGCCGCCTGCAGCGCGGGCAGCGCGCCCGGCGCCAGGTCGCGCAGCGGCGCGACCGAGGTCACGCTCACGAGGGAGTGCGCGGGGTCGAGCGTTGCGGTGAGCAGGCCGGCGTAGATGGCGGTGGTGATGAGTTCTTCGAGGGCGCGCGGGGTGGGTAGGTCGAGGGCCGTGGTGAGGGAGGGGTAGGTTAGGGTTTTGCGGGAGCGGGCGAGCGGGAGGAGGGTTAGGAGGAGGAGCTTTTGGTGCTGGGGGGCGGAGAGCTTGGGGAGGTTGGGGCGCTGGGCTGGGGGCGTGTTAGCTTCCCGTAGTCGTTCTGTGGGGAATGTAGAGCGTGTAGGCGTACCTTTGTAGTCCTCCCAGGTCCCCCATGAGAAGATCTCCAGCAGCGTGAGGTACGAAGCATAGTCCTGAGACTCCCGCAGCTTCTGGATGTTCGGCGTCTGCAGGAGCTCCGCGAAGACGTAAGTGTTCGGTGCGGAGGTAGCTTGGGTGACGAGATCCGCGGCTGCCCTGGGTGATGTTGCGGACTTGCTGAGCGCGAGGAAGGGCTCCAGGGCGTTGAGTGCTTTTGTCTGCTCCATTTTTTTGCCTTGTCCGCCTCTCCCAGTCTTCGATTGCGGGTTGTGAGGAGCTTGGAGCTTCGGTCGTGGTGGGGTTTGGATTTCAGTCAACAGCGCAGCGAGCTCCACGGTTGGCGCATTAAAGTGGGTCTGAGATCGCGATAAGATAGGTGAGATCTCGGCCCCGTGCCTGAGACTAGGGCAAGCATTATTCACTGCCCATACTGCTTTTAGCACACACGTAAGCTAGACAGCGGTTTCACGTTGGTCTTCACACTGAGGCGGGTTGTGGCTGCAGTGCGATTCTTCAGCAGTCACGGCAGCTCGCCCTCCGTGTAGATGGGCCCTGGATGGCTCGTATTGTCGCCATAGTGGGCTCGCTCATGCAGGCGGAAAGGGGATGCGGACTACTCGGTTCGCGAAGCCATCTACACATTATCCACGTTTTCCGGCCGGCCTGAAGCAGGGCCAGATTACGCGATCAACCGTTGAGGAACTGAGGGCGCTGTTGTCGCATCTGCAAAGATCAAACGCGGCCCCGTTTCAAATGCCAAGCGGAGGAGCCGAAACAATATTCATCGCCGTGAATGGCTGCCATATAACTTGACGCCGGCATCTATGGGCACGACAATCAGCATCTTTCGACTCTGCTCTTTATTAATCACTCTCAGCGCTCGCCATCTGGCAGTACTCAGCTCGTGGCGCCAACTACAATCAGCAAGCCTATCAGCTTACCCTCTGCCCGCATTGGGCGCTAGCGCGACCCGTCTTCGGCGCCCCAGCCTGTGTCGACATTTGCAGCGTCGCGGCTTTAAGCCCGGAAGAGCTGGTGGCTTTGCGGACTCCTCCTCTCCGAAGTATTTGCAGACAATCTGGCATTTATAAGGAAGCTGGCCTTCTAGTCATTTGCCGACCCTCCACCAAGCCCCGGCTCTCATATATTGTTCTCGGTACTTGCGCCACGCTTATTGCTTGCATGAGGTAGTACATAGCCTCCGTCGGCCCCCTTCGACGACGCCGCCTCGTGCGAGCCTGCCGCCCTCCGGCCGCTGACGACTCCGGATCTTGCTCGGAACGACCTATTCAAACGCATTTTGCTTGTAGCGCGTTGCAGTACCTTCTTTACGCGTTATGGCACCCTCCCGGACGACCGCGAACGGCGCAACGGCGCACATGGCGACGACGACGCTGAAAGTCGAGGGCATGACATGCGGCGCATGTACATCCGCAGTCGAGTCGGGCTTTCAGGGCGTCAATGGCGTGGGAAACGTGTCTGTGAGCTTGGTCATGGAGCGGGCGGTTGTGCAGCACGACCCGACGATAATATCGACGGAAGGGGTGAAGGAGATAATAGAGGACAGGGGGTTTGACGCCGAAGTCATATCCTCGGACATTCCGGTGCAGAATGGGTCGGATCATTTCCTGAGCGATTCGGAAGAGGAGGACGCTATGGCGGATCTCCATGTCTCCACGACTACTCTGTCAGTGGGAGGCATGACCTGCGGCGCCTGCACGTCCGCGGTTGAGGGCGCTTTCAAGGACGTTTCGGGCATCAAGCACTTCAGCATATCGTTACTCTCCGAACGCGCCGTAATAGAGCACGACACGACGATAATATCGCCGGAGGAGCTGGCCGAGACAATAGAGGACGTGGGGTTTGAGGCCAAAGTGTTGGAGACAGTAGCACACACGGCTGGCGAAAGGAGAAGTAAGAGCCAGAAGAAACACAAGACAATGACGACGACGGTCGGAATAGAAGGAATGACATGCGGCGCTTGCACATCGGCCATTGAGAGCGGGTTCAGGGACGTGGAGGGAGTCTACCAGTTCAACATCAGCCTGCTGGCAAACCGCGCGGTTCTCGTGCACGACCCGAAACTCACGGAGGATCAAATAGTGGAGATTATTGAAGACCGGGGATTCGACGCCAAGCTGATCTCGTCAGTGGATGGAAGCATCCAGCAGTCTTCAGCAAATAATGGTCCGGTACATCTCAAGATCTACGGTCTACCCAGTGCAAAAGCTGCCGAAGACCTAGAAGCACTACTACGAAAACGACCGGGAATTACCTCCGTGTCCGTCAACTTCAACACCTCCCGAGCGACCATTCACCGCGACCCGCAGATCATTGGTCTCCGTGCAACGGTCGAAGCGATTGAAGCTGCCGGCTACAACGCCCTAGTAGCTGACTCCGATGACAACAACGCGCAGCTCGAGTCTCTCGCGAAAACGAAGGAGATCCAGGAATGGAAACGGGCAGTCAAGGTTTCCGCCTGCTTTGCGGTACCAGTCTTCCTCACCAGCATGTTCTTCCCTATGTTCCTACCCTTTCTCGACTACGGAAGCATGTGTATGTTCCGTGGTGTCTACCTCGGAGATCTCGTCTGTCTGGCGCTTACTATCCCCGTCCAATTCGGGATCGGCAAGCGCTTCTATGTTTCGGCGTATAAGTCACTGAGCCATGGATCGCCCACCATGGATGTCCTGGTCGTCTTGGGAACGTCTGCTGCATTCTTCTTCAGTGTCGCTTCCATGCTAGTGTCGTTTCTCGTGCCGCCTCACTCCAAGCCCACGACCCTGTTCGACACGAGCACGATGTTGATTATGTTCATTTCAATTGGTCGATATCTGGAGAACAGCGCCAAGGGTCAGACGTCGAAGGCACTTTCAAGGCTCATGTCTCTCGCTCCTTCCATGGCTACGATCTACGCCGATCCTATTGCTGCTGCAAAGGCGGCCGAGGGCTGGGACGTTGAGGACGAGAAAGATGAGCGCAAGTCAATGGAGGGTAACGCAATTGAGGAGAAGGTCATTGCTACCGAGCTCATTGAAGTGGGCGATGTGGTCATTCTTCGACCTGGCGACAAGATTCCGGCCGATGGTACGGTTACTCATGGCGAGACCTACGTCGATGAGAGCATGGTAACGGGCGAGGCAATGCCCATCCTGAAGAAGAAGGGAGCGCTTCTTATGGCGGGTACCGTCAACGGAGCAGGCCGTCTCGATTTCGTGGTCACTCGAGCTGGACGCGACACTCAGCTCAGCCAGATCGTTCGACTCGTCCAGGAAGCTCAGACTAGCCGTGCGCCGATCCAACGTCTCGCAGATACCGTGGCGGGGTACTTTGTTCCGATCATCATTACCCTGGGCCTCGCAACCTTTGTCGCCTGGATGGTCCTCAGCCACGTCCTCCCATATCCACCCAAGGTCTTCCTCGATCATGCCAGCGGCGGCAAGCTCATGGTGTGCGTTAAGCTCTGCATCGCCGTCATCGTCTTTGCATGCCCTTGCGCTCTCGGTCTCGCTACGCCAACCGCGGTCATGGTTGGGACAGGCGTAGGTGCCGAGCAAGGAATTCTGGTCAAGGGCGGCGCGGCGCTGGAGATGGCCACCAAAGTGAACCATATCGTATTCGACAAGACGGGCACGCTCACTGTAGGAAAGATGAGCGTCTCCAAGGCTGATATCCAAGGCGAATGGGCAACCGACGCTAAGAAGAACCTTTGGTGGAGCCTTATTGGTCTGGCCGAGATGGGCTCCGAGCACCCTATTGCTAAAGCCATCGTCCGATCTGCGAAGGAGCACCTCCGGCTTGGACCTGACGGACATTTGGATGGCTCCGTGGGCGACTTCGAGGCCGTCGTTGGCAAAGGTATCGCGGCATCAGTCGAAGCCGCCGTCTCCCGCGAGCGTACCCGCTACAGAGTCCTCGTTGGCAACGCCTCCTACCTCGCCTCCGAAGGCGTGGACGTTCCCGATTTCTTGGACGAGCCTCTTACCCCCTCCGCTCCCGTCCACCGACGAGCAGGTTCCCAAGCCCGCTCCGCAGGTATAACCACCATTCACACCGCCGTCGGCAAGACCTACACCGGCACACTCTCCCTCTCCGACACCATTAAGCCCTCCGCGCGTGCGACCGTTCTCGCTCTCCACCGCCTCGGCATGACCGTCTCCATCGTCACAGGCGACACTTCCTCCTCTGCGCTCGTCGTAGCTGCAGAAGTCGGTATCGACGCCGCCGACGTACACGCATCAGCCACGCCCTCGGACAAGAAAGCCATCATCGCAGATCTGCAAGCCCGCGGCCACGTCGTCGGCATGGTGGGTGACGGCATCAACGACTCCCCCGCGCTCGCATCAGCAGATGTTGGCATCGCCCTGTCAACCGGTACCGACGTCGCCATGGAGGCCGCCTCCATCGTGCTCATGTCCACCACGGACCTCCTCTCCATCCCCGTCTCCCTCTGCCTTAGCAAAGCAATCTTCAACCGCATCAAACTAAACCTCGCATGGGCATGCATGTACAACGTCATCGGCCTCCCCTTCGCAATGGGCTTCTTCCTCCCCTGGGGCCTGTCGCTGCATCCCATGGCCGCAGGCGCGGCCATGGCCTGTTCCTCCGTCTCCGTCGTCGCTAGCTCTCTGCACCTGAAGTTCTGGCGCCGCCCCAAGTGGATGAAGGTCAGCGTTCTGGATCCGAGCGCCGAGGTCCCCGAGAGCGAGAAAGAGGAGGAGAGGTTCGGTCAGCCGGGCGTTATTAGGACGGCGATTGACTGGGTTAAGGAAAGTATTGCGGCGCGGAGGAGAAATAGGGAGGAGGTTAGTTATATGCCGTTGCAGGATATGGGGGAGCATTAGGGCGCTGTGCGGTTGTAGTGGGCTTGTTGATTGTTGATGTTGATGTTGATGTTGATATTGATATTGCGTTGGATACCACCATCTGCGGACTTATACCGCTTTTTTGTTTTGTTTTTATAGCGTCGCGAACTACTTGTAAAATTATGTTGTTTATATGCATGTCTTGTCTGATCTCGAAGTGCTGCGTTGGTGCTGCGCTTCGTCTCTCTATCGTGCCGGATAGGATCCGAAAGGGTTGGGAATGACAGCATTAGGTATTACATTACGCTCCGTCTCCTAGATCTATATGCCATGCCAAACGAAACGTGGGTATGCTGCTGTGAAGCCAAAAGCGAATGCCAGAGCGTCTATCCATCAGATCGCTCCAATGCAACCACAACGCCGAATGTGTCGGAAGATCCTCTCGCCTCACACTCCTCATCCGCATCGTATCAACAACACCCCCTCCCCCTCGACCCCCTTATCCTAAACACCTCCTCCCACTCCCGCAACTGCGTCCCCGCGCCCCTCCGCCCCCTCCGCCGATGCCTCACCCCATCCACCCCGCTCTTCACACTCCCATCATCCACGCCCCCGCCCCACCCGCCGATATCCCCGTACTGTATCCCGCTGTTCGGATCGTCCGGGTCGATCTCGCCCAGCTCGATCTTCGTCAGTATCATGCGCGCGAGCCGGCTGAACAGCTCCTCGACGTTGTCGCCGCTCAGCGCCGACGCCTCGACCGCGACGGGGATCCCGTTCTGCCCCGCCCAGCGCGACGCCGTGTCGAAGGGCACTTCGCGGCCCTCGGGCGCGACAGTGGCTTTGGCGCTGAGGCCCAGCGAGGCACTGTGCCGGCTGGATTGCGAGGACGGCGTTCCTGGCGCGCGGCCTTCGTTCACGCTGCCGTCGCTGGAGTTGTAGCTTCCGTATGTGCCAGCGCTCCCTGGCGTCTCTGCGACATCCGTTTTATTCCCCGCCAGTATGACGGTCAGGTTCGGGCTCGCCAGCGCGCGCGCATCGTCCAGAAACGTGCGTAGCTGCTCGAAGCTGCGCCAGTTGGCGACGTCGTAGACGAGGATGGCGCCGGCCGCGCCGCGGTAGTACGACCGGCTGACGGAGCGGAAGCGCTCTGTGCCCGCGGTGTCCCAGAGCTGCAGCTTTATGCGCTTGCGCGAGCCGCGCGCGGGGTCGTCGCGCGGGTGGATGTGGACGATCTTGGAGGCGAATTCTACGCCGATGGTTTGTGAGGAGAGCACTTTCCATTCGTTCTTTACGAACCGGTGCAGCAGGCAGGATCTGTGGGTGAGGTGGATGTGTGAGTGGGGGAGCCTTATCGCGGAGCGGTTTGGAGGGGAAGGGAGGGGAGATGTACTTACTTTCCGGCGCCGCTGGGACCTAGTAATATGACTTTGGCGAGGTAGTCGTACATGCTACCGAGCTCCTGGTTCGTCGTCAGTGGATTATTCTTGGTCTTCGGCGTGCTTCGTACCTACTTGTGTCGGCGGCTCACCACTCCTGCTCGACGCATTGCTCTCTTTGCGTGGCCGCCCCATGGCTGTGTCCTCTGAAACCCTCCTTTTCAAATGCAGGCGGATCTGGTCGAGATATGGTCGGCGCCCGCGCTGGTGCAATGAAGAAAAGGGAATTGGTAAACGGTGGTGTTATTGCGTCGCCAGTCGCTCCCGCGATGGCTGTGTTGTCCAGCCGCTTGGCTTATCGAGGTGACGCCAACGCGAACCGCGGCTTTCACGAGGCGAGCCCAAAGCAGCCTAGCGAGGCCCGCGCATTCCGCTCAACGTCATCAGCCCCGGCCCTGCGGCGAGTGAGGCATGAGGTCTCGCGACACGCTTCGGATCACTTCGGCAAGGGATTAGCTTCAATTTCTTCAGGATGAAGATAACCTTTCTTCGCAGACGAAGACGCGCTTCTTCGTTGAGACAGCGCAAACACCCCCTTGAGACCGCGGACGTCGGTAATGCTCGTCACGACCAAGACTTGATGTCGCGTGCCCATTCGGCGCCTGTTCCTGCGTTAGTGGCGCGCGTCTGAGAATTCCGTCACTATTTGCCCGTCTTATTACTGTCTCTCTCTCGTCTTCCGGCTTCTCTCTCTCTCCAATTCTCCCATACGCACCCTCTCTTCACAGTGTCGCTCGCTCGCCGCCCGTCGTATCTCGCCGCCCTCAGCAGGTCTGCCACTATGACCCTGCTCGAACGCTTGAACCCCACGCCTTCGTTTCCGGCTTACACGGGGCCGTATAAAGTTGGCTCGGTGGATGTGGAGATACCGACGTCGCAATTGGAGTCTCCCAGCCCGCCGCCGGCGTCGGCCTCTGCCAGCTTGCCCACCGTTGCGTTTAGGGTGTTCTATCCGGCGAAGGAGGAGAGCCAGCAGAAGGGCGTGAGGTGGATACCGAGCCCGCAGCGAGAATATGTGGGTGGATATGCCCGCTTCTTGGGCGCAGGTTCTGCTTTCTCGCAGATATTCTCGCAAGTTTAACTGCACAATACAGAAATTGGAAGCCCCGGCTGACTTGATCTACAGTGTAGTCCCCCAATTACTTTACTTCATCACGATACCCGTCCATCACAACGCCGATCTCCTCGAACCGCCCACACAGTCGAAACGATGGCCCGTTATGCTCTTCTCCCACGGCCTCGGAGGCTCCCGCAACTCGTACTCGCACATCTGCGGCTCACTAGCAAGCCACGGCATAGTGGTCGTGGCTCCGGACCACAGAGATGGCAGCTCGCCGATATCCTTCGTTAATACGCCAGACGAGACGGAGAAGGTCAAGCGCATAGAGTACAAGAAACTACCACATAAGGCGTCGACGGAAGTATACGAGGGCAGAGATGAACAGCTGAGGATACGGCTGTGGGAGCTTGGACTGATACATGATGCGCTGCTTAAGATTGACGCACAGGTGCCATTGAGGAATGTGGCAGTGGAACAGAAGAAGAACGGGAAGGATATGCTGGCAATGTTCTCGAGCAAGTTGAACCTGTATGAGCCGGGTTCGATCGCCTTCGCAGGACACTCGTTCGGCGCGGCGACCATGGTGCAGCTCGTGAAGTCGGTCTATTATAGGCCGAGGTCAGAGCATCCAAGCTTCAAGCCGCTCTTCACGCCTTCAGACGATTCAGCCATCGCGCGCCAGGTCACGCCTGCGTCGCCAGTGATATTGCTGGATTTGTGGACGTTACCTATCCAAAGCCCCGCAACGGCGTGGTTGAAGTCAAAGCCGATGCCATGTTATCAATCCCCTGCGGGTGGATCAAATCTCCTGGCTATTCTTAGCGAGGCTTTCTACAACTGGTCCTCTAACCTCAACGACACGAAGCGCGTCCTCTCGAAATCCTCTGGGCCGAACGCTGCTTATCCGGATCAACCAGGTCCCCACGTCTTCTACCCCATCGCCTCCGCACACCTTTCTCAGTCCGATTTTGGCGTGCTCTTCCCCTGGGTAACAACTAAGATCTTTGGCGCAAAGGAGCCAGAGCGCGTGCTCAGGCTCAATACGCGGGCTGTTCTGCAGGTGCTGAGGAATAGCGGGCAGGAGGTTGCGAATACGAGCATGGAAGACATGGAACTAGGGGACGTGGAGGGATTAGAGAAAGGTCTGCCACAGGATGAGAAGATATTGAATCAGGTGGAGGACACTGTGCGGGGATGGATCAGCTTGAGTACAGAGAGGGTGAATGGGGAGATGACGACTAGGAAGGGACCAAGTGATGCGATGGTGGAAGGGGAGGTTCTGGGAGAGGTGGTGTCGAACGAAGAAAGGGAGACGGAGAGGTCGAACATATAACACATATAATAGCTGCAATGTGCGTTGTGGGATTCGTCATCCCTTTTACTGGGCTCAGGAAACTTCTGTTGGCAATATGTTGGGGCACCGCGATCTGCGTACCTCCGTATAGACGCAGGCATGAGTACATAGATATATCCCAGAAGGGATTTGTATGTCTTCATAGAATATTCCATATTTCATCGTAGCGCTATTCAATGCGTTCCACGTTTTCACCGCATCGCAGTGACGAGAATAAGATAATAATTAATAATTTCGCCCCTGTTCACGTTCACCGTCAACCGTCCAATGACGTCGCGTCTTGGCGGTGTCCGGGTGGCGCTAGTCCCCGACACAACAGCGACGATTCGCGATAGCACAGCTATAAGGATCTCGCTCTCACCTGTCCATCGCCACCTCAACTCTCGACTCATCGACTCTCACCCTATTCATCTATGCGCCATCCGGATGGGTGTATCGTCTATAGGGGCAGTCCTTAACAACGCGAGCTTGTGTTAGTGAAACGGGGCGACATCGCGATACGGAAAAGCAAACAAACAACGCACAGGAGGTTCGACATCACAACTCAACCTACGACCTCGGTGCGACATCACGTTTGGGCGGCAATCGATAATCACTTTAATCACCCTTTCCAACATCCAAATTTCACACTAATCTCACCTCCATGCGCGACATGGTCGGTTCCGCACGACCATCGTTTCAGCCACCTTCACCTCCACCTTCACCCGGAAAACAGAAGCAGAAGCAACAGGAGGTCGCTATCGAGTATCCAGAATGGCTGACTAATCTGGTTGTCGAGAACTCCACGAAGTATGGAGTACCGCTGGATTTCGTTGCCAAGAAGATTCAAGAGATTGCGGATTCGGGGGAGGCGGATCCCTTTCGGAAGGAGCGGAGCGAGGACGAGGGAGATGGGGAGAGGGAGAGGAGACGGGAGGTGAAGGTCATGAAGAGGAAGGAGTCTGTGGTTAGCAGTGGCATGGGTTCGGAGAAAGAGATGGAACGAGTTGCAGAGTCGTCGAGAGCTGCGGCTGCTAGAAATTCGGCCCAGTCTTCGAACTCGTTCGCCACCGAGAGAGCAACTGCAGATATTGAGTCACTCAGCCTCCAGGATGAGCCGGGCACGCTCTCGACACCGCCAAATTATTTCGTGGAGGCACGGAGCTCTCTTTTCGTTCCCGAACTGAATAAAGAGAAATCTACTGGTAAGGGAAAGGAACCTGAGCCCATCACCTGTAAAGACAACGAGAAGCCGATGAGCAAGAGCAAGGAAGATGACTCTTCGCCTGAGGCCAAGGACGATAACGAGTACCCGTTGCCGTCGGAGCTGCCAGCATGGTATGCAAAGATCAAGACCACGGACAGAGGCATGAAAGAGCTGGGCAAGCGGCCCAGTTCCCTAGCGACGCAGGCGTTAACGGCCCTGTCAAGCATGAAGGGATGCATGGATCGCTGTGAACAGCAGGGCGTAAGCCGTGCACAGCTCGAAAAGCTCTTCGAAGAGCTGCGTGACCAAGTGCACAAGGCAGAGATCACGCTCAAGGTCGACCGCTTCATAGTCCGCAAGACGAGGTTCCTCGACCCGGAATACGGGCTGCCTCGCATCTTCGCTTCCAAGAAGGTGGACTTCCCATCGGACCTGAAGGCCGACGCCTGGCAGCTCTATAGCCGATGGCGCCAGGAGGTCTTCGAGGTTGACATCTTAAGAGGTATCAGGATTGCCAGGGGAACCGACCGCGGTGGCGACCGGATTGATCCTACCTACAAGGGTAGGCAATACGCCAATTTCTACGGGCAAGGACACCTGGTGCTTGGACAGTGGTGGCCGACGCAGCTGTGCACAGTCCGAGATGGAGCCCACGGCACTCCTCAAGGCGGTATATACGGAGAGAAGGAGAAAGGTGCTTACTCCATCGTCCTTTCGGGCATGGGAGAATCAACGTATGCCGACGAGGACAACGGAACAGATATCTGGTACAGCGGCACCGACGGCAAGGACTGCACCCCCACGGACAGCACGGTCCGCATGATAGAATCATGTGACACGGTGCATAATCCCGTGCGCGTCATCCGATCGTACCAGCTCATGAAAAGTAACCGTTATCGACCGCAATTTGGCTTGCGGTACGATGGCCTTTACGAGGTTGTCGAGAAGAAGCTGGTTGATACGGAGAAGGCGGCGTACAAGTTCCATCTGGTCAGGTGCAAGGATCAGCATCCAATTCGTTGTGAGGACAACGCGGCTCGACGGCCGACGCGCTTTGAGATTGCTGAGGATAATAAGCTGAGGGAGAATGGCCGGTGAGCCTTTACGGTGTCTGCGTGGCGAGGGGTCTTGGAGGTTAGTGCTTGCTAGCAGTGTGTTGAGGAGGGATTCAGGGTCGGAATCATGGAGACCTGGATTTTGGCGGCTTTCCGGTTGTACTTTGATAGGGAGTTTCGGAGAGCCATATATAAGGGCGACCTTCAAGCGTGGAGGGGCTTTTCACATGGATCGACGGCTGAGCTTGTCTCTCTTCTTGGGTCTATTATATACGCACTATGGACCACGATCTCGATCAGAGCAAAGCCCGTTGTCGTTTGTACAGTCGGTAGCAAGAGTACTTTTCAGAACATTAGTTCATGGTTGTCAAAGCCGCAGCACCAGATCAGATAGCTAGGTAATTCCCCGGTATAATTTAATCACTCGGGTCTGCTTTTCAGCGTCTCATCTCTTTTGCTCCTCACAGGCCCTAGGTTGCGGACCGGTGCAGTGGAACGCGTGCTAGTCTTGAGTGGTTGGTGTATGTGTTTCACTTCTGCCGACTTGAAGCTTGTGAGTGTGCTGATACGGCCTGCAGAGCGGCCTTCGTTAGTTTTAATGCAGAGTAATGCACAGGCCTCCGGGGTGAACGTCTCGGATGGCCGTCGTCGAGTGCGTTTTCGAGCGACGCGCAGTGCGGCGAACCGAGAGACTCCCAGACTTTACTCAACCAGTCCTTCCGCGGGCGAGCAGACAGGCAAGTTTCTCCCGTGTACTGAGTTGGCACACTGGAAGTTCAGTTATCTGGTATACCGCTGGGCTACTTATATCCTTCCGCCCCGTTATTTACTAATTTTCTCGTTTCAAGTCACCAACCGATAGAGGGTATGCTAGCTAAGGGCAAAGTAGAGCTTCCGCCTACGCACAAAAGAACTTAAAACCTGCTAAGATTAAGACACAATATTACGGAACCCCTGGGAGGGGGCGTGGGTTGTTGGAGAAGAATGGCTTGGGTGTGAAGGGGTGATGGATGCATGGGGATGGAGGGGGCTTGATGGTCGTGAGATTGTAGTCTAGCTTGATGATTGTGTACTGGCTGCGTGTGGGTGTTGTTGAGTTTTGGTAGGATTATCTGGATGACTGTAGGGTGGGGTCTGCGAAAGCGGTCTCGAGAGATCCCTCTCATCACCAAGTGGAATCTCCCGTGTCGATCTCATACCCTACCTCGACAATCGCATACTGGCTATGTATGACTGTTACTGACTTTCCGTAGTACAATCCGGACGATTGTAGCGTGCGCCCTTGGACGGCGCTCTCGAGATTTCTACGGGTGCTGCGAATGCATCGTCACAGCTGGCTGGCGGAGCTTCGCATGTCAGCCGCATTTTCCTGGACCGTTGTGAAAGGACCACCTCTCCCAAACTTTCGGCTTTCTTTTCTGGACGTAGAGTGAGCTTGGTCTGGCCGCCACGGTTCTGGTTCGTTTGAAGTTGGCGAAGATGGACACACTCATGTTGTATCCGGCAACCGGGCTCGCCTCGGAACCCGTGGCTATCTGCTCTTTACTATGCACCAGCAACGGATACGGCGCTGTTTAGGGAGCTATAGCCGTAATGTGTTAGAAGTGTGCTCGGAGGGATTAATATGACATTGAAGCCCGAGTGTGTTGCTGATCTATGCTCATGATGGACGACGGACCGGTTGGGGAATGACCGAAAACGGCAGCGAGGAATACTCTCTATCTATGCAAACATGGGGCATGACTACCGCGGGAACCCGGCGCAGCCTGTGGCGAGCTCCTTCATCTATCTCAATAGGAGACCTAGCATATATATAGCAGCCATACCTCCGCCGCGTGTCGACTCCCTGAAGTGCATGTCGGTAAAGGCTTCTCATCCTCAACATCTTCAATCCAAAGGTCGCTTCAAGCACACTCGCGGACTTCGTCACTCCCTACGCCCCATGAATCAGCTCCATAATGGGGTCATATTCCAAGCGGCTCTATCAGCTCAAGAATCACCGCCAGATATCCTTGGTCGTGGTCCCTACCGTTTTCACTGCGCTCGCACTTGTTTTCACTGGTCTACGTATCTACGCCAGGCGCCTGAAACGCGCGAAGGTACTTGCAGATGACTACCTTTGCATCGCAGCATGTGTACGTTGAAAGGAAAGCGGCCACGAAGTGGCCGAGTGCTGACAGCAACCACAGATTCTCGCACTAGTGTCACTTGGAAATAACACCTCCATGGTGCTAGCTGCAGGCGGAGGCAACTCTGTCAAGGATCTGAAGGACCCAAATGATCTTATTCTCTGGTCGACGGTATCATTTCTCCTCCTAACATCCCTCCACCGTCAGGCTAATTCGCCCAGCTTATCGTCTTTTCATTCATTATCTGGATATCTTCAATGCTGGTCTTACAGTTCGCCATTCTGTTCCTATATCAGCGTCTATTCTGGGTCGTAGACTGGTTCCGGCGGTCTTGCTACGTCCTGATGGCTCTAGTCGTTGCCTGGTCCATCGCTACCCTCGTCGGCGAACTCACCATCTGCGCGCCCACGCGCAAACTGTGGAACCCAAAGTCTCCAGGTAAATGCGGTGATACGCACAAACTGTGTCTTTCTACCGGTATGCTCCACGCAAGTTTCGACCTCGCCATCCTGAGCATCCCGATGCCCTTAGTCTGGAAGCTGAAGATTAGCGTTGGGAACAAAGTCTTTCTTACCTTTCTGCTGCTTTGCGGCATATTGTAAGTTTGCTTTTATTTGTGCACTACTCGCGACTGTCGTACTAACTAGAACGAAGCACTACGATCTCCGCTGTACTCCGCGTCTCATGCCTCTTCAACCTCAGTGGCTTCGACACCGCTGACATGCCAAAACACATGTGGCTTCCACTTATCTACCACTGCATGGAGATTCCCGTCGCTATCATCTGTTGCTGCATACCCACCCTGGCTCCGGTCATCGAAAAAGTCAAGCTCTCCCCGTTCGGCGTATATTTTCGGAATCTTTTCAGTCGTGGGCTTTCCAAGGAGTCAAATGCTGCGGAAAACAGAAACCGAGATCTCGCTAGGTTTGGGAGGGATCATAAGAGTGAGACAGCTCTGAATGGGTGCGGACACGTTGACGAGGTCACCCTCGAAATCTACGACATTGGTGTCAAGCAGACCAAGTGAACGCGTTGGTGTCTCTGTGTGAATGGGGAGAATAGCGGGACTATTTTGGAAATGCGGATTTCAATGTGGAAAGATGTTCTGTGCTGAAGGAATCACGCAATGGACAGTTATCAATAGATGGGTATTTTAGAATTGACACCGGTTCGCCTTTCACGTCTGGCATCCTCGACTCAACTGATCCGGTCGTAGCGCTTGTCTATGTTCTCAATAGGCTTATTTTGGGTGAATTGAAGAGTATTGAGACATGAGTTGATTGATTGAGAATACGAGAAATATGGCTATATATACATGACCAGGTCACGTGAAGTAGTAACCATATCCGGCAACAGCTTAGCGTAGTCTTAGCCCCATGGCTTAGCACAGGTCATCTCGACTCCGCCTTCTCCCAGTCATCACTCCGATCATAACCTGACTTCCGTACAACATCCCTATTCTTCTGTCCTGCTTAGTCTGATTTCTGCAGCTTGATTAGAATACGGGTTCGCGGCGTGCGAGGGTTCTAGAAAACAGGCTCTGTTCCGGCACCCGGTCCCGGGGCCCGCCACGCTCGTGCTAGGCCACATAGAGCGACCATCAAGCTGCAAGTCCAGCAGGACCAAAATGGAATCAAATGGCACGGTCGTGAAAGGCGATCTTGAGTATGACGGTCGCGTCATACTGTACATCATCAAAGGTAAGCTCACGCTGGAAATCCCTGCATATGTGCATCTTGAAGACTCGCTGATCCACGGAAAGCCGATCAGACGAGTTATATTAATTACATCAAGCCGTTGATGCTGGCCGAAGAGCTCCAGTGCCCCTATGTGGTCTCGGTTATTGATACCAAGGACGAGTGGTACTACAAGATCCACCCCGAACGCTACGTCCCCGCATTGAAGGACTGGGACGCCGTGACCAACAAGGAGGTCATTGTATTTGAAAGCACGGCCTGCTTGCAGTATCTTGCCGAGCGTTTCGATGCAGATGGATACTGGAATGGGACGAATACATTCGAAAAGGGAGCGATCCTCTCATGGACCGCATACCAGACTGCCGGCTTAGGGTGCGGCCCTCTTTCTCCACTGATTTCTCCGTCCTGTTCTATGCTTACTTCTGCAGCGCGACTGCGAAGTACTGGCTGTACTTCCTGAAAGGGTATCCAAGCCGCGAAAAGCCAGGTCCGCCTATGAGGGCAGTGGAGAAGTAGGCATCGCCATGCACCCCATGTGCCGCCCAATCTGACACGCAAGGCTTCACGAGAACGTGCTCAAGCAGTGGGACATCATGGAAGCGCGACTGGCCAGCCCTGGTCAAAACTACGTTGCGCTTCCCGACCGCCCCACGATCGCCGATATCTCGTACTTCCCTTTTGCAATGCCGTGGATGTTTAAGTTTCTCGGCGTTGATGTCAACGATTGGCCGAATATCAAGGCTTGGGGCGAGAGGATGTTAGAACGGCCAGCGGTGCAGAGGATTTTGGAGAGAGGGCCGAATTACGGACACGAGTAGGGGATCTCTCGGCTCCCGGCTGCTGGTGCTATGTCCGGACATGGCACTTGTAATAACTCATGCATGGTTTTTGCGCTTTGGCAAGGAATGATCTGATGAGTTGTAATCGTTTTCCATCCGAGGCGGAGAGCCCGTTGATGCTGAACGCCGACTAACTCTACCTCTTACCCGCCATGGGTATGCAAGTTTGGGTCCCTTCCCGCCTTCCGTCTCTTTGGCTATCTTGCCTATCGATTACGTTCCTCGTGTTTGCGCTCTGCTGGTTGATAAGTCGATATTGCATAGTCATCCTTTCATGGACCCTCAACGTGCGACTCGCTTTCATGCTGCTCCACTTCGGCTATTCGCTAAGCTCTAGCAGAATTATCTGATCTGGAAATGGCCTATCCTATCTGTCGACGAACGGACCCGCATGCCTACGTGCCCTTACCTTTGGCCAAATGGCCAAGGAGATGTTGCCAAATTTTTGGAGGGCGAAGAGAACGGCACGAAGTGGGGACGGCAACATGGAAGAATCTACCGCATATGGAGTGGAATGGCACCGGAAATGTATGTAGCTCTCGCAGGAGCTTGACGATATCTAACCGGGCATAGTGTCTTGACCGATCCTGTGGACATCAAAGCAGTCTTTGCAGACTCAGACAAGCATTCCAAGGCCACCAATAACAATTCCGGATGGCTCATGGGAGAGCTGTTAGGTAAATGCGTCGGTCTCATCGGCGGAGCGGAATGGCAGAGAGTGCGCGGAATCACTGCTGCTCGATTCTCGCACAAAGACGCGGCATCATACATTCCGCGAATCATCGAAATTACGGAGAAACACTTCCAGGACCTGCACCGAAGCGGACGCCTAAGTGAAAAGCGCCTTCATCCAGTCCAGGATCTGAAGTTCCTTCCTTTTTGGGTCGTGGCCGATATCTTGTATGGCAAGCTCACCTCCGAAATGGTGAAGGAGCTCGAAGATCTGATCCGTCTCCGTGAAGCACTGTGGGACCGTATGATCCAAGGTGGAGCGACACGCTTCTCTTGGACGAAATATTTGCCGGTCAAAGTAAATCGGAACCTTCACGAGTTCAAGAGAAGATGGGCGACTTTCAACCAGACAGCACGCGATGCTTGCCTACTGGCGTGTGAAAAGACACCAGTGGTGGAAATGTACGATGCGATCGAGCAGGGCCGACTGAGCACAGACGAGCTGCTACAAACCCTGGACGAGATGATCTTTGCGAATCTGGATGTTACCGTGGGCGGCATCTCCTGGAACTTACTTTTCCTTGCGGACAACCTGGAGGTTCAAGCTCAATTGCGCGAAGAAGTCCTTTCCAAGGCTGGATCCGGGGGTACTCAAACCGTCCAGTACCTGCTCAGCTCATCCACGTTCCTCGCAGCTTCGATACTAGAGTCCGCGCGTCTTCGACCCCTCGCACCATTTTCCGTTGCTCAATCCGCCCCTACTACGCGATGCATCGCAGGCTTCGTGGTCCCGCCGGGCACTAACTTCATCGTCGACACGTATCGGCTCAATGTGAAGAACGCTGTCTGGGGCGATGATAGAGAAATCTACAAGCCTACAAGGTTTCTTGGCCAAAATCGATCTGATTTGCGATATCATTATTGGAGGTTCGGGTTTGGGCCCCGCCAGTGCATTGGGAAGTACGTTGCGGACCTTATAATACGAATTCTGCTCGTACATCTGCTTAAGCACTATCGCCTCAGCTTTGATGAGAGCACCGTCTGGGTGAAGCATCCAACGACATGGATCACGCATCCGGACACTGTCATCAGATGCGAGAAGATCGGAAAGGAGACCTAGCCAACCTAACCCGTTGGCGTTTGCGGAATGGCTGGGATTGAATAGTCTATAGGCAATTCGTATGAGATGTTAAAGCAGATGAGAGCCCTTCGGTACAGATCCTTGCTATACAACCTGTCGAACGCATGCCTGTACCTCCACTAACGGCTTTCCCGTGGCCAACCCATGAAGTGCCTTCACGATTCTTTCCCCCATGCACCTGATCTCATTTTCTACGAAACACTCGGTACTGTATTCTAGCCTGAGTGCCAACTCGCCGTCGCTCATGGTAGAGAACTCAGCCATGAGCTTGAACTTGGCGCCCCGTGTCCAGGTATACAGAGGCGTAACGTCTGGGATGGGAAATCTAGGTCCTTGGTCGGCTTCGTGGAATGTTACCATCACGTCGAATAAGGGGTGGTCTGGGTAGGTGGGTTGGATGTTCAGAAGCGATAGGAGTTGGTCGAAGGGCAAGGCATGAGACAGGGCCTCACGACTCGCTGTCTGGACGGACCGGATGAATGAGCCCGGCGTGTCGCAATTTCCCATGCAAGCCGGATATCTGATACGGATCGGCAGCGGTTGGAGGAAGAGACCGATGGTTTCTAACTCATCTTCAGAGGTACGGTTTAGATATGGAGCCCCGATCACGATATCGCATAGCTCTTCGTCGACTTCAAGCACCAAGGCAACCGCTGCTAGGGCTATTTGATGCATCGTGGCTTTCCCCGCTGCAGTGTACGCTTTCATTGACTGGTGGACGGGGTTCGCGATCGGGAATATATAGGAAGTTCCCGCCCAGGTCGTTCTTTTTGGCACTCTCGCTGTGAGAGCGCTGAGAGAACGTGTATTCTCTAAATAGCCTTTCCAGAATGCTTGCTGGCCTGATAAGGGAGTCTTTGACCTTCGAAGCTGCGAATATTCGCATCGCACCATGTTCAACGTCCGTCCGAGGTAAACACCAGCAATGTCGTCGAGAATTATGTTTAGTGTCGTCAAGTCGCAGATGATGTGACTGGCCACGACGAGCATCACCGTACGCGAGGCAACGACTCTTAGCAGACAATCCTTCTTCAAGTCGAACTGGATGTGCGTCTCATCCTCCAAGTCGATTTCATCGACAAGCCTTGCTTTTGGTGGAGAGGTGCGGTATGTTCGGTGGGGGGTGGAGTTCTCGCCGAGACTATAGTTGCAGCTTAAGATCCGGTGGTGGGCAAGGACTGTATCACAGGCTGATACCAGTTTTGAAACATTGACTGTTCGGCCTAAGTTGCATGCGAAACTGACATTGAAAGCAGACGACCCGCCCCCGAGCTGATACTTCTGCCACCAATCTTTTTCGATCGGCAAAATGCTAGTCTCGCCCAAGACTGACTCATCCTCAGCTTCGGGTGAAGAATCGAGGCCCGTAAGTTTCGAAGCTAAGTCTCGCGGACTTTGGCACTGCATGATCAACTGTAATGGGACCTTCCGGTTCAGTGACTTCGAGAGACGGTGAGAGAGAAAGAGAAACGAAACGGAAGACGCGCCCAGCCCGAAGAAATCGCAGGATGGGTCGATCGGAATGTCCACGGGAAGTGTCAACGTCTCGCGCAGTGCAGTAATGACCATTTCCTCCAGCGGAAGAGCCGATGGGGAGAGTGGCTCGGTTCGAAGTGAAGGTACCCGCTGCTCCAGGCTCTTGTAATCTCGCTTTCCTGCGGGTGTCATTGGAAATACATCGACAGGTACTATCCAACGGGGCAGAGCGTACAGCGCAATCCGCGAACGCATGTTCTCTTTGAGCCTGGCAACATCGAGGTTCTTCGGCTGAACATACGCAGTAAGATCGCCATCGCTGAGGGTAATAGCTACTTCTCGAGCTCCTCCGGCACGGAGTATCTGGATCTCAAGATCGTCTAGATCGATGCGAAATCCGCGCAGCTTGACTTGCCGATCCGAACGGCCAACAAGAGTCAACTCGCCTTCCTCATTCCAGTACGCCCTGTCCCCAGTCTTGTACATGCGCTCACCGGGACCTGGCTTCACACAATCCGGGAAGAATCGAGCCGCGGTTTCCTCTGGTCTGCCAACATAGCCCACAGCAACTTGTACTCCGGCTAGATAGATTTCTCCAATAGTCCCTCGCGGAACCAACTGTTGGTGGCTGTCAAGGATATAGATCCGAGAAGAGGGATTTGGCACACCGAGGCTAACAGGCTGGCTCGGTAGAAGCTGCTTAATTGTTGCACCGCAGGTCGCTTCAGTTGGTCCATACATGTTGAAAACGGGTTTCCGAGCCGCCCACGTATCACACAAGTCCTGCGTGACGATTTCTCCCACGAAGTAGACGGTCCTTAGATTTGGGAAACTGTGTATGTCTAGCGCTCTTGCTACTGAAGGTGTGAGGATGGCGGCGTCGGCTTCCTTCAGATGGCTCAGCTGCTTCTCTCTTTCATTCTCTCGCAAAACCAGTGTTCCTCCATAGCTCAAAGCTGAAAAGATCTCGTGAATGCTGCCGTCAAAGGCTGGAGACATGACCTGCGCTATCTTCCATTTTGGGCGAGCACGCAGGCGAACATCAAAGTTGCGTTGGAAAGCGACGAGGCCTTTATGCTGACACAAGACTCCTTTTGGTTTCCCGGTCGACCCAGACGTAAAGCAAAGGTAAGCTCCCCTTTCTGGTGTAGTGGTAGTTGACCATTTCCGAACGTCGTCCTCCTCCCCAGGATCTTGGAGAGGACCTTGCATTAGCTCCTCGATGGCTATACACATTTCGCAAGATTCTGGTTTCTTGTTTTTGTCCGCTGTTGCTCCTACGATGAAAAGACTGGCTCCAGAAGTGGCGAAGTTCATGTCTCGGACTGAGGCCGGCAGGTCATCGGCTAGCGGACAGTACACGGCCTCTGCTTTGAGGACTGCGTAGATTGCGATAATCCAGTGAAGGGACCGATCAGCGTGTACACAGACCACATCCTCGAGCTTGACAATGTGCCTGATTCGGCGCGCAACTAGTGACGATCTGGTGTGCAGCTCGCTATAGGTTATTTTCGCTGGCCCCTGTTGGACTGCGGTCCCTGAAGGAGTTTCCAAGGCAGTATTGGTGAACAGAGACACCAGATCATCGTTGATCGACTTTGCAGCGGTGCTGGCGAAATCCCAGTTGCCCAAAATACCTAGTTCGCAGCGCTGCGTGTCACTGATGAGGGACGCCAGACATGACTCTACGCTAGAAGCCATATTTCGCACCATGTAGGCTGCGTTCCTAAATACTTGGCCAATCTGCTCAATCTGATATTGCGTGAAGCGGTCGGTATGATAGTGAATGCGAACAAGATCTAGATTTCCCCTCAGAATCTCGACTTGCAGCGGCACATCAGATCGTATGGTGCTGAACGGCCGCTCCAATGGAATCAGATGCTCCCTCGAGAATTGTGGTTCGACGCGTATGTTCAAGGCGGTCTGAAAATCGCGGGTAAAGCCATGTTTCAGAGACGTCCACTGGACGGAACTCAGTTCCAGAATCTGCCTGAACACTTCCTGCACATAGTTGGCGAAGGTTGAACTACGCTCGAGTTTGATATGGACTGGTAACGTGTTGATTGTTGGGCCTATGATGGATGCGCAGCCCGGAATTGGAAGAGCTCGACCGCAGAGCACCGTGCCGAAGCAGATATCATCCGACCCGATGTACTTGGCCAGAGTCAGCGCCCACGCTGCATAATATAACGTCGGCAAGGTTACTCCAATCTCCTGACAGCTCGCCAACAGCACGTCTTTGTCAATGTGAATTTCGAAAACGCTAGACGGGCGTTGGGAAGACGATGCATTTGCTAGTGGAGCCGGTAGTAGCAACTGCGAAGTACCGTTTCCATGTTCAGTCTGGTGTCTTGCCCAATACGCTTTGCCAACCGAATCTGAGCTCCTTTGCAGCGCGTGCAAACCGGAGGTGAATCGAACGAACGGCACGCTTGGTCCGACTGGTTCTCTGACAAAAGCCTTCTGGAGCTTCGACAGCAGCAATCCGTGCGAATATCCGTCGACCAGTGCGTGATGCACTCTCCAGATAACTCTGCTCTTTCCCGATTTGCCATCTTCGGGCTTCAGCGTAACAACCCGAAAGCTACTCCCAAAACAGGCACCTTCCAGACTTTGTTTTTCGATCTCCTGGGCATATGAGTCCGGATTTGTGACAATTACTTCATACCAGTCCAGTAACTGACGTTGTGCTTCGACGATATATGCCTCGGGTCCTCGCAGCTCATAAGTACTGCTGAGGAGGGGCACAGAACGGATGACAGTCGCCCAGCATTTCTTGAGAGCCGCGAGGTTTTCCGGTCGATGAGTTTCGTGGTAGCAGATGATATTTGTCCCAGGAGTTCTTAAACTCGCTTGTAGAAGAGCAAGCTGCATCTCCGTCATTGGGTATCGGAGAGCGTCTTCGTGAGCGTTTCTGGACGGTGCATCGAACGTGGCACTGCTTCTTCGCTTCGGCGTGGGTTCTGTACTTTCCAGTGTCCTGCGTTTGAAGTCTTGAGAATAATCTTGCCGAGGCAACGCACATTCCTGGTTTGCACGCTCGAGCAACTGCGTGAGGCTTCTGACGGAAACCATGTATTCTAGCGTAAGGTTGATACCGATGGCTTTGAGGGCGTAGTGAAGTCGAATAAGGGAGAGGGATGTGCCGCCATTGTCTAGGAGTCCCTTTTGCAAGTCGATGGAGTTGATGGGTACATCGAGCGCATATGCTACTTCGCGAAGGGCTAAAAGGGGTGTTGAAGTTGAAGCCATAGAGCAGATTACTCTGACGAAGCGAAGGGCTCTTCCGGGGTAGTTTGAGATACCTACAAGAACAGGCCGTCCAATTAGGGCTCAGAGGCTCGCATTGACTCAAGCTGTGTGTTCATAGCTTTTCACCTAGCCCCCGCCATACTCGTAGCATACCTAGGTACCCTAGGTAACATAACAAGCAATTGGTCGGATACCGGTCCGCGGCGTATGCCTTACTGCTTTCGTCAAGAGAGCGGTTAATCCAGATCACGAAATATTCGGAGCCCGGTGGCTCAAATACGTGCAGGGCCGATGCCATATCTTGCTAGAGCCCGCCCGTGCGCATGTCTCAGCACCATCGAACAACTACGGGGATTAAGAAAGAATGGTTGCCAACATGACAGAGTCTGAAACAGTCTGGTACCTCGCGTACGGGTCGAACATGAGCACTGCCAAATTTACCGGTCGCCGAGGTATTGTACCCATGAAGTCCGCCAGAGTCTTTCTCCCTAATTGGGTTCTAACTGCCGAGATCCCTGGCGTCCCATACTCAGAGCCATCGTACTACTCCATTCGGCCTCGCAAAGAGTCAGGAGCTGAGAAAGCACTTTCACCGGATGTCATCGGCGTTGCATATCTCATCACGGCGGAGCAATACCATCGAGTCATTGCTTCAGAGGGGGGCCAAATTGCATACCAGGATATACGGGTCTGTGGGAAGCCCTTGGACGCAGCAGATGCAGAAAACACTGGGGCTGAGGTAGTTGTTCAAACACTGGGAAGCACGACCATGGTCCGCCACCCGACACCAACCCCCAGTCAGCGATATATGGTCAGTGATATTCGCTTGTTGACAGAAACTAGAGAGAGATGCAACTACTTACCTGGAAATGCGTAGGACGTAGTCATGGCGGGGGCTGAAGAGGCACAGCTGCCCCTTGCTTACCAAGAGTTCCTTTCCCGGGCTCCCCACTATGTTCCACCTCGAAGCTGGTGGACGAGAATTGGCGCGTCTCTCTTTCTCGCATGGTGCGCTCCTATGTGGCGGATGATAGATATCATCACACACTCCAACACCGGAAAGGATGGTAAAGTCCCCTCTCCCATCGTTTGGCTTGTACGGGGTGTTGTGTTTCTCATTTGGATGGTCCATGATTGGGTTTTCGCTCCCATATTCGGACGTGGCGATGGGATTGGACAGACGTGGGAGTACCTCTTCGCGAAGGGAGCCTATAACAAGAAGTCCGGCACAATCTATGGAACACTGTAGCGGCTCATTAGCAGCTATGAATCATACCCATTGCGCTGGTGACAATATTCCTTGCTTCAAGCTGAGACAATATAATCACAGAATATTTCAATAGATGGTACTAACTCATTCCTGGTTGCAGATTTCCCTACTCAAGCTGCTGAAGTATCAACTGATGTGTACCACTACGTTGCTCTCACTCGACGTTTTGAGGATCACTGATTGTTGTCTGCTTCTCCCACATCTGCCTATATCTCCCATCAAGCTGTAACAGCTCCTCATGTCTGCCTCGCTCAACAATTTGACCATGATGCATGACCAAGATCTGGTCAGCCTTTGTGATCGTAGACAATCGATGCCTTGCATGGAGTTAACATAGCTGATGCGTGACCGAAGTGTTTACTTACGCTATCGTGATGGTGGTGCGGCCTTTGGTGACAGATTCCAGTGCACCCTGTATCTGCTGCTCTGTTTGCGAGTCCAGAGATGCTGTGGCCTCGTCCAGCAATATGATTTGAGGATTCTTAAGAATCGCTCGTGCGATAGCAATCTTGCCCGTGTTAGCAACATTGAGAGGGTTAGCAATATAACTGACCCTTTGTTTCTCTCCTCCAGAGAGTCGCAATCCGCGCTCCCCAACCTTCGTCTCGTATGCTTCCGGAAAGCTGAGAATTCTGTCATGGATGCTTGCAGCGCGACATGCTTCATATACCTCCTCTGGCGCCGCGTCAGGCTTAGCATACTGTAGATTGTACATTATCGTGGTATTGAATAGGACGGTATCTTGCGGAACGACCCCGATGTGCTTCCGGAAACTGCTCATTTTGAGGTTCCGAATATCCAAACCGTCAATCACAACTGAGCCATCGATGACGTCGTAAAAACGATAGAGCAACTTCAGGCATGTTGACTTGCCGCTTCCACTTTCACCTACGATTGCTGTTGAGGTCCCTGGGTTAACGGTAAACGATACGTCGCGAAGTGTCGGCTGCCGAGGATCGTACGCAAAGGCGACGTTATGGAACGATATCCACCCCGAACAGTATAGCAGTCCAACAGCTTTTTCAGAGTCAACAATAGCAGGCTTCTCCTTGAACTGCTTTCGTCAGCGCGCTCCGCGGTAGATAACCACGGGTGTTCAATACCAGGTCTAACATCCGCTCCGCCTCAATAAGATTCGTCTGAACTTGGTTGTAAAAGCTGCCGAAGAATTGTAACGGGGCTTGAAGCTGAGTGAAATAGCCCAGGATCCCAACGAACATGGCTACCGTGTGGATCCCTAAAGAGATCTGGAAGGCAGAGATGAGAACCACCAGAAGAATGCCGAGTGTTAGGACCATGTTCTGTGTGATGTTTAAGAAGTTGAGGGAAAAGAGTACCAGAAACTCGGATTTCTGGTAGGCTTCAACGTGGGAACCAAACCTGTCCGCCTCCAGCGAAACCGCACCGTTATGGTGAACTGTCTCATAAGACATCAGGGTATCCATCCTACCGAAAGGTCAGCACTCGATATTGTACCGTGTTCGATTTTGTCTTACTTCGCCGCATCCATCTCTCGATCCCGCTTGGCCATCTCTCGTCGAGCTCTCGCACGCCACTGAGCCATATAGATCGTCATGTAGATGTAACTCCACATGACTCCAATGATAATTAGCGAGTAGAATGCATCGACTCTGACCAGAAAATACACCGCCGCTATGCCTAGGTCAAGCACCATAGGAAACAGCTGGAAGGCGAAGCCATCGAGGAAGGTGTTAAGTGCGCTCCCCTTGTTTAGTGCACTCATAACTTCACCAATGCGCTTGCTCAAATGCATATCAAGCGATAATCCAAGAACGTGCTCAAATGCGGCACATGTCAGCCTCCGGAAGAGTGACTGACTGACTGGGATCCACAGAATGGCGCGTACTGAGCCAAGAATCCCTTGCTGCCCTTGAAGGGCTCGGCAGACAACATAGACTGCGATGTTCTTGTACGGCATGCTGCCCCGTCCAAGGGATCCGACCAAGATCTCGAGCTGCCATGGGACCAAGATGTTGATGACTCTCTGCGCGATGACAAGAATCAGGCTCGCAAGGAAGATGAGTTGTTCCTTGAAAGAATTGGATGGCCTAGAGGCTGAGTTAGCTTTGCTACGAACAGAGCGTGGTCGGGTCGGGACGTACCAAATGTAAGGGAACAGAATGCGGAAGCCGATGAAATAGCCCAACCAGCCTGCTTTTGCTCGCCCGACTGGCTTTTCGAGTAAGTGGACCTTTCTGTTGATGGCATCGTAGCTGGGGGAGTCATGCCCATTCGCGGTGAGGAGGCTTTCCGTCTCTTCCTCTTTTTGTTCACTCGAAGCATAGTCCCATTGAGTCAATACATATGCGAAAAGCATGGCCATGAGTGTGCTCGACCTTGCAGCACCTAGTGCAATATACCATACGTAGGAATCACCGAACCCCCGCCAGAAATAGGACAATAAGAGCCCTTCGAACATGGCTCCCACAATCCAAGCGCAGAAATGGGGAGTGCTTGGGCTGAAAGGGCCGTCCGGATCGGGGAGTAAGCCAGCAGAATAATACAACGCAACGGCTGCGTACGATATCTGCTACTGTCAGTATGTTCATAGGTTATCCCAGTCACATGCCTAGAAACGTACAAGGAATGCCTCGTTCGTTTTGAGATCTTGACCGGTTCGGATAGCGGATATATACGCGACAGCAGCAAAACCACTGGTCACAAGCTTCATGAAGAGTCAACTTCGCCACACGCTTTGAGTCATAAATGGAGCCAAAGGTGCATACTATGAGAAGAGATAATAACCACTGAAGATACCAAATCCCCTTGACCAGGTTCGTCTTTCTCTTGCTTTCAGCGTCTTCAATATTCCCACGAAAAACGAGCGGGCAAAGAAGCCGGACGGCATATAGCATCGGTGGATAGGTGTAGAAAATCGCTACGAGCCCATTTTCGATCCTCATAGCGATGATGAAGTCAAGAAGTGCTGCGATCAGATTGCGAATTTGGCTAACCCTGGCGTGCTGGAAAGCTAGACTTCAGTGAGGGGCTTCTTCGTGTGAAAGTGGGCATTAGTAAGCTTCGATGGCTCATGATGGTGCATGACTGCGGCGCGCTCGGTGCCCGGCAAATTGCTCCCGCGTCGAAGTCGAAGACTGTAGGGCAACCTCAAAATCTCCGCACCGTCAACGTTTTCTCCAAGGAATTCCTGTTAATACTCTTCCATCAATTACAGTGGTACAGGATATGAAAGCCACCTTCTCGAAACGTGGATGGTCAACAATGGAGGGGATCATACCAAAAATCAAGGAAGCCGTTGCAGAGAGATCGAAGAAGCAGAACAACAACATTGACCTTTCGACGGCAGAAAACTGGCTAATGCGTCCTGAACTGGTTGTCATCTGTAAAGATGCCATCGAGAAAAACTTGACTTCCAGGGTAGGTTAGCTCAGATTGTCAATTGTTGTAGCTATCTGGTCAGCTAACTGACCGCGTGTAGCACCTATCCTACTCTCGAGGCTTTTCGGGCGATCCCGATTTGTTGCACGCGTACTCGACCTTTCTCAACGACCACTTCAAGCCTTTCAAACTCGTGGAGCCGGCTCATCTTGCTACCGGTCCGGGAGCAATGGCATGCGTGGATACCCTTTTGTACAATATCTGCGACCCAGGAGATGGAGTGCTTACACCTGGACCGTATTGGAGTGAGTAAACCAAAGAATGATTGTTAAGCAAAGAATGATAGCTGACCGGGCTTCACTCAACGTAGATGGCTACGACTTCGGATTCAAAGTGCGCTCATCAGTAACGCCAGTGCTCGTACCATTGCCATCCTTGGAAGCGAATTTTACCAACGAACTTCTCTTAGCGCTTGAAGATACATATGAGTCGGCAACCATACCCATCAAGGCCTTGATCCTTACGAATCCTCATAACCCTCTCGCTGTTTGCTATTCCACAGAGACTCTGGAGAGCTGTCTGAAATTTTGCAAGAAGCGCAACCTCCACTTCATCTCTGATGAAATATACGCCCTCTCCGTCTTTGCGAATCCCGAAATCAAAGAGCCACGGCCATTCGTTTCAGTCTTGTCGATTGATCTTGATCACATCGGAGCTGACCCTTCTCGTGTGCATATGGTGTGGAGCATGAGCAAAGACTTTGGCCAAAGCGGGTTCAGAATGGTAAGTTGCACTATATCTTGAGTCCAGACGCGATAACTGAGCCGAAACCAGGGGGTCACGGTGTCACAATCCAATCCAGAAATGACAGTCGGACTCGCACTTGCAGCAAATACCCAGATCTCGTCTCTATCTACCATATGCGTCATTCGGCTTCTATCATCCCCTGAACTCCCTCTATTGATCGAGATGAACTCCAAAAGGCTTGGAGTTGCGTACAGAACGCTTACAGCATTCTTCAAAGACCGCGGCATACCGTATTTCCCGGCAAACGCGGGTCTCTGCGTGTTCGCTCGTCTAACGGACGCCGAGACATGGGAAGGCGAAGCGGAGATGGTAAACAGGATCAAAGATGCTGGGGTGCTGGTTAGCGGCGGTAGAGCGTATCATGGACCGGAACATGAGAAAGGTTGGGCGAGAGTGCTGTTCGCGGTGGAACCCGAGGTGTTGCGGGATGCGGTACGAAGGCTGGAGAATGTTTTTCGGCCGGGCTGAGAGGCGCGGGTGGATCGGGAGCCGGCCGGCAGCGTCGGAAGCAACCGGGGGCCGGAAGAGGTAGGCCTGGTCTCTCCGTAATGATACCTTGAGCACTTTCGGTATAGTAATTGATGCCCGCACCATAGGCCCTCATCAGTTGCAGCCATTTGGCTGCCTATCCCAAAGATCTCAAAGGTAGCGTTCTGGAGCGCGCCGTACCCTGGCGGTGCCCGTTTCATCCTGGCTCCGGGCACCGAGCACCCCTGCCTGCACGACGCGAGTACGACGCGACATGGCGCGCGAATTGGCGACCAGGCAGGCCTGCGACGCGCTTTTGCATCCCATCGCTCCTGTACATGTTTTCATGACTGCGTCTTCATTATTACGCGCAGAGTGCTAGGCCGCAGTCTCGAGACTGACGCCGTATACATGAGAACGATCGAAAATGGTGGGCTAAGGTACCTAGGAAATCTCTGGTCCCTCTTCTGACCTGCTCCACACTGGCACAAATTCGATGGCGCAAGGCCACGCGTTTCTCAGTACATGGACTCTGCTCATCATCCACCCACTTGCCCTCGCCAAATGTTTCCAGTCGCATTCGTCTCTTTCTCGGCCGCCCACTGCAACCATCATATTCAAGTCTCCATACCGCGACATTCGTCCCATATGCCCGTCTCGCAAGACAGACTCGAGGATGACGAGCCGACTTCGCGAACTCCTCTTGATAGCCTGTCGGATGTTCCTCAGGATAGCGGTCGCATGCTCGTCGTCCCAGTCGTGAAGACACCATTTCATGGTATATACTTCAAAGCTCGGTACCTGTTTCGTGAAATCCCCGACGACAAGGTTCTCGCGCGGGACCCGTTCCCCAATGTCGGCGTACTGTCCCCCATTGTCATGGAAATTCATCGTCGCTTGCTCGATTGCTTTTGGAAGATCGAAGATACCCCCCTTCATGGTTGCATGCTCACGAAGCAATAATGCGATCAAGCCACCGCTTCCACCGCCTAGATCCAATATGGTCCCGCCGGCGACTTCTTCCCAGGGGTAGTCTTCAAGAATCCCGGGCGCCTGAGCAATGGCCCCTCCACTCAAAGTCTTGAAAAATTTCGGCATCAACCCTTGATCAGTGAAATATTTGAACATGCTGTCGTCCGTGTCGAAATGGATCTGGGAAGGGCAGCGCACGGCCTCCTTCTTACAAGCGTCGGGGATACCGCGAGCCATGTCATAGAACTGGTTCCCATACAATTCAACCCAGTTGTGCCATTGCGTCCAATGGTCGGAGACCAATAATATCGACGTTCGGTTGTTCTGAAATGTATCCTTTTTCGGGTCGTAGGAGAAGATGCCGTTGTTGACGAGCGTGCGCATGACCTGGCGGAAACGATCCGGGCGTGCACCCACTGCCCGGGCGAGTTCCTCAAAAGGCATAGGTCCATCGCGAAGAATGTCTGGAACGTTTAGTTCTACTGCGGCACAGAGCGCTTTGCTGGCCATGTATCCTATGTCTTCGTATCAGTGTCGAGAATTTGCGTGATGGCAATGATCCATACCCATAAAATGATCTGCTAGTATCAAGTGACCTGGTTCAAGCTCCAGCCTGATGTCTGATAGCAGATCGAGTGCTTCCGATGCCAAAACAGAGAGTCTCTTGTCTGGTAAGCCATCTGGGTGATGAAGCCTATCTCGTAAGGCGTCACTAGAACGAACTCCAACTAACGCAGTCTTTAAGAATCGGATAAGCTTTTCCAGCATCAAATCAGACATACTGGCGGGTTCTCGTTTCTATCCTGGGATTGGCGTGCCGTAGACTTAATATAGCACATGGTGGTCGGGGACAGGGACTTCCCAGCTCGGTTCCCGCTACGGCTTAGCCGAAACCGGGGACGTTAGCCTAACGGCTCTTATCCTGAATCTGTTCTATGCCTTTCCACAACACCACTGCTACGGGCGCCTATACATAACACTGTCGGAATCATGAGCCATATCGCGGTTGAGTCCAGCCGCGAGACGACAACGCTTCTAGGAAATGAAGAGACGGAAGGGTCCAGTCGCAGAGAGCCTGTCAGTGCAAACGAAATTGCCCAGAGATTCTACTTACCTTCCCATCTGGTCTTGCCCCTCGCACTCTTTGCCGCATTAGCTATGTCATCGACAGCAGCTACGGCATTGTTTACGTATGCCACTTTACTCTGCAGAGATCCGAGGCATTGCGAAGGACACGAAACAAGGAGATTTGCTGGATCTGTTGCGGTTACAACAGCCGTTGCAAACATCTTGGGAATGATGGCCCTGGGTCCTCTTCAAAGACTCACGAGGACGAAACTAAAGCTGAGCCTTCTCCTCTGGATCGCTTTCCGATCGATGAGCGCTGTCATGCTGTTACTCGGAAGTAAGTCAATCAAAATTTTGGGATCCATCAATGCTAATTTTTGGTACAGTCAACCTCCACAGCATTCAGATCGCATTATGCAATCGCATTTTTGAAGGCCTCGCCTCTGACAACCTACTGCATTTTGCGCTAAACACAGCCTATGCGCAAAGCCCGAGAGAGGAAACGGCGTCTTCCTTCATCGGATACTCCCTAGCCTTGTATATGGTCGGGATATCAGCGAGCCCGTTTGTTGCCGGACTATTCAAAGATTTTGCAGTGAGTTTCATGGTTGCAATCGGGCTCTTCGTGACGGTAGCTGCATACCTACAGCTTTGTGTCACCCCGAAGGCTGCAGAGCAAAAGTCTATAACGGAACCCTTAGGGGGAGATGAACAAGAAGAAGCGGTGGAGACTGACACAGGTCGCGACTGGCTTCCGGAAAGGCCATTGCAGACCTTGATATCGCCGTTGAGGACTCTAGGCCGGCGTCACTCAGCGCTTTTCTCCGGACTCAGTCTACTCGCATACAATCTCGTCCAATCTTACATGTTTAACGCCTTATTAATCCATACGTCCTTAAAATTCGGCTTCACGGGAAGGGAAAACGGCTTCCTCGTCGCCATGGTCCACTCGATCGGTGCTGCCTACATCTACATGACTCTGTACATCATGCCCTGGTTAATGCGAATGTTTTCGTGGCGGAGTCAAGAGTCAGCGCTAGATTCCGGAAGAACCATACATACAGTTCTGGCTCCTCTATCCCTTGTCTTTCAATCGAGTTCTCTGCTAGCGGTTGGATTCGCTTCTAAAGCATGGCAAGTGTATTTCGCGGCGACTTTGTTAGCGGTTGGCCTTCCTACGCCATCATTTATCAAGGCCCACGTCATCGGGAAATTTGGAGGGTCTGAAAAGTCTGAAGCGCTTGCGGCGTTAGCAATGATGGAAACTGTGGGAGACGTGCTAGGTCCGTTGGCACTCGGTGGCTGGCAGAGTTACAGTGCGTTGGCGGAAGGCGTTTTCTTTCTCGCTTCTGGCATTGTTGATATCTCGTTAGCAGTATTTGTCTGTGGGTTGATATCCTCTCGTTGAGCGCTAGTATCCGCCGTAAATGTCTGCTTGCCCCGTAACCTTCTTCGGTTGCGAATGAAATTAGCAAAAAGCCTGTGTAATGAATCATTTATATTGCAGAAAACTAACGGCAACGTTTCCGTAGCGTCAACGTCCGATGCCCAAGCTCAAACTATCAAACAGATCCCTCTTCATAGAATACCAAGCATCTCACTTCAATGCTTTCACGGGGAATGGCCGCATGGACACTATCTGGATGCTGAAAAGCGCAATGAGCGCACACTTTTGCAGTCAGTAAGATTTTTCTCGATCTCGAGCCCATGGAAGGACTTACGGTTGGCAACATCTCCCTGGCTGTCCCATATCTTGATCAAAGTCACTTCCTCGGGCGTTTGCCGATGTAGGTAATACCACCTCTGATCAGCTGCGTAGTTAATTCCAACAGTCTGTCCAACAAGTTCCTCACGTTCTCTGAAAATGTTTGTTGGATGAACGTCACAGGACCTCAACGTCTGGTAGTCCATGATAGCCAGAGGCCAATCCTCCACACTCCCGCTGATGGGGCGCCAAACACTGCAGCTATCAGCTTACACCGAGTCTGTGAGAGATGGTGCTCGTACTTAATCAGTTGGCAGCGTCCCGCCAGCAGTCGTTCAGCGTCTTGTTCGGCGTGTCGCTCGATACGTCGTCTTGCACCAAGTGCAGATCTCCTCTTGATTAATGACTAGAGTTTAGGTGCTTTTCCACACTTACTGATCACAGTGGACCTAAGGATTGTGAGAACGTAATCATTTCACTAGAAGGATCGTTCTGCTTACCATTGTAGCTGGCTGTTCCTTGCCGTTTGGATTTTCTTTCATATTCAATGCAGGGTTTCGCTTGCGATAGGTATGGTCGAAGATAATGATGCGTGTCGCGCTCGTAGCATCTTTCAGCAGCTTCTCCACCAGCGGGTAATACGCCTCGGCTACGCGTGCCTTCTCCTTAGACCTGATGGCCTTTAGCACATCGACCGAGAGGTTAATGTCACTGCGCCATGAGAAACCATGCTCATCAAGCGTGAAACGCTCCTTGCGGGGCCTGGCATCGGCAACTTGGACGGTATGCTCTTCGTTCGTAAAATTGGTGGATGGGAAGTGGTCTTCAACTATGCCGCGAAGGTATGGAGATTCCTTTTCCTCAGTAGATGGCCAGAGCTCGAGAAATGACATAGAAGCTTCAACAGTAGCCATTGTGCAGAGGGTTTGTTGTGAGATACAGTGGTGGGGGGCCTTTGCCACTGATTCTATTAATTATCGTTGAAAATGCTGGTTTAAATTAGGCAGATTAGACGGGGTCCGGAGTTAGTTACCTCGAATAATCCTGAGACCGCCCGGTCCCCGCTTATGGGCGATCGGACAGGAGTGTTACGTTTTTCCTCACGATCACCTTGTCGTGAGGGATTCAACATATGCAAGCATCACAATCTATGGAATGGATACATCTCAAAGGTACATCTTTTTATACTTGACGAGACATCCTTAACCTTGAAATATCCGCGTTGCGTTACCGAAGAGTCCGTAAACCTCTTATGCTCAGCCTGAAAAAGGAACTAAACTGACAGCCCCAGAGTATCTACGAAGGAAGATTGTTTGTTGCATGTTAGGAACGAATTGTCCTTCAACTTGAACTGGGGGTGGCCTGTCATTTGTTTCCCTAGCCCATTTGATATCGTAGTCGAGCAAGAGTTTCGTTATTACCAGCTTGATCAACCTTACCGCAAAGAAGCGACCCGGACATACGTGATTGCCATAACCGAAACTAAAGTGCACCATTAGATGGCAACTTAGAAATGGAGGGTGACTCACGGAAAGTAAGAAGTATCCACCGAGGATGCGCCCCATCTCTTCTCGCTTTCTTTCACCGCATTATTCTGAGAGTTCTGCTTTGCGAAACGAAATCCCTTGAACTCTAATGCATCAGGTTGTATATCACAGTCGTGCTGAATAGCTTGCGTAGGAAATCCGAATCGTGCACCGACGGGCAAAGTCAAACCATCGGAGAAGCGGAAGGACTTGTTGAGAACGGTTCTTACGCAAGTCACTGCTCTTGTTAGCTGAACCGACTTGTAATCTTTAGTCAGCTGTACTCACGAGACCCTGTAGGAAAAAGCCGGTTGGTTTCTCTAATGAAACTATCTTGTAAGTGGAGACTGTTTAGCATCTGATCCGTCCATCCGTATTGATCCACGGCTTCCGCGGCTTCCTTACGGAGCGGCCCGAGATGAGCGTCATGTAGAAGGAGTTGATAAACGACTTCCGTTAGCATACCTCCGGGGGCAGAACTCCCAGCCCATAGATTGTGAAGCAATTCCATCATGAGTCGGTCGGAAGTGATATTCAAGTCTGATACCGGGAAAAGGTCCAGAGTCCATTGAATGGCGTCCGGCTTCTTGATATTTCGCGGGGACAGCCTCTTTTCCAATACCGGACGCAAGAGATTCATGCAGTGGCGAAGTTTCCATCGATGAAGCGAACTGATCGGCCAAGCTAAGAAGCGGCGAAGAGGACCCAAAGGTAGCTTGATGATCACTAGGGCTGTGATGAAGATTGACTCCTGGAAACTCATGGATCGGCGGATAAAATTCTCATCCCGGCAGAGATCTTCACATAGTAGCACTCGAATGGCCACGCGTTGCACGATTTCTCCGAAGAAATCCATAGCTTTGACATCTTTCCAGCCTAGAAATAGGGTTAGCGCAAATATGGGAAGAAGTCGGAGAACGCTTATATCATTACCTTCGGTACGCGCCACAAGTGCATTCAAGGAGAAATCCACCTCTTCCGAGATTGCTGACGTCAGTTCAGCTGCTCAAGGGAGTCAGCAATGCCTTGATAAAAATTGTGAGGTAGCTTGCCGAGTTTTGGATTCAAGCCCTTTTTGACCACCTCGACCATTCGGTACGACGAATCCGCAGTGTAAAGATCGCCAACACTAGCATGGAGATGAAAAGCCTGCATCGTGTGGGTTACATTAGCTCAAATTCTAAAAAGCCCCGGAGCCAGGTAAATGTGCCTACATTGCTGATACTGTGAAAGAAACTGAGGTGCTTCCAATTCGCCCCTCGGACATCCTTGAGATATCTTGGCGGCATAACAATCAAGTCATTGGCCCACCACCAGATGACAAAGGGCTTTTGCGTTTTCTTGATGATCTAGGAACATTCGTCACAGAGGCACTCCCTAAGGACCGAGCAGCGCACCTGATAGTAGCCGTTTTCTACGATTTTATGGAGGGGTAATCCGAAAATTGAACGAGAGTTGTACTTGGGAAAACAGCTGTAGATAGATGCTGAGTGTCGGCTGCCATAGAAGCACAAAAGAAGTGCTCCCAGTCCGGCGAGTAGTCCGGGGTAGGACGCGTGGATGCTACATATGAGCGAAAGGTAGGACATTGCGACCGAACTCGTGCAAGAGGGGCCCTCTTTCCCTTCTTCTTAGATGCCTATATAATTCTATAATGTAGTGGACGTTTCCTTCTAAGATTTGTTGGGGCTGGAAGGAGTCGGCAGCCAATCTCGGGTGCCGACCTTGGTAGCTACCACCCTTGTCGCACCGAACACCAATCAATCCGATAGCGCACCATGAGTCTCTAACGAGACGCCGTGAAAATAGATAGCGCCGTTAATTAGAGTCTTCCGAGCCGACTCTGAATAATCTTCTGAGCCGGTACGCGAGGACTGAGGCTTTTGACTTGATCTTTTCGGCAGATCCTACGTAACGCCGATTCTGACACTCCTCTGAGGCTACTTCTATACCTTTTAGACGATCCAACGCCCCTCCACCATTAGGCAGCATGAATTACCGCCCCGCCAACACAACACTGAAAGAGCCGGATGCCTCCATCGTCCCTCACATTCTACTATGGCTTTGCCAACTCACCGCACTCGCTGCTCCCCCTTTCAACGGACGCCGGTCCATCTTCAGCACTCTTATCATTACCTTGGCAATCTACTGCAATCTGCATCCTCACTTCACGAACAACTTTGACCTAGCGCAACTCTTCTCGCTTGCATGGTCCTTCTACACTGCCACGTTGGCTAAGCTTGTCTTCTCAGGAATTGAAGGCCCCGAAGAACGCTTTTGGCGAGTTGATGGACCTGCTCGGGAGGCCAGAACCTACACCGGATTTGGCTGGAAGAAGTTTCGGTGGGCTGCTGTTCTCATGTTCAATCAGCGCGGCATCCGGTGGAACCACCATGTCAAGAACGTTCAACCTCCGTCCAGAAGCCGCAGAACTCGCTTTCTGATAGCTCAACTAGCGAAATCCCTGGTATGCGCTTGTATGGCCGATTTTCTTTATCAGGTTCACCAGCGAGTCAATTTCACCCCTCCAGGTGGGCAGGTCGGCGAAATGGATAGTAGGGTCCTTACACTCCGTCATCCGGACCGGCGTTGGAGTCTGCTCAAGACATTTTCATTTGGGGGTTTGCCCTATTTCATGCTCAGCATGCAGTTTGCGCAAGGTGCATTCCTTGCAGTGTTGCTTGGGCTCAGTGAACCAGAAGTAGGATGCCATATCCACTTCGAGAGGCCTACGCAAACTGACAGGTCGTCTAGGATTGGCCGTCTCCGTTTGGAGGCTTCAAAGAAATGATGACTGTGCGCTCATTCTGGGGTTCATTTTGGCATCAGCAACTCCGGCACGTAAGTTGCTATAGTGCATTGTCTACAGCATTATATAACTACTAACTATATATCTAAAGATGCTTACTTCATACACCGATACATTTGCGAACCTGCTGGGCATCCCACGTGGCTGCAATATCTCTTCATATACAAAGCTCTACCTCGCTTTCCTCATCTCCGGAAGCTTTCACGCACTAGGACAGCTCCATCTGCCTCGGCCGGCTAATATCAGTGCGAGCGAATGCTCCTTGGGGTTTTTACTCTTCTTCATCTGGCAAGCGATTGCAATCACAGCAGAGGATTTTGTAATATGGGTTTGGCGGAATAGTATGGGGAAGGGAAATACTAAAGGGAAAGGGATGAAAAGGTTGAATCATCTTGTGGGCTACGCTTGGGTACTACTGTCCATGTGGTTCAGTTTACCTCTGGTAGGCGATACTGTTCTCAAGCTTCGAGTAGGTACCGGTTCCTTTTTACCATTCTCCCCCACAAAGTCGCTGGTAGAGCAATTTGTTTCCATCCCCCCATGAAAGTCTCGAGGCTAAGCCTGATGGGTTATACATGTGGAACTGCTCCAGATGAAACTAGCTGCAGAAGATTGGGATACCGATGGGATTCAAGGAGCAGATATTATTGGCCATAGGAGGGACTAAAGCTTCAATTTACCCTGAATAAAGACTTTGAATCCGGTAAATCCTCAATTTCCGTCTCGGGTTCGGCGATATACAAGAATACCTAGGTAGAATCGAAAAAGGGCTTGACGTCATCCTCTAAAGGATGTACTGTTCTCATAGACTCGGAAATGTGCTCCACCCTTTCCAAAACCCTCAGAACATTTCAGGCCCATGATACCCAGTATATCCTTTCTTCGAACTCCCCTCTTTTGCACCTCCCTGATTAGATAGGGATACTCGGTAACATCTTCCAATCCTTTCGGCCCAACTGCCATACCATCAAAGTCCGAGCCAATTCCTACATGCCGATACCCTATCAAGTCGCCGATATATTGGATATGGTCTGCAACTGAGTGCAACGATGCATGCTCAGGGTTATCGTCCAAAAAAGAGGGGTAAAACGTGGCCATGACAACGCCATCATTCAGTTTGAGCTTCCACAAAATACCATCCTGGACGTTGCGGGTGTGATTGCAAAGGGCGTGCGCGTTTGAATGCGAGAAAATGACCGGTGCGACCGAGAACAAGAGCGCATCTCGTTGCGTACCAAAGCTCGTGTGAGAGGTCCACCACCATGCCAAGCCGATTCATCTCCTTCACCATCGCTTTCCCGGCGTCGGATGAGCCTCCATGGAGAGGTGTCTCTGGCTCGTCGCTATCCGCGTAGATGTTGTGACAGGTATGCGTAAGTGTCGCATATCGAACGCCAAGGGAGGAATACATACGCAAGATGCTTGCACTGTTCCCTATTTGATGCGAGCCCTCAATGCCCATCAGAGAGGCAATTTTCGTAGAGCAGGAAAATATATTCCAGACTTCAGAGGCCGTGTATGCATGCTGGAGATAAGTGGGGTATGCTTTAACGAGGCGCTCAACGAGATCAATCTGTTGAAGTGTGTCATGTACGATTTCGCGGTATATCTCATCGGAGTAATTCGCTGATGCCTTTGGACTATGCTGGAGTTAAAAAAACTGAACGCAGGAAAGTGTATGTGAGCAAATACCATTCAACGTAGACGCTCCAAAACTGACCTCGAAGCTTGCTCTGACGGATACGAGGAAAGTCGACTTGCCCATAAAGCTCTGATCCATTGGTGAAGTTGGATTGATAGATGTGGTTGTGATAGAAGGCCCGAATCCATATTGGAAAGTCGTTATGTCCGTCTGTGGCGATCAACTTAGGTCAAGGACTCCATACTCCATGCACCGCAGCCGAACTAATGGCGGCCCTAAGACTTACCGATAAGAGGAGCTTCCTCGTAGATGTCGTTCAGGCCGCAGTTCTGTATAAGGAAGAGCCCCGCACGCCAAAATAAGCAGGTGTGTAGAGTGACAGAGAAGGAAAATATTGTTAGAATCCTTGCTGTGGAGCGCATCGATCCCTACGCTTTTGCGCGGCGGGCTTTCAGTTTTCAGGCCGGTATATTCTGTTGAGTCCGATCGCCTGCAAAGGTGTGAAGCCAGATTTCTTTTCAAAAACTTCAAACTTTCACACGAAGAAGCTATCGGCGGGTGGATTAAGCTCGGCCGGGTTTCGGAGTTTCGTTGCTGAAAAGACGTCTAGCTTGTAGGGTCCGGTGGTCCTCACTCGGCACCCGGGGAGGAGGGAGGAGGGTTTCCATGGCTCTCGATTCCGCGGTCACGCAAGGGTACTTTGCCAGTGAGTGACAACGTCACGGTTTGAAAGTTAGGTATAGGTGGCTTACTAACGAGCCTTAGCTTATTCTAAGAGACGGTTCCAGAATTGTACAGTGGGCGACTCTGACTCAAGACAACATATATTAATCTATGAAACTTTGTATATACACAATAGTGTTTTTGAAATTAATCGTGCCACAGCCGCCAACGCCCTCCAAGTATGCCTCAAGTTCGTAAATCCACGTGGATACTCATTTGGGAAGCGACGTTTCCTGGACCTTTTTCTCATCTTCCATCCCAAACTCGGTTTCCATATCCATTCTTAGCTCGATATCTTGCTCTAGGAACACTAAAAAGAATGCGACCGCTGCCATCGCCGCGGCTGCTTGCCACATTGTTTCCATAGCTGAAGCATAAACATCGTGGACCTGGGCCTTTACATTGGATTCGAGGCGGTTGATCTCTCCCGTGCCTGCGTATCCGTACGCACCTCCATTACTCAGGCGAGCTCGAGTGGTGTCATCGTCGATCCAGTGAAGATTTCGATTGACTCTGGCGTTGAATATGACGGCTGGAATCGTGACTCCCCATACGAAGCCGAAATTACGTACAAAAGCAAAGGTGCTTGTAGCAGTAGCGACGTACGACTCCGGCAAGGAAGCCTGCATGACGGGCAGTATACTAACCATAGTAAAGCCGACGCCAATTGCGATTAAGAGTTGGAACCAGATCCATTGAACTTTAGGGGAGCCGCCATCAAGGATAGAGAGGAGGCCGCATCCGACTGATGCGAATCCGAACCCGATGAGGTGTATCGGTTTATATTTTCCGTATTTGGCTATGAGTCCTCCAGTTAGGATTGCTAAAGGAACGAAGAGGACGCTGAAGGGAAGTACGTCGACGCCAGATTTTAGGGGACTCGCTCCTTTGAGTGACTGGAAGTAGACAGGTAGGAAGAACACGATCCACTGCATCAGACTGTTGGAAATGAAGGTCAAAACCAAACAGGTGACCGACGTCCGGTTTTTGAACAGTAACGGAGGCATGCTGGGCTCCTTGCAAATGGGCGAGGCCTGATGGAAGTGAAAGGCAATCCAGCCAGCGAATCCTACCACGAGCGGTACGATTATGTGCCATGAAGACCAAGCGTACTGTGTTCCGCCCATGATCAACCCCAATAGGACAGCACAGATGGCGCAAACGAATATGAAGTTGCCCAGGAAATCGATGCGAGCGACAGCTTTCTTCCACGATGGTTCTCGCTTATATTTGAGACGCAGGAACGGGACCATAATCAGGAGGGCGACGCCGGCAAAAGGTAGGTTAATGAAGAACACCCACCGCCATGATCGCTGCGCGAGGACTCCGCCGAGGATGGGGCCAAGGATAGTAAAGACGGTTGCAATAGCGATACGAATCCCAAGGAACATGGCTCGCTCCCGCACAGGCACCAGATCACAGATGATCAAGTCCTGCAGGACGAATACGCCACCACCGCCGAGGCCACTGACGACTCTACCAGCTATCAGCATGGGAGCATTGACAGAGGCCCCAGCGATGGCGTTTCCAAGGGAGAACAGTATGACTGAGATGATCATCGGCACCCGGCGACCGAAGATATTGGATGTCTGGCCCACGAATGGCATGACTGCGGTGCAAGAAAACACGTAGGTGTTGGCCAACCAGACGTACTGCTGCTCGCCATGAAGTTTGGTAGTGATCTTGGGAAGAGCAGTCGCAATGATGGTGCTGTCCAGGGCGGTGCAGGAGTCCACCAGACATCCGGAAAGGATAATGAGCCAGAACCGCAGCCCGCGCGATGGTGATGACGGTTTAGATGGCGCATCATGAAGGGACGTGACAGCCGAGGGCGGCTGGGCTGGAGCGCCTTTTTTGACAGACGCAGGCATGGTTTCGAACTCGACGTTTTCTTGAGAACTCTTGGACTCGCTAGTCACCATGATGGCTACAGGTCAGAAAGGTGAGAAGGAATGCGAAACGGTCGGGAGGGTTGAGAAAGAGGCTTGGGTTCGGCAAAGCAAGCGCCCTCAAAAGCTCAAATGAAGAGAGTGAACAGGCTGCGCCGTAACACCCATGAGCGGTTGAGAGCAGGCTCGCGGCGTTGTCGTACACGCTGACAGGCGCTACGCCTCACGACAAAGAGTCTCGGCGGCCGGTGTATGAACAATAATCAAGCTTTAATCTACGTACGGACACTTTGAGCCATCCAACCTATCGAATTAGAAAATGCAAGGCTGTCCAGCATCTTCGGCCTGAATCTGTGCGCAGACTGCTGCCGCCGCCGCGGACCCGGAGAAAAGCGCCTGAGGGATGATTTTGATTGGTGATGCGCCATCCCCGCCAACAAATACCCCCTTCCTTGTCGTCTCGCAGAACATGGGTTTCGCGACTGGATCGCCCATCGGCGACATATCAAGTCCAAGCTGTTTATGGAAGTCCCCTTTGGGCTCCGTCTTCGGTCTGTGCCCCAGAAAACCCTCCGTGACCGTTTCACCGCTTTCGAAGTGGATGATAACATTGGCAAGGTCGGAACCTTTTTCGAATCGCACGATGCGCCGATTGTCGATTTTGAACAGTTGATTGTCTCCCTGTATGTTAGCAATTGCCTTTTCCAGCTCTTCTGAACCGTGCGTGTATATTGTGATGGATTTCGCGAACTTCAGGGCCGTTCGCGCAAAATGTAGGGCCGCAGGGGCGGATGCAATATCTGGTACAGCAAGAATCCCGGCGTTTTCGGCACCTCGAGCCTCGTATCCCTTGCAGAAGAAGCAGTGGAAGCTGTAAGAAGTCAGACTGGATGTTGTCTCAGAAGTACAGGGCGCACTTACATGGCTTTGGCAAAGCACTCCGCATATCCTTCAATCTCAGGGAAGACATCGCGCACGCCGTTTGCGAGGATGACCTTCCTCCCACGCCAAACTGTGCCATCGCTGCCGGTAGCAGTGAACTGCTGCTGCGGAACACTTTTGACTTCCTCGATCATGTCGATGTCGGCCTTTTCGAAACGGATGGTGGCATAGTAATCTAGAATGTTCTTCTTGGCTGCAGCTCGGAACTTCTGGGGAGACTCGCGATCCCACGTCAGGACGTTGTGCATGTGAGGGCTCGGTGCATTTCGATAGACCTCGGAGTCTAGCACCACCGCTGTATGCTGCTGTCGAGCCAATGTAAGAGCGGCGGCAAGGCCGGAAATTCCACCACCAATGATCAGAACATCAAAAATCTGGAATTCATCACTTGAACCCATCTTGTACAGTGAAGAAGATTGCAATTCAGTTTCCGTTAGAAGGACCGGCCACTGGATCCTCATAATACATATATATGAATCCCAAGCTAAGCATCCGTAACGGCGGCCGGGTGGATGTCCTTTCGATTTTCAGACCGCTGTATGCTGCCCGAACGAACTTCGTCCGCATAGTATCACCTGGTCACCGGTTTTATGAGTACTGGAGTCTACTCACCGGCCCGTACCTTCCTGTTTTCGGCGCTGAAGTTCAGCGAGCGGCGACCAGAGCTTCCGCTGCCCGAGGCCTTTGAGGCACCGGGTGCCGCCGTCGTACCTGGATAGGGCTCGGCGTCCTTTCAATTTGGGCCATGAGTTTCAATGAACCTAGGTATGTACTCTTTCTGCTTCATTAAGTCATCTTACTTACCGTTTTGTTCCACCAAGAAACTCGTCGTCATGCCATCCACCATGGTCCAGCCTGCAGCGAATTCCCAAGCGATGTACGACGTCATCATTATCGGTGGAAGCTACGCCGGCCTGTCTGCAGCACTGACACTCTACCGAGCCCTCCACAGATGCGTGGTCTTCGACTCCAACACGCCACGCAATGCACCTTCGACGAAGACACGCCTCACCTCCGGATGGGAGGGCGAGGATCCGAAAAAGATGCAGGAAGCGACTAGATCTGAGCTGAAAGCGTCACGCCTCGTCGATTTCATTCCACAACCCGTCGTAACGGCGAGGAAGACCTTGGGCGGGAGTTTTGAGGTCATCGATGCAGGCGGGGAAAAATGGACAGGTAAGAAGGTGCTCTTGGCGACCGGAGTGCAAGAAGCATACCCGGACATAGAAGGATATGCAGAAAATTATGGGAAGTCAATGTAGGCCTGACCAAGTTTCCACGGAAGAATTCAACCTGCTAATTAGTGTACTCAGCTTCTACTGCATGTTTTGCTTCGGATATGAGCATCAGGGCAGTCGAACTGCAGGCGTGCTAGCTGTCGGCACTCTAGCCCATCCCGGGCATGCTATCACCAACGCGCAAGATGCTCATAAATTCGTGGAATCAGTGACCATCTACACCAACGGTGATTCATCGCTGGCGGAGGAGCTGGCAGTCAAAGTCCCCGAAGGGATCCACGTTGAAAACAGACGTATCAAACGCCTGGTCAAAGGGACGGATGATCGCGGAATATGCATAGAGTTTGACGAAGGGGAGCAGATATTACTGGCTTTCGTTGTCCATAAGCCAGACCTGAGCGTGGATCGTACGCTTTCCGATCAGCTTGGAGTTGAGTGTATCCCAGGCATGGGCATCAAGGTAACGCCGCCGTTTAATCGGACCAGCGTTGAGGGCGTGTACGCTGCAGGAGATTGCTGTTCCCCTTTGAGGATGATTCCTAACGCTATGAGCATGGGTTCTTTTGCAGGGTGTGGAATAGCACGAGAACTACCGAGGATATCGCGTAAGGTAGGAGGCCGGAAGGGACTCGCGAGTTAAAGGAAGCCCCTGCTTGAGGGAGTTTGGTCGGCGAGGAATGCAAGACCTTGGCCAAGCTTAACGCGTTCAACTTGTCGTCAGCGATTCTGTACTGTATGGGGTCGTTGCAGGGCGCAATTGCGAGGAGTTAGCCGCGCTCAACAAACTTTTGCAGCTAGTCTACTATCGCACGTGCTCACAGGCGAAAAAAAAACCCCCTCCATAGAAGCTTGTGATTTGTCTCTTGTCGCCATGTTTGGCATGCGAGGCTTGAAATTCGGCACCCGGCCTTCGAACAAATGACTACTGCCTAGGCCGGTTGCCGATCCAGCCTGCCGGACTCTGTTGATGCCGTCCCTGCCTGCGGGGGCGAATTAGTCAGATAATCTTCTGCTAACATGAATATGCTGGCATTACGCTACCGTCGACCTGCGTGAAATCGGTACCCGACTGTTAGACGTAGCGGGCTCACCTGTATGCCTCGATGGTCGTGCGTTCGCCACCCCATTTCTTCCAGAAGGTGGCAATTCGTATCTCTCGTGTTCGCTTCTAATCTCTTCTTGTGACAGTCTTTCGCGTTTTGTACAGCAAAATCTTCGGATTAACGTTTACGACCTGCTCAAGAAGCCGCCGGCAAAATGACGATGTTCAAAGCAACAAACCACCATCAGCTCGCCGTTGTGATTGTCCCAGTCATAATGGTTGTGTTGGCCACGTTGTGTGTGGCTCTGCGATTCAGAGCGAGGCGATTGCAGAAGGCCCAATTCGCATTCGACGACTGGCTGTGTTTTGTTGCGCTAGTATGTTTCACATCCATCCCAGCTGTGTTCCTGGAAGCTGACGCTGTAAAAGCTCTTGACTTGGGTATTCCAAGGCATTAATATGGCAGCTGTGTTTGCCGGAGGAGTAGGTCTACCAATTGCGACTGTCATGGCGATTGATCCCAATGCTATCACCACGTTTCTGAAGGTACGATAACATACTCGTAACTTCCCACAAGCAATGCTAGTTCGGATTGTTGACCCTCAAGGTAGATTCTGTTTGTGAACTTCTCGCTATGGATTGTAGTGGTGTCCGTCGTCCAACTTTCGATCATGTTTTTCTACATCCGGATTTTCGGGATCGTGGACACGTTTCGCTGGGCATGCTATGTACTCGTCGCGCTGATAACTGGTTTGGGCATCGCGGGATTCTTCGGGCAGATCTTCTTCTGCGTTCCGGTGAGCAAACAGTGGAATCCGACGGAGCAAGGACATTGTATCGCCCTAAAGCCTTGGTGCTCGTCCATCAGTCTGATGCACGTCATTCTTGACTTTGGGATCGTAATACTGCCGATGCCTTTGATCTGGAAGCTGAAGGTGTCCACTCGAAGCAAGGTGATCCTATCTGTGCTGCTATGCCTGGGTCTCATGTAAGCTTTCTCCCGGGATGTGTCGGACTTTCTAGCGACCGTTGGACTAACGGCGCCACAGCGCAAGCATCATATCGTTGATCAAAATTGGATGCGTCATCGATCTTACCGGAATACCCCCGCAGGACGTGACCGACTACTCGTGGTTTGGGATTCTGCTTCAAACGCTCGAACTTCCGATCGGGATTATCTGCTGCTGCGTCCCCAGTTTGAAACCGGTCATGGTGGAACTCGCTCCCAAGTTGAATTCCATGGCCAACCGACTCCTATCCTACGCCCGCAGCAGCCGCAGCACGATCAACAAGTCGTACGGGTCGAGGTCCGGGGGGAACTCCGGCAACGAGTCTGTCACCGGATTCGCTAGGCTCGATGACAGTTCTAGTCAAGTCGGCGAGCGCGGTCTGGGCAACAAGACGGTCGCTCACGCCGAGGAAGTCGAGCTCGCAAACAGGGAACCTGACTCTGGCAATGGGAACGACGGCATCGCCGTCATCACCTCTTACACGGTGAGCCGAAACTGAAGGGCTGTAAGTGGTCGTGGCGTGCGGCGCCGGCCCACGAGCAGAGCTTGAAGGACAGTTGGGGGTATCGTTGGCGGTATCGTTGGTGGATTCAGGGCGTACGTAGCGGTCGACATGGAAATAAGTGTGACTAGCGCGTAGACATGGCGCGCCGTCCCAATTGCCCTTCCTTCGTTCGGCTAGCGCCGGGTTCGGGGCTAGCCAAAGACGGTTACACAGCTCCCCTGACACCAACGAGCTGTGCCTCGCACGGGCCTTGGCCTACGGCACCCCTTCCAAGGCCAGCACCAGAATATATGCCGCTCCCACCGGCGAGGTACTGCTCTCACCTACCACACTCTCAACGCTCTCTCCTACCCCACTCTCAACTTTCTGCTGCCCTCTCTCTCCAGCACACCATGGCGTTCCAGCCCAAGCAAATCACCCACTACGAGGCCTCGCACTTGGCCGAGCTCCAGGGCGATGTCAGCGAGACGGCGATCAAGTACAGCCTTGGCCTCATCCCGCCCTTCTCTGACGGCGATGCCATTCACGACAACGCCTGCGGCTCAGGCGCCGTCACGACCTGCATCATGGAGTCGCTGGCCCCAGGCACGAACATCCACATCGACGCGACCGACATCAATCCGCAGTTCGTTGAGGGCTGCGCCGCACTCGCGAAGTCCCACAACTGGCCCGTCAGCACGGCCGTCATGTCGGCCCAACAGATTACCTTCCCGGCCGACCACTTCACCCATTCCATCACGAGCTTCGCCTTCCACTGCCTGGGCGATCACGATACCGCTGCCAAGAACATCTATCGCACCCTGAAGCCCGGTGGCATCGCAATCGCCTCCATCTGGGTCTACATGCCGCATGTCGAGGCCCTGCAGCACGCCCACTGGCGCACTCGTGGAAAGGACGGCCCGATGCCGGCTCTCCTGCCGCTGGAAGGCTTCCAAGAAGCAGATCTCAGGAAGTCGCTGGAGACAGGCGGCTTCATCGATATCACTTGCTCGGAGAAGGACTGCTTCCTCAAGATCGGCGACATGAAGCGATGGGCTCAGCTGGCTTGGAGCTACCTTGGCGCCTTGCCGAGCGGATGGAGCCAGAATGACGAGGACAAGTGGGACGAGGCTATTGCGGATATTGTGGAGCAGCTGAAGAGCGGGGATGGAATCTCCAAGAACGACAAGGGCGAGACAGTGCTCAGGATGGTGTGCATCATGGCTGTTGCGAAGAAATGAGTAGAATGGGAGATATAGAGGCGGAGCTGACAAGTACTCTGACATCTGTCCCAGCCATATTATGGACTACCTAGGTATTCGCCCTGAGCACAGAATTGTGGGTGTCATCGGGGTCCCATCATTCGGGTACTCGGCCGCACACGGCCAAGATCTTCATGATAGCACCCCTGTTTTCCAACTCCTTTCTGACCTCTTCTGGGAAGTCTTTCATCTCTTGCGCTGTCATGTTCAATTCTTCCGGACCTGAGAGTTGTCAGCAATCCATCAACTGCTTCGAAACCGATATGCCACATCCCATACCGTTAAGGTAGCCCTGCAAGCCGATGGAAGCCGTAACCAAATGCTCCACACCCTTCTTCGCTACATCTGCATCTAAACACGCTGCTCCGTACGGGACATAGAAAACTTTCTCTTGCATATCTACCAGGCTAGCATCGCTCAAGTAGCCCTTCATTCGTGTGCTGAAGTCAATTCCAACGCCTACCTTGTCCAAAATCTTCTGCATCATGAGGTCCAGCCGACGGATCGCCGGGCCATTTTCCAACTCTTCGGTGAAGTCGTATTCGACGAGCTCAACCCATCCGCCCGGTTTTGCAAGCTTGGCTAGTCTGCCGATGCATTCACTGAGCGGGCTTTGCCCAGCTCCTACCAGGACCAGCCGCTGGTGAACATAGTCGAATGTCGATGCCCAGCTATCCGGCCAATCTTGGGTTATGGATTGCACATGAAAGGAGTGCCTTTGCGGTGGGTGCTTGGGGAAGAATTCCGGAACGATGTCGGTCCCGACGTAGGTATGCGATCCACCGACCGATTCATCGAGCTCACGAAGCCACAAGCCTAACGTTTGCGCCATTAACATCTCTGCTTGGAGCGGTTGCAAGCACTGGAAAAAGGCAAAAAACGTACCGTCGGCAGTTCCTGAGTCGAGGATACGGAGATTGGGACTGGTGAAGTCGACCGGAGCAAGAGCTAGAGTGCCCATGCCGCTCTTGAGCACGACATGTTGGTTTGCAAGCCTTTGTAGCTCGCTGTCGCTGCTCATCACGTACTCTTCCTTGCTCTTGGAGCTTGCCATTTTGTGACTTACGTTCTCAGTTAACGATAACAGGGAAGCTGACCGGACTATGATAGTTTGCACTTTATAGCATGCAGATGCGAGGCTCTTCTAGGCCACTTGGACAGCCAAATGGGTTCCGACATGCTCATTAAGCACCGGAGTCCATTCGCTAGGCACAGATTGTAGCGGCCCACCAGTTCTTGCATACTCAACCATCGGCTGCCGATCAAGAGTAGCGTCCGGATCCCGCTGCGCGAGGAGCGGGCCGTCGGTTTCAAAGGACCGACCACCAACACGGCGGAATATCTGTATACGCCGCGTTGGGAAGGACGAGAATGTAACGATGACTTGTTCAGACTGGACCCCAAAGCCATATAGGATGACACCCTCTCTGTGAGATCAAGACAATTCGATTGCATAAGTTGCACAAAGATCTCCGACCTTACCATCGCCTCCCGGCCTGCTGAGAGGTGGAAGCTATAGGCATTCACGATCGCCGACATGGACGCAGACAAGCCACCGTTCGACGCCGTCTATTGATTGATTTTTCTCGTTTCAAGCTACCAATAGAGGTTATACTGACTAACAGCAAAATGAAGCTTCTGCCTACGCACAAGAGGACTCGAAAGACGGCAAACTTAAGACGAGATAACAGGGTATTACAGGACGACGGGGGGTGGCGAGGTCTCGTTAGCGAACTTTGTCGCGGGATCACGCCTAATTTGGGCCTCCCCGCCATATACCTTGGAAGTACAGCTTGCAACCTGCACTGTTGCCAGGGTACTGTACATATCATTTTCCACGAAGACCGCCACGCGTCGAGGTCAAGTGGGGCCATCCGGGGCTCCCGGTCGCAGGATTATTCCCGTCTAGCGGCTAAGCAGCCTGAGTGGGGAATCAAAGCTGCCGGCCAACATGCTCGCTGCACGCAAGTAGCACAAAGATATTTAAACGATAAAGCGTGCATTGGCTCGTTCAGGCGCCATTTGCCGCAGCTGCTACGCCTGAGTTGCGAATGCTGTAATTAATTGGGCCAACACCACACAGCCGTCAAAACGGCGAGATGAAATGCCGATCTGGATCATCTTTTCCCATCTGTCTCCGGCCTTGATACTTTCTTCCCACGGTTCTGGTTCTGCTCGTTTATTGTCGGACTCCGGTCTACCAAAGTGGCCACACCCCCAAAAAGCAGGCTAGCACCACCCTTGTCAACACAAGGAGCTCTCACAGTTGACGGGAGGAGCCGCAGCCAGGCGATCATGGCGGGCCGTACCTAGGCTGAGAAGCAACGGCAATGAGTCAGCCAGCCATCGTTCAACATTTGGCCACAACGCCCAAACACCACTCACTGCGGGCAGATCCAGCCTCTCCCTCTCGGACATCGTGAAGATGCACCGCACTCTCTCTCCCTGCAGCTGCACATATCCTCATTTGAGACGATCCCTGCCCCTGACACTTCACTCCTCACCCCGATGCACGATTGCGGCGCGGTTTCGTATGGGGTGTTCGTCTACCCTTTTTAGCTGCTATACTCCGCTCGTGTTCTAGTAACGCTTCTTTCTTACCATTTCTAGCTTGAAGTTCTTATGGAACTGCTGAGTACTACCGTAGTATCCACCACGCCTGTAATCCTCGGCGGCCTATCACTATTTCGCTACCATGCCTGCATCAGAGCAGGTCTCGAGAAGGTTAGTCGCCTCTTCACGCCCACGCCAATAAACGGCTCGCCTAGATTAATAACCCCCACAGCAGCTACCAACCAAAGCCACCTAGGCTTCGAGCAGCATGCAACCAATGCAACACCGCAAAGGTTCGATAAAACTTCTTACCAAGTAGCGCAATGGCTGACATCAGACCTTCTGTTTAGGTTAAATGCAGCGGCGAGAGAAGCGGATGTGGTCGCTGCACAAGCATCCACGTCGAATGCGTCTACGCTGAATCTAGAGTCGGCAAGGTCCAAGGAGTACGAACGAAACGGAAGAAGACTCAAGAAGACCCGCCCGGCCCTGACGACACTACTCGCTCGCGTTCCAATTCCGTTCAAGTCCAGGACGAGGATGCAGCTGAGGCGCATGAAACGATCACAGTCTCGGCATCAGATCTACCGTCCCCACAGCCGCACGTGCCCGGCCCCCGCGATCAGACGCTCCCGGGCTGGACGCCCGACGGGTGGAACTGGAACGAAGCCTTGCTTTCGCTGGAGACGCCCGTGGGGATGTTCGCCGATGTAAGCGACACCCTGCAGAGCATCTCGCGTGTCACTTCTGGCATAGGAGACACCGAGCCTTCCTCTACGACTTCTATATCCGCTGGCGAGAGTAATCTCCCCCCTCTCGATCTTGACCGGATTGGCAACGTAGCCACCGCAGCCTCTCCAAACACTACCCTACCAACCCCTCTATCTCAGATATCCGCGCCGCTACTTCCAACTTCTTTGCTCTCTGCTCCAGCCGGAACGGCGCCCCTCCCATCCGTAGAGCCCAGCCTCACCGAACTGCCACGGCTCAAGACCAACCTAGATGGCAAATGTGTAATGGCCCTCACCAACATCATTATCACCATGGAACAATACCTACTCTCGGAGCTGAAAGTGCTCGATCTCGTCATCAACACAGTCCGCTCCGTCACCAATGAGATGCGCAAGGTCTTGCAGTGCCAGCAAGAATCACGATGCGACCGCTGCATCTTGCTCTTTCTCACCATCATGTACCAGGTCATCACGCTGCTTGAGGCCGGCGCGAACTCCATCTTCGAGGCAGAAGCCTCGGACCATGAAGGCAGCGGCGGCATGTCGGTCGACTTTACGCCCAAATTCGGCTTCGGCGCCTTCTCCATCAACGCCGAAGAGCAGCGCTCGTTGAAGCTCCACGTCATACGCAAAGAATGCCAGAATGCGGGGGAGATGCTGGCACAGATCGTTGCACTGGCGAAGCTGGGGCCGATGGGCTCGCCGCCCGCCACGCCGGAGCAGGTTGAGGAAAGGGCTAAGTGCTTCAACGTGGTGCAGCGCAGGCTGAAAGATTTGAGCGACAAAGCATGCTCAATTAACTGAAGTCCTTTTCATTTACGTCTGATACCCATCCCGCGACCGAGCAGTTTTCCTCATGTTCTGAAGGTTAATCCACTTGTTCCTTCCCGACGTGGTTTGCAATGACCGATTTTTTATCCTGTCCGCTGTATTGAAGAGGTGAGTCTCACGTGGCGCGTACAGCTCTAGTGCTGATGGGGCACATAAAACTTTCACGGGTTTTTCGTTACTATCGTAAGTGGGGTGAAACAACATTATTTGGAACATGAATAGATATAGGTCTCTCAAAGGTAGTTCTAATATTATGTGAGCAGTATTCCGTGCTACGGCTGACGGCTACGCAGCAATGATGCATAAGGCGACCTCTTCCCCCACGCAACACTTGTACCTCACCCTTAGCAGCGGCCCTGCACCATCCACGCCATGATGTCTTTCACACCCAAGTAGGCGATGCCACACGATGAGCGACTTTTGCCATCATTAGCGCTGATGAAACGCTCAGCATCGCGGAATCCATTCTTGCAGACATCGCTGCCAAAGACGATCGCCATCCATACCACCGATCTTGCGCCGCCTATGGTGGCCATCTACAATATGCTCGCAGGACAGAAGGCCTGGCCATCCCAAGCAAAAGTGATGAATTGCCGAAAGCTCGACTTTGCTCACTCGACGTTTACACACTCTTTCTTTTCGTTTGGACTGCCGATCATGGCGGACCCCGTCGCTGCTGCAAAGGAAATGTATCGCACGCTGAAGCCTGGAGGGACTGCTATCACTGCGTTCTGGTTGAGAATACCGCAGGGCGAGTCTGCCGGAGAGACGCGTCGTCGGATCTGGGGACCGGATGCCCCGCCTGCTATTGAGCCGCATCCGAGGCACAAAGATGCAGCTTTTAATCATGAGCTTTTAGTGCAAGGCGGCTTCAAGTCTGCGGACGCGCAGCTGTATGAGAAATCGGCTGTTCTTCCGGTGGACGACCTGGACGAGTTTGCGTGTGCCATCTGGTCTGCTATTGGAGAGCTTGCTGGAGGCTGGACACAGGATGATGAAGTCCGCTGGGAAGAGGCTATCGCTATATATAAGGAGGTTCTGAGTCAAAAGAAAGGATTTCACGTTGACAGGGATGGAAATGTTTCCTTTGAGGCTGTTGCCCAGATTGCGATTGTGAAGAAGGAAGCCTTCTGGATGCGATCTTCACGTGAGCTAGAATGGCTGTCACGAAGTCGAAAGTACACCTCCACCCACACAGCTTATCGGGTTCTTACTCCTCTTCCTCTCTAGCCCCTCCAATCCATTACTCCATCCCATCCAACTAATCTAATCTAGACTGCGGCAATCCACAAATCCCAAAACATTCCACACTTCCCGTCCCACCTCAAAACCGCAAAGAATGCGCACCCTCACATCACCACACCCCCACCATCCAACAAATAATGAGCCCTCAACCCACCTAAGGCGCACCCATCCCAGTGCAGCGGTTCGCACCCTCAAGACACGCGCACTGATGTGTTATGGACGCACATTCCACGCCCTTGCCGGCCACCCTCTCCCCTTGCTTGGCACACGACGCGTATATACGCCCTCCCACAACGCCGCAGAACGCCTCTCCCACTCCATCGCTCAATCTAGTCACTCGTTTCTTTTGCGTCTCCATTTTATTCGCTCGTTAGTTAATATAGCGCGCCCTCCATGGCGCCATCATGTCCCAACTCCACCCTCCGCGTTCTAATATCTATTCTCCTCCTCCTCCTGACCAGCACTACTACGCTCGCCTTCGCCCTTCCCAACCCTAACCCCAATCCTAATGCACGCCATCCATACACCCACGAGCTCCTGGACCCCCGCAATGCCCTCCCGCAGCCGGAAAACGCGCTGAACAGCAAAAAGGAGCCGCAAACCTTCTTTAAGGATCTGGGCAATTTTCTAGGCCAGTACGATGGGTTTGAGATCCTGCGGTACCTTTTCGACGGCATTATGGGCAAGGAGGAGGAGGAGGGGAGTGCTAGTGCGAGTTCGAGCACCGCTAGTGTGACGACGACGGTGTATGTAACACCAACACCGGTAGAAGCAAGTAGTTTGAGTATTTCAACGCCGACGTCTGGGGGATGGAATGGTACGGCGACTGGAACTGGGACTGGGACTGGGACTGGAACGACAAAGAAGCCTAAGATGTCCATCCTACCCATCTACACATGGACATCTCGCGCCCCCTCTACCTCCAGGCCCCCCATTCCAACAAACGCAACGACAACAGCACGGAGGAAGCCCGATCTATCAATCTACCGAATCTACACCTGGAGTCCCGACTTCTCCTACAGCTTCCCCCCTGCCACGCGCGCAAACGGCACAATGACAACAGCAGCTGCGACCCCGACTTCCGAGCAGATGTTCTCCATCCTGCCCGTGTATCCGACCTCCTCGTCCTCTGCGAGGAATATCACTCTTCATTTACCTACCGATCTCTACGTCACGGAATCTTTCAGTCCCCCGACGGGTACCAGGACAGGGTTCCACTCCTACTCCGGGAACGGAAGTGTGTATCCGAATCCGACGGCCTCGAAGCCGTTGACCCTGACGAACCCCTTGCGTCCGAGCATCAAGCCGAACACCACAGCAGCAGCGGGGAACTCAACAACAACGACACGGCTAACGACGCGGCAAAGCACTCGATACATCACCGTGACCGTGACGCCCTCGCCCGTCGTCCGGCCCACCGGCGCCGTCACTGGAACAAGCCCCGCATCCTCGTCCCACAGACTGCCCTTGGGTACATCAACACCGCGCTACCCCAACACCACATTCACCTCCTTCTCATCCACCCGCACTTCATCCTCTTCCCTCCCCACGCTCCCCAGCACGCCCACTCTCCTCCCCTTCTCCAGCCCACCCTCCCAAAACACCTCCTACCCAGCCAACGCACTCACCACCCTCCGCCGCATCTGCGCCAACCCAAACATCCGCACCATAACCCTCCCCCTCCTCTCTCGCTTCTACGGCCCGAGCGCCTACCCCTCGCTGCACTCCTACCCCGGCTGCTCCGCGCCTAACCCTCGGCAAGCGCTCCAAGCCCCCGGCCTGCTGAACTGCAGCGCGCTGGGCGCCGTGGTGCAAGAATGCCAGCGGCGCGGCCGGCGCGTGCTGCTCGGCGTAACGGGCGACGCTGCCTCCTCCGTAGGCGGCGATCTTAGCTACGGCGCCCCGGCGCAGCCCAGCGGTGGATTCCCAGTGCATCCGCCGGGGCCGTACTTCGGACGTCCTCGGAGACCGCAGCAGCAGCATAACGGGACTCTGAACGCAACGCAGCAGCCGAACCTCTTCGACGCGCGGCACCCGCCGACGTCGTTCGCGCTGACGCTGTTCAGTCTATTTGGCGAGGGGCACACGGAGCGCGCGGATTTGCGGCCGCTGGGGCCGGAGACGCCATCTACAGCTTCGCCGGACGGGATACGGTGGGTCGCGCGGCCGCTGGGCGAGGAGGTCGTTGTGGATGGGTTTGACATAAGGCTGCCGCGGGAGTGGAAGGGCACGTATCAGGCGGGGCAGTTCCAGAAGTTTGCGCGGAGGCTGCGGGAGCTAATTGATGAGGCGTGGAGAGAAGGCGGGGGAATGAAGGGGGGTGTTGGGGATCTGGGAGCTGATGGGAAGGGCGTCGTGTTGATGGGGTGGGCGTAGAGATGGGTGGGTTGGGGGGAGGGGCTTGGTCTTGTCGTGTTAGGGGAGAGTGGTGTAATGGGTTTAATACGAGTTTATGGTCATTGTGATTGATTGATTGATTGATTTTTCTCGTTTTAAGTCTCCAACCTGTAGAGGTTATGCTGACTACGCCTATTCTGATTCAGTGTTACTTTTCGGCGTCTAAGAGGAAGGGAATCACTGGACTGCACCTAACCGCTGCGCCGTCCGGAGCACTGAACATTTGTTGGCAGTTCTGTATTGTGTCCGCTATACATACCTTGACCGCATTTATTTCAAGAGAAGTGAAAGCCGTGCCGCAAACCGTGCCGCAAACCGTGACAACCCGTGCCAAGCCCCGCCAAGGCCGCCAGCAATGGGACCCCGTGCCCAAGTGATGTGCAATATTACTTAAAGCCCGGCCCTCCCCTCTTTCTCTCCTCATTCTCCAACCTCTCAAACTCCCGACCCTCACCATGGCCTCAGAACAGCAACCTGCAAAAAAGATGGACGATGTCTCAGCGCCACAACCCTCACAGGCAGCCGCCAAAGGACCGAAGCCCTCAGAGTCGAAGCGCATGCGGATGCAGCACGACGTGGTGAAGGACGCCATGGGCGGGAAACTGGTCCTGGCGCCCATCGACCTCACCCGACCAGGCGGGCGCATTCTCGACTCCGCGACCGGCAATGGTAAGTCATCCGAGTCGCGTTCCCATAGAGCGTGCGCAAGTTGACCTTTGAGTAGGCTATTGGCTCGAGGATCTATGCCGCGACTATGACCTCGGCAGCGGTTGAACGCTCGTGGGAACCGACCTTGTGCCCACTCACTTCCCCGAGGCCGAGAAGCTTCCGGATTCGCTGAGTCTGCGCATCCAATCCATCACCGAGGCCTGGCCCGAAGCCGACAAGAACAGCTTCGACCTGGTCCACCAGCGCACGGGCCTGTATACCATCGGCGCCGGGCTTCGAGCCGCAGTCACTGGCCTGGCTGGCCTAGTGAAGCCGGGAGGCTGGATCCAGATCGTAGACGCGGACTTGACGGGGCCGGAGGCGGACGCCGACAGCCCGCTGGGCCCCGCTGTGCATCTGATCAAGTCGCTGCTCGGCAAGCGCCTAGACAACTCGGACGCATATGGTGCCACTCTGAAGCACATCCTCGAGGAGAACGGGTTTGTCGGGGTGCAGGAGCAGATCTTCGACGCGCGTATTGGAGCCATGAATCCGAACGCTGAACTTGCCGAGAAAGGCACGATGAGCTATGTCCTTGCGACCGAGGGCATGGCTGCGGCTGTCAAGAGCAAGGGGGGCGAGAAGTGGTCAAGCTTCGACCCAGTCGCGATGGTCTCGGCGTTGAAGCAAGGCCTCGAAGAGAAGGGCGCTTTGTGCCGCTACTGGGTGGTCTGGGGCCAGAAACCCTTGTAGCGCGCATGTGGAGTACCTTATATTCTCAAGTGCGTCATGGATGCCATGGGTCTCCATTATGGGTTTTCATTTCCTGGAAGCTTCCCGCCGATGCTTATTGCGTGGCGGAAGTGATCCACATTCATCATGGGAATTTTTCATTACGGGTTTTCATTTCCTGGAAGCTTCCCGCCGATGCTTATTGCGCGGAAGTGATCCATATTCATCATGGGATTTTTTCATTACGGGTTTTCCTTTCCTGAAAGCTTCCGGGCGGAAGTGATTCATCATGGGATTTCTTCATCACGGGCTTCATTTCTTGGGCTTCCCGCCTGCATGGGGGAAGCGAGGCTTACAGGCTTCTCTTTCTCCGATCCATTCCCTTCTTTGAGCAGGGCTGACGGCGGGTCCTTCTCTTTGTATCTAGTCATGGATAGTAGCTCTCCACCCCCGTCAGAGGGGCCGGTGGAGGTGTTACGAATCCTGGCTTCCGTCGAGGCTGGGCGCCTTGGGGGAGCGGTACTTAGGCGGCCCGTCGGGCATCATGGCTTGATAGAAAATAGCGGTACTATACAGTACATCAACGTGCGTGTTCCTCGTCAATTGGTAGCCCGTTTCCGCAATGCCCGAGGTGTTGCTAGACTTACGAATGCACATCTCATGGCTTCAAGCCTTGTTCATTGCTCCCTTCACATTACGAGACCATTTGCGGCACCCTTCTTGCAGAACTTCAACGACACCGAGCCGAGGCGGCCGGTCCATACCTCACCTTGTGAGCAGAAGCAAGCCGACCATATGTACGATGCGGTCCTCTCACCATCGGTGCCAGGTCGCGCACCCATTCATTGTATTACGCTGGGCCGAGATCCCAGCACCGAAGACAGAAACATGCGGCTGACGTGCGAGGGCCGATACATTCGTAATAGCCTAAAATCTCGAGAGCTGTTTAGTCGATTGACTCTTCGTCACGGAAGAAAGAGCAGGGAAGTTGCAGTCAACACTGTAGTCGTTGCGGAACTAACTGACTGAGCATGTATGATCCTCGCCGCGAACAGCTTCGTCTCAAATACCGCAGTATTCTCCCGACATTGAAAGTTTCCCGAACCCATCACACAACCTCTTAGCGAAGCTTATGCGTGACCAAAACGCCGTGACCCTTCAAAAGGCACTTTGTGTGTACCTGGAGCCGACCAGCCTGAAGTCCGACAAAGGACGACGAGCCAGCAATCCACGATGGGATATTCGTGTGGCAGTCTACCAGGCAGGGACGGCACCGCCCCACTGGTTGTCACCCCCGGCACCGGAAGCGTCGCCGTTGGCCCAGTCGCCTGAAGCTGCCGCTCCGCCCATGTCGTTGCCCCAGCCTCCGGTAGCAGCTCCGGAATCGCCAGCAGTGTCCCAGCCACCAGCCGCTGTGTCTCCGCCGGTATCGTTGCCCCAGCTACCACCTCCTCCTCCGGTGTTCTCGGCAGCCTCGTTCTGGCAGCGGACGCGGGTGTGACTATACCGGCGTTAGTATGCATGAGATTGGAGAGCTTCAAGGGAAAAGATTCATACTCACCCGTACTGGAGACAATTGTTGCATTGGACTCGGCTATAGTCGCGCGGCTTGGGGCACTCCTTGGACAAGTGGCCGATTTCGTCACAGTTGCGGCACTTCATGACGCGCTCGTTGGGACACTCCGACTTGCGATGACTGAACGCTGTTAGCACAAGACTAGGGACGCTAAGGGGGTAAATAACGGTGGTAATACTCACCCGAACTCATAGCAGTTGAAGCACTGGCCGCCGCCACCACCCTCACGCGGCTTAGAGGGCTGAGGACAGTCGGACTTGTTGTGGCTACGAGATCGTTAGCGGGGACATGAAAACCTTCAACGGCAGAGCGACTAACCCTTCCTCGCCGCAGTTGAAGCACGCACGGCCTCCGCCTCGGGGCTTAGCTGGCTCAGGGCAATCGACCTTGTTGTGACTGCGAAGGTGTTAGTTGGGTCCTAGAGACTGTAAAGATATACTTACCCTTCCTGGCCGCAATTGAAGCACGCACGACCACCACCACGGGGTTTCATCGGCTCGGGGCAGTCGACCTTGTTGTGGCTGAGAACTTGTTAGCGGGAGCCCGATAGCCTTTACTATGGTTACTGACCCTTCTTGACCGCAGTTGAAGCAGGCGCGTCCGCCAGAAGGCTTGCTGTTGCTAGCACCGAAACCTCCGGAGTCGAAACCTCCGTCATTGCCGAAGTCTCCTCCATTGCCGAAGCCTGCATCGTCGCCCCAGCTGGAAGTGGTAGCCTCTCCAGAGCCGGCCCAGCTATCGCCAGTGCCGGATCCAGCGTCACCGCCGAAGCCGAAAGCATCAGTAGTACCGCCTGGCGGGTTGTCCTTGGCCTTCGCCGCCTCTTCCTTGGTCCTATGGCCCTTCGAGTTCTTGTGCGAGCCCCAATCCTTGGTCTTGAGGGTACGGTCGCAGATCTCGCAGATAGTGAACGTCGGCTGAATGTCCCTAGCGCGGCCACTGTAGGGATTGGCGACCATAGCAGAAGCTAGGACGGGGCCGTGACCGCGAGCCATTGTGGATGGCGAGGCTTGTGCAGCCTCAATACGTCAGTCAGCTGGCCGGCAATTGCGCAAACGCGTCTGGAGTGCTTCGGGCTACTGGGAGGCTACGTCGGCTGGGGTGTTGCCGCCAGGCCAGCACCCGTGATGCCCCAAGGGCGGCGCGCGAAAGGCTGAGCAAACAAACAGACAGAAGGCAAACAAAATGAAAGCTGCACTCACTTTTGTCAAGTTCTCTCGCAGCGTCCGCGACTTTGCTGCTCTCTCCTCGAGCGAGCGACCTCGAAATTGGCGATACAGGTGAAGTGAGGTGAGGTGGAGGAGAAGTCGAGGCGGAAGGCGAAAGGCGTTAAGTAGGGAAGGTGCGATCGCCGGTCACGTGCTCCGTTGGCCCACCAATAAGCGACGAGCAAACGGCGAGTTATGCCAGGATACAGCTCTAGAGTATGATGGTGAGTGAGGAAGACGTGTTGGAAGCGGCGGGGAGGCGGTGCGGAAGCGGACAGGAAGGGCTGCGGGTAGTCGGGAGCCTGCAGATGCAATCACCATTACTGTCTGATGGTGAGACCTTACTGCTAGAAACAGTAGAGGGGCGGGAGCGCGCATTGACGGCGCATTGGACGCCGGCGAGACATTGTGTCTGGGCTCGGTGACGCGTAGTTTCCAGCTCAACGGCAGTATCACTTCGCAGTTGACAAGATACACTACTGCCATGCACTGTCCATCGCGTCGCAGTCTATTCGGATCAGTTTGAGTCTACGAAACATCTATTACATACCGCTGCTCCGCTTCCAGGCTAAGATCCAGCGACCAAAGCCTGTTCGCCCTCCACGTCTTCCTCCACATCTATCTGCTCCTCCTTCGTCGGCCCTTTCCACCCAGTGCTCGCCTGAGCAAGAGTAACGATAATAGCAAGCCCCACTCCGCCCAGGAACAGCGCCTTCAAGCCATCCTCATACGCGCGGACCGCAACCTCCTTCTCCGTCCCTTTCAGAGTGCCAACGAGCGCTGGGCTGCCCAATAGCTTCCGAATCAGGTCCCCGCGGTCCTCCAAGCCGGCCTTGGCATATCCATCAACGAGCGACTTGTGGAGTACTCTTCCAAAGAACCCGCCGCCAATCGCAGACCCGAAGCTGCCGGCGAATCCGCGGAACGTCGCGAGAAGAGACAATACGATTGGGTGCACGTCTGGGCGCGTCAGATGAAGGAGGTGAACAAGCGCGTAGTTCAGCGATGCGCCGGCGAGTGCACCGTTGCAGAAGACCATGAGGACGTACATACCCCAGGCGCTGTGGGCGGTGGATATGAATGCCAAGATGAGAAGCGTGACTGGGAATAAGGCCATTGAGATGAGTGTGTGCATGTAGAAGCTGCCGTCTCGACGAATGTGGAAAATCCCTGCTAGGAGGCCACCGCTAGCGAATCCGGCATTGGTGGGGATGAGGATAGAGCCGGCGACAGCAGGCTTCCAGTCGCGCACGGCGAGCGCATATACGGGCGTGTAGAACAGGACGCACCATCTCGCCATCATGAAGCCTACGGTGGCAAGGCAGGTGAGGAGGGTACCGCGAGATCTGAGGACTGAAATGGGGATGACCGGCTCCTTGGCGATGTAAATCTCGTTCAGGATGAACAGGGGAAGAGCGAGAGCAGATAGTATAAGAGGTATAGCCAGAATACGTGGACCTGAGAGACCAAGGAGGAAGAGTACGATGGTGACAATCAGCAAGACGGCGCCGGAATAGTCAACTCGCGCCAGCTTGTTGCGGGTGGTGAGGTGCTTGTAGCGGTTGTTTTTCTCGTTGAAGTTTGCCGGAATACTGAACAGGAGGCCGAAGCCTGCTAGGATGCTGAGAGGGGCTTGGATGCCGAAGAGAGGTTTCTGGTCTTCTGTCAGTCTACTGCTCATGTTCGAATATGAGGGCGAAGGATACTGACCCATCCAATCTTAGGCTCTAGGGCACCCGCGATGACAGCCCCGAGCGAGACTCCAACGGTCATACCGGAATTCGCGAGGCCAATGTACAGTCCTCGCCGCTTCGCGCTGGTCATCTGTATGACGAGGATGATGGCAACAATGAGTATGCCCGCGCCACCCGCGCCAGTCAAAACGCGCCCGACAATGAACATATTGAAAGAAGCCGAAGTGGAAGTAACAATTGATCCTGCGCACATGAGGATGGTAGACGAGAACATGCAAAGTCGCGCGCTCAAGACCTGAGATAAACGGCCCATCAAGGGAGCAAGAGAAGACATGGCAATTAAGTAAGAGGAAGTAAACCAGATGGCCTTCTCGAATGCATCTAGATCGGCAGCGATTGAAGATTGTGTTGTGGTGAGGATGGAGATATTGGTTGCTGAGCGTGGTAAGCCGGTGTATCTGCAGCAGAACTTCGAATAAGGGCAACGATAGAATGAAAGGGAAACTATAATCGCAATATGCACTGTATGCAACGCATTGTTTCTTTGGAACGACGAACTCATTTTCAATTCAGAGACGGATGATTTAGGAAAAGAAGTGTTACCTTGAAGGAAGATCAATAGCCCAACCGAACCAATGATCAGCGCACCTCTAGCTGTCGACATGGGCGGAGGCTCTTCGTCTTTTCCATTTCGCTCGGCGTCTGACACGCTTTGTATAGACTTCGACGCAGATGACAGGCTGGCGGATGAACCCGAGCGGCGAAGTAGCGGCTCTTGCTCGCCGGAATCCCTTGAGTCGGACATGCTGAGAAGCAAAGAAAGTAACGACCGATTAAGAATTTCAATTCAACAATAAAATCGCTTGACACTCCAGGTGGATGAAATTGTGATGGAAAAGGAAAGTCATGGTGTTGGTGGGAACGATAGTACCTAGGTAAGCGTTGGTGATGACAAATGCGGCATTCAAGCAGCCCCTGCCCCGAGGGATTTAGTCCGAATACCACGACACCTTTACTGATCAATGGCGCGTCGTGGAAGGGAAGCGGGCAAGGAAAAAAGGGCGCCTTTTGCGGCTTTTGGGCTCCACAACATATTGACGCGTGAAGGACTGCCATAGAATGACGTTATTGGCAGCTGGCAGCTGGGCCGGCGCTGATTGGCTGGCGCACGCCCCAGTCTTGGCCGCCGCGCCCGAAGCTTGATGAATGTAAAGCTGGCATCTTTCACAAACACGCTCGCCGGACCGCCGCCACTGAGGGCACCGACGCCCATGCTTTCCTTCTCCTGAGGTGTCGAGATGACACTCGACCTCCATCCGCTTTCCGCAGTCGAAAGAAATCCACGATGAAGCCACGATTGCTGCGGCTCGTGCCGCTCTTCTTTGGTATGTCCCGCCCGTGCGAGGGAGCCGAGGCGGTCAACTAACTCCTGGATTGGTAGTCATTCTCTCGCTATTCCTATCCGTATCGTCGACGCAATTCCGTGGAAGTGATCGGGCCCATTCGCAGCGGCCGTTGCGCGACCGCGCCATACAGTCAGACAGCTGGGGGATACCGGACAAAGATGGAGGCAGAGGCACAAGGTCAGCAGCGCTGGCTTTCGATGAGGCAACGGCGCTCCTGCGCAAGATCCGCCCGGCGAGCGCGCCGTGGTGGAATTTCAAGAAGTCGGGCGTGCTCGGGACCAGCGCATACTATGCAAAGGAGCTCTTCTTCCTTCTGTTCATGAACGGGCCCCCGCAACATGACCTCCTGACAACCGACCCGCACCCGAAGAAACTCGGCCATTCGCTGTCACAAGCCGTCAAGCTGCTGGAAGAGGCAGCGGCGGATAAGAACCCGGACGCCATGTTCACGCTCGCCGAGATGAACTTCTATGGCAACTATACGCATCCTAGGAACTATTCCGAAGCCTTCCGAAGGTACCATGAGCTCGCTACGTTGAACGGAAACGCCTCGGCACAGTACATGGTTGGCTTCATGTACGCTACGGGAATAGGTGGAGCTGTAAAGCAGGACCAAGCGCGAGCTCTGCTATACCACACCTTGGCAGCAGAAGGCGGAGATATCCGATCCGAAATGACCGTCGCGTACCGTTACTCCTCCGCCATAGCGACCCCGCGAAATTGCGAAGACGCCGTTTATTACTACAAGAGCGTTGCGGATAAAGCGATCAAGTACACGCGCTCTGGGCCCCCGGGAGGACACACGCTGCCAAGGGAGTCATACAGAATCGCGGACGAGGAAGGAGGCATATACGGCGAAGGCGCCAGCGTTAGCAGCTCTGGGCCCAACGCGAGGCATGGCAGCGTCGTTTCGGACGCCTACTCCTCTCTGGATGACGTGGTCGAATACATGGACCTCCAGGCAAGGAAAGGCGATTTGAGAGCAAGCTTCAACCTCGCGAAGCTAAACTATGACGGCGCTCGTTCATCGCAACGCAACCTCCCCGAGGCCAAGAAGCGTTTCCTGGAAATCGCCCGCATGTACTGGACCAAGGATGGAAAGACAAAGCCGAACGTCTCTGCTAGCACTGCAAAGCTGGCCTCCAAGGCCGCCGGATACCTGGGACGCATGTTTCTCCGCGGCGAAGGCATGCCACAGAGCTTTGCCATCGCCAAGACCTGGTTCACTCGAGGTATCGAGCACGGAGACGCCCTGTCGCAGTACTCTATGGGGCTCATGTACCTCAACAACCTCGGAGTCCCCAAAGACCCCGTGAAAGCAGCTGACTTCTTCGGAGCAGCTGCGGATCAGGACCTTCCCCCGGCGCAGGTTCGGCTTGGTGCCCTGTTCCTAGACCAAGGCGACGTCCAAACGGCACTCAAATACTTCGATCTTGCGGCGCGACATGGTCACCTTGAGGCCTACTACTACCTCGCTGAGCTCACCCGTTACGGTGTGGGTAAAGACAAGTCATGTCCTGTGGCGTCTGCATATTACAAGATTGTAGCCGAAAAAGCCGAAGCCATCTCGACCTCTTTCCCGGAAGCCAACGACGCGTACAATGACGGCGACCTTGAGACGGCACTTGTAGGGTATATGATGGCCGCCGAACAGGGGTTTGAAGTCGGCCAGGCGAACGTGGCATATCTGCTCGACCAAGCCAAAACCCGCGTCACACTGAGCTCGCTAATTCCGTTTATGAAGAGGAAGGCTGCCCTGGCTAGCGATGCCTTCCTTGCATTGATCTACTGGACTCGCTCTGCCGAGCAGAAGAACGTGGACTCTATGGTCAAGCTTGGGGATTACTATCTTCAGGGTCTAGGCACTTCCCCTGACCAGGAAAAAGCGGCTGCATGTTACCAGGCGGCGATGGAAGAAGTCCCACCGAGTGCGCAAGCGATGTGGAACCTTGGGTGGATGCATGAAAATGGCATCGGCATTGAACAGGACTTCCATCTCGCGAAAAGGCACTACGACTTAGCGCTCGAGACAAACCCGCGTGAGGCATACCTCCCCGTGGTATTGGCATTGTACAAGCTCAGGTTTCGAAGTTGGTGGAATACGGTCACGCACGGCAATGTCAAATCCATCCAGGAGGAGCCAGGTAAGCAATTAACATCATCCTTTGTACAGGTCATCTCCATACTAATGAGGCGCGCAGTGATCAAGAAAGACTGGTCGCTCTCTGAATGGTTGGCCGCGTTCCTTGAAGCCGAGATCGCAGGCTGGGACAATCTTGAACCCGACGACTACGAAGAGACGCATATGCCCGGAGGCGATGATGACTATGGCTACGATGATATAGATTCCGAGATCCTCGAATCACTCGTTATTCTTGCGCTCACGGGCGTTCTGGCCTTTTTGGTATACTACCGCGGACAGAGGCAACGGCGACAAGAAGAGAGACGACGGCAGCAGCAGCAGCAACAACAGCAACAGCAACAGCAGCAAAACCAAGGCCAAGCTCCTGCTGGCCAACCGCAGCAGCAGAATCAGCAGCCGCAGCAACCAGAAGATCGAGGTATGTTTCCTCATCCGAACGATCCTGAGTTCATGAATTGGGCGGCGGGTGCGATCGGGCACTAAGCGGCTCTTTCGGACCAATTCGTTATTTGTGCTTTCAGCTTTCTACTTCGGAGGAATACTCATGCATTTGGAGGGCGTTCAGTGGGATTGGAATGGGTGATGCTTCAGCGACGAATAGAGCGACGGACAGGGGGGTATGAACTAGGTGGTATGTATCCCTCGCTGTGTCCTTTGACTTTATGTACACGTATGCTTGTATAAAAGACACTGCACTACGCCGTAGGAGCGAAACATCCCCGAAATCCTCGTTTCAAATATCTGGCCTAAGGCTTCGCCGCAGTGTTATTTTCCACCTACCCGCGCCCTTCCTCTTCTCGTTCCTCGGTCTTCGCTTCGAAACCTTTGCGCCAGTCGATCTTCACCTGCCTCCAGTCGCTGCCTTCCTCTCCTATCTTTGTCGGCTTCCCGCCGTGTCAACCAAGACCAGTCATGCAGCGTAGAAGTTCAGCCCCAGTCTCCGCAACTCCTCAGGTATCGGAGCGTAATTCACACCGTATCGGATCGCCGCCAGCCGCAGAAGTCCTAGACTGGGACGAAGAAGAGCTCCGAGCCGTGCTCGCCCATAACCTTCACTACACAATCCGCTCCTCAAAATTCCCACGGTACGTCCTTACAACCACCTAGTCCTTCTCCCCACTCCCCGCTAACCCGCTCACCAGAACAATTCACGACCCCCGACGCATCACCCTTATCCTAAACAAGAAACACACATGGTCCGTCCACTCCGTGCTCCTCTCCAAATTCAGCACCCATCTCTCCGCCCTCATGAAAAACCCAAACTTGCCTTCCATCCACATCACCGCCGCAAACCCCATCGCTAGCCCACCCGCCTGGCGCATCTTCCTCACCTGGCTGTACACCCTGGACAAAATCCCTCTGCCGGATTTCACACCCATACGGAGGGAGAGCTGGAGAAGTAGCCACATCAGGGACGCGTGCCTGCTCGCTGCGTTTCTCGGTGCCTGGGTGTTTGAAAAATATCTCCTGCGCGTTGTCTGCAAGGAGCTAAGCGATGGGGCGTTTCCGCAGCGCTATGTGGCGGATCTTGCAAGAGACATGCCGGCCTCAACCGGCACGCACCACTTCGCGAACGCTTACTTTCGCTGGAAAGCAGCAGGCCTGCCGGCAGAGCTGGATCCGTATAGATGGCGAGTGGAACATTGGTATGCGCTTTGCGGGAGGCAGGGAAATTGGGGGTGTTTTCATGATATGGGGGCGCGGGGGTGGAGGGGGGTGTGGGAGAGGCAGGGGAGGCTGAAGGGGAAGTTGGGGTGCTGGGTGGATGTTAGGAGGGAGGGGGGAAATTGGATGGAGGAGGTGCTGTGGGATGGGGTGGATGCGCTGAATAAGGATGGAGAGTTTGATTGTGAGGGTTATGAAGAGCTGGGGGAGGATGGGGACGCCGAGACGTGCGAAGCGGCCTACGGCAGCGTCTAATGGACGCTAGAACTTGGCACGCGAATTCAACAGCCTCGTTAGGCATGGAAGGATCCACATCCCAGTGGCGTGTTAACTCCTTTAGGTGGCCCGGTTAGTCTTGCCAAGCCTCCAAGATCCGATCACCCGTTCGGCCTTCGTGTTTGTCTCCTCCCTACTGTGCTGAACAGATTGTTTCCTTTCTTAGAGACGTGGCGCGGTGAATTTCTTCGACTTATTTTTCCTTCGTCTCTCTACGTCGCTCGTGTGAGTGAAGGCAAAAGGTGGATATTCGCCAGCTGCTCTGTGTAGAAGCGTATATACACTCCCAACACCCTTCTCTACTTTCCTTTCGAAACCCCGTGCCACAGAGCAAGGATTTGATATCAGAAACAAAATCGCCATGCACAAATTCCTCCTCCTCAGTCTTCTATCCCCTCTCCTCGCTCACGCCATGGACCTACGTATCCTAGCCCGAAACCGGACTCTAAGCTACATGGTCGAATACTTCGTCACCGCCGGCGAACCCTTTGAAGCCCACATCGCCAACGCCACGGAAGTAGGAAGCGGATACCCCGACCAAACAACCACCCACCTCAAAATCGGCATTTTCAGCACCATCTACAACGCCTGGATGTGTACGCCCTTTCCCCCCTCTCCCCAGCTCCCCACAGACCCCAACACTAACGCCCCATAGGCAGTCTAACCGACCTAATCCCCGCCCGCGACGGAACAATCGAACTCACCATCCCCCCCGAAATGGGTCCCTCAGGCGTGTACTACGCCCTCGAAGCCTACGGCTTCCCTTCCAACGCGTCCCCTTTCCTGGGCGACAGCGTCATCCGCTCCGGCGTTACGTCGGGGACTAACTACTTCTACCTCTCATCCGGACTGGGGGCGTGGACGCCCGCCGAGACGCAGGACGCCCTGCTGCTCGAGGGCCTCGTGGGCTTCTGGAACGCCGACATTCCGTGCGCTTCGTACGCGTGCGCGCAGGACTGCGCGCGGAGGCAGATCCCCAGCGCGAGTGCGTGGAGGAATGGGTCGGTTTGGTCGGACTGCGTGGCTAGTTGCCCGGGCGTGGAGTTGGATTATGATAGGATCTACGGGGGTGGAGAGTGGACGAGCATTGTTACTTCGACGCCGACGGAGACTGAGGCGATCCAAGGCTCAGCGGCGTTGCCTACGCCTACAGAGTCGTGTGTGCTGGAAGAGTATGAGACGCCTTGTGGCAGCAAATGCTGTGCCTCGTTTGAGTATTGTGCTAGGTGGAGCGCGTGTGCGGATTTGCCGTTTGATGTCGCTTTGTATAGGGCGAGTCAGAGTACCGGTGCGCCGGGGGCGACGAGTACTAAAATGAGTCAGAATGGCCCCCAGGAGACGGGTGTGGCGGCGTTGGTGGGCGTGGATTGGAGGGTGCTGGGGTTGGGGATTGCGGCGGGAGCGTTTGCGGCGCGCGGCGGAATACAGTAGGTGAGATCGGACGAAAAAAGTGAGATCGGACGAAAAACCTCGGATGCTGTCTAGGTGATCCCGGTGCTGCATATCGGAAGCTGGGCGTACCTCCGTATTGCCAGAAGTTTTTCAGTCACGTGCGGGTATACTAAGAATAGTATATGTCGACGCCCCCCCAGTAACTCCACAACCACAACGTAATAATATACAATTGAGGGCTCGTTTGAAAGCGCTCGATGAGGAGAAATAGCTCCCGTTTACGCGTTGAATTTATTGCCACCGTTGTTGTCGCGACAGAGCTTCGCGACTCGCATGTATTCAGCGATAGACCCTAATTCTTCGATAACTTTCGAAAAGCCGGCATCTCTCTGCCAGAGTCGTCTCATCTCATCTATCGCGTGATCCTTAACCTGCCGGGCAGCTGAGTTGACGCTGAAGCGTAGATCCTCAAGTAGAGCTTTGTGGTGTTTCTGTATACTCTCGATAGGGTGTAAATCTGGGGATTTACTTGGCCAGTCGATAAATTTGACCCCAGCAGCCTCAAGCTCGCTCTGCAAAAGCTTGCGCGCTTTTATATGAGGTGTTGCGCCATCCTCCGATATATATATATGCTTGTCGGGGTGGATTTCCTAGATCTTCTTATAGTACGGGATGAGCTCTTTTTCATAGATCTCAAAGGCGTACCATACAAAATCGAGGCCACCTTTACGAGAGTCGCTCGTAAAGTCCTGGAAAGGAAACTCCCAGTTAACTTAACGGCGCTGCCTTCTGCCCTTTCGCTGGCTCTTGGGTATGGTGGCATTCCAGTCCTGAACTGCCTTGTTGACTTTCTCCATATGCCGCCACTCAGTGGTCCCAGGAATCCTGGCATTTATCCGCTGCTGTTCCATCTTCTTATTCAACTCTTTCTGCTTGTTTAGGAGCTTCTCCGCGAGGTCCACTTTGAGCTCTGGCAACTCAGGTTCCCATATACGGCATGGGCGTGTGAGGCTGATTTCCTGGCCACATGCCGCGTTCCACTGCATAAGTGAGAAGCGTGAGGGCTGAGTTTCCTGCGCATGCTTATATAGGTCCTCCCCCTCCATATAAGAGACTCTATTAAAGCCAGAACCGCCGAATTCAACGGTGTACTCGTCGACGCCGATTATTATGAGATTGTGGCTTATTTCTTTGCCCTCTACTACTTCCAGCAGGTATACATCCTCCAGAGAGTTGCCATCGAGGATTTCGAGCTTATGCGTGTATGCGCGACGCTGCTGCTTGTGTATTTCCGTGAGGGCTTCTTTACGCAATTGTCGCCCGCGCTTTATACGTTTTGGGTGCTGCTCGTCCTTCTCCACATGCTCCCTATCTTGTAGTACTCGGCGTACAGTAGTGGGCTTAATGTGTTGGCCTTTGGGGCGGGTGTGGTTCGCGGCGTCGGTGCGGTCAAAGTCTCTCCACTTAAGTACATCAGCTCGAATCTGGAGACTATCCTGTGTGCCAGGCTCTACAACTCTGGGAGCACCTGTTCGAGAGGCTGAATCGATATATTTCAACATCTCCATGAGATCGGGGGTGCCAGCTTGCTCAAGGACTCGATTGTAGAACTTCTGCGCGGTGGTGTTGTTAACTCCTAGCTTCCTCGATATTTCCACCCATCCGAGCCCGATTTGCAAGCGATAAGCGATGATAATCGCCCGAATAGAAAGAGGGATATCAAAAGAACCAGGGACCTTCATTTTGGGTGTAATATTTAATATATTGTGTAGATAATCGTACTATACAGCTTTCTAAAATCATGGTGTTGACATATCGGAGGTTTCCGACCGATCTTACGCACGGGCCGTATAGCACGTGACTGAAAAACTTCTGGCAATACGGAGGTAGGAATACCATCGAACAGATGGTCGGCTAACCCGTTTGGGTTCGACTTCCTCGGAAAGGTGAATAGTTGTGTCATGTGATCACGCCTCTCCTACATTCGACCTCGCTGAGCGTCGCTTTCACAGGGTGGCTTATTCAATCCAGGCGGTAACTAAGGTCGAACAGTCATTTAGCATAGGCAGGTGGCCTTACGGCATCTTTCCAAGGCTGTAAGTGCTGACAGCGCGAGGCACGTGCGGCGCAGTCGCAGCCTTAGCCGGCCCCGCCTCCCACGGCACTGAGAGACACAAAGTATGAAAGAAACACGGCTCCGCAGATCTAATTGTGCCATCAGCTTCCCATCACTCTAAATCCGCAAAGAGCGTGCACGCGCTGATATATTCTCACGCCATGGCAACCCAACAGACCAATTATGTCCTCGAGTCTGAGGATGAGGTCAGCCGGCTGGCAAACCAGCATGAGGTTATCAAGGACGAAATGGGGAGCTTGGTGCTCGCTCCGATTGACTTGTCTAAGCCGATGCGTATCTTGGATTCGGCGACCGCAGACGGTGCGTAGTGTAGCTGCGGACTAGTAGCGCCCGCACGCAAAGCCCCAACGCTGTTCTTTCGCCACCCACTAACCGCGCGCCCTAGGCACTTGGATCCGCGATCTAGCAGCGTCAACCGCGCCCGTCGAGCATCAGTTCGTCGGCACTGATATCGATCCCTCCAACTTCCCTTCCACTCCACCCGCTGGCCAAACGTACCAAGCGCAGGACATCACGAAACCCTGGCCCGAGGACTGGAAGGAGAGCTTCGACTTCGTGCACCAGCGCCTGGCGCTCGTCGGGGGCGGATCCGCGCAGCAGCAAGTCCTCAGCAATCTAGCCGCGCTCGTGAAGCCCGGCGGGTGGATCCAGCTCATGGAAGCAACAAATGTGCTGCCCGACGAAGACGGTCCTGCCATGCGCAACTTCGTCGCCGTTATGAAGGGTATGTTCGTCGCGATGGGGTCTAGTTTGGACCTGGGAAACGAATTGCCTGGCATGCTGCAGAAGGAGGGATTTGAGGATGTGCAGGACCGCTTGTTTAATACTAAGCAGGGGGCGATGAATCCGGATCCGACGCTTGCGAAGCAGAGTGTGTACTCTACGGTTGTGCCGGCTAGGGCTCTGGCTGCGTTTGGGAAGAGTGAGTATTCGCTGTGCGAGACTTTCGCTCTCACCGAAGAGGGGGTCGCTATGTACGGATGCTGACGTGGACGAATAGCACTTCCGGAAGGAACGATACCGCTGCCTGCTGAGAAGATCGCGAGTATGCCGGAGGATTTGAAAGCGGAGCTTACCGAGAAGGGGGGAATTTATCCTCTGCGTGCCGTTTGGGGGCGAAAGCCCGCAGCGTGATCGATATTTTTCTTCCAGGCGGTCGTAATATCAACGCTTGAGAGGTTAATGCCGTCTGTATCTGGAAAAGGCATTCTAGGACCTAGCTTAAGTAATAAAATCCAATCGATTTCAGTTTTATACTATACATAAAAACTCTACATGTACGATAGTATAAATCTACGTTCTAAAACATACAGGTGACTCGGCGCGGCCAGGAACCAGGTAAGCTCAGATCGACCTCGCCGCAAAGAATATGTGAGCATCCCAAACTCCACAAGAGATAAAATAAGAATATCAATATTGCCCAAACCGCTGCACCTCTCTGTTAGTCAGCATTGCGACATAGCTCCAGCTACCCCGCTTCTCCCTCCGCACAACTCCCTCATCCTCGACCTCACCTCTGTCTTGCCATCAATCTTGGATTGCTTTCTAACATCTCCGATATTAGCGCTCTAGCCTGTCTTTATGACTGCCAATCTTCGAAAAGTCGCACTCGTTGGGGTAAGCAGGGAGAACGGCTGTCCATGCCAGTCTTCGCCGTTCCACGCTTACTCAGATAGGGCTCCGGCCAGCTCGGGCCATACCTCCTCAAGGCCTTGCAGGCGGATCCAGCTTTTGAGGTGACCGTGGTTTCACGCCAAAGCTCAACGGCCAGTTTCCCCCCGAACACCAGTATCGTCAGAGTCAGCGACAGCTACCAAAAGAACGAGTTTCTCGACGTCTTTAAGGGCCAGGATGCCGTAGTGCTATCGTTGAACTTCCCCGCCGAGCAACAGCATCACAACATGCTTGTGGACGCATCGGTGGAGGCTGGGGTCAAGCGGCTGATTCCTTCAATATGGAGCGGCAGGCTTGATATCCCCGAGGTGCGGCAGATCTTCCCCCTCGCAGCCTCAAAGGCGGGCTTGCTTGAATATGTCAAATTTAAGGAGGGATCAGCCCCGGGTTGGAGCTACACGGCTGTGGTCTGTGGCCCTTTCCACGACCTGTAAGAATCACCTGCAAAGCTCGCGATAAACATGCACTGACGTAAAAATAGCTGCGTGCGCACCAACTTCTACGACATGGACCCTAGGTCGCACTCGGCTACGATTTGGGATGACGGAAACGCGAAATTCTCCGTTACCACTCATGACACGATAGGTCTCGCCGTCACGAAGATCCTCCGCAAGCCATCGGAGACGGCAAACAGGACGGTCTATATCTCCTCCTTCGAGACGTCCATGAACGAGCTGCTAGCTGCTTACAAATCGGCCACCGGGGTTCCGGAGTGGAAAGTCACCCATGGAGACGTTGAGCAGGGCATTAAGGAGGCACAGGAAGTCATCACGTCTTCGGAGAACTTTATGGACCGAATGCAAGCAATCGGCCGTTTGGGTCTCCTTGTCGGTCTTAAGGAGGGTCTAGGAGGCGACTTCGTCGCTGAAGGCTTGTCAGACAACGAGCTGCTCGAGCTGCCGCGCAATGATGTGACGGAGACGGTAATGAAACTCTTGAACGTTTGACTCTCTTCGAATGTTAATTCTAAAGGGAAGCTTTGAGAAGCGTACTTGATCAGCGGATGGAAATCTAGATATTATTTGAGTCTGAGAAAGATATCGTCGACTTTGCCAATTGCTTGCGTACAATAATGATATTTACCCTTTTTACCTTTTCCTACGTATTTAGCAAATTAGAAAAAGGTAGATGACTGCCATTAAGTGCAAGGCCGTTCTCGTTTGGGCGCGAACACTCGTTGGGTATGCGTCACATATTCCAGTCACAGTATGACTCGTAACTGGTAGATAAGTGCCTCCCTGCCATACCTATCCCTCGACCACGAAGTTTCCGTATCAAACAATTCTCAACAAGATCAGCAATCCAGCTTTCCACAATCAAAGCCGCGCTGGCGCCCATCTACCGCATTCCGCATCCCCAAAGCATGACATTCCCCATTTGGGTAGCGCATCCGCACGAACCACCCCAAGCACCTCACTTTACTGGGCAGAAAGACTTACTCGAGAAACTCGACACAGTTCTCCTACCAACGAGAGCGGACATTCTACCAGCACCAGACCTGCGATCACCAAAATAGCCATATTACATTCTCGTGGACGAGTGCCAACGGCTCCGAACGACATGAGTCCGCAATTCCCCATCCAAGTACCAGAACTCCAACGTAATCGGCACTTCACTGCACGGGAGGATGTTCTTGCGAAGCTGGACGCCGTCCTCAATCCCCGCGAGCCATTCAGCTCCTTTGCATTGTGCGGCCTGGGCGGGATAGGAAAATCCGCGATCTCGAGAGAATACTTCATATCGAGGGCGCACAAGTTCGACGCTTGCCTATGGATTGCCTTCCATCCTTGGCAAGACCACCTCCAGAGAGTCAGTCTTGAGAAGATTGTTACAGAGCTTGCGCTACGGCTACGAAGCGACGACTCATCAAAAGAGGCGAGAAAAAGAGCCATGATGGATTCCGTCAAGGCCTGGCTTGAAAACCCAGGACAAAGCCCCAAAGGGAAGAAACTCACCTGGCTAATGGTGTTCGACGGAGTGGACAATCCAGACCAACTTCACGGCTTGTTTCCGGACGCGCATGACGGCGCAGTTATCATCACGAGTCGAAACCCTGTCTTTGCAGAATCGAATTGGTCGACGACACTCAGTATCCGTGTAGCGCCTTTTTACAGATGCGGAAGGAGGACAGTATTTGTGGAAGATGTTCCAAAGCTGGTGGCACCATGAAAGCGAGAAGGCGAGTCACCCATTCCATCAAGTATTGAGCGGCGATGATGCCTCGTCGATGCAAGTATGTGAGTAGATTTTGTATCGACTGGGTGGCCATCCTCGGTTCCTCGACCCCATCGCAAGGTCGACTGCTCAAGAGCTCTCCGCGATCAAGGAACTTGTCGCCGACGCAGAATCCAAGGACCCGCTGTGGACAAGGACCCGCGCGCTCACATCGGTCCTCGAAAACGATTATCACGGGTCACTGCATACCTCCTTGAACCTAGACGAGCTGAGTCCCCACGCGAAAAACATTTTGCGCATGGTTTCTCTCCAATGGCTAGCGGATGTTGAGGAAAAAGGATTCCTTCTTGGCCCCGAAGACCATGTTGAAGAGAGATTTGAAAGTACCCTACTCGGCGATCCTTTCTTTGACCTGGCTCCTAGGTGGGATGGCACTGTAGCCGGCGAACCATACCGGATGACGCCGGAACGATATGGAGGAGCACGAGATGAACTTGTTGCGCAATGTCTAGCGAGGCAGAAAAGTGAGCAGGGCGTGCTGTGCGTTCCTTGGTCGGTACAGGAGGTGATGCGTCTTAGAGAGTCGCAGTATGCTAGGGAGCCTCGATGGAAGGTGCCTCCAGAGGGTTCAAAAAGCAAGGAGAGATCCAACGTAAGCATTAAACGCAGGATCTCTATAACCGTCTGCCTGATAGGGCTGATATAGCCCAAAGCAAATCTCGGGCATTTGAGACATCAACGCTTATTCGAGTAGGATTGAATTGAAGCAGTGAGTCAGATCTTGGAGAGCTTCTAGGTGATGTTGAGGTGTCATAAAGTGCATGATCAGTTGGCTTCCGTGTCACAGTTGGGTTGGAGTCACACTCCCACTTCACGCATGGACCTTTCGCCGCCGCAAGCTCCTTCCAGTCAATCTTCTCCCCACAATACCAACACCCACATCGACCACCTTCGACACGCTTCCTAGACTACTTAAATAACCAACTATGCAGCCCCAACAAGTCCAAAACCGGTGTAGTAGAGACCACTGTACCGCACACACCTCATTCCATTTCCCGCATCGCTACACGCCCAACCCACACTTTATCAATCAAGACTCCAAGATCTTCCGCAAGCTCGATGAGAGCCTTGTATCCTTTGGCGGCCTGCCTCTCGAAGGCCTGCGCTCGGTAACACTATGCGGCATGCGCGGTATCGGGAAGAAGACGCTCGCGCGCGAGTACATGATCCAGCGGGAATCAGACTTCGACGTCTGTTTTTGCATCTCTGTGCGGAATATTGAAGCAGATTTCAAGGCGATCTGTGAGTGGTTCGGGCTCGCGGGAAGCGTGCGCCGGACAGGTAAGGAAGGATTGACGGGAGATCTAGCCAGGGGCTTGGTGAAGAGATGGCTGACCGATCCGTGCTTGAGAGACGGTGATACGACTTGGAGGGTGAAGTGGCTGCTCGTATTTGAGGATGCGGAAGAGCCCGAGCAACTGCGTGCCTGGTGGCCAAAGGAGAAAGATGGGGCTGTGATCATCACAACCACCAACGCAGCCTTCAAACACAGAGGATGGTCTAAGGCGCCAGCAATCGACGTACAGCCTCTCATTCCGTGGATGGGCCGCGACCTGCTCGCCAGCTTGACACGAGCAAGACATGTACGGGAAGACGGTAGCGAGGACGAGGATTACGCACAGTATTACAACAGGAAGTCTTTCGGCGAGAAGATCGCAAAAGCGCTGGGTGGGATCCCGGGAGCGATCGCCATGATGTCTGAGATCTCGCTTGAGCAATGGAGGGCGACGGATCAGCTGTTGTGCAACAGACACGGGGCCGCGTCGTCCGCAAGGACATGGTCCGCCTCAGGGATAAAATCAGTGTACGATAGCCTAGGGAAGATATGGGAGGGCAGGCCGGAAGTCGGACTAGTTAGCGTATTCATTGCGGCAGGATGTACGAACATCGCGGAACGGTTATTCTACGATGATCCGCGACCTGCAAAGAACCCTTCGCGAGCGGAGACAAAGCGGACCGAAAGGATATCTCAGCACAGAGAGCAGTTGCACGGGCTGCTTCCTGCGTTCAAGGTGCTAGATAGATGGGCGTATGAAGCCGCACGGGGCTACCTGCTCAAGTTCTCGGCCGCACATGTCGGCGATGAAGGGAAGCCAAACTCGGAGCTTTCCGTGCCGTGGATTGTCCAGGAGATCGTGCGAAATACTACGAGAGCGAACGTTGATCGGCATGGGCGGTTTGTGCCTGGGCCTCCATTACGAGCTGCGATTGAGGCGTATTATCTGAACGGTCCTACAGGCCAGGCGTATTTCCATTGAAGCCGTTCCCGTGGCCTGTATTGTATGCAAAGACATGTTGAGGGCATAGCAACTTTGTCCGAGATTCAGTATGGCTCCATCAGATGATAAAAAATTCTCTCCTTTACCTAGGTACTACCGGGCTTCGGTCGAGCTTCACTCAGCATAAGACCAATAATAAACGCAGCACCGACAAGCTTGTATATCCTCCGCCAGAACTCATCTCCAATGCGAAATCCGGATTTGCACAACACGAATGATACTTTTCCACCGGACAACACGCACACGAGATCACTCGTCTGCGTCGTACTTGGCGCATGACCGTACAGCTTCCCTGTTGTGCTGATCAGGAACTTGATCTGGCGGCTCTCCATTCTTCCACTTCCACTGCGTCATCGCACCGGTTCCAGAGGCGCAGCCATTCGCTCAGCCTTGACATGCAAGCCAGGGCCCAAGGGTCATCGGGGCCGAAATTTGCAACACGGGCCTGAATCACATACCGACAGTTCTCCTCCGCAAGATCGTACTTTTGCTGACAATATTGGACTTTGGACAAGTGATCTGAGCAGCTCACCATCCATCTTAGGATCCGTTCCGCCGGTAAATTCTGAGCGTACTTCTTCATATTCTCTATGATTGCTTCGGCTTTAGGGAATGCCCCGAGATCCACTAAATTTTCCAGGAGCGACTCTGAAATGCTCAGGTAGCCTTCAGCTGAGAACTGACTCGATTGTGCAAAGTCTTCGAGCAGTCGGTTTGCTTCGGCTGCAATCTGAGTGCTGCACATGTAAGTCGACTTTGAGGCGATGAGGGCAACTCTACAACGGACGACAGCGTAATGATACTGTCCGCATTGCTTTGCCAAAGTATCAGCGCCGCAAGCTAACCCTGATAGTGCCATACTTTCGGCTTCGCTGGGCGGGACCTGGAGGGCCGTCCTGCATATAATGGCCAGTGAATGGTTAGGTGGACACGCCTTGATGATCTCTTTGAGCATCAAAGTTGCCATTGCGTACTGATTTGCTTTTGCGTATTCGAGAAGCATCTCCAAGATCGCTCGGATAGTGCTTGGATGCTCTGCCGTAATGATCCGTGGAATCTTTTGGCGAGCCTGGAGTAGAGCTCGGTTGCAGGCACGTCGCGAACCTTTCCGGGCGAAATTCAGTCCCGCTATCCAGAAGCCAACGAACCTATCGAGCACAGTAGCTGCATCGAAGATTGGCTTGCGCGTCCTAATTCGCCCAGCAGTGCACGTGTACCACAGATTGGTCTCGCAACAACCAGTGTAATACACCTCTATCATCTTGAGGATCATCTCATGATTGATATATACCACTGGGGCGATAGGCATACGGAAGGAAGCGAGCTGATGGAGCCTCGATGTTCCACTACAAGCTGACGCCTGCGTTTCTATCGACCAAGCTTAGTATTGTGTAGCAAGCAGGAACTATGTCGCATTAAAGCTGCACTGGAGGCTCACCTGACGTCACTCTTTCATCTGGCTCCTGGGCTGTGACCGTAGAGCGCTCAACAACATCTTCCAATCTCTTTAGTCCCCTTCTCCTAAAGTACCGCGCTACCTCTTGGGCAGTCACAGATCTGCCATTGATAGTGAACGTCGCGTTTGGATTGGTATTTCCTCCCTGGACTATGCGACGCGCAACTTTTTCCATATCTTTGAGACTGTTGTGCTTCACGAACCCCCATCTTGAGAACCGGGACTTATACATCTTAGCTGTGGCGTAGAAGCTGCGTTGATTTCGCATTATTGCCATCAGATCCTTGAGTGTCATTTCTTGAATGATGTATAGCTGCCTCAGGAACTCTTTGTTTGTTTCCCATTGCTCTGTCGAAGGAACATTACGCGTAGTTAATTCGGCGGGGACATCAGCCTGTTGCGAGGTCATAATTCTTAGGCGAGTAGCATTGAGAGTCTTCTCTTGGGTGTGAAGTAAAATGGTAGGACTGCTTGGCTGAGCGCTTAGGCTTCTTCCTTAGCTATGTAGGCTGACTCGGCCGCGGAGATCAGAACGCACCTACTCACCGGTTTTCAGCCTTGTCTCAGCACTTGAGCGTGGCTTTTGAAGAAAGGCCAATCACGGCTATCCACACCCCTACAACATATCTGATGTGGTCGGACAACCTACCTGGGCATTCAACACTTCACATGAGAAAAAATAATCCCCTATCACACAACGCGACCTAGCACCCTTGGAATGCAACTAAAGGATCCCTCGCATCTTATTTCTTGCCGGATGACGCACAGTCGGTGCAGAAGGAAGATCCATGTGTGCAAGAATTTGACACTATTGGCCAGGCATAGCGGAGGACGCCCAGTACCAAAGTGCCCTGCAGCTAGGCGCCAGCTACGCAAGCCGCGTTTGAGGATGCTTCATGCCGCTGATCACTGTATATCAATCGCGTGCACGGTTTGATATGAGTTCCACCTTCAGAGCTATATAAAACAGACCCGCTGAGATTGGGTACATCGCCAGTGCCAGCTCTGCGCTCGACACTTGTTACACACGAAGTCGTCCACATCTTCTGTCTCTCGAGGCATTCTTTACTTCGCTCCGCTTGCTACTCGTTGCGACTGCACTGTCTGGACTGTGGTCCTAGCGCGCGATGTGTTTTGTGCGTCTCGAATTCTCCTGCCAGTGCAGTTGGTGTCGGCCCTGCAAAGGCCACGAGAGCAATGCTTCGAACTGCCGCTGCGATAACATGGCCACTTGGAAGCTCCACTTCAAGTGTATCGAGTGCCAGACTCCAGCCCAGCTATCTAAGATCGGCATTTCCAAGTGGACAGACTTGGCGGAATGGGTGCCCCCAATGGGATCTGGAGGACCCGCCGCCGCAGCTCGACCTATTGACTACGAAAATTTGTCGCTGCATCTCGGATCTCTACGAGTCGACAATGCCTTGATGACACGCTTCAAGCGCGTTACTGGACACGAGCCTCACCATCTCTTTCGACGGGGGATTATCTTCTCGCATCGCGATTTCGAGGTGATTCTGGATAGGTACGAGAGGAGAGAGCCTTTTTTCATATACGCCGGTCGCGGACCCAGCAGCAATGCAATGCATGCTGGACATGTGATTGCTTTTCAGCTGGCAAAATGGCTGTCGGATGTGTTTGAGGTGCCTCTTCTCGTGATGATCTCGGACGGTGGGTGCTCCGGAAACTGCCCCGCTCTTTGCTTTCCTGAGCTAATAGGAGACTTTATACGACTAGCTGAGAAGTTCCTACGTGCGCCCTCCGATACAAAAAAAAGCCTCGAAGACTACATGGAGTTTGGAGAGGAAAATGCCAAAGACATCATCTCCGTGGGGTGCGACTGGAAGCGGACTTTTATATATCCGGTCACCAAATACATGGGTGAGGATATGGGGTTCAAATGGAACTGGCGCAAGGTATCATACGTATGTTTGGGCCATGACCAACCCTTATTGTCTGCTAATGGAGGCCAGAGTACCAGCGCTTACCATATCTCCGTACACTGCGGCTTCTCACTTGACGATGTGAATATAGGAAGGGTAAAGTTCCCCATGCACTGTCCGTAGGCAACTACTCGGTTGCCCCTGGACATAAAGGCACTAATCAGCATCTAGTTGAACTTTCCAGCGGTGATCGCCGCTGGTGCATTTGCCAGTTCCTTCTCCACGATCTTCGGAAAGACCTACACAAGCGACACTGAGCGAGAGCTGAACAGTATCCCATGCCTGGTGGCTGTCGCACTTGACGAGGATCCCTACATGCAATTCATCCGAGCTACCGCAAAGCGCAATAATATCGCACAGCCTTCGGTCCTGCACACGAAGTATCTTGATGGCCTTCAAGGGGTGGGTTCGAAAATGTCAGCCTCGATCGACCTCAGCGCCATCTACGTGAACGATACGCCCGATGAAATTCGAGCGAAGGTCGGGCTTCAACCTTCTCCTAGCAACCAAAGGCCCTCTGTGGACCTTCAGACCCCGAATCGCGATCCGGAGCGCAATGTCTGTTACCAATATCTGAAATTCTTCCTAGAGGTCCGCATGGCTATGTTCTTATACGGATGGCGTGTTTGGCCGACTAACTTCTGTCATAGGATGATGATGAACTGGCCCAAATCAGCCATGACTACGCGTCAGGGAGGTTGTCATCGGACGGCGTGAAAGAAAGGCATGAGACCCTTCCTGAACTGTCGCTTGTGTTATCAGTCCATGCTGACATTGGTCAAGGTGCGCACAGGAATTGATCCAGATCTGTGCTTCCATCCAGGAACGAAGGGAACGCGTAACCGACCAAGAACTGGAGTACTTCATGACGCCTCGTAAGCTCGACTCAAGGGTGTAGCTCTGTGGACGTCAGAAACTGCCTGTGCCACGAATGCAGGGTTACGGCGTTGCCGGATACATCGTCAGCCGATGAACTCGTAATTGCTATTATCAACTTCCTTGCTCTTTGAATTATGTTCTCCATACTCGGGGTCTAGCTCCACATCTACCGTGTCCAAACCCTCCCCCGTGACCGCGAGAATACTCCTCGAGCAGTGCCTAACCTCCCAAGGTAGTTTTTGAGAAGATCAGTAAGGTAGCTCGTGAGCCCTGCCAGAACGAAGAATGAAAGGTAAAGAGCGAGAGATCCGGAAGTGTCTCCTCCTGGCTATCACAGGTGATACATGTGCACGCTAGCAGAGCCTCTGTTAAAGGTGGCGATGCAACGAAACGCATGTTTTCTACCTCCATAAACTCACCTGCACCCCTTTCTCGAGCATTAAAAATGTTAATTAGAAACAAGTCCGCTAATCTCTAATAAACCCTAGTATACCTAACTGAGCTATGATGGAGGAAACCGTCGTCGAGGCAATGATAGAGGCCGTTAGGCAGCGACACAAGGCTGAGCTGTAGGCTTCAGGGCTCAGCCTTGAAGCTACCCCGCTTTCGGGCCTGAAGCAGGAATGGCGCTGCAGGTTCTGGTTGGAACTACCTAGGTATGCAGCAAGGCTCTCACTGGCGAATAAACCGGTTTCGAAAGCGATGCGGCGATGAAGGCATTGTGGTGGGAAATGCGGTCGAGAGGGGCGGCAAATCCACCAAGCGGACTACGTAAGCAAGCTAATGTTTAACGCTAAGCCCAATCCGTCCGCAGCAATCTTCTCAACCCCCCAGATATCAACCCTGCAAGCCTGTAGTCCGTAATAGTAGGCATTCCACCAAATAACAAAGCCCAGAAGATAGTATGAGTTGCTCGAGCTACGATATTGCAAAGCCCCACAGTTTCCCACGCACTTCCCGCTCCCTCATCCCTCCCGTCCATCCCCTTATCTCCCACAGCCCTTTGTCGCACAAATAGTAATCTCATGAATATACCTAATCTTCCCTCCCTCCACCCTAATAAGATTGGTGCTCGACGTGCCATCCGGCTTCGTCTTATCAATGAACGGAAAATCGTTAAAGATATCCACCCCACCCACCTCCTCGTCGATAACATAGCGACGATTCGTGATCTTAAACGGCTTGGGGAACTCGGGCATCTTGCACGTGTTGGTCGATGGGCTCCTGTCGCCCGTGTACATGCCGCCCTCGAGGCGAGCGCAGGGCGTACCGTACGGGACCGGGACAGTGCCGTCGCCCCAGCTGTCGAGGTACGCGTCGCCGGCGGCTTTGATGACGGCGCGCGTGTCCCGATTGCCCTCGGGGATGGGGTCCCAGGTCTCCTTCTTCGTCCAGGAAAGCTGGTTCGCCGCGTTGAAGATCCAGTCGCCGTCGTCGGCGACGACTGATTGGATGGTGGTGATCTTGTCGTTGGCGAAGAGAAGCCGCGTGTTGATGACATAGGGATGCTTGTTCGTGGCGGCTGATATCTCGGTAGATGCAGCGCATTCAGTAGTGTCGTAGAAGCTGCGGTTGAAGTCGATCGTGATGGGTTGGGTCAGGATACCTTTGGTGATATCCATGGGTGTGTCGTTCTCTGCATAGCTGACGTTGGCGGCCAGAGCGAGCGTGTCTGGCTTTCCGGCGGCTAGCGCTTGGAGGTACGCTGCTGTTGCTTCCTGGAGCATTGCTCGACTGCATGCCGCGGAGGCGCGAGAGGCGAGTCCCGCGCCTATCAATAAGGCCGAAGCGATCATGGCGCCTTTATTGACTCGGACGTCGCAGTGGGAATTGTGTCTGTTGTCGATCGCGAACCTGCTCGTTCTGGAGTTGAGCACGTCGTCCCATTATGTATAGAGCAACCCCAGATACTGCTGTGGAGGTGCGGTTCCCCCGGCGATTTAACCGCAATCTCGAAATACATCCAGACCATAATGCGGCACCCCAGATTGGGCAATATTGAACATTAGACAAAGGTTAATAACTCCAAGCGCCGGCATTTAGAATAAGTTCGGCAATTTTCGAGAAAGTCGCCTTGAATAGCGAAAATGCAAGCCGCGAGTGGGCGGTGATTTACACATCCAGAGTTCATCAAAATGAGTTCCTGGATGTTTTCCGGCATGTTTCGCATTTCGAGAAAATCGCCAGTCATCATGGTCATCCAGAGTGGTGTTTCGTAGAATCGCGATAGGCATGGTCCGACAAAGCTCTTCATGGCCTTGGGCGTGCCAACGGGGCGGTAGCTTATATAAGCCAAAAATCCTTGAGTATGGGCCGGACATGCATCATTAATTCCGAAAACTTGGGCCCCGTTAACTTCAGCGTCGCTACACCCCCGCGCCAGGCGACATGACTAGTCTTCCAATCCAACAGGATGAGGTGGAGGATAACGCCGACTTCCGTTTCAGTAGAGATAGAACCATCTATTACCATCGGGCTACTGATCGTGTGCTGAATGTATGGGATAACTCCCTCGAACTCCTGATACATTTCGTTGAGGACCCACAGGAACTCGTAAGATCCAGGGAGACATTGTGGTAAAACCTCGAGCCAAAATTCGCCCGGATGGTCTTCCACAAGAAATCTTTTCAGGTTGAACCGGAGGCCGGGTTCCATGGCCGATGTAGCATCGCATGGAAGAGATAAGGTGAGACCGCGGACTGCAAGAGCGCAAGGGGGTAACGACGGTTGCCGGATCGGGGATATGTAGGCCACTTTCGGATGTAGGGCATCAGCGCAAGCTGTATGAAGTGAGTCGATGAGATCTTTGCCTTTCCTGCCGGATATTCCTTTTCCCACCTCGGGGTTGGAGCCCCCGTAATACCAATCTAAGGATGGCGGCGTGTCCGCCCGAGGTCGATCGTACCCTGGAAGGTCTACCTTAGATGAGCTCCATAGCTCAAGATGCATACCGGTGTCCATTTGCTTTATCTCAAGGGGTGGGTTATGAGTAAGATCGGGATCTGGGATGCGGATTGATCCTGTCAGTTTCCAACCCAGCCAGCTCCAGCTTGGATGATCTCCGACAATACGTTGCTCGGTAAGAAATGGCGGATTTGAATTTGCGAGGCGAACAGTGCTTGAGCTTCTCCAGAGTAGGCTGGGACGGAAATTGCTCAGCGGTAATCCATAGCAGAACTTCTCCGGGAAGACGGTCTCTTCCATCCGCCGTAATAGGCCGGTTATAGCGTACAGTGCATCCTCTTGTTTCTTCATGTTCCGGGATACATATCCGTTGATTAGGCGTTCGTAGATTTTATGTCTGTTCGCCCGCTGCGAGGTATTGTCGGAGAAGTCTAGAGGATTCACCAGAGGTTGGTATCGGCGCCATTCGCTCGAAAGAGACGTGGAGTACGGAGCATCCTCCGACCAGGCTGACTCGTTGCAAACAAAGTGTACCTGGTTATTCGTGAAGACGAGGCGTTTGCGCGATAAAAGCCCTTCTTGATAGGTCCAAGCCCTGGTTGCCCAGACCGAGCGCCCTAACTCTGAAGACATTGACGGACATTTTGAGAGGATCTGGTTATTACCAAACTGGGCCCATATTTGCGAGGCGTTTCGGCTGCTTCCTACCCCCGGGATCCCACTATTGGCGTTTGGGCTGTCAAGAACAATAATCGTGGCAAAGGCGCTGTGATAGATACGATGCATGAGACCTATCTGATCATGTTTCTCATCGGGGTTGCATTGATCAATGCACAATGAATCAACCCAGAGGTATCTGTACCCTAGGTTTCGCACTACCGTGATGGCGTGCTCGATGGTCAAGCCAAGCTGATCGGGAAGGGGACCAGCGGGAGGACCGGACTGCTGTTGAACTCCGCCCCAAACATAGCTTAAAGCAAAATACTCGCAGTCGTCTGGTAGAGAGGTTATAACGCGATGCTCGACATCCACCATGCGAGCTTTGCGCAACTCCGGGCAGTTGCGTGATTCGCAGCTAGAATGTGCGTCGGAACACTGACGAATCCACCCTTTAATGAGGCTATAATCGGGCTGGGAGGCAACGTTATGCACATACTCAACGCGCCAAGTGTCGCTTGCAAGCCTGGGGAGGGGGAAGGGAGCGGTGGTGGGTATTCCGAAACGTAAAGCCACCTCTCTCCTCTCTTGGTCCATTGATACCAGTCCTTCCCAGCTTCTCAAAAAGATCGGGCCTAGAAATGGCGTTCCTCCTTCCCGGTCGTCTCTTGGTGTGGAGAAGCTTGTGGGACGGAATTGAATTCGCTGATGGGATATAAACTTCTCCAATTTCTGGCAACATCGACAGGAGCTTTCCTGTGGGAAGTCATGGTCGAAGAGCAGCCTCTGGAGGACATGAGGCTTTTCGACGATGTTCATAGAAGTCGAGGTCCAGCCCGAGACGATCCGCGGTATATCGAGTTCCACGCAGCGACTACAGAGTTTGAGGCGCCGGCGTTTGGTCTGTGACTCGATCACGTCCATTTCCGAGAGACTGGATCGTTCTGTTGGCGTGGGACAGGATGTTTCCGGGGGGAAATGTGGGAAGCTGAGAAGAATCAAAGGGCAGCCTCTTCAGTACCCCGCTTTAGCCCTCAAGCTGACTGCAGGCGTTGAGGCTGTGCCCAACATAGCTGCGAATCAGCTTCAGGCCTGGGACAACCCACAACACTCAAACTAGTATATATTCTGACGAATGGGCAATTCTCTGCATGCAATGGGTCCTTGGTAAAGTTGAGCAATGGGAAGGCTTGTTTGCAGGCTTTCCACGAAATAAATGCGTTGGAGCACATACGTGAAGGCGCTGTCGGTGTACCAATGTTTCACCCGCAGAGATGGGCTGGAGCTACTGAATGCAGAGGCTGATCATGGACAAGTCATCCGGGCCCCACTGTCCAGCCTTAAGAAAGGCTCAATCCTTGGCCTTGTTCTCCCACTCTTCCCAGACTTCGTGGTATTTCTTCCCTTTGTTCCCGATGGTGCTCTGCCCTCGATGTACCATATCGAGCATCCTCCCCTGGTAGCTCGCAACTACACCGCTTCCAGGACCGTCCTTATCAATCAGCTCGCGCTCATCCGGCTCGATCACATTGACATAGTATGGGTCTCTGAACGCATCAGTGAATTGCTGCAACGAAGGGACCAGGAACATGGCGATGCCGTCGAATTTGACCGGTTCGGTGGGGAGTTCGCTTGTGCTGACAGCGTTCGGCGCGGAGTCGGTGGCGGCGCTTGGGACCATCGTGCCGTTGACGTGGACCTGAAGAGATTGTGTTAGATAGCCCGCTAATTCATGGGGAAGGGGAGCGTGCCTGCTGGTACCGCCTGATTCCGTGCTTCTCAGCCCACGGAATGACCTTCGGTGCATGCACGTTCTCCCAGCGGTCGTAGAATTGCGCCGGCGTCAGGGTCGGCTTCCGTTTGATGTAGGTGACGATCTGGATACACTCTGTCTCTGCTGTATCGGCCATTGTGGATTAGGTCTTCGGAGACGCTCTGAGAAGGGCTACACGACGCGCGTGTTCGAGACATAGCGCTATATGGGCTGTAAAGACGGAGTTTGCGGGCGGGCATACTGGAGTTTGGGAGCTAAACTCCCCGCCGAGAGAGTAAGCAGCTTGGAAGTGTTCATCCTCGCGTGGAAACCGGATCCCGGAGGCATCGTAGGGGGTGCGATGGGCGCCAATTATGGTGGGGGATGACAAGGCCCGGCGGCTTGGCGAAACTGTCATCACGTGATTCTAAGCTTTCTAAAGAAAATTCCCATAATTTGTTGCAGGTTGAAAAGTGTCCGATAAATGCGTTATCAAAACCGAGGAAATGAATCCGAAAATTCCGGTTCCGAAGGCTGCAACCTCAGGATAACTCTATCGATCCTGGCGCTATACCCCTTTGGTATGAGATCGGCCCGAACCGCATCCCGCATCCAATTTTCCTCCAACCTTCATTCCTATCGTCCATCTTGACCTTTCCAATGGCATGGGAAATCCTCACAATGCGATTCAACAAGCATTTCTCGCCGCGTCAGCCCATCTGCAGGCCGCTGCAAGGCACCGACAACCCGGACGCGAACCACTCTATATCCATGCAAATACGCAGTATTATATAACCAAAGGAGGAAGCTGACCGCGGAAATGGACTCGCACCATCGATGGAGAATGTCTAAAGACGCGTCTGCTCTGACCATGGTCTTCAATCCACACCACTCATCCATCAGACACCAACCTCAGAATGCGGTCTACAATCGCGCTCTCTCTTATTCTCGCGCTAGGAGTCCATTCACGCGCTCTAGGCTGGCACGCGCGAGCCATTACCGAGCGAGACTTAGCGAGTAACGCGACTTACGACTTTGTGATTGCTGGAGGCGGGACTGCTGGTTTGACAGTCGCTGATCGATTGAGCGAGACTCTCAATGGTATGGCCATTCAGATCGGCGATACGTCCCTTCTACTAATCGCACTCAGTCTCTGTCCTGGTCATTGAATTCGGCCCCTTCGATCAGAGGGAAGATGAGGTCATGATACCGGGGCTCTTCCCCGCCATACCCTACTTCTGGCTGCCCCTGATGAGCACGCCTCAAACGGCACTCGGCGGCACATCGTACACTGTTCCATGCGGGAGGGTAGTCGGAGGCGGATCGATGGTCAACGCTATGTTTATGAGTCGCGGTAGCGCTGTGGAGTATGATACTTGGGCTCAGCTTGGGGCTACTGGGTGGACGTGGAGAGATCTGCTTCCTTACTTCAGAAAGGTGCGCTCTTCCTTCCATTTCCTGCTGATGCGTTGTACGAGTCGTGCTAACGTTCAATCACAGAGCGAGACCTTCAACCGCCCAGACCCCATCTACGCTGCCGAGCACAACATCACGTGGGATGACTCCGTACACGGTTTTCAAGGCCCCGTACCAGTGACCATTGCACCATACGACTACCCAGGGAGCGGTAAGGGATCCCTTGTTCAATGATATGATCGCCTCTAACGCGTACCCAGCGAACTTTTACAATGGAGCCCGCAGTCTCGGTATCCGAGCACCCAAGGATTCCCAAGCCGGCGATGCTACAGGTATATACCGCTTGCAGCGTGCTGTTGATGCAAAGACGCAGGCCCGCTCTTCCGCACGCGTGAACCACTATGATCGGGTCATTGACACCAGGCCGAACTACCATGTGCTCCCAAGCACTGCAGTAAGTAAGGTAGTCTTCCAAGGCACTTCTGCTGTTGGAGTCGAATACATCAACACCGCTAGTGGAGTTAAGGGCACCGTCCATGCCAGCAAAGAAGCCATAATCGCTGCTGGAGCTGTCCATACTCCGCAGATCCTCCAGCTGTCCGGCGTAGGCGATGCCTCCTATCTGAGCAAGTTCGGGATTGAGTCTGTCGCCGACCTTCCAGGCGTTGGTCAGAATCTGCAGGACCATCTCGTTCTCTCAGTGGGCTACAACTGTGCGACGAACCCACATCAGGCTCCTCAAACGTACCTCGCTTACTAACGAATCCACAGTCACGTCCAATCTCTTCCCCAACGGCGGCTCCCTGCGCACCAACTCTACCTATGCAGCCGAGCAGCGCGCCCTCTACAACGCCCAGCAGCCCAGCGCCTACGACCTATCAACATCTACCGGCAACCTCTTCATCCAGCTCCCACTTTCAAATCTGACCAACGCCTCCGCATCCATCATCTCCCTCGCAGAAACGCGAGACCCCGCTGAGCTGCTCGGCGGGAATCCAGATCCAGGCGTACTCCAAGGCTACAAGAAGCAGCGCAAGCTCATCATCTCGTCCCTCAACGCAAGCGGCGTAGGCGACATATCCTGGAACACAGACTTCGCAACCAGCCTCTACATGGTCAAGCCGCTCAGCCGGGGCTCCGTGAGGATCAACTCGACAGACGTTCTCACAGCCCCATTGATCGATTTCGGCGCTATTACCGACCCGACGGATCTCGAGATGCTGCTCGCCGTATATCTTAAGAACCGCGAGCTTATGGCCACGCCTGATATCGCCATTCTCAGCCCCGTTGAGACATCTCCAGCGCCAGGCCTAACCGACAAGGACGCGATCAAAGACGCGATCAAGAAGACTCTCACGCCGACTAACGCCCATCACTGCTGCACCGCCGCAATGATGAAGAGAGAGGACGGCGGCGTAGTGGATCCGCAAAGTAGGGTGTATGGCACGAAGCGCTTGAGCGTGGTGGATATCAGCGCTTGGCCGCTTATTGTGGCGGGTGGACCGATGGGCAGTGTTTACGCCGCGGCTGAGAAGGTACGTTGCCGATCTGTTCTGAGATAGTATACTAATGCGTGGGGTAGGCTGCGGATACGATTAAGGCACGGCATGGACTGCTTTAAGCCCTCTCCTTCGCTTCACTCTGACAATGTCCCATTGATAAGATTTTGGACTGAGTACCCATTCTAAGTAGCTCCCTAGGGTTAGCCGCTTCTCCTCTCAGGCCCCATCACACATTACTAAAAAGAGAACTCACGCCCCTCCACTTCAGTCCGCCCGACCCATCTACGTTAGCGCATCCCGGTCTTCCCCACAACCTCCACCAACAACCTCCACCACGCCAACAAACTCCTCCCAGCCCAAAAAGAAAGCATTGTGGGGCTAGCCGAAACTGTATGGCAACGGCCAATTTTACTAGAACGCTGTAAGCGGATATTCTGATTGGGGAGGAAAGGGGAGAGCTTAAACGTACCCACTAAACCACCGATGCTGATTGGCTGAATTATAATACTTTTCCTGGGTATTCTAGTATATACAGCGAAGTAAGAACGCAGTGAGGAGGAGAGAGAGAACAGATAGGTGGTCTTTGTGTTTGTTAGGGGGTTGGGAGGTATGCAAGACGGGTAGTGTGGTTTAGGCGAAGGGCGGTAAGGTAAAGCGTGCGTGAGGGTATTCTATTCCGGCGGATAGCGCAAATGGGCCGTCCATGGGTATACAGGATAGGATAGGTTCAGGGTCTAACTAGTTTCTGCATTATCACGAAGCGCTTTCATTACAAGATATGCATAGATTTCCCGCATTCATTCGAGGCATACAGACCCCCATCTAGGTATGCCACAGTGCTTAATACACTATTAAGGTACAGGAAGCTCCCGCTCTCGAGCTACAATGTATATACCTCCATTTTTGTGTCGCTCCACAACCACCCCACTCGAATCGCCAGCCCACTGGATGTTTTCCGTCCCATTTTGGGAAAGGTATAAGGCCCCTTCTCGTTGTTGTTGCTAAGCTTGGCCTTCCTGTTAACCTTATGTTGGGTAATAGCAGTCCTGAGGCGCACATCCTCCTGCTGTTGAAACGATGCTCAGTGCGACTCCACTCCTCGTTTTATTGCTTTGTTTAAGGTCCGATGGCCCAGAAGGGTCAGCACAACGCCTTACCCTTAAAATGTGCTGGAGTATGCTTAGCAGGAGTACACCACAGCGTCGTTCGAATCCCATTGGCCACACCGTCCCCTTTGTGTGTTCTCCTCAGGTGAACAAGCCATTCATCCGCTCATGCACTCCCGGCGTCGGAGGCTCAGTCGACGGAGTCGTAACCTGCGGGACCAGACCTTTCATCATATAGACCAGATCTGCCGCCTTGAAGGGCTTCTGCATCACTCGGTCCTGCTAATCGTCAGCCCGTCTCCATCTCTCTCCAAAACCGTAAACGTACTGCACCCGCGGCAATCGCGGTGTCAATCTGCTCCTGCCGCACGTTCGCCGTAACCGCAATGATCGGCAACCTCACGCCTCCTCTCGGCCCAACCTCCATAGCCTGACCGAGCAATCCCTCACCGTCCACTTCCCTTTTCCGGATCTCTTGCATGGCAGCGAGCCCGTTCAGAACGGGCATTTCGAGGTCCATCAGAACGACGTCGAAGACTTTCTTTTCTAGGATGTCGAGGGCCTCCAGACCGTGGTTCGCGACGTCGACGAGGCATCCGGCTTTCTTGAGCTGCTTTCCTAGGACTTGCTGGTTGATGATGTTGTCCTCGACGAGTAGGACGTGGAGTTGCTGCGGCGCCGGGCCGATGCCGCCGCATTCCCGGTACAGCTCACCAAGCGTCTGTGGTCGTCTTTCAACACGCCGCGTCTTGACGTAAAAGCCGAACGTCGAGCCCTGGCCCAGGACAGACGATACACCAATCTCCCCACCCTGCTTCTCAGTTAACTCTTTGGATATGAACAGACCGAGCCCGCTTCCGCCGTACTTGACGTGCGTCTTCATATTTGCTTGCCGGAACCTTTCGAATATTTTGTGGATTTCCTTGCCTCTTAGCCCGATGCCAGAGTCTTGCACACTAAAGGTGAGGTACATCTCTTCGCCGCTTCCCCATTCGGGGTTGCTCGTAACATCGCCGTCACGCTTGCTTCTCGAGGCCCAAAACATATCCTCTGGGAAGAAAGCACGCGGGTTGGAGAGTGTAGCGCCAAATCGGATGGAAATTACGGGGTCTTTCGAGGGCTTGACAAATTTAATAGCATTGGTTAAGAGGTTGATGAAGATTTGTGTAACGCGCGACGGATCTAGATATACATAGTCAACGTCCAGCTGCGATAGAGAGCGGTCCGAGTCGATATGGTGTCGGATGTTATTCGACTTCAGTTCGGCTTCAAAGATTCTGACGATGGAGCTGATGAGCTTCATCGGTCGCACGGCGCTAGGCGTGATGGATAACAGCATCGAGTCGAGCTTGCTCAGGGTGAGGACATCGTCAATGATGCGCTTTTGATGGTTTGCACACTGCATGATGATTTTTGCGGCGGCAACATTATCGTTGAGCGTGTCAAGACAGGGCTCTGGAATCTCTGCAACTCTAGCGCGGCACTCGTCGATAGCAGTGGTGATGCCGTCGGCGCAGTGCACGATAGCACTTAGCGGGTTGCGCATCTCATGTGAGACAACGTCGATAAAGGCCTAAAAGGTGGCGGTATATATTAGCGAGCATCCAGCTGAGTGCGGCAGGTATCCATAGCCTAGCACGTCTTTACCTGTTCAAGACCTCCAGGAGTCGTTTTCGGTGCTAGATAAGGCAGCTAGTATGTGTACGGCGAGATACGTACCTCCTGTTGTCGTTTTGCTTCCCGGGCTTCTGCTGCTAGTCGTGCCTGGAAGGTCTGGGCCCACTTCAGCCTGCTAATGTCGGTGGTGCATGCCATGATGGACTTCACTTTGCCATTCTCCCGATACGGGAAGGCAAGGAGTTGAAGCTGGGCGGGCTCGGCGTCACCAATGGGCGACGTGTACATGCGCTTTAAACGCAATTCGACGTTGATGTGGTTGGCACCTTCGAGGAGGTGGGTCCAAGACTCTTCGGCCTTCGGTCGGTCGTCGTCGTGGTACACATCGAAGAACCTCCACTTACCCTGTTGCTCGTCTGATGGCAGTCCGGATAGAGTATAGTATTGGTCATTAGCCCAGATGAAGTAGCCATCCAAGGAAATATGGGCCATTCCCACTGAAGCGTGTTCGGTCAAATGCCGCAGCTTCATATCGCTGAGCGCAAGATCTTTCTCGAGCTGCTCCTGGCGTTTTCTCGTCTCTTCGGCGTTGACAGCTGCCGAAATAATGCTTGACACCATCCGGCTCAGGTCCTTCAAGAACTGCTGGCAGGCGTCATCGTGGGGCCGGCAAGGGTTCGTGCCTGCGATGAGGTAGCCGAAGACGCGAGATCCGTTCTTGATGGGCAGGATTGCGATTTTCTTCGACGGTGAACCGAAGCCGGACCAGGAAATAGAGTCGAATCGCTCGTCGTAGTCGATTGTAATCGCCTCCGACCCTGCACGCCGGCAGTCTGGCACCAGACCTTCCGAGCTGCATATGTCCTGGTTGTCCACTATCAAGTTGTGCCCCCTGGGGAGGCCGACATGCCCGCGTAACCGCAAGATTGTAGACGCTGCCCTCTCGTCCAGCTCGTATAGCATCGCCAGAGGGGTGTCCTCGCCGTTCGTACCCAGCGTTTCGAGGATATGGTTGCAGACGGCATCGGTGGTAACGTCCGGCACGGAGGCTAGGCGGTTCAGCAGCATTGTCCTCCGGTCGGCCAGTCGCTGGCTCGTCACCTCGAACAGCGAATTGTAGAAGCCTTCGGGATGGTTCGCGGGTCCGCCGCCGATGGGGACAAAGTTGCCGTTGACGAAGGCCCTGCGCTTGGTCAGCATCTCTCCAGCTTCCCGTGTGTTGTGTCCTCACTCCTCCCGCCATCCTCGCCGCTCGACCATGAGAGGCACGGCCGGCGAGTAGTCCACGCCCATGCCCGTCTCCCTCGCCCTATCGAAATAGGGCTTTATCCCCTCCCACAGGTCAGGATAGCCGTCCGGAAAGGTCGAGCCCATGAGCTTGGGGTGGGCCTGGGCGGCGAGCGGGGCGTAGGCGTCGTTGTAGATGGCTATGAGGTCTGGTCCCCTATCAATACGGGCAGGCAGTCAGTACATGGCGTAAACAAGCCGGCTATATTGTGCTGCGCCATACCACCACAGACACGCGGCGCGGGAGTCCGCAAAGAGCATGCGCGTGAAGAGCTTCAGCGTCGGGCTCCAGTCTTTCAGCGGCCCCAGCCTGCTGCCCGCCCAGTCTGTCTCGCGGAAGAAGCGCACGTGGTCCGTCTGGGGGAGACGGCTCGCCCAGTCGTGATCCTCCAGCGGCGGCATGTCGCTGTCGGGGGGCGTCAGCTGCTGTTGCATGGCCCCGAGCGGGAATTCGGGGTCGCAGGTGGTCGTGAAGCTGGACTGCCTCTCCGGCGGGCAGCTTTTCAGGGCGTGAAGGGCGCTGAAGCTGGGGCCGCCGGCCTGCTTTAATGCCACCCCCGCCTCCGTCTCGCCGCAAGCGCTATGCACATGCGTGGTACATCTGCGATCGGTCTTGGCAGAGATTAGCGAGACACTGATGCTGGTTGCAGATCCTGCGCGTCTCTTTGGTCGCTTGCGGTCAATTTCTTGAGGTTGTGGTTGGGGGTATATCTATGGGAGCGCGGGGTGGTGCGCTGGGCGGTCGGGCCGATAATGAAGCCTTTCGGACGTTTCTCACAGAGAGAGGATGAGAGACTTTGTGGGGAGGGATGAACTTCTCTACCAGATTTCGATGCAGGAGAAGGATGCCAAGCGGAGGACCTCCATTGAAGGAGTCCCGAGGAGTGGGGGACTCCCTTGCCTCATTCTGACTTTCAATCCTATGTTGTCAAATGAGATCACGTGATTTTTCCCAAATGGCGTTAGCCCCTACCCTCGCCTTTCCCCCGCGCTGGTCTTGTTTCCACCCAGCATCTCCGAAGATGCCAACAATGCCTAATTTGGCCCTTAAGAATTGCCAGTTGTTAATTTCTATAGTGATTTCTATCACGTGACTTGTACATTCATGCTTGGCAAGGCTTCGCAGTAGGACTCTATAAGCCTCGCCTCTCCTCCCACTCAGACTGGACAATCAATGCTTCAACCAACCTATTATCAACACCAGTGACTCTCCCACGGCCGTGTGTAAACAAGGGCGCAGCGTAGCCCCTCGTGCGTCCGATGAGGCTGAGAACAAAAACGCGGCGTTTCAGCCCCCCTCAGCTCCCCACAGCCAACACTGCCACACAGCATTGGCGCGTTCCTGGCCCGAGCAGACTCCCTCTTGCATCGCCATCTGATGGTGTCTATCATGAGCGAATCACAGGCTTCTTCTTGTTACCGCCATCGGACCTGAGTTTGCGATGCATTCGAAACGCAGGACTGCGCAAGCTGAGTGCATCCCGCATGACTCATCAGCGAACACTGAGGTACTTAAAATGCAGAGCAGTGCAACAATTTTTTTGTTCAAAATTTGACGTTCTTTTCCACTAGCGTATTCGACGCGCGGCCGATCCTCCAGCTACCTGGCCCGATCAGATCCAATATGGCTGCCGACCTTGAAAATGGTGTGGCCGTGAACGGAGAGGTCAATAGCCAGAAGGCCCATGGTGAGATGAACGGAAGAAGTCGACAGGCAAGGGCAAGGGCAAGAAGAGGAGCGAGAATCAAGAAAAGGAACGCATCCAGAGGCTTGATCAGCTGTGAGTTTCACTCTACTCCCTTCAGCCACCCTTCATCTGACAGGGAAATAGATACAGCAAGAAGAAGCGACAGACGTACTTCGTCCCTACTCCCAAGGTCCAAGCCGATCGCGAAATCCACGGTTCCAGCTCCCATGTCGTTCTCAAAGTTCGCCGCATCATCTGCGATAAGGGCTTTCCAACAGATACCGAAATCGATATCAAGTCCGACTTGCTCAAGGATGCGCTTCAGGAGATCTTTGAGGGCGTTGAAGGCTTGAAGCTGAATGAATCGCCGCCTGTCGCAAGCCCTGAGCTGCTTTTTCATGCCCGCATCGGTCTCGAGGAGCGACTGAAAGCCGAACAAGGAAAAGCGCATACCAACAAGGCTGTTATAGACGACCTCAATGTGGCCCTCCAGTACATCGCAGAAGACTACGACTCGACCCTAGAGACTCTCGCCTCACTATCGTCTCACTACGAGATCACCTTCAACCTCCTCTGGACGCTCTTCCCTCCGAACACAGAGATCTTTACCAAACACAATCTTCTACGCGAAGACCAAGTGCTGAAGCTGCAGACGGGTGAATACGGCGCGCGGGCGAACGGCTCGCGGTATTTCTCGCTCAACGTGCGACATATCTCCCATGACGGCGAGAAATTCGGATGGATACAAGAAACAAGTATGCAGATTGACCAGTTCGAGGGTGCGAAGAAGGTGCATCATCTGAAGTGCTTCCCGCTCAGCCATCACCCAGACCAAGATGATATTCGCACGAAGCTGATTCAGCGTGGAAGAAGGTATGTTGAGTTGCTTCAGCCCACCTACTTGGAGTACACTGGAGCCGCAATTACGGAAAACCGCGAGGTCGTCATCGAAGGCGAGTACAAGCAAGTGCTCATCCATGTAAGCATAACACTAGCCCTCCGCGGGTCATGCAACTGATCACCCCGTAGGCGTCCGGACGCATAATGCTCGATCCACCAACATTCCTCCAACAGAACGACTTCACCGACCTCCTCAAACCCGCCGTTGAGACCGAAGTCCACACTCCGTCAATAACCGACAGCGAACTCCTCTTCTGCAACAACCATGTTGCCGGCTTCAGCTTCAGCCAGAAACGATGGGGTTGTTTCGCCATCAGTCGCATGGGCCCTGTCACGTGGAACACGGACGCCTTCTCCAAGCTCGTCATTGATCCTAGGAGGCGTAATCTCGTCCACTCATTAGTCAAGTCCCACTGGAACGGACAGGACACATTCGATGACGTTGTAAGCGGGAAAGGCAGGGGCTAGTGGGCCTACTAAATGGTAACCCAGGAGTCGGCAAGACCCTCACGGCAGAGGTCATCGCCGAGGTTACGAAGCGTCCGCTATATATGCTCAGCGCAGGTGAGCTTGGCACGAGCGTCGATGACGTGGAGAAGAAGCTGGGCATGGTGCTGGACGTTACGAGACGGTGGGGATGCGTACTGCTGATAGACGAGGTAGACGTCTTCCTACAACAGCGCGATACTGTCAGTCTGGAGAGGAATGCTCTAGTCAGCATATTCCTGCGGCGGCTCGAGTACTTCCAAGGCGTCCTCATCATGACCACGAACCGGAAGCACACCATCGACGCCGCGTTCGATAGCCGGATACACTTCAAGCTACACTATCCGGACCTCTCGCCAGAGTCTCGCGAGGCCATTTGGCGGAATTGCCTTGCCAGTGTCCCTTCCAACGCCGCGAAGGTGGAGATTGCGGATAAGGCAATTAAGGAACTGGCCGCCCTGCAGCTCAATGGAAGGCAGATCAAGAACGCAGTTGCGTGCGCGGTGTCAATAGCGACGGAGGAGAATACGGCTTTGAACGTAGAAGGTGTTAGGGTGGTATTGGACATGGTCGTGGAAGGGCTAGACGAAGACTGATCTGGGTAGTGGAGGACCTCAAGCTTCATTCTCCAGAACCGGAACAATCTTACGATGAATGAGATACCACGCACGATCAAACTATCATTTGCAAGCTCACATGTGTGCCTCCATCCAACCGACCAACCCAGCACCGTCTGCTTTACTCCTTCTGCCTAGCCTGCATCAACAGCACTGTCTTCGCATTCGGCACAAGCGCATCCCTCCACTCAAAATTCATCCCCCTCGTATCCTCCACCCTGCACTCAAAATTCGCCAGCAAATACACCGCCACCAGCTTCGTCACATTCGCAACCTGCCACCTACCCGGGCTACGAATTCAGAATCAGCTTCCCTTCGCCAGCACTAAACAGTCTCTCCACTCACCACAGCATCCTCGGCACGCCCCAGAACGGCCACCCAATCCCAGTATCAACAACACTCCTCCCCTTGTTTAGAAAGCGCCCCGGATCGAATTCCTTCGGATTAGGATACGTCACCGCATCGCTCAGCACTGCGTGCTGATTAAACTCCACGGCATCGCCAACGCGCGCTGTGTGCCCGTCTGAGAACTCGAACGGCTTCACCGCCACGCGGTGGCACGTGTTCGCCTGGAAGCATTTCGTGCGCATCGACTCCATGGCGAATGCTTCGAGCAGGGGGAGCTTGTCGAGCTGCGCGGCGATCTCGGCGGTGTCGTCGAGGGGGACAGAGTCTGCTTCTTAGGTGAGGGCGGGGAGATGCGCGGCGTGCGTGTAGAGGTCTTGCAGGAGGTGGCAGGTTAGGATGGGGATGGCGAGCGAGGAGGTGACCCAGGTTGTGTTGATGGAGTTGAGGATGTTGGCGGTGGTGTGATCGGAGGGGTGGTGGTCGATGTAGCCTTCTGTGAAGGTCTGCTGGGGTGGGGAGCGTCAGTGGAGGTACTCGCTGATGCTAGCTGGAAGAGATGAGATGCACGTACTGGATTTCGACGGGAAGACTCCGGCGTCGAGGTATTATACGCTAAACGCTGCTCGATCATCTGCGTCATGATGCTGAAGACGAACTTCTGATCCGCGTTCCGGCCTTTGATGAGCTTGGTTACTAGGCTGAGCCGCCGTTAGCACAGTACCAAGGCATGCATGTGCGGTGTGGATGGATGTATGCACTGGACTGAAACTTACGGCCGCAGGAAAGAAGGCACCAGTCGAACCGCTTCAGGCACAAGCGCCACCTGCGAGATGAAGTTCAACCCATGCGTCGTAAACGCCTCATCAAAAGCTACGCCATTCTCAGTATAATCAGGTCCAATAACTCACGCTCACCAAAAACCTACCGACATCTTCCCCAAAGAACAACGCAGAATTAATCCTCGTCACCGCACGCTGCACCGTCGGAAACATGCGGACACGACTCCAGCCTGCACGCAACAATCAGTCAACAATTACTATCACCCCCTCATCGACCTTCACACCCACCGTCTCTCCCCGCGCCCTCAGCCACCGCGCTCCCAAACCAGGGGAACAACCTTGCCAAACGGCCAAGTGATTGTCCACCTCGTGTTCGCTTCCCCTCCTCACGACTCTCAGCTTCAATCCGACCCACACTCCCATCACAGCCTCCATGCTCGTCTAACACTGGAAGCTAGGCGGGTAACCTCTTTTCCTGCGTTCGTGCTTTCTTCGAGACGAAATGCCGATCCTCTAGCCGCGAGGCGGGGGAGCCCCTGCGAAAGGCGAGCCCTAATCATACCTCGCACCGCGGTTTCCCCGGACGATCTTCCAAACGACCGCGTCGGACCCAGCTAGTCCTGGTTTTCTCCTGATTCGATATGAAAACTTCGTTTCACTTCCCCAATGCGGTTTCCACCGAAATGCAGGTACTGCACGTCACAGCCTCGGCTGCGGGGGCCATGGAGTGGCTTATGAACTATTCGGAGTTTAAAAGACAGACATTTCTCGACTTTACGCAACATCGGCTTTCATGTCTTCAGCATCCAAGATGGCGATTATCCAATGGCTTTGTTTCATGCTTCTCAGCGCCTGTGGCTCCTGGGCATACGGCGGCGAGCGGGCCCGGAGAGATGCGGCCGATGATTTCCAAACCAGCTGCGACTCCATTGCCTCAACGCTACAAATCGACAATGCAACCGTCTACTTCTCGCAATTCGTGAGCGCTGGCACGAATCTCAGCATACCAGACTACAATGTAACATGTGGCGCACCATCGCAGGTCGTCCCTTCGGACATATGCCGCGTCGCGCTGTATGTCGCAACCTCGAATAGTTCGGGGATCAACATGGAAGCTTGGTTACCGGCAAACTGGACTGGAAGGTTCTTGAGTACAGGGAATGGAGGTCTCGCCGGGTGCATTGGCTACAATGACATGGCGTATACTACGAGCTTGGGTTTTGCGAGCGTGGGAGCGAATAACGGCCATAATGGGACGAGCGGCGGTGCTTTCTATAATAGTCCTGAGGTCGTGGAAGATTTTGCGTATCGCTCGTAAGGTTTCTCAAGTTAGCCCCGAGGAGCAAATGCTAACGATGGAAGTGTCCACACCGGCGTCGTAGTTGGCAAACAGATAACCGAAACATTCTATGGAGAAGCGCACAATAAGTCCTACTACCTAGGCTGTTCTACCGGCGGGCGTCAAGGTTTCAAGTCCGCGCAAGACTTCCCGGAGGATTTCGATGGTATCGTGGCGGGCGCACCAGCTTTCGCGTTCAACAACCTCACTTCCTGGAGTGGGCATTTCTATCCGATCACGGGTTCCGCCAACTCCTCTACTTTCGTCCCGCAAAGCATGTGGACCGTCATACACGAGGATATCATGAAGCAATGTGATACCATCGATGGGTACGCGGACGGGATCATCGAGGCTGCTTCGCTTTGCAATTACACTTCTTCGGGCCTGATCTGCGGCAACGGAGCAAACTCAACAGCTTGCCTGACTCCAACCCAAGCGGACACAGTCCAGAAGATTTTCTCCCCTCTTCTCGCACAAGACGGCTCCCTAATATACCCACGAATGCAGCCCGGCTCCGAGATCGTAGCCTCCTTTCTCCTCTACTCCGGTCAGCCCTTCCCGTATACAACCGACTGGTTCCGCTACGCCATTTATAACGACCTTTCCTGGGATCCTACAAAGATCAACACAAGCGACTACGCCACCGCAGCGCGCGTCAACCCCTTCAATATTGAAACATGGAAAGGAGACCTCAGCGCCGTGCAAGCTCGCGGCACGAAGATCCTCCACTACCACGGGCAAATGGACGGCATCATCAGCTCTGAGAACTCGCCTCGATACTACGAGCACGTCTCTGCTACCATGGGTCTCAGCCCGGCAGAACTTGACTCTTTCTACCGCTTCTTCCGCATCAGCGGGACAGGGCATTGCACCGGCGGGGACGGCGCGCACGTTATTGGGCAGGGTAGGACCTCAGTAGAGAGTGTGGACCCGAGCGAGAACGTGCTTATGGCGATGGTGAATTGGGTGGAGAGCGATGTTGCGCCAGAGACCATTGTGGGCACTCGGTGGGTAAATGATACTCAGAGTGCTGGGGTGGATTATAAGAGAGCGCATTGTAAGTATCCGAAGAGGAACATGTATAAGGGAGAGGGCGATCCGAAGGAGATAGAGAGCTGGGAGTGCGTGTAAGAGCCTGACTGTTGTAGTGTTGAATGGTTAACGTGCGCCGGGGAGATGAACCTTCTCAATTTTCTAACGTTCACTTGGTTTCAACGCAGGACCAATGTCCCAGCAACAGTCTGCTTTCTCTCGAGTCCTTATCTCTAAGTCTTTACTTTCTGCGTCATAGCATTCGTTTCCCTTCCGATATTCCTCCGATGCCCTTCCTTCGGCGTCAGCTCAAGGCTTCCTCCACCTCCAAACACCCACTCCGAACACCGCGACCCCTTGCATTCCACAACACCAAGTCGCACACCACCTTATTCTCTCAACTACTTATCCCACATTAAACACGTCCGCTAACCCTATTCGAAAATGCTTCCAATTGCACCCAACGGCTGCTCCCAGGCCTCCTCCAGCTCCGGCAGCTCCACCGTCTCGCGTCTCGCTGCTAGCGCCTTGCACAATATGCCCCGAATGCGCATGCCGCGTACGCCGACTACCCACGCTACGACTACTTCAGTGTTTATGCCTCCGGTCCGCGCCGGTGGCTCGAGATCCGCTTCCAATGCTGGTCCAACGTCGACTGGCTCGCAAAACCCTTCCAAGACTACTCCATCTCTTCGTCGGTCGCCGCGTCTCCATCTTTCTCCCGCCCAATCGGCATCGTCTAGTGCCCGGGTGGATAAGGCTGTCGCGGAGCCCCGCCGGTCAGCCCGTCCTAAGGCGAAGAACGCGTCGTCGGATGCAACCAGCTCACAGACTCCTATTCGTGTGTCCTCCTCGACGAAGCCTCGTGCTCGTGGGGCAGGGAAAACAACTCCCAGCCAACCTGCTGCGCCTTCCTATCCGGCTACCCGACGCTCGTCCTCAACATGCGCAGGTGGCTCCTCTTTGTCGTCACCCTCTCCATCTCTCGAATGGTCTGCCTCCTCACAGTCTGCTCCTGAGACGCCGCCTCCACCGCTCAGTCTCCATCAGCCCTCGAGAGACCCCTCCCCACGACTATCACGGGTTATAGAGGCCCAGGATGGGGCTAGGCCTCAATCCCCGACCTACAAATGCGGCCACATATTCCACCCTACACACCTCTCTATCCCCGGCCTAGAACATTGCCCGATTTGCGTCATCGAGGCGCACATAACGTCGCTTTCTACTCATGCATCCACGATCATCAGCCACGGCGGGTGGTACCAGTGGCGCAAAGCCATCAAACCCTACAAAAAGGAGCGCAAGGGCTCAGAAGCGCGGAAGCCGCGAACTGACTTTGAGCAAGCTACCTACGGCTGGGATAGGACAAAGAATAAACATCTGGATAGAGAGGTTGAGGGCTGGCGACAGTCGAGAATAAAGATGGCGAATGTGCTGGCAAAGTTGGAGGGTTTGGCTACGCAGGAGGCGAAGTGGGCGAAAAACAACGGGGAGTGGCTAGGTCCCAGTGCAAAGCGGGCCTTGCAGATGTATGAGCACGCAGTGAGCAGCGGACTCCTGAGTACTGTGCAAGATGGCGCAGCGATCTATAGCCGCGCGAGAGGCCTCGTCAATGAGAGCGTCCTGAAGCGCAAGCGAGATACAGAAGACAATGAAGACGAGGAAGAGGAAGAGGAAGAAGCTGCCGATTTAGCAAAGAAGCTATCTCGCGGCATAATCCCTGGCGCCTATAGTCCCGAACAGTCCCTAACAGGCACTGTCGCCCAAGCTCCACCAAAGCGCAAGCGCCGCAGCATTGAGGGAGTGTCATTCCACCCCGATGTCTTCGTCCGCACAGACGCGGATATCGACGTCCTGCGCAAATCAGCCACCTTCAACACAAACCCCAACAAGTCAGCACCACCACCATGTGGCATCCTACGCACGAGCGAACAAACTGCTGCCCGCCACCCAACCAATCCCCCGCAGCCGCCACCCGCCCACACCAAAATGCCCCTCAGCGACTCCCCGTCGCGAGATAGGCGCTTCTTCACCCGCAAGAACCAGCGCCACCGCGACTACCAAGCCAAATGGGCGCCGCGGGCCGAGCTAGACATCATCGATACAAGTTGGGACCGCGGTGTGAGGGGCAAGAATGCTGACCCTGATCATGTGTGGGCCTCTGGAGAGAAGTACTATGCGAATCTACAAGTGGAGGCTGAGCAGTGGGATAGAATGGACTATATGGACGCGCTGTGCGGGGACCAGGGGATTCCTACATGATTCGTAGCAGCCGACGCTTTCCTCGGCCGACTGAGGAATATCTGGAGCGCGCGCATTCTTGAGCCTCGGGGCACCAACTGCGTTACGCTCTTCCTTGACGGCTCCCATTTCTGTTTGGGGCACCTGGTCTAAGCGCCGCGGGCCAGCCACCATTGCGGCATTGGATCACCAACTTCAGTCAAGCCACCAACTTCCTCACTGAAATCTTTCGAAAGCGCGTCCCCAACGTCGAATACACCATATCCATGCCCGCTTTCGAGAGCTTGCTACGGGCGAGTGGTCTACCACCAGAACCAGGTTATTTTCTGCCCGACCGGCGAGTCGATGGAGGATATGCCAACATTGCTCTGCTGCCATGTCCGGTACCCGAGAGCCGAATGCCTTCGAGAGCTTTCTCTTGTGCTTCCATTCGCCTTTCCAGAGATGAGCCATCTGCGTCCAGACGTCATTCCTAAGGATATTGGGCTCGACCAAGCCCGTCGCCATCCGCAGTGCCGAGATATTCCAAATCCGCTCGTCCTTTTCTATACCTATATTGCGCACTCTCCTTTCGCCACCAAGCCAGTTAAGATCGTCCTCTGATTCGGCAGATTTCCGGAATACCCATGTCCGGCATTTCACCCTGTGAAACAGAATGCCGCGCTCTGATTCGTCGAGACCACGACGCAGATGAACAATTAAGGCTTAATCTACGGCAGTTGATCCTCCATTCTCCGATAGGCGACAATGCACTGCAAATATCGCCAGACGGGTTGTCTCCACACAGAATGCGGGGAGCTTGTATATACCACGCTTCTTTTCTATCAAACTCTGGAAATATCGGCATTGGCGGGCGGCGCATACAAAAAGATGCCAAGTCGCCGCTATGGTCCCGTTCCTCTGCTCCCCTTCGTCTCCAAGTCGTTCTTTCGTACGCTTTCGCTTCTGAGTCTGGAAACAAGGTCTCAGCTCGTCCATCATGTACTGGAAGTCTCTTGCCCTCACGCTTGCCCTCGCGGCGCAGGATGCTCAGGCAGGTCCGGCCCACGGCCTCATGGCGAAACGCCAGGGCGGCGCCGCTATGATGCGTTTCCAGTGCTCTCAGCTCGTTATCGACCGCATCGACCCTTTGGTCCAGCCCGGCATCGCTCCTTCGACCCATATGCACCAGATCGTTGGCGGCAACGCTTTCAACGTCACCATGAAACCCATTGACTACGACCCGTCTAAGGCGGCCACTTGCACGACATGCGACTACTCTCAAGATGTACGTATGCTCATGGTGCACGCAGCATATTCGCTTCGATCCGAGGCTGTCGTTCTGAGATTCCATCCGAGCTTGGATGGTATTTCTGAACCAACACTGCGAGGATCAAGCGGATCTTGGAGTCCCGACATACTTCCCATCTCATCGCATATACTAACGGCAATGCCACGCTTTAGTTCTCCAACTACTGGACCGCAAACTTGTACTTCCGCGCCAAGAACGGCACCTACAAGCGCGTGCCGCAGATGGTCAACTTGGGCCTCTCAGGTCGCGAGGGTGTCACCGTCTACTACATCCCGCCTTACGATGGAAAGACAAAGGTGACCGCCTTCCCGAAGGTAAGTCGAGAACAGATACGATGCGCCGGTTAATATATCTAACCTTATGACTAGGGCTTCCGCATGCTCGCGGGTGATGCTGGTCTCCGTTCCGGAACCGGCATGCAAAAAGGTATCTGCCATCGTTGCTCCCCCAATAAGCAGCAAAACCCGTTCGGCGGCGCTCCGTGCACTGGTTCTGATACGGCCGCGCTGCCCAAGGGCAAGTGCGGAGGCGGTATCCGCGCGACTGTTACCTTCCCGACGTACGCTCTCTACTCCCCATCCTATCATGTTTGATACCGCGTACTGACAGTGGAACAGATGCTGGGACGGCAAGAACGTCGACAGCCCGAACCACAAGGAGCACGTCGCATACCCTAGCTCGGGATCCTTCGAATCTGGCGGCCCTTGCCCATCGACTCACCCAGTGAAGCTGCCCCAGCTTATGTACGAGGTTATGTGGGACACTACTCCCTTCGCCAACGACTGGCCAGCCGATGGCACGCAGCCATTCGTTTACTCCATGGGTGACGGGTAAGCAAAATCCTGTACTCGTAAGCCCTGCGGCACGGCAACTGACTCACGATAGCACTGGCTACGGCCAGCACGGTGACTACTTGTTCGGCTGGGAGGACGGCGCGCTCCAGAAGGCCCTCGATGCAAGGTGCAACCTGAACAACTGCGCTGCGCTGAAGACGCAGACCGCCCAGCAGGCGATGAACTGCCAGAAGAAGCAGGCCGTTCAGGAGCCCTTCGAAGGATGTAAGTTGGCTTCCTACGGTCCGTCTCGCTCGAACTTGTATTGACTAATCTTGCACAGGGCTCGGCCAACTCCCCGGCGACCCAACTGTCGTTTTCTAGCCGCCTTCCAAGGCTTAAGTTGCGTCTACTTTGCGTTCTCATACTTTCGTCGATCGAGAGTGGGCAGCCGGTGGAGTCGAAAGCGGATGTGTTACTGCTAGATATTTGCGCATTCCCTTCGTGAACGCTCGTTCAGACTCTCTTCTAATGCAGCAAGTTCCTCCCCTTGCTTCGGGTCCATCGTATTCAAACAGTGACCTGCGCACGAGTTTCGTCCACGTTCGCCCCAAATTTCGCCATCCCGCACCCATCCGTGCCGTTCCGTTCCACTGTCATTTTCTAGAACACTCACGATCGACAGTCGTACAGGATCCTCAGCTGTAGGGCGATCGCCCTATAAATAGAAACACGCTTAGCCTCTCTCGGCTTCCCCACAACGTGGCTGCCTCCCGCATTCATCGCATTTGCGGCATGGCCCTTGCATACACGATCATCAAATCTCCGATGTGCGCGTATTGCATCGCGATGTGAAACGGGCTTCCTAAATGATGGGATGAGCATCACAGGATCAGCGTCGTGGTGAAAATTTGAGGGTTCAGCTGACGGGAAGGGATGAGAGGACAAGTACATATGTAAGTGCAGCCGGATGTAAGGAAGAGAGTACCGACTCCAGTCTGTCCTTTCTATCGGCAAACATGAAGCCAACATCAAAAGCGGCGTATTCGCTCGTCGCCATCCTAGCGCTCTCGCATCCCACCCTCGCAGCATGGAAAAACCTCACTCTCTCCGACTACGCCCTAAAGCAAGGCGCCTACTCCTCCGCCATCGCCAACCTCGACGCCGCGCTCCCGAACGTTAAAGTAAGCGACATAATCGAGGATCTTAACCACGTCAACCCCCCCAAAAGCCCCAGCGTCAAGCACCTTGTCGCCTCTTCCGCATACGGCTGGGAAGACTCCTCCGACTTCGACGACCAGAATACCGAGAAGTGGTATCCGCAGGGCATCACCACGTCCGCAGATGCATATCAAAGTGGAACGTATGAGGGGCACAGAGTGCAGCTTGTGACGTGGCACTCGGATCATTACGAGGACGGGAAGAGAGGGGCGAGAGTGAGTTTCGTGAAGCAGGGCAGTGCGAGCGCGAGGAAGTACAGACATGTCTTGCTCGTGCAGCCAAAGGGTGAGGACAACTTCGAGGCCATCAAGGGTCTGCATGCCGGCGGAGTGGCGTGGTATGGTAACTTAGTCTACGTGGTCGACACCACGGGCGGACTCCGCGTATTCGATCTCAACCATCTCTACAAGGTCGATGCAAGTATCAAGGACAAGATTGGGCGGCAGTCTGGCGGGAAGTACGCCGCATATGGATACAAGTAAGCATCCCCACCCCACCCCGCCACACCATCATTGGGATGTCAGGAAGCTAACCGCGTGTGCAAAGATACATCCTCCCGCAAGTCCGCACCTATACATGGCAGCCCAAATCCGGCCTCACAAACATGCGCTTCTCCTTCATCTCACTCGACCGCACCACAACTCCCGACTCGCTCCTCATCGGCGAATACCACGCCACGCGCACCGACTGCCGCCTCGTGCGCTGGGACGTGGACTACACGACGCGCCTGCTCAAAACCTCCAACGGCCTCGCGACCGCCTCGCAGGCCGTGTCGCACGGGAACACGAAGATCCAGGGCGCGGCGACAATCGATGGAAAGTTCTTCCTTACGCAGAGCGGCGGCAGCTTGATTAGCTACTCGTGGAAGGGCGGTAAGAAGACGACGGCGGACACGTTTCCGAAGGTACCCGAGGATTTGAGCTATGAGAAGGGCGTGGGGCTTTGGTCGATGATGGAGCAGCCCGGGTGGAGGAGTGTGGTTGCGGTGGATGTGAGTAAGTTTTGACGGGGTAGGGGTTTCTTTGAGTTTGGAGATTAGAGGGGGTTCTTTGTTTGACTAGATTGGGCTTGTATTTTTGGACGGGCTGCGGTTGGGCTGGGGCTCTTTGTTTTGCTTCGAAGATAAAGAATACTCCTTCTCTATCGAGACATCGGATGAGTCCTCATTCATTCATCCGCTTCCCTCCTAACTGCCACTTTCCACCATAACTCACCAAGCAGTATCTTCCAACCTTCTCCAAGATAACCCCTCATCTCATCCCTGCACCCAACCCACCGCTCAAACCCCAGCGCAATGCCAAACCCCGACGCAGACTTCCTCCGCATCCGCGACAACATCTCGCGCAGCCTCACCAATCTCACCACTCAGATCTGGTCGCTTGCCGACGTTGACGGGGACTCCACGCAAGCCAGCGAGATCCCGCCAACGCCTCGCCTCGGCCCAGGCAGATTCGACTCTGGAAGCCCAGCCATCCCGCCTCCAACGCCGCGTGCTGCAGGCCGAGAGGATGCGAACCGCGGGGTGGAGCGTGTTTTGAAGAGGAATGAGGAGCTCCAGAGTGAAATCGCGGCGTTGCGGATCCAGCTCCAAGATGCGCAGGCGCGAGCTGGGGGTGGCTGGGACTTATCTGCTTCAGCCTGTGTGGAGGAAGAGATGGCACGGATGCCGGGAGCATATCCTGCGGAGATTTCGCCGGTCGAGGCTGGGGTTGAGGTTGCAAGGACGGAGACAGGGCCAGAAATTGAAGAGGTTGATCGAAGAGCGAGGCGCTCAGGGCGGGTTGAAGAAATCGCGAGAGGAAAGCGAAGGGCGAAAGGAAGAGCTACAAGATGCGAAGCACGAGTATGAGATCCTGATGTTGGCTACGCAGGGCTTAGGTAGGGAACAGGGAGAAAAGGATAAAATGAGAGAGGAGATTGGGGATCTCTGGAAGTATAAAAAGACCTTGAGGACACAGTTTGACAGTCATGCAGATGCCAAGGTACTATAGAAACAGATAAAGAACTTGAAGAGGCAAGTTGAAGATCTCGAAATAGAGAACGGGACGCTAAGGACGCAACTCGACGCCACTCGTAGCCAGTCTTTCACGAAGCAACACATATACTAGACTCAACGCCCCGTACCAACCGCCTCTAACCTGCCGCCCCATGCCGCGCCTCAATACTCCATCCCCGTAACTATCTCAATGCAAGCACGGCCTCACCGGCCACCTTCTCGCCGCCATCATTCCATTTACCAACCCACAATTCGCCACCCCACAGTGCGTCAGCGTATGCACATACCTAATCCTCCCATTCTCGACCCTAAACTGATGGCTATCGGGCCACTTGCTGTTCCCAAAGTCCAGCATAACATCGACCGAGCCCATGCTCTCATCAATCACATAGCGGCGATTCGTGAGCGGAACACCAGACGGGACGCCAACATTGCAGCTCCCATTCGGTCCCGGATCGCCGTATAGCCCGCCTTCGAGACGCACGCAGGGTGTCCCCCAGGGAACCGTTACATTCGGGTTGTTGAATAGATCGCAGTATGCATCTGCGGCCTTCTTGATCATCTCGCGCGAATCGCGTTTCGCTTCGGGAATGGGGTCCCAGTTCTCTTGCGCGGTCCAATACGCGGTGCCCGTGACGTTGAACAGCCAGTCGCCCGGCTTGGTGACCAGCGAGTCGACCTTGTTAATATTATGGTTCGCGATATGCAATTGCGTGCCGATAACATAAGGATCCGTTGTGCTGTTCACCACGACTTCGGTGTAGGTCGCGCAGCCGGTCATGTCGTAGATGGAGCGGTTGTGCGTGATCGTCAGGGGTTTGTTGAGGATACCGGTGTTGACTGGCATCTTGACGGAGTTTTCGTAGTAGCCGAGCCAGGTGGAGTTGTCGAAGCGCGAGGTGAAGGCGGAGATCTGGCCGCTGGTTTGCGCCGCGAGGTACGAATCGACTGTTTCCAAGAGCTGCTTCATGGTGCAGTGCGCTGAGGCGCACGCCCCGAAGGCGAGCGCGAGGAGAGAGGTTCGGAGCATGGTGACTTGCTTTGGTTGAGGAGCCCTCGAGTGCGGATGGCGGCGATCGGTGGCTTTTATCTGATGCGCGGACAGATTGGGCTCCAGAAGTGGCAAATGATAGGCGCGCGAAATGCCTCCCTAGGCAGCCATGCAATTCATTTCGATATGAAGCGCACATTTGAGTGTGTTCTAGGCGCTTCAGTGCTTGTGCGACGGAGGCAATCAATATGCGGTTGAAGTGTCGTGGTACCTGCATGCCCAGGTTTTTTGAAAATGTGCCCCACATGACGATAGATTGCAGCCGTTATCGACCCCGGAAACCCCTTGTCTCCACATCCCTCTAATCCATTCATCTACCATATGGCAAAAGACTCTTTCCTAAGTCGTGCTGACTTATGGTGTTCCAGTATTTCTACAGTGAAGATGTGTCTTTTGGGTCCTTCCTTCTTCTTTGCTTCGGTCCACTCGCTCTCATCCCACGAAGCATCATTGAAATCGTCGACCGGTAAGTTCACGAAGGTCAGAATCTTCTGAGCGACCAGCCCGGTGGGTATAGGTCCTGTGAACGGTAGGTCTCGGTCCAATGCCTGTACTGCTTCGCCTTGCATTAAGCCTTCCACGAAGCATTCTCCCACGAGAAGGTATCCCTGTATAAGTGGTGCATCTGTTGAGAGGCATTCAAGCGCCGAAACGTCGGAGTAATCGGTATGTGCGATCGGTCGCAGGAGAAATGGGACGTCGCCCCCAGAGAGGACAGTCACCAAGTCGCCTTCTTGCACCGTATCCGGCCCTATCCCCAGAAAGCCATTCACCGTCAAAAATAACCTCCTACGTTTACAAACAGCGTATGCAGTCTCGGCAAAACGGTTCGCATCGCCCCGCCTCCCCCAATTTTCGAGCCTTTCTTTCAACCCGGGATGCATTTTAAACAACGACGGTAAGCTCGCCCACGCCTGCAACGCACCATAGCGTCCAGTAATACGGAGCCAGCTGTAGTGTTCGCGCCCTTCATCGTCAAGACGCGCGTCTTTCTCGTATAGTGAACGGATGTAGGCGGCAAAATCACACATCGCATGCTCGTCGGTTGGCGCAGTCAGAGAGCCATATGCATTGCGGCCTGCAGTATATGTCCTCGCAAGGAGACGGAAACCTGCTTCGGATGCAAAAAAAGGTCCAAGATGCTCCCAGGCCAAAGGTATTGTGTCTTCGTCGTGCCATAAGTGCTCGTGCACGCATCCCACTGTACCAATCTTGATGCCTTGCACGCCGAGGATTCGAGGTGCCGACTCAGGCTGTGCGGTCAGCTGGAGTGGGAGCATTTTTGCAGCCGTGAAAGAATCATCGGCATCCCACGCGGTTAACGAGGTTCGATAGACGAATTGCCAGTTGGGAACCCAAGAGGGTAGCCTTCCGCTTCCCTCATCATCAGAATCGTCAGGGGGGTCTCTTGTGGCGTCTTCGCTTTGGGCTCCGCCGTATGTGGATTGAACGCTTGAAAGAATCGACAGATTCTGTGAGCTTTGGATCACCTGGCGGGCCAGTCTTACCCAGAGCTCACCTGCAGATATGGTATAATCTGGAGTGATAAAAAGACGACCGCTATCAGGTTCATTGCCACCGGACTTCATTCCAAGAAGCCCATAGACGCGGTCCCGTGGATCCGTAGTTTCGAACTGTCGAGTCAGTTTCAGCAGGTGCGGAAACGTCACCTGCAGTGGAGGAAGATCGCTCAAGCGTGACATGCGAAAGATAAGATACGCGTTGTACACGCCACCCATCTGCATCGCCTCGCATATGCCATGATAATTGGAACGAATGATTGCAGCAGAAAGACCCACCCATCGCCAGTCGATTTCAACGTTTCCCCATTTGACCACTGCGTCCTTGGCGAGCACGGCCTCCTGGATGACCCATACTCGCCAGAACCATGAACGATGGAACACGTCGGCAATTGAGAGCCAGAGTTGCGAATTCGAAGCTTCTTCCGGTGATGTGTCGATACCATGATCGGGCGGCGGAGCGTCCTTGTCTCCGTCGGAGTCCAGGGGAAGCTGAAACCGACGCCGCGGATGGTAGACGGTTTCCAGAATCTTACGCAAGAGCCTTTCGTCTTCGAATTTTTGGGCCACCCAAGGATACTCTTCGAAAGAGCTAAACTCTAATTCGGACGAAGGCGGAAATGGCAAGCGAACGGTATACTTCGCGACTTCCCCGGCCGGCCCAATAGCCTTCCATCGATTCACAATGTCGCAAATCGCGCCAAAGGCACGCTGGGCCCTTACATCTTCAGTAACTCTTGGTTCCTGCTTGATCTCCCCGACTTCTTCGTCCCAGATACCAGGCGCATCGTTTTCGTCGATCCAGAAGACCACCTTCTTGGCATTACGATAGATGGACCCCATGAGGCCGACTTGATGTCCTCGCTCTAGGACATCATCTTGGTTGATACAAATTGCATCCGCCCATAAGAATAGAGGACTTGATGGGGATCGAATGTGTCGCAGCGCGTTTTCTAGGTTGGCACCAATGGCAGTTGAATGGCCATTACACTCCATGGAAGCTGTGAAACCGTGGCGGTAGCTGTCGGAGACCCAAAATGGGGTCCTCTCAGCCCAGACGTATGAAAGAGCGTCGTACTCCAGGTGTAGATTTCGCAAGCTTGCGTAATGAAAGGAGCAAGACAGTGGGTCGTCGAACCGACCTCGATGAAGCTCCATAATTCTGATGGTATCTCCATTGTGCAGAGGGTGATAGATAACGTCTCTCCCAGCAGCGAGTTGCGCTATATTGCGCAGTTCGCTACAGAACGAGGGCGCAGTGTTAGTGACATCATGCGACTCGTCTAGAACGGCACCAATGCTCCGTAGGTTCGGGACTGCATCTGGCCTGCGCACAAAATCTGTGGAGCTCAGATCTTTCGAAGTAGGAGGCCATTGTTTCCGCCTTCGCGCTGGCGAATACTTGTAACAGTAGACTTTGCGGATTAGCCGGTAGCGTCCGAGGATAGGAACCGCGACATACAGTTTTGGTAACGCGTCAAGGCGAACTCCCTATGGCGACGCCGGCTGTGTGCTTCTCTGAGAATTTCCTCCATCTCGAGGATTAAGCACTAGAAGGGCAAGGAAGTAGGGGCCTATAGAGGGAAGGAAACGACGCCTCGAGACCGTCTCTTTGCAGTTTTAATTGGATGAGACGATTTTCGGGGTGCCATTTGCCGAGTAAGGACTATGACACTTCTGCACCTCACTCGATACTTCCCGGAAAGATTTATGCCGTTTTAAATGCTGCGTGGAGGTAGTCGAAAGCGTGAGGGCTCGTGAATAGGCACCAGGTAAGCTGCGGGGTGTGGCTCAGCCTCACGATCGTATTCATTTGAACTATTCCACATTAGGTCAGTACGCCACTGCCAATCATCAGTCAGCATATCGAAAGCTAGATCGGGCAACCATATGACTCTTCCACTCACACATATGCTCGCCGGTTCCCGCATCGTCCTCCATCTCGAGGTCTCCAATTCCCCTATCTCCCGAGAATCGCGGCGCCATGACAGAACCCACGCCAACGTCCCTTCGTGTCGCCTACATCCGAACCGTCCCCCCACCGAAACACCCAGCAGAGATATTCAGTTTCATCGCCTCGCACGTAAGTCAACCATTGCCACAAGCCGGCGGGGGCGCGTCCCCACGCCATCGCTTCCTCGTCGGCTCCGCGAACGCATTCGACGCGCAAATCCTGGACTTCTTCATCGCGAAAATCGAGCCTCGCACCCCTGCACAATTGCCCTCAGAGTCAGAGCAATGGGCATTCAAGCGCATGGCCCGTTCGGACGTCGAGTTCCGCATCCCGCGCTCCCGGTCTTCGACACCTTCAGGCCAGAAGCTCCAGAAGCGATGCGCAGACGCAGGAATCGCAACTCGAATCAGCGGCGCAGACGACGAGGAGTGTGACGAGATCATGCTACAAGAGTCCGACTACCTTATTGACTTTTTGACCCCAACCCTGCGGTTTGACTACGAGCATTGGTTCTGGCACCATGTGAGCCCTGGAGTACCACAAGATAGCATGCTCACCAACGATAATTACAATACGAAACAGCTCGATACCAGCCATCTCTGTTTGCCAACGCGATTCGCGGGATATGGGTGGAAACACAGCTCGGGTGCATATCATGGAAACGGTGGGAACTGGTGGTGCACAATGTGCGGAGGGAAGTGTAAACGGGGCCGATGTAGAGGCCAAGGGAATAAGAAGCGTGTGGCTGAGCGGAAGGAGGCGGAGGAACAGCAGCAGAAGTGGAGAGCTGAATGGCTGAGATTGCCGGAGCCAAGGAGCGAGAAGTGGAGGGAGTGGACGGCGGATGATATGTGCTGGAAGTTTCACATGCTTGGCCTGCCGCGGTATAAGGATGAGAAGAGGTGGCATAGTGTGGATACATTTAGCGGAGAATGACACGGTCCCCTTCATTGGCGGGTTTTGGTTGGACTGCCGTTGCTTCTTAGTGGTACTTCTGCGCCCGGGCTGTGAGCTGCTCGAACATTCTTTTCGCGGGAGCATCATGGATACACTCTATCCACATGACGCTTAGCAGTCGTTTCTTAGCTTCTTCCCAGGACAGTGGCGACGCATGGACTGCGGTAAACATCTGCACCAGCCACTCCTCGTCAGGGTCCACAACAGTAATGGTACCCACCATTATGAACCAAAAGTGCAGGCTCGAGGCACCATTCGATAGAGTCCCTTCGAATACCGTCGGATACAAGCTTCGAAGCCGTTTTGCTAGATATGTGTACGGGGTATTCCTCCCGGGAATCTTGAACAATGTGGTGAGAAATGCGAGCATAGCGAGCCGTAAGCATTCGGACGGGCTATCTTTGAGGTTGTCCTCGAGCCGAAGAAGTTGGGATTGTATGCAGGTGATAACGTTCTGGAAGGCGCCAACATTCCATCGCTCATGTTTTTGGGCGCTTTCGTTTAGGCCAAAGGTCAGACGCTGGAGGTCTTCGTAGACGATTCCCAGCCTGGCGTCTACCAGTCCGTCAATCGATTGTACGGTACGCGGCATGGGGACGCGCTCTGCCGTCATGAAGAGTGGACCGCGCGAGGTTGATCTTGGTAGAAAGCGTGGCTTCTCGCCAGAACTAAGAGTCCACGCGAGATCGATGCTTGATGGAACGTCAGTCAGTGCTGGAGCCGGATGAAGCACAATCTTACCGGTCGAGCTTGAAGTGCAGCTTTGGTCGCTGCGCAAGGTACTCCAGCCCACCCCTCAGCTGTACGATCTTACGGAGGCCATCCATATGCGCAGCAGCGGCACGCAGGTCCCTAGATGCCACCGCTAAGCTAGTGAGCGCAATCACGACATACAGGGTGGAGTCCTTGAGATGGGCGTCTTTTGCGCACAAGGCTGTGTTGAGCGCAGCTATGGTCTGGCGTAAATGGGCGTATGTTTTCCTCCCAGGCTGCGGCTGCTTGTGAGAGACAAGATCGTCCATCATCGAACCAATGAAGAGGAGCGCATGCAGGAACGCGACGTCCTCGAAGAGCCAGTGGAAGCAGGCGGTCTCCACATAGTTGTAGTCAACGCAGGGCTCGAGAGGAGACATGGCCTGGTTGAGCACATTGCAGGTAAAGACTACGAAAATTCAGTTCTGCAACAGGAGATGCACAGAAAGCATTAGCATGCTCACTCTTGAACAGGGTATCCTGGGAGGGTGGTCCAACATTGGCAACGAGCTGGACGAGCGCCAGGTCCCTTGGAGGAGGCGGCGGCATTCGGGACGCGGAGGATGAATAGTTCGCACTCGAAGCATCGAATCGCCTGGCTTCTCTTAGTGAGCGACGGGAGTCCTCTCGCTTGTTCCTGCCCTGCATGCATCGGCTTCGTATGCGCGCTCGATCGGCTGGTTTTGGTCTTCCGGACCTGCCGGCGGGAACAAACTCGAAGGTGGCTGACATATTTAGACGAAGTAGTGCACAGCGGCCAGATTGCTTTCTGGTTTCGGCGGAGAGTAAGCTCTTATATCATGGTTTGCGAGGGGAGCTACGTAGACGATTTGTGATTGGTCAGTATGCAGGGGTGGTTCGAGCGGTCAAGAAAACCCGCATAAAGCTGTGCATAGATAAGAACGGCGCGGCATTAAGCTGCGGAAGTAACACTTTCGTCGGGGAGACGGTGCTGGGCATTCGCCGATGACGCGCTCGTGCGTAGCAAGGGAAGAGCAAATCACGCATGAATCTCAGAGGTTAGGGCTAGGGTTAGGACAAGGGTTAACGCTCAGTGCACGGACCAGGCCAGAATGCAAACCCTTTTCGGAAAGGTCCTCCACTAGCACACCCATCTACGCAACGCCACCTCGTCCGTGATTCTTATCCACAAACTCAGGCCTTGCATGATCTTGTCCAGCAGATCGAGGACCAATTCGTCCGTATGGCTCCTCTCACCTACAAAACGCCCCACCACACTACAATAGAACTCCAAGACTCCCTGCACTCCTCTCTGTGCGCATCCTCGCCATTGCCTCAACATGTCGTCCATCACCCTCCAGCCCAGGCGCTCCGAGTTAAAGCGCATGAAAATAATGGCGTGCACGAAAGACCGACCATCAACACCAGTACCTCCCCTAGACGGCAAGACAGCCATCATCACCGGCGGCAGCAGCGGCTTCGGTCTCGCATGCGCCGGCATTCTGCCCACCCTTCGCCTCTCCCATCTCGTTCTTGCCGTGCGATCGGTCGAGAGAGGGGAGCAGGCCGCTGCTCCCCTGCGGAACGCGCATCCTCACACTAAGATCGACGTGTGGGAGCTGGACATGCTGTCGTACGAGTCTGTTCAAGCTTTCACCCAACGATGCGCTACCCTCCCTCGCCTCGATATCGTTATTCTGAACGCGGGCATCAACAAATTGGAATTCGCCGTCTGTCCATCTACTGGCCACGAAGAGGTGATACAGGTGAACTACCTGTCCACCACGCTGCTAGCCATACTGCTCCTCCCGCTCCTCAAGCCCAGAGCCCCGCGAGACGGCCCCGGGCGGCTCACGATTGTGGGATCTGCGATGGGTCTGAACGCGAAGTTTCCTAGTCGAGATGCCGTACCGCTGCTCCCGTCGTTCGATAAGGAATGGAAGGGCATTGCCGCGTCATCGGAGCGCTACAGCGTGTCGAAAACGCTGGTGTTCATGCTGGTGCTGAGGCTCAGTCAGCTTGTCAGCGCTGAGCAAGTCATCGTGAATACCGTTGACCCTGGATTCAGCGGTACTACGGGCTTTGCGAGGGAAGCGTCTGGTGTCGCGAAGATATTCCTTGGCGCGCTGCATGCTGTTCTGGGCCGGAGTGCTGAACAGGGCGCCTGGACGTATGTTGATGCTGCAGTGATTAAGGGGAAGGAAACGCATGGCTCTTTTCTTGCGAATTGGGACATCTATCCGTGAGTGTGCCAATGCGTTCCGTCGCTGATTGCAGCAGCGCTGACATTGTAGATTCCACGAGATGCTGTACACTGCGGAAGGTAGGCAGACGATGCAACGCCTTTGGGACGAGACGCTCGTCGAGCTAGAGGCATTCGGCGTCAGACAGGCTCTCGCTGCGATGGATAGGGACTAGCACAATACCTCGGACACTCTTTCGCAGCTATCACCTTTTTTTCGGGCCGCACACTTGGAACCCTCATCACCATAACGCTCTCCCGTTCTCCCCTTCGATCCTTCTTCCGAGATACTTTTCGGTTCTGTCGCACGTCTCGTCCTCCTACTTCAGCTTCTTTTTCTTCGCATCATAGCACCTCGTCCACCACCACACATTGCTACCCAACTCATCGTCCTCCGGCCGCTCTTCCCGTACGTAGATAACCCTAATCATGGTCTCCCAGTCCAAAATATCCCTCCAGCCCTCAGTCATGATGAGCTCTCCCTTGTCCAACCGGATGCTCTTTCGCAAGGGCGGGGGGATAATGCCCAGATCCTGCTTTCGAAGAAGCCATTGCACAGTCATCTTTTTCTTCCCGGCTCCCATGGACACTATTTGTGCGACCCAAGGATCGTCTTCGCCTTCGCCTTTGACCAGCACGTATGAGCCAGTCTGGAAGTCTTCAGGCGGAAAGCACGGAGGTCTGCGAGGCATCAATCCCACGCTGTCCTGAACGACGAATGGCAGAGATTGCTTACTGTTTCCTGTCCGTATACTGCGAGGTTATCTCCTCGCCAGCCTTGATATCCCTCTTCGCTCTGATCACAATCTCTCTTCGCCGCTTACCCTCCATGTACCGGAACTCTGCATTTGCTTCCTTGAACAGCATCTCGTTGGTGAAATACGCGCCTTCTTTGGAGCAGCGCAACGAATGATCTATTCCCATGTCAGCGCAGCCTACTTCCGTGTTTGTTGCTCGGACTATTATTCGAAGCTAAAAGTCAAACTTTACCTTTCGCAATGTCAAAGCAATCGAAATCCGGCTCCTTCGGATGCGGCTCCACCTGCCCCTCCAGCCATCCTATCAACCGCCTCTTCTCAATGTCCTGCTTGGCAAACAGTCCTAGTCCCGCACTCGGAATCTGCGAGTCCTTGACCTCAACTTCGGGCAAGTTATTTTCATCATCGCACTTGTCGTCAGGGCACGCACACGCCGTCGAGCACTGGTGATGCGCCAGATAACACGGACACTTCTCGCCACAAGCACCGCCATTCGTTTTGCACGTGCATGGCGGGAACTGGTGCTCGCAGCTGGGTCCACATTTGCAGGATTGGCGGCAGGGCGCGCCGTCCTGGAGGCAGGTGCAGGTTGTCGGCGTGCAGGTGCCAGCGCATCGGCAGCCCTCCCAGTGCGTGCGCTTGAGCGGCTGCTGCAGGTTTGGGTAGCGCTTGCTGAGAGCGTGGAGGGAAAGCAGTTTGTTGGTGCCGTTGGGCTGTGTGGCGGAGGAGCTGGTGCGTGAGAGGGGGGTTGACATACGTGATCGCGGTCTGCCTCTACGCCGCGAGGGTGGCATGGCGAAGAGCTGCGATTGAGGATTGGGTTTGCTACGGGCTTCTCAGGTTTGTCTGATGCTCGACGGTTGAACTGCTTCGAAGCTCAGAGCATGTCTCGGTGGGCTGAAGAAGTAAGGCCTTTTTTCGTGCTATAAAACGCGGGGCTGGGGGTGGTTAGGATTCGGTGACAACTAAATCTCACCCGCGTACTGCGCGTATAAGGCTTAGTGCGTGGCCCGTGCGCCTAGCGTGAAAACGCTTGGATCTTATACGGGTATGTGCTTCACTAGTCTGGGGTGAAGTTATCTTGTGATGAGATCTGCCGGCCCATGATGAGATTTGCGCACCTCATTCGATTCCGACAACTCTCTTTCGAGGACGCGCTATTGCTTTTTCTCTCTGAATAATAGCGTTCGTCCTGAATAAAGTGCGAAGGCAGAAGTCTAAACAAATATATTAGATGTCAATGTTAATATATAAACAAAGCAGGAAGTAGTCACGGTCACCAAAACCTGAGCTTAAGGCAGCTCCGCACTGATAGTGCTTTTTCGCAGGAGCGGCATCCAACCACCGGAGGAGAAACTCCCGCCGAACTCAAAACGGGCGGGAAGTATGGCCGAGTAACTAACGGCTGTTTGAGAAAGGTAGTGAGGACAAAGAGGAGACAACATTAGACGGGAGAGCAGCAGCGCTTGACGCAGCACAATGGCGTCGAAGCAGCGCGTGTATAAAAATTGGGATAAGATTAAGGTAGGGCGTACCGGAAGGATATCATAATTTGGGCGTGTTTGGCGAGAACCAGTTCATTGCGTCATCATCACTTCTAGGTCGACCGTTTCCTAGACGGCTGCTCGTGATGAAAGCAAACGAGCTTAGCTTCAAGCAAAGAACGTCTAACAAATGTCTGATCCAGATCTAGGTACAACCCGCGAGTCATCGCAGTACTGGTCGAAAGATGCCGTACCAGCAAAGGTCTGCAGCTCACTCCAATCCGGCGACTTCCTCAGCTGTTCCAACAGCACATTCGCGCAGTGCTCCGAATGCTCATAGTTCGTCAACTTCTCCGTAAACGGTGTCCCATCCCGTACGATCTGCGAAATACTCAGCAGCAGATAGACGCAGTGACTCAGATGCTCCCTTCGCTCCCCGAACACTCGCAGCTCGCCGTCAAGCACCTGCTCCCAAGCTTCTTCGCTAACGACGCGTGTTTGTTCGATATCTTCGTAGTACACCCACGGGTCCTCCTCCGCGCTCATGAATAGATCGTTCGCGTAGGATGGGCAGTTTGGGGGAAGCCATGCCCAGGATAACTGGTCCCATTTGCAGCCGAGGGCTCGAGCCTGCTTGGAGGAGTTGCCGCAGAGATGGGGCTTGTCGTTTGTTTTGCTCGCGGAAGATACGTTGGCTTCGATGGTCCAACCCTCGCTCGACCATTTTTGAGGTCTTCGGCCGGAGGAATTGGAAATCGCTAGTGCAATTGTGGTGGCAGCGAGCAGTATTGAAAGTATGCCGAGGCCGATGATGACCTTCTTTTGGGTTTGAGATGTTTGGTCTCTGGGCTGGCCGCAGTGGCATGATTGCTCATGCAATGGCTCCCTCTCCTCTGAGCTTCGTTCCGATATTCGTTTGTCGTCAGGATCGCTGTAGGGCAAGCATTTGACAGGGCTGTATTGTGGAGAGCGTTGCCAGAATTTCCAGAAGGCAAACATGGTGCAAGATTGGATGAATAATTCACTGAGTGAGCGTTGAGTCTCTGTATCACAGAAATGGGCGTCGTTCGTTGTGAAAGCAGCAAGAATCTTACACCGAAGCGTGGATTGATCGACCCCGAAAATTGAGTTCAGCACACGAATACGTTATCATCCCTAGGCTGTGCTGATCTTGCGAGTAATTGATATCACCTCACCAAAATTGCTCACCACAAGTATCCGCGTCCTGGGATTGCTCACATCATCTGCTCACGGCATCGGAGGAAATGCACGTGATGAGGCCTTCCCCCGTCAGCAAGCACGTGTCAATGGGCTTCTAATCCTGTCTCGAACCTAGGCGAGCAAGAATTGCATCACCAATACTACGTGCAATCTCTGCTACAGAAAGCCGCATTGCATATACCGCTTCTCAACGTCTTTGCCTTCCCACAATGGAGAAGAGCTCTCGAAGTAGCTCCGAATCTTCCCACGACTCCGAAACACCTTTCCTAAAAGACTTTGAGAAATTAAACGGCTCTACAAAATACATACGAGTGAGGAGGCGACTGAACCTAGCATTGGTAGTCCCGTGGGTACTCTGTGTTGTGCTGCTCATAGGGAATGTTCTCCTGGGCTTGCGCATAGACGGCGCAATTGGCGGCCCTTCGATCGGGTATTGGACAGAACTTGAGCTCGGTATGTCCAGCTTCAATTCCATCCTCATACTGACTTCTAACGGTTAAGTAGAGGTTGCAAGACGAGAAGTTCCGGCAACGCTCAAGCGTGTGAGATTCACAGGAGGGCTGCGTTTCAACAATACCAAGCAACTCTATCGCGAGAAAGAGCCCGGGATTACTGACTATGCGGGAACTCCCACGCCCGAAATTACCAATGCGTGGGAGAAGCTGATATCGAGTATGTGATATTTCATGCTTGGATACAACACCGCTAATCTGACACGCCTGCTCAGCTACCGATATCTTCCTGACGGAGAAAGAAGTGCGTGAGAACATCGAACACCGCGGCACCTTTACCAACTTACCGCACGATGAGCCATTGTACACCGATCCCTTTGTCGGGTTGAATCAAGCAGTGTGAGTAGGAAGCCGACACAAGTGTAAGCGCAATTTTGACAATGACAAGGCCGACTGTATTCCATGATTTGCATTGCCTAGTAAGTCCCTCGTCTTGTGTCTAAAATCCCGCTGATGACACCTCTCTAGGACAAGCTGCGTCGCGCGATATACATCGACTACTACCCTGAGGAAATCAGTGATGTATTCTGGCCTCACCTAGGTAAGTTCCCTCCGACAGCCGCCCGCGAGATCTTCTAATTGGACCACTACAGAGCACTGCATTGATTCTCTGCGCCAAAGCATTATGTGCACCGCGGACCTGACGCCCATACCCGAGACCTACACAACTTTGAAACCTAATGGTAGCGCGCTTCCCATATTTCAGATCGAGCACACATGTCGCGATTTTAGTGCCGTTCAGAGGTGGGCAAAGGGGCGCGATGCTTTGGATGAGGCGGTTTGGGAGGAGAATGCGGAGAAGTTGAAGACTGGGAGGACATAGCATGAGTGTCAAAGATGTATGCCAGTGGGGAATTCTCACGCATTGAATATACATCTGTTCCTTGCATCTCTAGATGTAACCACAATGACCTTTTAATGACTTATATGCATCTTGTGCTTAGAGGCGCGCATCTTGCCTTGTTCTTAATTGGACTGCATGGAGTTTTCCTCATGACCAGTTGTCCTGTTAATAACTACTCGCATCAACATAGGCTCAGTGATACTGCAAAAGCACAATGGAAACAATCTCATTGCAACTCTATTGTTTGCCTAAGAAGTGTATCCCATCTGCTTTAATACACTCTGCATTACACCACAAGATACACTGGTGATCTCGAGGCTGCACTGAAATGCGAAAACAGTGCTTACATCTCGGGCACTAGGTTATGTTCCATGAAATAACAGGAAACCTAATCACAATCGCACAAAGGGCTAGTAGCGGGAGACCGATATCATTTCGAAGTCAAGCTCAATTCGTGATATCACTAGTATTACAGGAGAGACCGCCCCATGCCCAGTTCAGAAAGACTCCATGTCTCCAGCTCATCAAGGCGCCCGCGAATTCCCAGGCGAAGCACCAACCGCCTTCAACGCGTTCTCATTCTGCTTCAGAGCCCACTCCCGAATTGGGTCAAAGCTGCGACAAGTATGCACCTGCTCAAAGTCCGGAATGACGAAACCTGCACCCTTTGAATACACTAGCGGAATCGGCGTCAAGTCCGACGTGCACTGCACCAGCTGACGCAGGAAGTCGAGGCAGTGTTCAACATGAATCACGTTGTTGAACGTCTCATCCACCTGATCAGGTATCTTATACAAGTAGCCATCGATCGTTTGCCGGAGCTTATTGACGCAGTGCAGAGAGTGCAGGACATCGGGTCCAGCGCGATACAGGCCGTCTTCATCATCGCGGTCCATGTCGACCTGGAAGGATGACTTCTGGTCGTCTGTGAATGCCAAATACCGCGTTCCAATCAAGTCGTCCCATGCGGCATCAATATCCGTAGATGGCCGTCCAACATATTGCTTGCCCGGTCCCGGGTCACGAAACATGGTGCCGTTATCGTGGAACTTAATGCCGCCCGTAAAGCGCATCTCCGATACTCTGATGGCGGGAGTAGCGAGTACTGGAATGAGCTTGATCAGTCATTGCGCGCCAAACAACCGCCATTCAAGGGAAACTCTACCCATTTCGCTGCTGTAACCCGTTTGAAAGCTTCCATATCTCCTAAGTTTTACATTCTGCGCAAAGAAAAATGCAGCGAGCCCGCCAAGTACAAGTGTCATGATGTACCAAGGCAGCCCTAGCTTGCTTCTCGCTTGGGGAGTGCGAACTGTTTCCTCGATCAGGCCTCTCTTCTCGGGGTCCTCGGAGTACGAGTCGCCATCGGAATCTTGAACGACCTCATATTTGCCGGAGCCGGATTTGAGAGCTTTGAGTGGTTTTATGAGCTTTTCGAGGGTTGAGGAGCGGAAAGCCATCGTCCGGAAGGAGGGATTGGTGAGACGTAGTTTGGGTGTGTAAGTCTTCCGTAAAGTAGTCAGGTAGAGTATCTAAAGGAGATGTTTCATGTGAAAGTCGTCGAGAAATCCCAGGCAGAGTACAGGTAGGTACACTGAACCAAGTTCCAGCTTAGGTGGTCCACCGAATCTAGGAGACCAAAACGATTACGGTGAGCAATCGCGCATACTCGTCATCGCGGTGATATGCATCAGCAGTGATGACATATTTCGACGCCGCGGTAACTCTTAGCACGCGCTATTATTTACTGCTTATGGCACCCCCGCTTAAGGCATTATTGCAAAAGATTTTCTCGCAGTCAGCTGGTCGATCTCACTGCAGCGGGCGTCATCCCGCGAATTCACAGCCTCATCTCGCAACTCGTTTCTCGAGACCACTAGCCTCGCGCTTCGTCCGAATAACGCCAAAGGTGGCAATGGCTAATGACTATTTCAGCTCTGATCCTGATTGGGAAGCGTTCGCCTCCAAGCATGGTTACCCACTTCCGACAGGGGCTGAGCCAGCCCCCTTGGAAACTATCGAACCAATGGAACTCGACGTTGAGGCGGCGAGAGCCCACCAAGCCACCGACCATACGCAATGGACAGAAAAGCATCCTCTCGACTCTATCGGCTACGTGGCACGTCTTGCAACGGTCACAACTCGTGATGGAACCGAACTAAGTGTCAAGATTTCATATCCCGATACTGCTCGCCTTCGTACCAGGGGGCCAAAACCATTACCGGTCCTGTTTGTCACCCACGGCGGAGGTTGGATCCAAGGCAGCCATACCTCCGAGGAAGCGTGGCTCCTGTGGCCTCTATACAATCATTTCGATCTCGCTATCGTCAGCGTCAACTATCGCCTAGCTCCAGAACATCAGTATCCTACCTGGATCGATGATTCGTGGGATGTGCTTCAGAAGTTGCTATCGGGGAACGAGCCTATCTTCACTACGCTGGATATTAAGTTACACACCCATAACATCATCCTGGCCGGCTCCTCTGCTGGTGCAGAAATCAGCGCCTCACTTTCGCAAACTTGTCGTGACAAGGGCATTCCGATATCTGGCGTTATTCTCAACGTTCCCGTCCTCTGCGACTACCGGCATTTCCCAACACAAGATGCGTTTACTTCATACGCGCAAGCTGCGGACACGTTTCTGAGCTCCCGTGCTATGATGTGGGTCTGGAACACAGTGCATCCGTCTCCTGCATCTAGCGCTGAGCCGAAAGCTTCACCATTGCTTGGAGACTTGACCAATCTCCCGCGCCACTTGATCTTTGTGGCCGGCCAGGACGCACTTCGAGATGAAGGTATCGCCTATGCTCGAAATTTGGAGAGCTCAGGTGTTCAGGTTGATTTGGAGATTTACAAGGGCGTTCCTCACAATTTTGCAGAGTTTTGGGAATTGCAGGCCACCAAGAGGTTTTGGGAGGATATCACAAGGCTTCTTCGACAGTGGCTGCGAGTAGCGTAATTTATTTTTGGACTGTAAACTGGCCGTGAAAAGGAATATCTGATTTTCAGACTGTAAATTGTCTGTGGGTAAGAATATTTGCATCATCTATAACGTCGCAATGCCGCATTAAGTCGCCATCACCGACTTCTGTGATTCAACATCGGGACGTATTTACAGAATCCAATGGAGAAATACATAGACCAAGAATCCTGGAAAGTTACACACCCCGAACGTGACACCCAGCCTTACCTGGAAAGACGCGAATCGGAATATTCCGGAAATCCTGCCCTTTGTCCGTCATGTCAATCAAAAACTTTGAGCAATGCATCGTGTGCTCCTCTCCCGCGATAATATCATCCAAGAACTTCCAACCCTCGGCCCACGCGCGATATTGCCTCCTCCAAAGTACGGCGCAGTGCACGATATGGTCCCTCATGGACGTGTAATAGAACTCACGATCGCCCAGTTCCGCTCTGGTCAAAGGGATGGTTCGATTCTCATCGGCATAGGGGAACCACGATCCGTCTGCCTGATATTCCTCGATGGAATATTCGTCATTGCACTGTCTGGGGATCCAGTGATTGCTGAGGATATCGTACTCGCATCCCTTAGTTTTCGCTTCTTCGGCTGAATGTCCGCAAGTCAAGTAGTCCACCTCTGCTGCGAGGAAGCCAGTATCTGGATGGCGTGGAGTTGCGGGGTTGGGCGATGATTCGGAAGGCTTTGGCGGAATTTGAATGAAGAAAAGGATAATGAATGCCCATATAAAAGACGTTGCGAGGAAAATCGCGAAGTGTGATGATACGGGCGACAGCTTCTTCAGCCACTGCTTCCTTGAACTCAAGACGGGAATGACGATGCGATGCCGGAACGTCGACTTGTGCTCCAGCGCACCTTGGGAATCCCGTAGGAAAGGCTGGGACTCCTCTAGCCCACTCATGTCGAGACCAAAACAATAGCTTGGGCCTGAGTGTTTCCCTGTTTTTCGTTGATGTGCTGGACCTAGCGGAGTTGCGCCTTTGGGAGTAAACTGAACCAAACCGAGGGCCCTATTGTTTCGCTCCACATGCCTATTTCATGGCACTACTACTGGTAACCAAAAGGGCGGCGCGAAATGACGGTGATCACCATGATCACGGAGCCCCGTGCACCGAAATGGCTTATGGCATGATGAGCTGAGCAGAGCTGATGCAAGTTCGCGCGAACATCACCTCGCACATTACTCAGTCACGTGGAAGCGAGATGTGCGCATCTTCGTGACTGATGACGGGAGACTACAAAGCGCACTCGAGAGGTATTGCACTGCCCATGGCTATGTAAACCCCCTTCCGAGAGGCCGTGGAAGCAGATCACCAATCACGCCAATCCTCCTCTACTGCACAGTACCCAAACATTATCCCTCATCATTCATTCTTCGGAAATTCCCACCAACCAAAATGCGTTTCATCCTCCCCGTCCTCGCTGCACTGGTGGCCGTCACCATTGCCGCCCCTACGCCAGACCCCAAGAAGCCAGGCGACATCTACAAACGCCATGAAAATAAGCGCGCAGAAGACACCGAACGAGGCGACATCCCTTGGAAGAGGGGCGAAGCTACCACCGAGACCGAACGTGGAGGTATTCCGTGGAAGCGAGAGGAAGCTAGCACTGATACTGAACGCGGTGGCATCCCCTGGAAGAGGGAGGAGGCAAGCACTGAAACCGAGCGTGGAGGTATTCCATGGAAGCGAGAGGATGCTACCACTGACACCGAACGTGGAGGAATCCCTTGGAAGAGGTCCCGCGGTGGCTACTAAAGTTTACATTTGCATCAGCGCCTTTTGAGGAATTTGGCCGTAGGAAACAGTTAGTATCTGTCATGGGGTGGGTAGTGCGGTTGTGTAGAGCTGTGCATCAAAGAATTGAACACCGTCACTCTTTCTATATTGGCATCTCGCGTGACTGATGACATGCGCCTTCCGGCGGGTGTGAAATGAAAAAGTGAAGATAAACTTGAGCTTTCCTTCATGATTCCCTTAGCATAGCAATCAATGGAAACAGGACCCGGTGTCATTAATCCTTCAGAAGTCCCAAGAGTATCTCCACAACATCTTCCCTTCCACCTCTTACAGCCGTAAGGATGACGCTCGATCCTTCATTATCCACAGCAGTGGGGTCAGCGCCCGCTGCTAAGAGGACGTGCACTGCCTCGGCGTGCCCGTTCTCGGCGGCATTGTGCAGTGGCGTCCGCCCATCCGCGTCAAGGCTGTCAACCGAAGCCCCGTTGCGAAGCAGAATAGAGAGAATAGCGCTGCGGCCTTCGCGAGCAGCTAGGTGCATCGCTGCTTCTGTCTGACTTGAATTGTGGCTTCTGCGCTTGGATACGTTCATGATGTCCGCTTTAGCCTCCGTGTCACTTGTCGCGAGGCCAAGGTCCAGCGCACCAGTTTCGAGCAAGCCGCAATCGTGAGGTAATTCGGTGGTAGCGCCCTGCGCGCTCGAATGCGTGGGTATTTCCGGGTGATAGGACGGCGAGAGAGCGAATTGTTCGAAAATATCGTCAAACGCGAACGGCATAGTAGAAGATTCGCTGGTGCTTGAGGCAATTAATGCATGTGATCCCCCCTTCGGAATGCTGGGCCCACTCCCATATATTTCTTCCTCAAAGTGAAGTAGTGAAGCACTGGAGGAGCCCTCCGCAGCTTCCGTGTCCAAAACTCCAGTGCCGTGCGGTATGGATTCCGAGACTGAAGGCAGGACTGGTAGGCTCGATGGGGTAGGAGTAGGGCGTTCGGAACTGAAGCCGCGATTCCGGCAGTGGCTGCATTCCGAACATCCATTCACACTCCTTTTGCTCTTGACCATCTCGGTCAGTACCAGATGTGCCTGCTGCACGAACTTTTCGGTCTGTTTGGCTTGTTGTGCGATCTTGCGTCCTATACATGTCAGTCATTCACCAGAAGAGCCGCTCGGAGCACTTACGATATTTCCTCTGAGCAACTCTGTTCTGCTGCTTTCGTCTTTCCTTCGGGTCGGCATGTTCTTGTGTTTCGATGGATGCTGCTGAAGTCGTTTCAAACCATTCAAAATGATCCATTAGTAGACCTGGAAAAAGCCAGTGATAGTGGGTGATGTCCAACGCTGTTTGCCCAGTAATCCCTCGTGCTGGAATACGCTAAAGGTTTATATAACGGTTGCTGAGCAGTCTGACATTTGTGGCGTTTTACATTGTCCGTATGGAGTGAACGATGGCGCCAAACGCATTTGGCCCCGTTTTTCTTTCCCGGAATACCATGTTGTAGTCGGCAGGTGGGTCCACTCAAATAAGAGCTTAGTCCCTTGTGCTATTCTACGCGGAACTGCCATATGCTTCTTCCGGGCGGCGGTCCGTGCGAGCTAGAGGGTAAATAGATGGCCGTCGGAGAGTCCGTTCGAGATTGAACGGAGTTTTTAGACATAGCCATACTTCGGCTTAGGACTATTCCCCAGATCGGCCGGCCCAGGTATCGAGATATACTTCTCCATTGGGAAGCGACCGTTGATTAGTGGTATGCGTGTGTTTGCGAGCATGCCGTATTGAGTGTTAGCGAAGGGTGAAGGTTGGATTGATTATGGATTCAGCTGCTGGGTGTAAGCTAAGAAACGACGTTATTGTAGATGAGTGGGGCGGTGTGCAGTGGCGATGAAATGGGGCAAGGGGTACTGGCCACTGACCGGTCGTTTATAAAACGCAAGGCGCCGATTATTGGCCGTTACGATCTAGCATGTGCCCATGCTGACGTATGCACGGAGAACATCGATACTGTCGCACCCACACATTTCACCCCTACACTATTGTCAGCATGCATGGAAGCGAGGTCCTTCCTTACGCGGGAAGACGAACGTTTCGCAAAAGTTCTCTAAAATATCTACCACACCTCCTGTATCGTCGACTCGCGTAGATCCTGTACGCTGCCCCGCCTGAACTTGAGACAGGCTATCCCTCGCACGAAAATCATATCCCAGATAGGAAGTTCGCAGTTGAGACATAAATAAGACAAACCCAGCTCTAGGCCTCCATCATCTTTCAAGAGATCCTCCCTCAAATGAGAGTAGCAAACCACCACGCTCGCTTTATGATCTCTGTTACGTCTCTTGGGTGTGTGGACCCAGAAATCCGACATCACAAAGTAGGATACATCCGCAGGGGTCCTCATTCCATCGGCTATGAAGTGGCGTGTTTTGGGTACCTTGGTGCGCATATTTCGGTACATCTTCTCTGGCGCTGAAACACAAAGTACAGCTCAGCAAGACTCAAAATGTGGACTATATAATATGATTGCGAATGCGCATGAGCACTAATCTCAAACAATATCACCAAGAGATTCAAGCGTATGTTCCATCTCTCTCTTCAGATCCCTCAACTTCAGTAGCGCCAAACGAACACAAACCTCCCGCGATTCAACACGCCGCTCCCTGTCCTCAAGTTCCGTCAATTTATCCTCGGGGGGGTCAACATGTCCACCCTGGCCCGATTGTTCATCCTCAAGCTCGGTGATCCGATAATACAACGGCAGCGTTTCCTCCGTGCCATCCTCCTTCGGTAGTGAGAAGCGAACTAACAGTGAAACCAGTCCCAACCGTTCCTGCTCCCACTGGATGCTGTTGCGCTGACCAAGTCTCAATCTATCTCCTACTTGGGGATCCGGGGTGACTTGGATTGGCACCCGGTCCACTTCGACTTCTATATCGGTCCAGCCTGCGACGGCGAGCGGTGCTTGGAAGTCGGGGTCGGTGAAGAAGTCGATTCTCTTTGGATGACTGGGATGATGGAATTCGACGGTTTCTTCAAAACCATATAGCACGGAAACCTCCCGAATTTGCAGTGGCTGGATGGTGCCATGGTTAGATTTGGCGCCTCCGACCCGTAAGCGCCGATATCCTCTCTCGCCCAAGACTTCAATGACATGGCCCGTATTTCTAGGCCAACCTCTAGCCGGCCGCATGATCGAGAACTCCATATTGAGAGTTATGGGGCCCCCCAAAGGCTGAAGGGTGAAGGTGATTCGATTCTGCTCGTCGCCCCCATACAATTGGATGTCGCTAGCTGCCACCGCTGTCTCGTTGTTTCCCGTACGGCTGATACTGATATCCACCGTCTGTCGGTTCCAATCATAACGACTGTCTTTTCTAAGGGCCAATTCCCAGACCTCGGCGAATGTCGGGGGAACGATGGGAAAGTTGCCCATATCGCTGGTCCAATCCCACAATCTAACGGTTATTCGTCGAAAGTCTCCGCTGATTGCAGGTACTGTGCACTGAAGGAACCTCACGCTCTTATTGGACGATGTTTCCCCTTGGGGCCGTTCGACATGTATCCGTTGCATGCTAAAAATCGTTGTTCACGCCTAGACCTAAGTCAAAATACAGCAGACATGAAATAGAGGTTCAACCAACCGAATAATGACAAGTTTTCACAGCGAGGCTGAATTACCTAGGTAGCGATGTCATCGAGAGAAGGTGTATTGGATACCAGAGATGAAGCGATATATAATGTATGATCGTGATATTCGCATCTCCTGACCAACTAAAATATCGTGTCATACAAAATGGCGGGTAGAAAATCGTAGCACACGTGATTCTCATCGCATGAGTGGCGTCCAATCGCCTTTACGCGGGGGTAACACAACATGAGGCCATCATCGTAAATATGCCAGCTTTATCGAACCACTCCAGGTCAGACCATGAGGAATGCGACGTGATATTGGGCCACGGTCATCACATTCTCACGATGCTTACAATATTAAACAGTTTCGTTGCACTTTCCTTGTGTCGCCTGAAAATCAGTGCTCGTGTCGAATTCGTTCCAACTTCGCGATTATGGCAAGTGCGCCTCAAGCGAGCCCCGACTCCGCCGTACAAAGCACTCCAAATTCTTCGATTCTTCCTTGCATCGGTGATCCAGTCCTCCATCGGGAGCAAGATTCAGAGCGGCGTATCATCATGGAGGCGTCTGTTAGTCGAGAGGTCGTGTTTGTGGATCTACACGGGGGTAGCATAAATGCGAACTCTAACTTCTCAGGCGTACGCCTTCTCACTGCCGCTATAAAGTCTCTTGAAGCTGCAGATGCCGCGACGCAATGGAGAGGCAAGGGCTTCTACGACCTCTTCGGGCAACAAGACGGGCCCGCAACGCTCTCCACCGATGTTGGGACCGAAATACCAGCCTGTTTTTTGTCCCTCTGTTGGCAGGAATGCCCACTTGCCGTGGATGGCCGATTCTCAGTGCCCCTTGCCCTAAAGGACGCGCCCGGCCCCACCATATGGGCCTGGATCCTTATGTTCCCCGAGCAAACTAATTTGGCCGGCGTTGTGGTGGATGAGGTTAACGAAGGTGCTGTTCCTCCTCCAAGGGCCGTGTTTCTGCCGAAACGAGCGCGTCTCCTACGAAGTGTACGGAAGGACGAGGGAGAGGCTACGACGGATTTGATGCCGAGCAGCGCTATCCAAAGACGAGTTCCTACAGCCAGTTCGGAAGCAGAGATCGCAGCCAATCCTGAGATCTACACCGAGGACCCAGGTTCGTACGGAAAGCCCTTCTCCAATCCGGAGCGCATCGTTTCCGAAACCTCAGTATATAGCGTCTTTCGAGTGGAGCAGCCGGGTCTTTCGGTAGCCACAACTGGCGCTCTCCAAGAACCCGCTTTCTTCGTGGAGAGATACGGGAAGATGCTCACCGGAAGTATGCAAGCACAGATGGATAAATTGATAGCACTTGGGTCGGAGCGGGGCATTTTGGACGAACATCGTCCAATTCAGTGGGAAGGCGAAGGAATGCGCTATCAGGCTTGTACCGTTGCCAGAGGACATATCATCGAGTTCCGCATTCGGACGAGGAACAATGGGTACAGCTTGGGAAGCGTGGCCAGGACTCTCACGCTGGCCCCTCGTCAAACCAAACGTAAGTGCTTACGCACCCGCGATCATTAGTCGGTCGGGGTCTCAGTGCATCGCATCTCCCAGAGGAAGGCGTCTAACTGTGATTTCAGGCATCCACACGATAGCGTGGTCCAGATCGGAAAGGGCGCAACGGAGCGAACAACAGCGACTGGCCGACACAAGCTCTGAAGTGTCAACCCACAACACCTCGTACAGCGATGTGGTTGCCTCGACTCTCAAAGAACAGCTATCGGGGAGCTCTTCTGCGAAGGCTTCTGCTCAAGCCGCTGGCTTTGGGGGAGCTCTAGGCGGCTGCGTCTTCGGCGGCGGCGCTGTACGTGGATCGGCGTCTGCTAAGAGCCAGCAAAATGCTCGAAGAGACGCGACTGCATCTGAGAATACAAAGTGGAGGGAAGCTATCCGAAGGCAAGGGGATGCGGTTCGCCAATACGAAACGACCGTAGTGGAGGAGGTGCAGGAGGATGAGAATGTGGAAGGTATGCGGCCGTTATAGTCAGCCCCTGCTGTATGCAACCACTGATCTTTCTACAGGCTCCACGGAAGTCATCCGCAACATCAATTATGCGCACAGCATTACCGTCATATACCACAACATCTTGCGCCACCTGAGGATCGATGTGGATTTCGCCTCGGCTCGCGAGTGTTTATTCGTGCCATTTGCCATGCGGCCATTCAATGATCGGCGAGCATATCGATGGAAAGACACCCTGGGAGCTGTCTTGTTAAAACCTCAGTACCTTGTCGGACTCGGAGCTCTCAAGCAGTGCTTTTATCATGGAAATGGGCAAGAGCCGCCGACCACGACTGACTCACTGCAAATGCTCCAGGGTTCACTGGGCATCAAGCTCGTAATCGCAGAACCGGCAGGCGACTCGGAAGGAAAGTTTTGCGCAGCAAATTGGAAGTCTATAGAATCCCACCTGCCGGTCGCGGAATCCCCGCAAACTATTTGGACGAAGACCCACAATAGCGCAGGAAGTATGACGTTCCAAGCAAACTACGCGCCACTTTTGGCATCCAAATGGTTGTCCGATTTCGCGCTTTATGACAACAATGGCCAGAAGTTCAACTCGGTGGTGTGGCGGTCGAATGCGGCTCGGTACCAGTCTGACGGGACTGTGTGGGCAAGTTTCACTATCACCTCCGAAATTCCCGCCTCCGAAAGAAACCGACTGAAAGAGCTTTCTGTGAGGGCGACTTGGACGCTCCCCAGTGGCTCCACAGCCGAGATCAAGTCGGTGGACCTCGAATATAAGTCGTCTTTAGCTACGGAAGTACGGACGTCCGTCGGCTCGATTGAACAGCCGTTGCTTACCCTCTGGTCGCAAGGCGAGACCTATAGCTCGGCATTTATATCGTGCCCAGAAGAGGTGTACGGTCCTGGTATCCAGTACGGCAACTCCGAAGAGGCGGTCACGGATCTGGTTGACCATCTCAACGCGAACCTCGAATATTACCATAAAGCTATTTGGTGGACCATGGATCGCGACAAACTCTTCATGCTCCTCGACTCAATGACAATGTTGTACAACGATCAGCAAGTGAGCCTGGCTAACATCGTCGAGCGGGATCCGATTACGGTGGCGGGTAATTGCCTCGTCTACCGGGTCTCTCCTGGAATATTCTTGGGGACTCCAGACGGAAGCATCACCAGCACCGAAGAGCTATACAATTTGTACCATCCCACAACAGTTTCCGAACCAATGCATATCAGTCTGCCGACGGACGGAGTCTACGCTCAGACTCTTATGGACGAGTGCGTCGCGCTCGAGGAGCACTACGGTAACCACGACTGGGCGTTGGCGGACAAGGATCCTGATCTCGGGACTCTAAGCTGGAGCGAACTCGCACCTGAGTCTAAAGTTGACACAAGCAAGCTCAAGCCCACGGAGCTCCCCAGTTCCATCATCAACTTTACCAACTTTAGTCCAGTACCCCAGGCCCAAGGAATTGCAGGCGTGCTAGAGGCGGTACAGAATGGCGAAGCATTCAGGGACATGACTGGTCTAGCAAAAACCCAAGAGCTGGTGCAATCCTCAATGACGGCCGCCGCAGGTCTAGCAACGAGCTTTGGAGAGCGCGCTGTTGCCCTGGCGCAACAAAGGCAAGCAGTGGACACCATGGACCGGAAGATGGCCTCCATCGAGCGTGCGAAGGAGAAAGGTTTGATATCCAAGGAAGACGCAGCAAAGCTTACCAATGAAGCGCTTAGCCAATTCGGCGGTAATAGCGTACCGAAGGCTGTGCACGAGGACCGGGCAATCCAAAAGCTGCTCGAGGGCCTGAAAGACGATAAATCTTGTACGAAGAAATTATCTGTCAAGACTGCCGAAGGAGGTGAGGTATCGATCGAGACGGACGACAGGACCCCAAAGAGGCCGAGCAGAACCGATCCAGGGGAAGAGCCAGGAGAGTCTGGCAGCCCAGAGGAGCCAACCCTCGATCCAGAAACGGCAGGACGGGTTGATGTGCGCGGCGCTCGACCGAATTGGTCAAGCTTTGTCAGCAAATACTGGACGTACGGGAAGAAGAACTCATCAGACGTCCGTCAAGCGATAAGGCCTGAGTGGGAAGGCATTCGACTCTACCAAGACACATCATGCATGCGTCTCTCTCAAGCCCTCCGCGAAACCGGCTGTCCAATTCCTTCGAATGCTAATTCCGTCCCCGGAGTCAAGACTTTCTGGTCCGACATCCAACAAGCCTACTACATCATACACCCTGAGTCTATGAGAGAGTACCTTCTTCATGTTTGGGCACAGCCGGGGGTTACGGTCGAGAAGAAGGTCGGTGAAGATTGGGATGCGAACAAGATTGCGAAGCTCAGGAAGACGAAGGGCGTTGTATATTTTGAAATGCCCGAAGGGTCGCCAGATGCGCACTTTGATCTGTGGGATGGGACCAATTTCAGCGCGGAGTTACATGAGGATGAGTGGAGTGGTAATGCGAAGAGCTATTGGAAGTTGGCGAGCAAGGTTTGGGTTTGGGCATTGTCGTGAACACGGGTCGTGGGGCAGAATACGGAATATGACGGCATCAGATTTCTGGTAGGCTAAACTGGCTTGATTCTCTCAACACTGTCCAATGAAATGGTAATGGTGGGAATAAGCTGCGGCTATTATTTAGTGACCCCGCAAAACAAGCTTTGAGACGGCAACATCAAGCTTTTAGGCCGCCAATCGAGCCATTCACAACCCAGACCAAGCTTTGATCAGCTGCAACCAAGCCTCTGCGAGCAAAATCAAGCTTTTGATGGAGCTACGGGGGCCTGGAGCTGGTTCTGAGCCAGGCACAACCACTCAGCGATCCCATTGCGGCCTTCTTACGTCACTGACCGGGCAAGCGCGAATAGGGCAGACGAAGCCGACGGAGCCTACATGCCCTCGAAGCGACGTCGCGAACTAAAGGCCGCGTAAGACGTCGCGACCATGATGAGCCCAACCGCAGCCTTCAGATGGTTTATCGAATATCTAACTAAGAATTTGACTTTCCCCTCCAGTGTTGGTCTCACCCTCACTCTTCCCTTTGCTTACCTCCTGTATAGGTCTCATAAACTCCATTTGATCCCGCGGAAACCGATGGCATCACACATATCGGACAGGATTTATGGTCTCTGCACGGATCAAAGAAGCGTCACCAGCGAGTATGCAAACGACACGTCCCAATCGCCAGGCGACCACGCAGAGCGACTCTACGGCGGCGAAACGCCTTCGATAACGGAGCACAAACCCCCACATGAGCGGAGGCAGCTTACGAAAGAAGACCTCGAACGCGCGCGTCAATGCGGGCAGTGGGGAAGCGCGGAACCAAGCGAATTATTTCTTCACTGCTTCCATGACGCCCTTTGCTCGCTCGAGCACGATACACTGGCAGGAGTCGTGAGCCCAAGTCTCATGGGAAGCAATGGCATCATTCCAGTGACCATTGTGGCGCCACTTCCAGACATCTGCAGACACATGTCCAATCTCATTGCTCGTGCGGAGCACGAAGTCTTCCTGGCCACGAACTTCTGGATATCTTCCGACGCATCGCGCCTGATCACGGACTCGTTGGTCGAGCTCTCCCGAAGAGCCGGCGAACGAGGCAACAAGGTTACGGTTAAAGTCATGTACGATCGCGGCAACATCAAGCAGGTCATCAATAACCATCAAATTATGTCAGTGGCGCAGTACACTAGCGATGCGGTCAAGCTGCCTTCACCAGCCGACATACCGAATATCGACCTGGAGGTCCAGAACTACCATCGTCCTGCCCTAGGAACATTTCACTCCAAGTTTATGGTTGTGGATAGGAGGCTTGCAATCGTGCAGAGCAACAACATACAAGACAATGACAATCTGGAGATGATGACGCAGTTAGAAGGTCCAATCGTAGACTCTTTTTACGATACGGCCCTCATCGCTTGGTATATACACCTGCAGCCTCCGCTTCCTTGTCTGGCCAAGCCGGCAGCGAATAACGCTGAGAACACTTTCACGGAGCCAACATTTCAAGCGATGATGCTTAATGGCAACAGCCCGCAAGATTCTGTTACTGGAATTGCATTGCATGAAGAGGGCCAGGGAGAGCGGCTCCCACTACATGTTGCTGGAGATCCGCATTACGACCCCGACCTAGCCTCCGAGATTGGGCGGGTACAGCACGCGTTGACGCCCATGAATGGAGAGACCAGAACGCAGGCTGTGACGAGGCACCTCAACCTGCCGACAAAAATATCCCGAAATTGCACTGCGCCCGAGTGCGCACCAGAGGACGAGATGGTTCCAATGGTCCCCCATAAGCCCCATACCCCGTTTCCAATCGCACTCGTCAATCGAAGACCGTGGGGCGCGCTTAACCACCAATGTGTTAACGTACCGCAAAACGAGGCCTGGCTATCGGCAGTTCGTAACGCAACCTCATCTATCTTCATCCAAACGCCCGATCTCAACGCCGAACCGCTCATCCCCGCCCTTCAACACGCCTTGGAGCGAGGAATCGGAGTGACCTACTACGTCTGCCTTGGCTACAACGACGCAGGCGAGCTTCTTCCATTCCAAGGCGGAACCAATGAGATGGTAGCCAACAAGCTCTACGGGAGTCTTGACGCTCACGCGAAGCAGCGACTGCACGTCTACTACTACGTCGCCAAGGATCAGGTTCTGCCAATACATAACAAGTTCAAGGCCCGCAGCTGCCACATCAAGCTCATGATCGTGGACGGTCACTTGGGCATCCAGGGCAATGGCAATCAGGACACCCAGTCGTGGTTCCACTCCATGGAGGTCAACATAATGATCGACTCTGAGCAGATTTGTCGAGATTGGATGGACGCGATCTGGAGGAATCAGAGTCAGTGTTCTCGTTTCGTGGCTGCTGCTTCGCAGGTGCTAACTGCTGCGTAGATACGCATATTTATGGGAAAGCGTCACAACAAGACGGCATATGGCGCGACGCGGATGGTAAAGAAGCGGAAGGCGCAATTGGCAAGGACCCAGGTCGGTTTGCCTGGGCAAAAGGGGTCGTTGGGGCAGTGCAAAGAGTTAGAGGTGCGGGTGAATTTTGAATTTGATTTCGCAGAACTGATTTGTCGGTAGGAGTGGGCAATATCTTAGCGTAAAAGATGTCGATGTGTGACTGGAAGATGTCTTGGCAACAAATACGTACTAGGAACATATGAAGTAGTCGCAGTGAATAGGCTACTAAGGAGGCATGAGCTGATTGCAGGAGGCTACGGAAGAAAGGCTATATACATAGGGCTATAAGGTCACGTGAATAGGAGCTAGATTGGGCCACAAGTACCACACCGATAGTGGCCAGGCCGCAAAAATGAAGACAAGATTATTGTTTCTACATAGAAAAAGGCTACCTATACAGGCCTTGCTAAACAGGGCAATCTACATGCGGGTCTTGCTGAGTTATCCAATCTCACGTGCGACGCTATACAAATCCGGTTACCACATTTGCGGGGCTCTCAGCCTATCTGGTTAACGACTCTTACTTGATACCTCTTACAACAACTTGTCTGTCACTTCTAAGCACAAAACCCGAGCTTATACCATGGACCATCTCTGCAGCACATGCAAAAGCATACAATTCCTCGCTCTTTGCTGTCCCACAGCAGATGAAATCATCGAAGCGCGACAAGCAAGGCGCGACGGCGTAAAGTTCCCTAGAGTACTTCCGTTTCGAAAATCCTTTGCCGACGAGTTCGAATGCCCAGATGTAAGCCTGGGGTGCCTCGCGCAGCTTCGCCAGCGAAGCGCGGCGTGTCCGCTTTGACGGAGTCTCTTATGGATGCGTCGGTTAACGCTTCTCCAGAGGCACTCTTCGTTCTGCGACGCCTCGGTCTGACAGTATCACTCAAGAAGAGTACCGATATTGATGGAAGGATTGTACATCCGCATGTGGGCCTAGCGTTTTACAGCCAGATCGCACAGGTGTGTCACATGGGCGATTTTGAGGAAGCGACGCTACCGGGTCTCTATGGGGACAATTGGAGGTGGCCTCCACGAATGTTATTCGGTGGCAGAAGGAGACCTCCCTTAGTGAACACGTCATTGTTGCGTCATTGGGTAGAAATATGCGAAAAGGATCATGAGGGAACCTGTTGCGATTTCGAACAGTTGTCGACAACATCTGCTGAGTAAGTTGTCACGAAAGAGTTTGGCTTCTGGTTATTGACTGAGCCTAATACGACTAGTGCCCCTCAATCTAGGATTCTTCGACTCATCAATGTTGAGCGAGGGTGCCTGACAGTGCTGCGAGGCGATGAGATTCCACAAGCTCGATATGCAGCGTTGAGCTACGTGTGGGGTGGCGCGCAGCAACTCAAACTTGAGCGGAAGAACGAGCGCGAGTTTCAAGTCCCCGGTGCTCTCTCACGAGCTGTGTTACCACATACCATCCGGGACTCAATTGATTTAGTGAGATCCCTAGGCCTCAAATGGATCTGGGTTGATGTGCTTTTTATCTGCCAAGGGCGTACTCCGGACGACATCCAGGACCAGCAAAGTCAAGTCAGCAACATGGGAAATATATACCGAGAAGCATTTGTCACAATCATAGCCGCATCCGGTGACCACGCGAATGCCGGCCTTCCCGGAATCCGGCCCGGGTCTAGGTCTTCAAACCAGCAACTCGTACAGATCATCCCCGTAAACGCCACTTCCAAGCATGCGGGCCTCGCGCTTGCCTCGACATGCTCTTCCCGTTCCGTAATTATCAACGGCTCCTCTCCGTCAGAACAGGATGTAGACCAGAGCGTCTGGAGTACACGAGCCTGGACGTTCCAAGAACGCTGCATGTCGCGCCGCTGCCTCGTATTTACGTCCGAGCAAGTACACTGGGTATGCGACGGTGCCGTGTTCTGTGAAGAGTCCTCTTTCGAACACCCGAATCTATACGAAAAGAGTGAATTTGATACGCCCTTGAGATTAGAACTTTTCGGAGGCAACGCGGTGCCACTCCGCATGAAGAGCCTCGATGGCCCGCTGGATCGGATGACGATCACGAGCCGAGGTTTCTGGACTAGATATAAACGATACGTTGGCGTCTACTCGCACCGGCGTATGTCCTTCCAGGGAGACATATATGACGCCTTCAGCGCAGTTACGGAGGCATTCGGACGACTCTCTCAGGAGCAATTTCTTTGGGGCCACCCACGATCTCGATTCGGCATATCGCTTTCCTGGAGGTCTCCAAGTTCTAATTACACTCTGTATCGCCGAACGGAGAAGACCACCCTGCCGATGACTTCCTTAAACACGCAGGTCTGTCTTCCGAGTTGGTCATGGATGGGATGGGTTGGCGCAGTCGAGTTTCTAGTGGATGATGCAAGGCTTGAGAGGTATGTGTTCTTCATATTACTCGAAAGTTAGTCGCGTTGCAAGGTTAAGAGCTAATCGAACGCCCGGTGTTCCTCCAGCGAACGTTCAGTAGTCTCCTGTTTCGAGCACCGTAGCTTCCCGTTACGGTTTGCTCCTATACAACGCAATAACCGATTCGATCTATACAGCTCCAGCGAGGAGAAACAAGCGCAAGCGCAGGAACTACCAACGTGGCATAAATGCAACGGGGAAGACGTGATTTGGCGTAATGTCCAACATCATCTACCCGAGCTCACCGAAGCCAGGCTGCAACGCGAGCCAGAAGGCCACATTCTATTTTTCTGGGCATCGTCTGCAAAGTTCATTGTTGAAAGTCCGTTGGACCTGGATCAGAAGAGAGGTGGATGGAGCACATATTTCGGCAAGCCCAGTCAGCCTAGTATCAAAGATCATGAAGGGACTTCAATCGGCAGTCTCGATCACATGGGCGAGCGCCACTGGGTCCAAACTCGACAGACAACGGGCTTGCAGGAGTTTGTGGCCGTCGGGAGACGCGCTCTACAAGAATTGCCGGGGTTCCCGGCCATCATTTTAGCGCTACAGGTACGCTGGGAAAATGGGGTTGCAGAGCGCGTGAATATCGGAGAGATTGAGGAAGCTGCTTGGATTGCTGCTGATCCCACTTGGAAGTTGGTTGCGCTAAGGTAGTGATGATTGCCATTCTCAATGCAGTAACCCTCAATATCTTTTCTCTAACACCCCACATCCCTAGTTGAAGCGATATTCCTCGTTCAAACGCCCAGGCCATGAAGACCACGGCTTCTCAGAGGGTTTTCAGACGGAGTCAACAAAACGGGCACGCTGCCCGTGACGTTCCCAATCAAGTTCGTTATGTGAGCCAGGTCCGAATTTTGCACAGGAACAGCTTGCTTCTTCCATCCCAGCGCAACCGGGAGCCTTTCTTTCTCTGCCTCACATATTAGTCTTCAGATAAAGCCTTCAGAAGAGGCATTCACATACTAAAGAAGTACTCGACGATGTTCTTATCTGCCGTTCCTTCCTGTATATTTCCCAGAGCCGCAGTGAAGATCGCGGATTCTCCCCAGGCCTGTATTTCCCTGCTGGCGTCGAACGCGTATTCCGGGTTGAAGACCTTCGAGTCTAGCTCCCGTGCGATCCTAGCATATGCCATAGTCGTAGGCGTGAGCGTCGCTCCCGTCCAGTACTTGCTTGTCTGTGCGAAGATGCTCGGATTGAAGGCGTGGTTGTTGCCGGTGTAGGCGTCGGCGCGGCTGAGACTTGCATCGTGCTCGATGATGCCATGTGTGTTGAGGTGTTCTCTGCGGATCTCCAGATTAGCTCTGGGCAAATGGACAAGAGAGACGGTGGCGAACGCTTACAGAGAAAACCATGTCGCGTTCGGCTCAGGGTTTGTGGTAAGTCCCGTTTCAAAGAGGCCGTTCGCTAACGCATCGTCGAAGTTGTAGCCTGTCTTCAGAGCATCTACCACGACGGCTCGTCTAAGGTTATTGCCATCGCGTGGGAGGAGACCGTGGTTTGCTAGCGTGTTGAGTCCGGGGCAGGGGCTTCGGACTGCGTTGTTTTGTTAGCACTTCTCGAACCACCGTGCTTAGTGCACTTACGATCGCCTCGCGTAGGTGGGTGCCATGCTGGGATTGACCTTTCCTCGAAAGAGGGTCTGGCAGAGACAAGCCCGAAAGCGAGGATCGTGGAAAGAATGATGAATTTCATGATAGATGGACAGAATCTGAATAGATAGTCGTAGTATGTGTGCGTGAGTATGTTTCAAGAAAGCGTCAGTGGCAGAAGCTGTGTTATATAAACCAAATTTGCCAGAGCCGAGAGTTTGGAATTTGTCAATGGGTGATTCGGACATTGACTGCGTTGAGGCGGTGCTCATGTTGGTCTCAAGGGACCATGGCGCTACGACGTTCTGACTTTTTCGAGCAGGGAAGGAACAGCTAGCAAGAGCACTGGCCTTAGTTAGACTCCACCTCGCCTTCCTCAGCTGGTTACTCTAGCCGTATTCGAATTCACGAACTAGTCTCTGCTAGACGGTGACCGCTCTCTCAGCTGATTATCGCGCGCAGTTGTGGACTTTTTTATACAGCAGATTCCCCTAATAAGGTTTTATGCTGCAGCTTGCGCAATTTCGCAAGCCAGTAGGAAGGATTGGATTACGTGGTGACAAATATTCGGGTTGTTAAACGATGCACGTGCGGCGGAACTTAGGTGTGCGGGAAGGATTCTGCTCGGCTCACTTCGATGAGTAAGATCATAGTTCTGATTGGAAGAGGCCGTTGGCATTTGGAATACATCTAGCCCCAATACACTAATAACCGGCGTAGAATAAGAGGCGAGCCCGGTGCTCTCGTATGAACCCTGTCATCGTATGAACCCTGCCAATCTTACAACCAGGAGGCCACAAAAGACATGATATCCTCTCTATGCGAGATGCGAGCGGATCTCATTAATCGCGCACTTCAAGCCGAATTCGAAGTACTCCGGTCCATCCACAGACCCGTCTAACCGTGGAAAATATGGAACTGTCTATAAGTGCCCCTGCCTTCTTCAGCAATTCCCTCCTCTCCTCGGTCCCCTCTCGAAATGCGCGCTTGATGCTCTAGCATTCTTATTCTTGCCCTGTGCATATGCCTTGCAAGAGGGTAATCTCTCGCACCAATTTTCTCAAACCCCACCAGCGTCTCATCGCACATGCGGATACTTTCATCAATCCTGTTCTGAAGCCGGTAGCACTTTGCTAGCTCTATCATGGCGCCTAAGCGATCCGGATGATACTCTTCTGGATGGGACTGCATCTCCTTCTGCCGCTTGATCAGCTCGACAAGGACTTGCTCGGCCTCTCTGTAGCGTTGCTGACATATGCGAACGGAGCCCAAAGTAAGGTAGCCGAAGAGCGTACCGATGTGGTCCTCGCCTAGATTCCGCTCGGCAATTGGGATTCCTGCCAATATTAACTCGTCAGCCTCATCTGGTCGCCCGAGCGCGCATTTTACAATGGCTGCGTTAGCCATTGCAAGAAGGGTGTAGGGGTGCTCCTTTCCTAGCCGCCTCTTTCGGCCCTCGATAACCTGGCTTATCAACTGGTCGACCTCCGGCGTAACTTCGCCCATATAAGCAGCCACTCGGACTAAGTTCTCCTTCGCCATCAGAGTCCGAGGATGGTCGTGTCCGTGAACATTATCCATACCCTTGATTGCGTCGGAGTGCATTCTATACGCATCTTCCAGTAGATTGTCCTCTCGGAAACTGGCGACAGTTCTCGCAAAGTTGTCCAACGCGTTCAAGTAGTCTTCGTGCTTTGATCCCAGCATCTTTCGCAGACCCCTAAGGGCATCTTCCTGGAGTTCCTTTGCTTCCTTATATCGCCCCCGCTGCCAGAGAGTTTGCCCGAGCATGTCTTTGGCTCGTAGTGTGTCAAGGTGTTCTGGGCCTAAGGAGATCAGACATGTGTTAAGAACTGCTCTTTGCAGTCGCTCAGCGTCGGCACCACGACCCATGTTCCAGTACGTCCCAGCCAAGGCAATCGTGATGCGGCGTGTCTTCTCATTGCCAGATCCAAGAAACTTCTCCGTATAGCTTTTGACTTCGGACTGGAGCTGCTCGGCATGGTTCCAGTGCCCACAATGCGAATATACTATACTGAACTTTGCGTACATAAGAGCTCGTGCTGGGGTCATAGTCGGTCGGGGTCGAGGTATGAACCAGGAAGTCCAATGCTCCTGCAGTTTTACCCCGATGCGACCCATGACGGACCGGCGGCACATGTGGACGTGGTCGACATGCGGTAGCACGTCGCGATTGTAGTCCTCGTCATGCGCATTATTCCGAAGGTGAGGTAGAAGAATTGAGGACGACAGGACCATAGCTGCTGCTTCAGCCCAGACGGCCTGTTCGGCAAGACGCATACCCGGTCGTTCCCGCGCCCACTGATGCACAATGGGATGCATCGAGTAGCTGTCATTTATCTCACTGTAAGTGACTAGCGACATCTGCACCAGCTCCTTCAGTGCATAGCGCAGCCTGTCATGGTGTTCCCCGAGCTCGTCAAAATTTGTCGCTGTGCGGGCCTCACGGATAAGGCGTGGGAGGGCGGGTGGACTTCGATCTCTGAGCAACAGCGTGAGGAGCACAATGTTGAGGCCTCGGATCCTTTGAGACATTGTCGGAGGCTTGACTAGGGGATTTCGCTCTTGCGACTGCATCTCCTTGCTTGCGTGTCTGGCTTCAATGACCGGATTCTCCAGGGCCCGCCTTAGCGTATCGTACCGTATATTTTTCCAGTGGAAGAATGAAAACGTGGCGAGAAGCTGGATCGCATCTTGGGCAGCCTCGCTCCCTTCCTTCGCCTTTGATTCGATGTGTTGATAGCAGATTTCCCACGTTGTGTAGACGTCCATGTGGTCATCTGATTTATCGATTGTCTCCCCTCGCCCCTCGCGCGCCCGTCTTATCCTTTTCCAACCTCGTTGGTAGAAACTCAGATACGTCTTCAAGGTGCATAAACCTTCTCTTATGGCCGCCCCAGCGTGAACGATGGCCAAGACGAGAAAGCCTAGAGTTTCTGTAATTGACGACGCCGAGGTTTCGCAGGTGTCATCCCAGGGGATGGGTTGGTTGGCTGCTTTGAGGAGCAAGTCATTTGCCTCTCGGTTGTCCAGGCCACGGAATTCGAGGAATCCGGGCCCGACATTCCCATGCACTTTGTGAGCGGGGTTTCGCGTCGTTATGAGAATGTGACCGCGATTGCCTTTGGGCAGGTACTTTTCCAGTGGGATTCTTGGGTCGTCCGCGTTGTCTATGATGAGGAGCCATCGATGTTCGAGATTGGAGAGCCAGTGCATGGCTGCGTTTTCGTTCGGATCGACCTCTCCGATCTTCGCGATGACAGCGTATGTCTGCTTGATGCGCTGGGTGGTACTTGCGTCCACCCAAAACACTCCCCAAAAGCTAGAAGACGGGCGTTAGCCTGGGAAGATAGCGTTGTAAGCTGAGCCTACCTATCCCGATTATCTTCGGCGAACTTGCAGCAAAACTGAGTCTTGCCAGAACCTCCGATGCCGTAGATAACGAACCGTTGCTGCTGGCTGTGGGATGGAACAACAGGAGGAGCAATGAAACGCCTCTTGAGATCTTGCAGGGCGTCTTCTCGACCAGTGAAGATGCTGCTGACCGACTGTGGGATATCGAAGTGTTTGTTGGAGGATACCGACTTTATCGTGCTAGCCGCATACTCGACGGACTGGCGCAAGCCCCGCAGAGCTGAAAGCGTGCCCGCATCCTGTGGTGAGGATGAAACATTAGAGGACTCGATGGTGTCTTGCAGTGTGGCAATCTGGGTGCCGAGCCGACGGTCCACGTTGCGAAGGTCATCCGCCAGGCTTCGGAATGAACGAGCATTCTCCTCCTGGGATCCCCTCGTGCTGTGGCTGCGAGGTTGACATGAGTTACAGGCCTAGGTTAGCGGGTCGATATGGGACGTACATGTTGATGAATGCTAACAAGATCTGAAGCACGTTCTGGTAAGTCGCAAGCTGATCTCGACACTGCCTCAGATCCCCGTCTCTGTTCCTCCTCCTATGGACCTTCGCTACTGCATCCCGGAAGCCAGTCACAGCCGGGCCTGCCTTTCCATATATCTCTTTTGCAATGGCCTCTAATCTCTCCACGACAGTCTTGCAATCGCGCAACGTTGGCCCGACATGCTTCCAAAGGTCGTCGCATTTGCCTTGCTCGCCCGGCGACAAGTCTGAGCGCCTGAGATCGCTCAGTGTCCTGTTCACGGAGAAGCTGACGGCGTCAAGAGCTTCAATTTCGTGGATCAGCGAGGCGATGTCGCCTTCAACAGTCGCCGTCGCCTTTTGGACGTCTCGTAGATAGCTGACGAGACGGACGCAGACGTCGGCGATGCTGATCGTGCTCGCTATCACAGACAGCGGGTCCATGACCGGCGCTACATCCGCCCTTCACTTGCGACGGGACGCGGCGGGAATGGATTGAGAGTCGCAGCCTTATGGGGTTGTCGCAGAGGGGTGTTCAGCCGGGAAGGTGGGGTACGCAACGATAGACTGCCATGTGAGCTGCGCCTCCACCACCCGCGTGTCGAAAAATCCAGTAATCTTCGACTGCCCCGCTCATGGTTGGCAGCTCGCCGGATATGGGCGCCGGGGGGATGACGTTGCAGCAAAAGGCAGCCTAGTCCGCAGGATGCTAAGCCCAAGTGCGACGGCGACTAACCCATTCCGTCCGGCCCCCAACATCCCTCTGCGGGACGCCAGACAGCCTTGCGATAAAGACCATCCAAATACCCACCCTCCTCTCAGCCTGGTCTCAATGTAGTGATATTTACCTCCTCTGCAATTCCGGTCGTTCGGTTTCGTACAAGATGGCGAGCCTGTCATCCGCTCTTTTCGAATACAAATACCTTATTCTCTGCGCCGCTGCTGCACTTCTATGCGCAAGGCTGTGGAAGGGGCACGTCCAATATAAGGCATGAGGGTCCCTAGCCGCTCTGTGCTCTCAGGCTGACCAGAGATGACAGATTGACCAACAGTTCGCCGCGCAGCATGGCTGCAAACCTCTCAAAGCTTGGAAGTCGAGTTGGCCCTTCGGCCTTGATCTCCTTTCAAAAGCATTACGTTACGCAAGGGAAGAGCGGATTCTGCAGTTCTTCGTTGCCTTGGTCGCGGAGTCCGGGACGACGTTTGAGCAGAACCTCCTTGGTGCGCGGGGCATCGACACAGTCGATCCCCAGAATATCGAGACGATCCTGTCGAAGGATTTCAGTAGTACGTATACCTCTAGTTACGAACACTGTCATGGCAGCTAAGCGCGGAAGACTACGGACTGGGTCTCCGTTCAAAACACTTCTACCCTCTGATGGGCAGCGGCATTTTCACCCAGGAGGGCGCAGAATGGAAGCATTCTCGCGAGCTCCTGCGCCCACAGTTCATGTCGAATAGGTTTCAGAACCTCGAGCAGATAAAGCGAAGCGTCCAAGACCTCATTGAGTGCATACCTTCCTCCGGTATCGTCGACCTACAACCACTCTTCTTTCGCCTCACCTTCGACACTACCACGTTCCTCTTATTCGGTCGGTCCATGTCGTCGTTAGCTTCCGAAGAAGTCGCCGGCCAGGAATCCGAATTCGCAGACGCCTTCAATGTGGGCCAGGACTATTTGGCGCACTTTGGGCGCTTGGGAGATTTCTATTGGGTGGCGAATGACAGGGAGTTCCGGAAAGCATGCGATACTTGTCATAAATTCGTGGATAATGCGGTGAAGAAGGCTTTGGAAGACTCGAAGCGACAGACAACTGAGATGGCGGAGCGGAAACACTACGTCTTTATCGACGCCTTGATCCAGGAAACTCAAGACCCAAAAGTGCTTCGGGATCAATGTCTGAATGTCCTTCTTGCGGGACGGGATACGACAGCGTGCTGCTTGTCATGGACATTGTAGGCATATGGTACCATAGTCACGAAGGCCGACACTAACTTCCTGCTAGCCGCCTCTTAGCTCGCCATCCAAAGGTGCTGGAGAAGCTTCGCTCCGAGATCGAAAGCACAGTTGGACTTGGCAAGAACGCACCGGAGCCGTCTCGAAACGACCTGAAGAAGATGGCCTATCTCGGCATCGTCATCAAAGAAGGTACATCGCGCGACATGACTTAAAGTTGGGATACTAATCGTTGCTACAATAGTGCTTCGACTATATCCTTCGGTCCCAGTCAACGGGCGCGCGGCACTCAAGACCACCACCCTCCCCGTAGGCGGCGGCGAAGACGGGAAAGCGCCCGTTCTAGTCCGTCGTGGTGAAGCGGTGGGATATTCTGTCTACGTAATGCATCGGCGGAAGGACATATACGGAGAGGACGCGGAAGAATTTCGGCCCGAGCGTTGGGAAGGCGACGCTCTCAAAGACATTGGTTATGCGTACCTTCCATTCAATGGCGGCCCGAGACTATGCCTTGGACAGGACTTTGCCCTCCTCGAGGCCTCTTATACCATTGTGCGTATTCTCCAGGTCTTTCCTGAAATCGGACTTTCGGAAGAGGAGGCGAAGGTGGGGGTGGGGAAAGAGAGGCAGGCTCTCACTCTTGTAGTTGCGAGTGCGGAGGGATGCGTTGTGGAGCTCAAGCCTTTCGACGGATAATCTTATCGGCACGACAATGGCTGGTAAGCCTTCTTAAAGAATTAGGTATCTCGTCTTCCTCTAGCACTCAGAGTTATCCTCAACCGATCCTCGGGTACTCGGTTAATAAACAGGTCGTCTGGTATGAACCCTCCGGCAGGCTTGGTGCATCCGTCCAGTCCGAATATTCCATCTGAAACAAGCTCAGTAAACAAGCTGAGGAGCATCTGGGATTGTAGGCCCACAAATGGTGGCCCCCGAAAGCAGTGTTGGGAAGCCCAGCTTATCGCATTCTTGTAGCTGCTAGGTCGGGAAGTAAAATGCGGGCCCCGTCCTCTGTAAGGCTGACTCATCCAAACTGGCCCCACCTTTGTCATCACACCCTTCGCCGTCTGTATACGACGACCTCGTCAACAATCCGCGATGGGCATTTGTGAATACTGTCCGTTCTCACTGTTTTACTACGAGTACAGTGAGAGCGGTCCAACTACAGCGGAAAGGGAGGAGCTCTTCCACCAACCCTGCCACCCATGTTCCCTCTCAGCCTTCCAGGACGAGCGTCTCTGTCCCATCTGTCAACACTTACGATTGAGGCACTTGGTGACGTGCGTGTCAGTGGAATCTCGAAGGAGGTTCTTGTTTCATCTGCGACAAGGCCTTGTGCAAGAAGACGTGGTTCCGAGGTGCCCGCTTTGTCGCCTCGTTTGGCATATGATCTTGCATGCTTTCGATAAAAACCGAGTTTCGGCTATCATGAGGAGCGACCATAATATCTGCCTCTTTCTAGGCCCGCTTGACGAGCATAAATCTAGCGTCGCGGCAGATATCTATCTCCAGTATGCAGAAGAAAACGGTCAGGCGAACTTGTGGGTAGGAGATCTTCATATTGACATCAGCAATGGTACGGTGGGTTATCTTTGCAAGATTCTAAGGCAGTAATCTAACAGTGAGAAGAATCGAACACATCCAGCATTGGCGAGAGGATTTCCTGGTCGCGCTTTGAAGAGAAGATAAATGAGTGTCGTCGGGAGCATATTAAATGCCGCGGAGAAATCAACCCAGCTCTGCCACGAGGATTCCGGGTTATCGATATCCCTAGACGACGCATTGTGGAAACGAATGACGCTTCATTCGTCGCTCTTAGCTACGTCTGGGGCAGGGACACACGACCATCACTTCTTACCGCTACCCGCGCAACCATTGCAGCCATGAAGATGGACGGCGGCCTGTCCGTATCGCAGATTCCTCGAACGATAGAAGATGCTATGAGCGCTTGCACCCGACTTGGGATTAGATATCTATGGGCTGACCGTCTCTGCATCATACAGGACGATGCTGAAGACAAGATCAATCAAATTAGCGCAATGAACGATGTATACTCTTCAGCGCTATTAGTGCTGGTCGTAGCCTATGGCGACAGCATGGATTTCGGAATCCACGGCATTAGCCATCAACGACCAACCGTTCAACACCATGAAGGTATCACTGGCCTTCGCGTTACAAACATCGTTCGAGACCCCGAAGAGGACCACTTCGCTCTATGGCATACTCGAGGATGGACATACCAGGAAGCCGTCTGCGCAAACCGTCGACTTCACTTCACGAACACACGAGCATACTTTGAATGCAGGACCTCTATCTTTCACGAAGACGCATACAACTCAGAGACTGCATTGAACGAGTTCACTTCCTATGGGCTCCTTCTAGAGTCAGAGAACCCAGGCTTCGAAGCTTTCGCCCGCCATCTCAAAAACTATTCATCTCGAAGCCTGTCGTACCGCTCCGATACCTACAACGCCTTCATTGGCATCACGAACCTATTATATGGGTCGCATTCTGAAAGCACATTCATATATGGCTTACCAAAAGTGGATTTCGATCGAGCGCTGCGGTGGTATGCAAATATGGGCACCAGTACCCCATCTAGGTTGGAAACGCAGGATATCACCTGTCCCACTTGGTCATGGTCATCCGCTATGGGTCACTCGGATGAAGTGCACTATCAAGAAACGAAATTTTATGGGGCACTGACACTCTGGTATAGAAAAAGTGCCACTCCTATGCCGGGAGATGAGCAGCTGGAAGCAATCAACACTCACATCAATACGAAAGTGGATGAAGGCTGGGAAACCTATATGGCAATTTCTTGTGAAGAGGGTTGTGTACGAAATGCATCCACTTCATGGTCATTAAAGAGCAATTCGTTTTCGACTATTCGGGAGTCCTTCACTGCTCGCTGGTCAAATTATCACGCATTCCGGAAAGACACACTGCAGTCGCGAGAGCTGTCTCAATGGTCCGAGAACTTGCACATTCCAGCCGGCGATGTCAAAGATGGTGTTATCCTGGCAGAACCCCAAACTGCCTTCTTCCGAGTCGGAACCAAGCCGTCAAAAAGCTATGGTCTGGCTATCTTCGACTCAGAAGACAATGCCATCGGCGAACTGTGCGGAGAGGTGACCCAGTTGAGAGAGGAAGTCGATTCCCCTCAATACGAAAGGACTGCTACGTGCGAATTCATTGCATGTTCTATTTCGGGTCTGCATATTCGGCCTTATTCTGGAAAGGAGCGAGAGACGAAGAATTATTCAGATGTAGAGGGTAAAATGCTGGATATGTTGCCTATTGTCAACCTATTCATGATTCAGCGGAGAGGGAAGTATGCATATCGAAGGGAACTCGGATGGGTGTATTTGAAAGACTGGGCCAAATCGGACCGAACTTGGGAGATGGTTATGCTTGAGTAATGGCTGAGTGCCTACTAGATGGTGGTGGTAAAATCTGATGGCTCATGAAATGGTGTGCGCGCTCAATTCGAGCGCCCATTGACCGACCAGTAGCTATCCCTGTCGCAAGGCCTCTGTCTGCGGTTTATAACATCTCGGCAAGCAGCATTCTTGCTCTGGAGGGGCGCAGCACTCAAGACTGAAGTTTGAATTACTCCAGGACCATCGACTTGCCATCCAAGAGACATATGATGAGAATGGACCATCAAAGTTCTGGAAGGCACAAGCAAACGCAAGAGGAGCGCTCGAAATTACTAGAATTCCCTAAAAGACACTCCACGCACGTCTCCTTTTCTCGGCACGCCTTCCTCGTTCCCCGCCCACGCTTCAAAGCACTATTTAAGGAGTTCCCCGTGGTTCACATTTCTCAACTCTTCACTTCAAACCATGCCCCCAAAAGGCCTCAAGCTCGGCGGTCTCGTAGTCAGCAAGCACATCATAGGGCCATGGCTCCCCACAACGGCGCTTCGATTTGTAGGTGAATGAATAAGGAGTTGATCTTATACTTTGCGTCAGTGACATCACTACTATTTAATCCGGTTTAACATACTCTACCGTGACCAGAATGCAGTTTTATTCTTGGGGGCCTTTCTCGTCACCTGATGCACTTGCAGTATACAGGAGACCTGGCTCATTGGATGTAAAACTGGACTTCGATTAATATCGCTTCGGTAGGCACTCGCAACTGATCTTCGGCTGTAGGATTCCAAGGGTGCATCCGGGTAATTTCTCGTCTTTATATTGTTCCCGCCTAAGGTTAGGACCCAACATATTAACGTTCCATTGCAACCTCACGATATTCGCATCCTGCCAATCTGGCCGGCGTAGAGGCGAATGTTCCAAATGTACATAAAGCCTTTGCGCAGACTGCAACATATACAACACATCGCTCACCGCCGTGATTAGCATTGAGCGGGGAAATTTCCCTCACTACGAATCCAAGAAAAGCCCAAAATGAAACAGAGTGTAAAACTCTTTCTCCTCTGCGCAACCGCCATCCCGATAGCAGCTCAAAACGCCACCGCACCACGCTCAGATCTCCAATTCTCACTCATGCACTGCGACAACTCGCTCGCCAGGGATCCCTACAACCTCCCCGACCCACACGGCGCCGCAGCCCGCACCTTCAACCTCGTCGCACTATACGCACCCTCCACAAACACCACCCAATACGTATCGACTAGCTTCCCCTACACACCCTTCGCCGGCGCCACCAACATGAGCGCGTTCTTCTGGTCTTCGACCCATATGGAGTTCCCGCCCATCCCTGGCAATGCAACGCTTGCGTATGGCTGGCCTCAGGGTCTACTCTCTATCCAGATCCCATCCACGTCGGTGAGTGGGAGGCTGAAAACGGGTGTTTATGCGGGGAAGGTGCTGTTTGAGGAAGTGGAGTACCAATGTGTCACGGAATATGGAAGTGGAATGACGGGTGGGGGCCCGAGAGATTGCGGCAGTGGGTTCTGTGCGAGTTGGGCGTATTGCGCGGCGAGGTATATGTGTAAGCAGTGGGAAACACCGGTGCCTACTGAGAGGGTTTGTGGGAAACATGATGTAAGTTGTTTTCCGCTGTGGGAGGAGTGAGCAATAGAAGACGGCAGCCAGTAGTAAGGCGAAATGCATTGGCGGTATTCATCGGTAGTAGCTAGAACAATTTCCATGGCCTGAACTTCTCACATCTATATCCAGCGAGGATATTTCCTTATACCAGTACTATCTCTTTTGTTATCCAGCGCTCGAGTTCGGCCACAACGTTGGGATAAACACTTTGATGTGCTTCTCCAGGCCCGGCCAAGCTTGAAAAGCTCCTGTTCATCAGGCCAATCCGACGATAAGTCTCAGGCCCCTTTGAGACCTCCGGGAGAAGAATCAGCGAATGCTGTGATACGCTCTCCCGACTGAATCCCTGCGAGCACCTAAACGCCCCTTGTTCGATAGAACAGAAGAGATGGAGTAGCAAGCAGTCTTCCCCAAGATCCCCGAGCTCGAAGCGGTCATCATCCAAGATTATGCCATAACCCAGCGGGGTTTCGGGTCGTTGTAGGCGGCTGGTATATCCGTGAAGAGTAATTGACGCGCTCTTGACAGCTCCGAACTCAGACCGGCCGTCGAGGTCTAGATCGTACGTCACTGTCTCGGCCATAACTGCATCGAATGGGCTTGGAGAATATTGCACGAATTTTATCGCGGAGTCCGTCGATGACCATGAGAACGTAGGCATCCGCACGGGATAACTGGGAACTTCGCGAGCTTGCGGACTGGTAGGACCGTGGCCCTGGGTCTCGCTTCGGGTCGTGGAGCTGTCATTGGAATTTCCCCTTCGCGGGTAATCCCAAGTATCTCGATGCCACCCCAGGTAGGGTACAGCAGCTTCGTACCATATTCCGGCGATATACACCGGAGGAGGCGAAAAGTTTCGCTGGAACGAACTCGCAAGCCCAGAAATCGCAGGGAGCTTATCGCTCGGTACGGTGAGCTGCCTTCTGGAGTAGTTTTCGACGAGGCCTACCCAGTCATTTCTGACTTCCATCGGACTGGTCCTGGTGGCATAGCTGTTTCGGGTCGAGTCCTTAGACTTTCCGAGCGGACGCCTCTCCGTTGCTCGCATCGTCCGACACTCCCACGATACTTCATGAGGGCCCCAATGGAGAATGCGGTGTGGCAGAATCTGTTCCTGCAATGTCCAACCTCGCTGGCTGAGAATGCTCCCTTCTATCGCAGCGTCTGGCTCGATTATGTCGGGGCAAATTACTACGTTTCGCCCTGGAATGAGGGATGGGTGGATGCATCCTCGGACCTGTAACGGATTCCTCGGGTTGAGGAAGCCATCATGGACGGTGCGGGCTCCGTGGGCTGAGATGGATAAGACCGACCTTGAATAAATTTGCGCCATGTTTGCGGACTGCTCCTCCCAGTCAGTTCTTGAACCCTGGATGATACATAAAGCATCGATCCACAAATATCGTATTCCCAGCCTGCGGGTAATGATGACAGCATCGCGCATCGTCTTTGGAAGCAGTTCCATAGGGATACCAGCTTTCCGTTGGTCAATGGTCTCCGCCGTTGTAGTGAGCATGTCAGCGGAGGGGTTCCCCCACCTGTAGCTGAGTGTGATGTACTCAACTTCGCGGGTATCCTCAAAACCTTCTATGAGAGCCGGTAGCTGCTTGCCGTCGGGCGAGCCCACATCTATCAGTCTCAGTGACTGAATGCGCTCACTTTCGCGTTCACAGTCAGGATGAAGCTTATCGCAGGTAGCCATCCAATGTTTGATCTGCTGTATCAAGCCATTCCCCAGTGGATTCTGGTGGATGTAGCATGTGTCTCCCTGTTGTATCAGGGACGCTTCCCAGAGCCCTTCACCGCATGAGCCTATTATGAATTAGTATCAGGAATATATGCCCTCTAAGAGAAGCATACAGTAAGGATGTGGTGGCTCCAAATAGTATGAATCGGACCTGGAAGGGAAAATGTTCATATACCGCCTTGAGGGCTCGTTTGCATTTTCCCATCTAGCTCTCATCCCTTCCTCAGTGTATTCAAATATGATCGTGGTACGAGGAGGCACGGGTTCCGAAAGTTTATTCCAAGTCGATGAGGGAACGAAAACAGCCTACATTATTTTAGCGGTAGCCCTTTGGATCAGTCTCGCGGTAGCACGATTTATACCTTCTTATGCCTTCTAGGCTTTAGTTCATGATATAACGAGCCCACAATGGACATAGTTGCTCCGGGAGAATCCATTACGGTGAAGCAGTTATCTGGCAACGGCATGCTAACCTCTTTCATATCCATAGTGGCCGGGTAAAACAGCTTTGAATGACCTCTGACTGGCGATGAGTCGGGAGGAACATCTCCAATTGACAGCGAAGTCCTTTCGCTCCCGCAGCATATCACTAAACTCGATTCGTTGATCGTGATGAGGACCGAAATTGATGGTGCAGACAACGCTTTATGCCACCCTTCACCAAAGGCCGACATGAGTGCACCTACTACCAGTGTGCAAAGATGGCAACCAGCATTGCTAGATCCAAGAAGGGAGTCCACCGCAGTCTCCAGAGCTACCGATTCGTTGGAACTCGCTACCGACAGTTCAGAAGTCGACGTGTTTCCATATCTCTCCGGGGAGCCGGGAGTTGTACTACCGTCGCCGTCGCTGCTGGAATCTCCGCGAAGATCATCCTCACTCTGATGGTTGGAGGAATCCTGTTGGAATGGAGCATCTTCCTCACTTAGGTCGCGTTCTGGATCGAAACGGAGGCCCTGGCATTCTGGGCAGAGCGCATGAACTCCCGGTTTGAGAAGTTTGAACTCTTGTCGATATTCTCGTTGTACGGATCTTCTAAGGGATTTTGGTGGTTTGTTGAACGTTCGCTTATCGTGATTCTCGTCGGCGAAGTCATATGGATACCCGTCGACTTCATATAGTATGAGTGGTCGACGACGAGCTTGGTGGGGCCGTGAGTATACAGTAGGTAAACTAGCCATAACTACGGCGAGCTTATCGTGGTGGAGTGAGGAAGTATGTTGCTGGGGGCTCTGAAGTTCGGAATCTGCAGATGACGCTAACGCCAAGCCATCGTGGCTGCATGGGCGGTGGCAGTGTTGCAGCTGAGCTGAACTCGAGAATAAAGCCAGGCAGAGACTAACCTATCAGTAGTAGTCCCGAAGAGAACGTGCGTACATCCATAATTCATTCGCACTTGCCGGCGCGGAAAGTCCTCCAACTGGCGATGCAAACTTCCTGTTTGGATGCAACATTCCATGGCACACAGCACCGAGAGCTGCAAGAAGATGCTTAATGGTATCACAAATATTTCAAGTGAGCTTTAAACTAAGCATTACCCGAACGCGCCCTTTTCATGGGCCATATATTACAAACCGCGTCTTACCTCACCCTCTTGACGTGGCGCTTTCCATATCCTCTTCCCGCAAATTTGCTCATCTTCACAACAAACGCACCGCGATCAATCGTGTTAATAACAATCCAACCACTCGGGAACGTAAAATGGCTCCAGGTGCCGAAGTCCCAAACCGCGATCCCTCCACCCTCCTCGTCATCGTCCGGGGGATAGACATCAAAGTACGCGATCTCTTTGACGCTCTTGCCGGATGGATCCGAAGGAATGGTGCTGACGTCGAGAATGCGCAGACCGGCCTGGTAGTTGGACTGGTAGGCAAGGCCGTCGTAGATGAATTGGTTGTGGTCGACGGAGCGCACGCTAGATTTGTAGTAGCCTGTGTTGACGGGCTTCTCGAGGTTGGTGATGTCGAAGATGTAGGTCACTGGGAATCCGTCGATGGCTGGGCTGTCCGGTGGTGTGCGGTCAGGGTCGAGCTCGCCTTCGTCTAGCTCGTCGTCAAGGACGAGGTGAGTCTGCCACATTGGGTCGATGATCCAGCCTTGGTGCTAGAAGATTCGTTAGCCTATGGCGAAGAATGATACGCTAGCATGAGACGTACAGTGTAGGAGGCTCCCTTGTAGGGGGTTCGAGAGATGACCGAAGCGGCCTGTGGTCCCTTCTTATTCGTGACGTCGTAGATGGTCAACGTGTCCTCATTGTAGCCATAGCAGATGTCACGGCCGTAGTATTTCCTGTGCGGACCACGGTATACTATGCACTGTGCGTCGTGTACATAGCCATCTTGAGGAGCACAGCCGGGAGAGTAAGGCTTGGCCGGGTTATCCATATTGATGAAGATGAGGCCGGCAGCACATGAGCTATTCCGAGGCTGCGCACCGACAGCAACAGCATAGCCCTTCTCTTCATTAACCACGACGTTGTGCGAACGTCCGATCGGCAGGTCTAGAAAAGGGGCGTCAGCATACAGTGTCCTGAGATCACGAAATTTACACGTGCTTTTACTTACCCGTGAATAGACTCGTCAGATCCGTCTCGGTTGAGAAGACTTTTGGTCGCCTTGGGTCCACCTTGAGGAGTTTGCGCATGTCGAAGATCTGCACGTTGTGCCCTACGCCTTCAGAACCGACAATAAGATAGTTGCCATTAGTCTTGATCTCGCGCCAGATGACCGGCGATGCCTGTGCAGGCAGGCGACCGAGATACACCAGCTTGCCCTGTCGGGTGACTTCGGCGAAAGCAGCGCCATCAGTCTGGCCGATGGCGATGAACTCGCGGCCCCAGTAAGTCCAACCCCAGGAGCCGGAACCTTCGCCATCATTGCTACCTAGCTCTTCGTGCGTCTTGAAGTCGTACATGTCCTGCAATGCGTCAGGACTTAGCCCCCAAGTTGGTTCTCTTCGCGTGGAAGCTACTGCGCATTAACGAATCCTGTACTTACGATGTCTTTGCACTTGTACGTCTGATCAGGGTCGCCTTTCACGGCTTCGGCTTTGCCGTTAATGCAACGGATAACGTCACGACCCCCTCGCTTCTTATCGAAGCCATTCCATCTCTTGTTGTCGTAGCGGCCTGCTGCCTTGTGCTGAGCCCACGCAGCCTGATTTTATTAGCGTTTTGGAGAACAGAAATAATGAAGGTCTGACCTCTTTCTTAGCCATCATCTTCGCCATGACCGCGCCAGAGTCATACTCTTGCTTGGAGTACCCTGCGGCCGAGGCCAGCGGTAGGAGCGCTGCCACAACAGTAATCAACTTCATGGTTGCGACGTCACCGAGAAGATGCTGGGGGTGGGCGCAACCAATTCGCAAATAAAGCGTCCGCCTTATATCCTCTCCATCCCACCGGCGCCAACCCCAAAACGCGGTTTTCCATGTTGTGCTCCGTAATACGCGATGCCGATGCAAACTTGAATGCCATCATACCTTCCTATCGCAGATGGACTAAAGGCAAGGCTTCGTATCTAAGGATCCAGAAACCGCTACAGCAGGGCTTGGCGGTCTTGGGAAATCATGGGGTTCGTTCGAAGCAGCTTATTACTCGCTCGGTTCGGCCATGGCGCGAAAATGTTCATGTTCCTCCTCTTGGCTCTACCGTCACGTGCAGCTTGGCTGATCTGGGCGGGAGGTGTTGATAATGCTTGGGCTTGGCTGAAAGAGGAAGGTGCCAAGATACCCGCAGAACACAGCCGCTCCCAGATACCAGGATTTGAAGGTAACTCGGAGCTGATTAACCACCCCGTCCGGTACCTGGATATATGAGTTACCGCTGCGTCGTTGGATCCGAGATCCTTCTCGGCGCAGTCCTAAGTGAGCCGTGGGAGCTTCCAGGTTTTCGAATATGGAGAGGCAGCGGGCTCTCCCATCCCACTGGTATTGTGCACAGCCTAAGCTCCAAGCTTACCAGAGCCTTTATCGTAGCTTGGTAAACCAGAGACCTGCCAGACTAGGAGTCGCGCTCGTCGTTCTGCTCCGCTCTCTGCCGTGTGCCAAGCCTAGATTGCTGGTAGATGTCGTTGCAGTGCTCTAGCCATCATTTTCTCCAGCAACAGGCCTCTGCTTTCCTAAGAAGGAGTGGTTCGCCGAGGGATGGCGGACCCGTAACCGAGATTCTTCGCTTGTTCCCGGCTTCCATGGAGCTTCCCAAATCGCTTCCATCAGATGAGGCACGGCATACTGCGACCGAGCCACGGCGAGGCCGATCACGGCTATCGTTCCCCGTTCTTGAAATGCTGCAGCCTCCCTAGGCTTACAATTCCGAACTACAGAGGCTCGCGTGCTCCGGCCCTTCGAGTTCGGCTCCATCGGAATAATTAGCGCAGCTGTTTCCATCCAGACCTTAGACGACATGCCCCGGTTAAGCCAAACGAAAGGAATTAACAGAATCCATTTTGTCCAGATACAAGGACAGAAAGTCAAGATCGAGATGACGGTATTCGTTACACGCGAGCCGTGCTGGCGACGGTTCTTCGAGGCTCAGAATGCATATGCCAAAAGTCTCGCCTGCCTTCCACGAATCACTCGCTCTTTCCAGCCCTTAGCCGCTAGCTGAAGCTCGCTGAACCCGCTTTAGGTTCCTTGGGCGTTGGGAATCCTCATAGATTGACTTAAGAAGCCTCAGGGGTTGGATGACGTGAAGGTTGGGCCGCTCAACAGGCTCACGCAGGACAGGCAATGTAAGAGGTCGAGATACACACGCCCGCGAATTGTAAACAAAGGTCTAGATAATGGATGTAGAAGCGGAAGTGCGCTGAGATGGAAAATGATGATGTGCTGTGGACGAGGTGGTGCGGGTGTGCTGGTGTTTATAGAGGGTATGAAACGCGAGCTTTTTCGTTCCGGGATAGGCTAACCGGATGAAGCTAGCGTGCCCCGCGAAACCTTCTCAAATTCCGCAAAACACCTCACACCTCCATCTCTCCCAGGCTTGTGAAGTATCTACTTAACCCATGCTTTGTCGTCGTCCGATGTCTGCGACACCTCTACCACATGCACAACAATCTGGCCCTTCCGCCGCCCCGACGAGCTCCAGAGGTGCGAGAGACTGAGGCGACGCGTCTTCATCGCCCTTCCCAATGCGGTTGCACGCTGTTCATCGACACGGCCAAGTGCCTCGGTCACGCCTTTTATGTCTACGCCCCAGCAGCTCGCCCGGTATTTGACGAATAGCTCGGCAGAGCTTAGCAAAAATGCGGCTTTGGACGCGTCTAGCGCTGGCTGGCGTTGTACAGTAGACTGAGCCTGCCGCGGAAGGAAGACTCTAGAGTACCGTCGTTCTCGCGCCGGCTTGCTTGCTCCTATCAATGAAGCTTTGATTTCCGCCTCGAGATGCATCCATGGCGTTCCCCGATAAGCGTCCACCCTGTTCGGATCGTCGCCCTGCTCGAGGAGCATCTTGATCATCGATAGCCTTTGGTCGAACCCCACTGGTGGAGCCCGCGGTAGCTCGCTCAATTTCACATGGTCCCGAACCGCGCAATCTAGGAGGGACCGCGACCGTGGGGACTGCTCGACCTGTGCTCCAGACTTGAGCTTCTCCTCCACATAAGAGCTGAGACCGAACTGGACGGCCATGCAAAGGAAGGAATGCTGGCTTCCTCCTTTGGCTTGGGCTGCCGACCAGTGCGAACAAGCTTCGTTGTGACCTTGGACCCTGCGCGGTACTCTCTGATGCGGATGCGGGATTCCCATGTGCCGTTTAATTAGGTTTCCGCTCGGTTCTTTTGGCCATGGCATACGCGCAATCTTGTCCGCCGTTCTATCCAGTTCATCCAACTCGGCCGCTAGTGAAGTATTGGCCTCGACTCCACTCAGCGTGGCGTAATGCAGAGTATTGGACACCGCCTCCCAGAAAAGGTCAGTTGTCATCGTCTCGATGCTCGCAGTCTTCAGCCCAATGAGCGATGCGCGAGACAAAGCCGCATATGGATCGAATGAACTCGCCGAGATGATATGCGCAAACGACTTCCATATTCCGCGCTTCTTGAGGAAGTCCTTCACCGTCCGGTGCATGTATTGGACAGTGCATGCCGCATGTGTGCCAACTTTGCTAGCTTCATCGTTGTGAGAGCGGCTAGACGCGCAACGTGCTGGACCCGCACTTCCGTCCAAATTGCCGTCCGGGCTGGTGTTGCTCTGGGCTTCGTTGACGACAGGGACTACCTCTAGAAGCCCTTTGCAGTGGCTCATCAACCGACGTTGCATCTGGCTGCATCTGCCCTCTATTTGGTCCCGGCTAAGGGGCTCATAGGGGTAGTTACTGACATCCGACGAACGTCCGTCTTCGTGTGCGAAGGACAGTGCTAAGAGTGTGATCGGTGTGTGCACCGCCCCAATCAGCTGAAAGATCTGGTAAGCATCCTCCTTGTAGCTGTCCTCGATCATGTCAATCAGCTTCTGAAACAGCTCTTCCAGATCCTCTGGTAGCTCCTTCAATCGGCCACGAAGGATCTCAATACGGTTCCCATGCTTGAGGTCGATTAGGATCGCCCTAACGACGAATTGAACCCAAAGGAAAACACCTTGCGACTTCTCTGCGATGCTTTCAACCAGGGAGTCGGCAAATATTTCATCTCTCTTTCTCAGCTCGCCAAATCCCCGACTCTGACTGAGATGGCATTGTACAAAATGTCGAACGCCGTCGCTGGTGCGCTCATGAACCTTTAGATGAGGGGCGTCTTGATAACTATCTTCGAACTCGGCCCATGGACGACTGGAGATGCACATCTTGACGTTTTTACCCTCAGTAAGGTGGCGCATGAAACGGACAAGATCGTCGTGGTCCTCAGCACATTCGTCTAGGCCGTCGATCAAAAAGAAGAATTTCGTCCCGTTAGCTTGCAGCACCTTCACAATGGCTTCCTCGAGTTCATCGATCGTCCACGGAAGGGGATAACTGCCAAAAAGCCGGTGGACCTGGGCGCGTCTCGGACAGTAGAGGGTCGTCATGTCGCCGTGCTCTCGGAATATTTGAAAGAGCAAAGACCTTAGAAGCCCCTCGCGGGTCTTATATAACCTGGATCCTGCCGACCAAAAGTAGAAACACGCCCGCACCAGTGTGTTTCCTTGCGCCCACTCCTGGAGCTGCTGGTTCGTTTGTTCCTCGTTGGCGATGAACTTCACGAGGGTGGACTTCCCGGAACCCGGCTTCCCAGAGATCCAGTATGTATTCTCAGCTTCGGCGTCCGCCAACCAGGCCTGGAAGCCTGTCCAGGAAGCTTGTTCGTGGCTTGGTTCAAATAGCCATTTAAAAGTCTCGTTGAATGCCTGCGAAACCTGGGATTCTCTCACGTACATCTCGGGATAGGCGAGGTTGTCCAAAAACCATTCCGACGAGCGCTCGTCGAGTGCAGAGGGCTCCAGCGAGTCCCACAAGGGGTCGTTCTGGTTCAAGATTGTTGCAACAAGATCTCTCTGCCAGCGTTCCTTCTTGTCGATGCTCTCGAGGAATTGCTGCCCAATTGGGATCGGGTCGCGGCTTTTCCGGAGCGCTTCCGAATCTTTGGACGCCGGCTGGGCCCGGGGCGCCTGCTCCTCTCTACTTTTGATCAGCACATGCAATGCAAAAGAAGGGCATCAAGACGCACCTGAGCTCAACCAGGATATTCAAAATCAAATCCTCTCGCAACTCCTTCAGCCTTTTCTCGAGCTGGATCAGCTGCTCGTCTTTCCACTCGCTTTGCAATGCCTGCCTCGTGCTCGTCCATTTTCTTGAACCCCCTCGGCCCGTACGATCCGATTTCGCTTCCCCAGTATCTTTCAGCCGATTAAGCACCAAATTTAACTCCTCTTCAATGGCGCGACACGCATCGCGAATCTTATACACCCCTTCCTGCTCACCAGCGGGCTTCCTCGACTGTCCCAGCCCCACACTTAGTGTATGCAGCCTTTCAGCGACAGAGGCTAGCTCATCTTTCTTTGCGGTCGAATTGGATTTGTTAAAGATGCCTGATTTCACCGTGACCGCCTTCCACGCGAAATCAAGGAACTGTACACACCCAGCCGCAACTGCCAGTGCAGAAAACGGATCCAGCATCGCAACACTTATTACGTACAAGTACGACCTTGTGAGACGCCAAAAACAATTAGACAAAGAATGATTGGAAACGTGGGTACATCCCAGGTTTCTATATGCTAATGGTTATCTACTAGGCTGCAGGTTTGCCTAGATTCGCTGCGGCTCTGTGGTCAGCGACAATGCGAACAACGCTCAGATTCCACTACGAGTCGTTATCTTTGCCTTCACAGATAGCCCTTCTGCTTACTATTGGAAGTGGGTTCGCTTAGCGTGGTCGGAGGACTGAGTCGGAGGACGGGCTTAGACGAAGTGGCGCCCGAAGCCAGCCTCAGGCAACGAGGCTGGACGAAGATGTCCAGTCCGCACCACATGGAAGAGAGAGAAGATCAAATGTTTTGCAATCTCTTCACAGTAGCAAGTACGGTGACTGCCCAAGCAGCTTGGAGTGTATCGCGCTTTCGGAATGTTGCGCTGGACAGGGAACTTCAGGGTCACTCCAAGGCTGAAGTGACGATATTGGTACAGACGATGTATCGCCAAGGACGCCTCGGCATATGCTGTCTCAAAGCCACAACACAAATGCCTGTTTTCGCAAACAATAGGCCCGGCTAGTCAACTTACGATGCCATGCTGCCCGACCCGCTTCCAACTTAAGACCCAACCACCTCTCCCCGCCACCCGACATCATGAAACAAGTTTCAGACTATCTCGCCGCACTTGCGATCCTCTTCTTTACTGGTTGTAGCCGATGCCAATCGGTCCGTCAGACTTCGATCTCGACAAATAGCGGATTTTCATTACCGAGCGGTGAATATGACCACCTCGACTTCCATTTATCTGATCTCGACCTAACATCGTAGCCAACTTACAGTTCAGAGCAAGACTTCCCAAGTGAGAGTGCAAAATCGCAGTCCAAGTTCTGCAGCTACTTTCCATATCAGGCTCCTGGAGTGAAGTGTAGGTTACATTGTCGCCAGGAAGCACGGTAGGCGAGCGCGTTTGCACTGCATCTGAAGCAGCAGAACTGGCAGTTTAGGTAGATACCTCGTACTGCTAACGATTGCGACTATAGCCTTAATTCCTGTTGGCGACAACGGGTGTCCCCATGACGTCCTATCCTGTCCGTCAGCCCAGCTAAGAGACCGTTCGGAGCGCACGAACCCCAGATCCGATATCCTTACCATACGCCCCAATTCCACATATGTATTCTATTCGGCCTCACATCATGCGAGGACTCTAAGTCTGTTATTTGTTCGCAGGAACGATACCTTCGACACGCCCTAGCTTCCAATCCTTATCCATCATGTGTCGCAGGCCACCAAAATGGTATCCTTCACCAAGGATACACTCCATCCGCATGAACCAAAGACCCCACATCCCCGTCCCGCTTCCCCTGGACAACACTCAAGATAAGCTCCCCGGCCGCCTCCGGATCCCCAGCCTGACCCCACCCGCTCCTCGCCTCCTCGCTCGTCCCCCTCAAATTGCTCCTCACAAACCCCGGGCTCACAACAAACACCTTCAGTCCCTGTGGCCCATAGTCGCGCTATTCAAGCACGGCCAGCATATTCAGCGCTGCCTTGCTGACCATGTACGCGTCGAGATTCTGAAGATGGAGAGAGTGAGTTGGGGGCCTCTGAGTTGCGTTGCGCACGAGCGTGCGTTGGCCGCTGCTGATGTAGAGGGAGTAGCGGTTTGCAGACTTGAGGAGCAGTGGTCTTAACGCCGCGGCGACCATGGCGGGCCCTGTGACGTTTGTCTCCAAGCAGAGGCTGAAACGCGTTTTGACGTCCGGGTCACCGCTGCCTGACGCCGCGTTGTTCACGAGCACGTCTAGGCGGCCGAAGATTTGCTCTATGTGCGCAGCGGCTTCTTCGATGGACTGCTAGTCTGTGACATCGAGTTTAAGAACCGAGAGGGTGCCTTGGATGGAGGTGGCTTCGATGTCGGACTTTGCTGCTTGGGCTTGAGAGAGCGGCACGCCATGATGATGTGGAGGGTGGGTGATGCCCGGGCGAGCTCTTTGGTTGCTGCGAGGCCGGCTCCGGAGTTGGCGCCTGCGGGACTTCGTTAGCAAGGGGGAAGGATGGGTACTCTTCGTGGTGGTTACCAGTGATTAGAACGGTTGTAGACGCCATGGTTTGAATGTTGAAATTGCTCGGTGCGCTCTAAGCGATGGTCATGTAGGAGCCTTGTTGGAACTGTCACTGGGCTATTTGGAACCATCCTGAGCTTTATAGATACCTTCGTGATGGGCAATACAGAGCTATCAGTTGACGGCGATATCCCTGAGCTGGAGTTAACCGCGGAGATAACATGTCATCACCACCGAGACCGTCTAGTACATCCTTGAATATTTTTGCACAGTGCATTGCGATCCAGCAGCTAACACTCGCCGAGATTGGCCGAGTGATCTCAGAGTGAGAGCACGGAACAGTGTTGCACTCACTATTCTCACCGAGTAGGAAGAAGGCTTGCTGGACGTCAGTCCAAGCACACCTCTCACAGTAGCACACCCATCCTTCTCATTGCGTTCCATCGCCGTTATTGCCGCCGTAGAGCCACCACCTCAGTCAAATCCCAGGCATTCCCTTCCAACCTGCTCCGCTTCCATAACCCATCCCATACCAGCCATGACCTTCCCAACCCAGCCCCACGGCGGAGGATCCTCAAGCACACGCCTAGCGATCTCCCAATCATACTCGCTAGTGTTAAGACCCGCGAGCCCTCGAGCCTCCCTCATCTCCACCAGCTGTCTTTCTCTCCAAGAGTTAAAGGCACCCGATTGTCCAAGTGCCCGTTGTCGCGCCAGGTCCACCCGCTCCCTCTCGTACTCGTTTATCATAATCTCAGGGTGGTTGCGGTACAGGCGCCAGGGTCGGACTTCGAAGTCGTAGTGTTCGCAACGACAGGCGTCGCGGGTTGTGAGCGGGATCTCGCGCGCAGGTCGGTACGGGGTAAGCAAGATGGATGATACCACGAGGCGGAATGGTGCTCCATCACCGTAGCAGACTCGGGGAGGCCGGGAGCCTTGGGTTATAATGTCGTAGGTGTTGTAGAGGGGAGTGTCTAGGCTTCTGAAGCTGGCCCAGTGGCCTTCTACTGAAATGACTTGCGGTGCCCGACGGATGTCGTCTAAATCGAGATAATGGAAGATGGCACCTGGTAGTACGTTGCGTGGCTCGTTGATATGTCGCGTGTTGTTTGCTGTTGGCATTGTTGCAGTTGTGGTGATGTTTGTCGCGACGGCTGTTGTGAGCCTACGGACCAGGCCAAGGCCCCGGCGTTATTTATAGCTATGCCAGTAGACAGCTTCGTGTGCTTGGAGAATGGGGAGGTAGTCTCTAGTAAGGGCCCAATTCGAAATGAGAATGGGTCGTCGCGGTGAGGGACAAGGTGGAGAATCGATCTCGATGGAACCGTCGCAAAGAAATAAAGGCCAGACCCGCTGTGGCAGATACTGTGGATGCTGCGCTCGTGGATCCACCGATAGTGGGCGTCGCAGGAAGATATGTATCGATATTCGATTGTCTTTGAGATAGTATGAGCGGAGTGCAGGGCAGCGAGAGTCGACCCGACGCTCATTCTTACGACTACAGACGGGCTTCGCGGCTACAAGCAAGATCAACGATCAGATTTGCGCAGCCACGACGGAAAAGAAAAGCAGACATTGCAGCGACGGCTCAGAACGACGGAAAGAGAGCAGCGCGCTGTTTGTTAGAAGGAGCAACTTCGAGCCGCAGCTGGATTGAGGACTCTGAACGGTCATTAGCTTCGCATTTCAGAATGTTACTGCAACTGAAGGCCATACCTCGCTCTCACTCTCCGAATATAGTGTCCTCCATTCAGTGCCCCCATAGTGAAGCCATCAGGAGTTTCGCGACGTGTCTGCGCATTCAATTATCTCTCCAGCATATTTGCTAATCAGCAAAGATCCCCGTACATATCACTTCAAAGTATGTCGTTTCAAAACCTGCTTGATCTTAGCTTTGGGGTGTGTAGAATTTGGGGTGCGAGCCATGGTTTGAGGTCCGAAACCTAGTGACGTCAGCTTCTTCAACAACCTTGGTGACCTTCTCCTACCCGAGAGGCCAGACTCATCGTATTAAATAGAAGTGGGCGGACATGCGGATCTATAGGAAGAGTTTGTCGAGGTCGAAGCGATCGTATCAGTTCGGGGGAATTCATTTTCTGCGCCTGCTTCAGCCCGAGCTCGCCATCCTCGGGTATAGCTGAAGTATGCGATGCGAACTAACCAAGTAGCGGATTAGCTGTGCGTGTATGTACCAGGTCCCCTAGAAGATGGTAGATATACCGCGGCACTGTAAGGTATTTGACATAAATGCAAACGCAGTGAATTTCGATCCCCGGGTTCAACTTAGTCCTGCGCGCCCCGAATCAAATTCTTAATCCCCTCTCCTTTAGCCGTCTTCTCCCAGGCCGCCGTAGCGTCTTCAAACGGCGTCATCGAACTCATCAAAGGCTTTACATCGATCATCCCCTTCGACAGCAGACTCACCGCCAACTCGTAATCGCCCGAACGATACCGAAAACATCCTCGAACCATCAACTCCTTCTCACTCATAGCCCCGATCGGAAATTCGATCTTCGGCCGTCCCATCCCTGTCTGCACAAATTTGCCTCCGGGACGAAGAATGTAGATGCCGGTCTCAGTGCTAGATGCTGCGCCCGAGGCTTCAATCACGGTATCTACCTCATCAAGCCCGAGATCTTTGAGGAGACCCGCGGCGTTTTGCTCAGCGCTGGCGCTGGTGTCTGGCTTGAAAGTCCCACAGTGCAGGAATTCCCGGGCGAATTCGAGCTTGCGATCCAGAATATCGACGAGGATAACGCGGTGTGCCCCATAGACCTTAGCCACAGCCGCACACAGCAGCCCAATCGTCCCGCTCCCCATCACCACCACCGTCTCCCCGGGCCTCACATCTCCAAGCTTCACAGCATGCACCCCGACACTCGTAGGCTCGACAAGCACCGCCTCTTCAAGACTCAACGTCTGCGGAATCTTGTACACAAAGTCCTCGGCAACCTTGAAGTATTTGCACAGCGTGCCCTGGGTATCTGGCGGGCCGGGGGCAGCGGCGAAGCGCATGTCTTTGCAGAAGTGGTAGGAGCCGGATTTGCAGGCGCGGCAGTAGCGGCAGGGGACTCCGGGCTCGATGGCTACCCGGTCGCCGGGCTTGACGCGGGTTACGGACGGGCCGATGGACGAGATGGTGCCTGCGGCTTCGTGGCCCATTACGATGCCGGCTACGGGGTCGGCGTGATGCTCGCCGATGCCGCCGTGTCTCCAGAAGTGGACCTGGTCATCCTTAGTAATGGCAAGAAGAGAGGTTAAGATAAGCTTTCGGGATAGGGCTTAGGGGTTTGGGCAGGGCATGGAAGGGTGGAGAAAGAACTCACATCGCTCCCGCAGACGCCGACGAATGCGATTCGCACTATGACATCGTGTCCGTCTAAAATATCCGGTACTGGCTTATCTTCCAGCTTTGCCTTTCCCGGGCCGTAGAGCACTATCGAAGGGTTCTGCATCGAAGACGTTGTGGTCGCGGAAGACATTGTAAGATGGGACGTTGGATAACTGCTGGTGTCTTAAGCGTATGATAGTTCTTTAATACACCTAGAGCTTGTATATATGATATTGTCTTCGTAGGAGATATGCTCTTATCGTCATGCTGACGTGAGCGGATGTTGAGCAGATCCTCGGGCCATGTCTCGCCGGTGCGACTCTACGGCCCGACACAGCCGTCTACACACGTCTAACTCGGCCCGGATCACCACGGATGATAAGGTACAATTGGTAGGGTACTGTGGTAGTCTTCTCCCTGAGCAGGATACGGCCACTGTTCACTCCGTCGTAGCGGGATCTCCCGCGGGGAGGTGCGGGGCCGTCGAGGCCAGAACCATGCAGGAAAGTTCGCCCCCGTTCTTGCATATACGCCGGTTCTCGTTTGGTTTCGCAAAACGCCTCCCGCAGCTTCCCCGCCCGCTAGCCCAGGATTTAGTGTCAGGAGCGTGGGGTACGCGTATGTGATTTGCAGGGCACGCGACGCGCCACCTCAACCAAAGACCTCCTTGCTTCCTTCTTTCACCGCCTCAATCAATAAACCAATAAAGAGACCGACGTTCGCCCTGCTTCAACCCTCTCTCCATCGGAACCCAACACCCCAAACCTCTCAAAATGGCCTCCGAATTCCGCACCTGCGCCTCCTGCAAAAAGACCTCCGCCGAGGTCCCCAACATGAAGCGCTGCGCGAAATGCCAATCCACCGACTACTGCTCGCGCGACTGCCAAAAAGCAGACTGGAAGACGCACAAGAAAGTCTGCTCTTCCAACGCCGCGGCCAACGGCCCTAGAATCGAGCACAACACGAACTACCAGACCCCCCCGCGTCACGAACCTCGAGAAGCACGTTCCGAACCCATTCACTCGTCTCGACGACAACACATACCTGTACGACCGGCCGGAGAAGGATGTCTACAAGTTGCTGATCGATGCGTTCCGCATGCACCAAGCCGACGGCTTCACATTCGAAGGTCGACGCGAGCCCAACAGCGTCTACACGGGTGCTGCGTCCAGCCTGCCTGGTTTCCAGGCTTTCATGAATGTGCTGTCATCGCGCCCTGGCTTGCTGCCGCCCTGGTGGAACACCGAGAAGCAGAAAGAGTGCGAGGAATTTGGGGAGAGCGGCGCGAATTGGAGCAGTTTGAAGAAGCAGGTGACGAAAGCCGACGTCATTGAGCATTATGGCGAACCGAAGATGCCGATGCAGTTGAGAATGTTTGCGGAAGAGGTGTATCAGAGGCCGCCGCCGGGGGGTCCGCCGCCGGGTCCGCCGGGGAGTTCGAGCGGCAGGGGGATGAGGGCTCTGATGATGGCTATGGAGGGTGGAGGTGGGGGGGACGGCCCACCATTCATGTCGATGATGGGGCTATGAGTCTCTTGGTTTGTTGGTACTAGAAGAGCTGCGAAAGGAATGGAAGAGCTACCATTGTCCTCAGATCACAGGAGTAACGAAAAGTTGTCGCGGCATCTCTATGATATTGGGTCGAGGAGAGAAGATAAAAGTTATTCCGCCTCTGTATTCCATCTCGAATCTTAGTAGATAAGACTAGGGTTGCGCTCTAATAGACCAAATACGTGGGTTATGCCGCCGCTAAGGGAATCTGGGAATTTGCTTCCAATGCCAATCCTTCAACCGCAGACCTTGTCTTGTGGATGCCGCGGCCCGAGTCTTCAGAGGCTGGTATCATTTGACCTCCCAAACATCCTTCGCAGAAGCGTCCAGCACGAGTCCCGCTCCTGAGATAGCGGAATGACTTTCAGGTGCCCATCTGGTCCCCTTTTAATTTGCATAGGAAGCTCTCCAAGATAGACCCAATCCAGATGAGGCAGGGCTGTCGCGTACTTCTCGGCTATCCTAACCATGTCACCTAGATGTTGCATTTCCCAAGATTTTTCAGTCGCTGTGACCGGGTCCATTTCTTGCAGGAACCACTCTGGATCGTCCATCATGTTCACCAAGTCGCGGGGAATCCTCTGCCCGTAGTAGCGCTGAGGATCTGGATGCTCCAGAAGATGATATGGTTCGAGCTGGTAAGTGTCCCGGCGAAAAGCAAGCTTTCGAACCCTTTGCAGGCCGCGACAACAGTCTAAAATGACATCGTGATCGGCAATCCAAGTGTATCGCGGCCCGAACTGGTTTCCGGCACTAAGGCACAGCTGCTCGAGGCCTCGCAACGTCGAGATCTGGGTGAGGGCCTTCCGCGAAATATCGTCACTCTCCCACGTCAGACTCAAGGACACAAGATTGTCAAAGGACTGGCTTAGCGTAGGCAGGACCTCCTCTTCAAGCAAATGAGCTGGTACCGAACCATCGAGCATGAGCTTGCAAAGCCGCGGATTGGCTCTGAGAAAGGAGCAGTCCAGTTCCTCCTTGTAATAAGTTTTCCATACGAAGGTCTCCAGACGCGGCAATGTACCGCATGTCTTGAAGAAATCTGTGACCCGGGGACTACTCGCAATATCCATGTCCAAGTGGCGGATCGGGCTGCGGTTTCCTGGTTGGATCAATACTTCCAGCCAAGCTGGATCATACGGCATGGTGAAACTGATGTGGAGGTCATTCAACTTGGGGAACGATGGTACCCCGTCGGCGCAATCGGTGAGCAAGGCCGTGTTGTCTAGAGGGTTGGGGAAGCAGCTCCATACCAGTGATTCCAATGTTTGCGCCGCCAGTGCAAGAAGTTGGGCGATGAGCGGGGATGTTCTTCCAGTTTCCTTACCCAAGCCGCCGCCAAACGTCCACCTCACGTCAAGGTAGAGTGACTTCAACCGCCACCCACAACTACCGGGTATCTTATCCAGGGTGAACTCTTGATCTACCGAGACATGACGCAACAAAAGATGCTGGATCCTTGAGCATGTGATTGCCTCAAAGATACTTTTGTCGAAAATGACGTTATCGCACCATTCGAAGCGTTCCAAATGTGGCAAAACGGAAGTATCGGTGAGGGCCATAATGAGAGGATGCATATAGGAGCCAAAGAAAGCCTCGTCTGCCTGATCGAGTATCTGCTCTTTTTCTTCTTTGTCAAGTTCGCTGAATTTTCCATCAAGATCGAGCCCGTGGCGGTATTTGATCGATCCGGGATTTGTTGCGACGATGATTCCTCGAATGCAGGCGCCGATGGATGGCAGCCGTGTCCGACCACCATTACGACTACGTTCCGCCTGTTCTTGTAGCAGAATGCGAAGGATTCCTACAGCGCTATCGCTGTAATCAAATGCGATGCTTGCGAATTGCCGCGACCGAGCTAGCTAACGGCAGTCACGATTCACCAGAGCAAGGTTGTCGAGGTCAGCCTTGGGGACGAGTTGAATGGTCTCCCATACCAACTCTATGGGCAGGCGGGCAAGGATAAAGTTCCTTGAGAACGGCCGGCCTTCGTTGATGCGGTCGAACGTGAGTGGGAGCGGACAAGTTTCCTCTTTGCCAAATTCGTCTTTGTGGCCGATAATTGTAGGCATGAGCAGGGCAAGGAGGTCTTGACGCCCGCGAGGCGGAGCCATAGTTGCGGTTGGATGTAGTCGTCTATGAATTGTCCGGATGTCGCGAGGCAAACAGAAGTGTTTGAGGTCAACGGACCGCCAAGAGCGGGCGTGGCTGACTAATGCACGCCTACCAGAGCAAGGAAAACCCCGGCAGTGCCCAGGCGAGCGGCCAGAACAATAACTAGTTTGGAACCTGCGGCTGGTGCGTCCAGACAAAATAGATACGTGTTTCCACGGTACGACCAGTGAAAGGCCACATCACGTGCGCTTATGCCAAGGCGGACTTCTGTCGATTCCCGACAAGCTCCCGACTCCCACTCCCAGCATTCTTCTTCCACACTTACCAACTCGCCTATTTCGAGAGCACATTCTACGCAAGAGCTCAAATCTACCGTTGCGAACGTACAGCCAATCACTCTATCCATGGCTGAACTCCCACAAGAAATGATCGATCGCATCTGCGACTACCTAAGCGTTGACGACCTCAAGCAGACCCTCACCGTCTCGCGAAACTTCCAATATGCATCGGAACGCGCTTCTGGAGTGTACACGAGCTTTGAGCTGACGGAAGAGAACGGGAAGGAGTTTGTGGAGCTTTTTAGCGGACGGAGATCTGGGTATTTGCGGCAGGTGGTGTTTAGGTGCACTATGCCGCCGTATGTTGAGGAAGAAGAGGATGTATGTGATGAAGAGGAAGATGGAGAGAACGGATCTGCAGAAGAGGGCAATGAAGCTCGTGAGAGTACACACCGCTTCCGAGAATCTGCTTGCGAGCTTCAAGAGAAAGACGAACTCTTCACCAAACAAATCAACCTCCTCTTTTCCACTTTGCAAGCCCTGGAGAAGCGCGTGAAACGGTCCGGAAAGCTCAATCTCACCATATACACTCCCGTCAGGGAAGTCCAAGCGCCCCTCCAGCGAAAATTCATCAGCTGGCGTCTCCACCTCCTCAGTCCCACCACGCTCCCACAACTCGCCTCAATCCGCGGTCTCAGTGTAGAGAACGGAGGCGTCATACTGCCCCTGGAAGAAGACAAATCGCTGCTGAAGCTAGATCTCCGCGTCCTGATCGACCTAGCGGTCAAGCTACCAAACCTCGAGTACCTAAGCTGTAAACTCGGCAGCGGCGAATGGACGAGCTATCATTCCTTAGAGGCAATCCAACACTACACTCGTGATGCAGCAGGCCCTCGTCGCGACAGCCGGCACGACTTCGCCAAGGCTCTTGAAGTTGCCACGCTGCCTTCAAAGCTGCGGGAAGCGCGTCTGGATTTCTTGTCCCCGCTCTTTGAGGCTGACCGCATCGACCATCGGGAAGAAATGCCAGATCTCGTAAGCCCGGCCACGCACGATCCGTTCAGCTCGAGTCTGCGTCTACTGTCCCAGCACCTGCGCAAACTACAACTTACAGCCGTTGCCGATGAGACGCTATTCTGGCCCGCAGACGGCGGAGAAGCTTTCTGGCCATGCCTAGAGATACTAAACGTTATGTTCCACATAGCCAGTCCTTCCGGTCTCTGGTACTTCGACGGACCCAAGGGCATATTCCGACGCAGGAAGGGTCTCTCTATAACGGAAGCGTCGTATCCGCCCTTGGAAGACACCTCCGACGATGAGCACTGGTACGAATGGGTCGATGATCACGGCCTGGACACATGCACCATCACAGACGCTAGGTTCAGAGTCGTGCCCAACGACGACGTCCTAGTCCCCTTCTTGGCCTCTTTCGCAAGAGCCGCATGCAAGATGCGATCTCTGAAGGAAGCATGCATATGGACGACACTCTATTTCAATAGAGGTATTAAAGATCTGCCCCGCGATCCAGAGTACGACAATATTTTCGACAAGTGGCGTGCCTGGGGAATTGCGTTTGTTGCGCCGTCCATACCTGTCAACCACTGCTTTCCTGGCGAGGGCAATGTCCCAGAGAGGCAGCTATGGTGGGTGACGCCCACTTGGCGTCCGGATGAAGAGCTGCAGCAGCTATTTAAGCAGATTGGTGGCCAGGACACGGAACTTGTTGAGCACTGGGACAAGAGATTGCCCTTCTTTGGAGCGTTCGAGTTTATTGCCGCCTTTTGAGAATTTCGTCTTGATTGGGAGTTCGAAAAAGAATACATTCATATTTCCACAACATACTTCTCCACTTCCTTTTTATCACCCGAACTCCATCAACTCAGCCACCTTACAACTACCACAACCCGCTCGTTAAACAGTTAAGAACACTCACCAAGGCTTCGCAAAAGCCCCCGCCCCATCATGGTTATTTTTCAGATTCGCAAGCCTCTTGCAAAACAACACCAACGGCGCGTCCTTCGCATCCGGTGTCTTCTTGCACCACTTGTCGTGCAACGCCTTATAATACTTATCAAAAACCTTCTTATGCTTGTCCACAGCCGCCTCCCACTTCTTATCCATATAGCTATCCCACTTGTCCTTCAGATCCTGCTTCGCCCACGCCGTGTACGTCGTCACGGTGCTCGTCGCCGGATCGACTGCTGTGCGGGGATGGCTGGTCATTTGCGTGTCGAGCTTGCCGAGGATGTCGCCCATGCGCGTCTTTTGGTCCTTGAAGATCTTTTTGATGGTCGTTTCGACGAGATAGAGTTGCGCGCCGTGGAGCTGGCGGAGGCGCTCGAGGACTTTGTCGCGCTTTTTGGTGGTTTGGGCGTACGAGTTCATGGTGGCCTCGGTCCAGACATACGGTACGCGCTCGTCGAACAGCTGGTCGATCTAGGTCAGTTCGCTGGTTCTCAACGGCAACGACATTTGAAACTCACATTTGCCTTCGCAGGCTTGTTAATATTATCCTGCAGTGTCACAAACTCATCCTTATTCTTCATCGTGCTTGGATAAGCGCCCGCAATATGCTCCCAAGGCGTCAGTGCCGAGCTACTATCGATAGCAAAGCCGGAGACGCCGTCTTTGTTCGCACCACCCCAGCTCTCGATCCAATACGTGCAAAAGTTGACTTTCTTGCCGTTCTGGGCTGGATCCGGGTGCACCCAAGCATCCCCTCCGCTTTTGGAGATACCGCGGAAGAAGTCGGTGACGAGCTGCCATTCCATGACATGCTCGCTGTCGTACTTGTTGCTGGGAATCTTTGCGCTGCCTGATTGCCACTTGTAGGAGCAGTAGTCGTTTTGCAGTTCGTATCCGTAGGCTTTGGCGGTGGCGGGCAGGTCGCCGTTCGACGGGTAAGGGTTAGACTCCAGAGAGAAGCTCTTATACGTTTCGTCGCTCTGTCCCTTCTCCCAGCACGGGTTTCCTGACTTGCGGTCCCGCTTTTGAAGCATAGCGTGGCGCGGACTGCGATATCCTAATCCGCGTCCGCTCACATCATCAACATCGATACCCCGGTCGGGGTTCGCGATCTTGCATGAAGAAGTTGTTGCACTGCAGGCAGCTCCGGACAATGTCTTTGTTCCAGAGACGCATGAGACCGAGGAAGTTGTGCTAGAGATGGAAGAGGTTGATAGAGAGAGCGTTGCAGAGCTCGAGGTTCCAGAAACGGTAGTAGCACTGCTGGTCTGTGAAGACACCAGTGAGGTGGAGGTCGTGGAGAGAGCCGAGGTAGCACTAGAAGTAGAAGCCGTTGAGCCAGAAGCCAGGGAGGTAGATACCCCAGAGTTGGAAGCGCCGGTGGTAGAGACTGAAAACCCCGCCGAGCTAGAAATCTTGGTGCTGGGTGCTGGAGTACTTGAAGACACCTGCGCGCTTGCGCTCAGTACCGAAGACGTCGATGGAGCAGGCGCGGTCGAAGAAGGCGGTGGAGCCCTGCTTGACGATGGAGGAGGTGGAGGTGGAGCACTTGACGGAGGCGGTGGCGGCGGAAGAGCCGCACTAGAAGGAGGTGGAGGTGCCTCGCTCGTCTTCGGCGGAGCGTCCGCTTTCTTGGACGTGGGCTTCGATGGCGGAGGTTTCGTCGGAGGCTTCTTCTTTCCCCTGCGTTCAAGTCCACTGTCCCGATACACCTCAAAACGCCCTCCATAAGCATTCAGGGATCCACCGGAGAAGCCCTTCTCCACAATACATTGCTGGACAATGGACTGGAAAACAGACTTGCAGTCTGCAGCACCCAGATTGGCGTTGGTGCCAGTGACGCTGAAAGTTACCAAGCCAGAGTGGTAAGTAATGGCGCCATTGCTGTTGGAGTTGCAGAGATCGTTAACGGCGTGACTATTCGCGCCTTCCAGGGCATCTTTAGCAGAGAGAGATTCCCCGGTGCCCAGAGCAGAATCCGAATTGCAAGTTATTCCATACGCAGTGGAAGCATGCAAGCTCAAGAGAGCCGCAGCTAAGGCGGAAAAGCTTGCACGCATCGTGCAATAGTAGACTCAGAGATGCAACGCTAGAGAAGCGAATGTAAAGATAGATCAGAAACGAATGAGAGAAATCCGAAAAAAGGGGCGTCTGAAGGAAAAGAATGACTGTAGTCAAGGAGCGAACGACTATGGCCTGAGCTAAGGTCTAGAGTGATGCGATTGAGCATCGTGGTATATATACTTCGACATCATCATTCGGAAACCCTGCATTTACTGAATACGATGCCGGACATTGCCGTCAAATGCTGATGCGGAGTAGGCGCGAGAAACTGATAATGGTTGAAGCTCGTGTTTCGCACTTCGCAGTATCCACTGGCTGACCACATATGGAACTTTCTTGGAGGTCAGGTGTATTCTGGCCTCAAGCATTCTTGACAGCGCATCTAGATGCCTAAGCGCCAAGACGTATTAGAGTCCGAATCCCTAGGAGCTGGCACTCCTCCGTCGAACTAAGCTTACGCCAAGACTCCGAATCCACCCAATATAGATCAATGCATGTCTTGCTTCAAAGTGGGAAAGAAATACGTCCAGAAAAGCGTATGAAAATCGTTTGTTGTTGCGTAAAGATGTGGTTGCGCCTTCTTCCTTCGTCCTGAACTCGTTCTCCTTCCTCGAAAAGCAGCCGAACGACTTCGATGTCCGTTATGAGCAGTCCTCGATTGCCACTACTCCGGGATGGGCTGTACGACTCCTTTGATGACACCCGCTTGATTGTTGTGCTTGATTGGACAGTCCCCGCCATGGACCAGATAATCGCTCAAGGCTTTGGCTAATTTGCTATCATTCATGTTCCACCCATCCCAGTCGTCATGCGTATCCACGCCCTCAGTCATACCCAATTGGTTGTAAATATCACCAGAGAAGCTAGCCGAGTCGAGTGTGAGGAGAGGTTGGATAGTCGTAACGATGTTAATCCAGGAACCCTTCGGATCGAGATAGATGTCTTGAAGATGCAGCTGTTTCAGTGAGCAGGCGTGGTTGCTGAGCAATTGAATCATGTCCTGCTCCGTAGAGTCAACGTGTTTGAGGGTGAGATTCTCGAGACGTGGCCAGGCTCGATGGGGAGGGAAGATATGGCGCACCTCGCCCGGAGCGTTGTTGTGTGGTGGGTTCCCCCGGCAGTTTAGGTCAAGGTACAAGGTACGAAGACTCGCGAATTTGGTGAGGAATCGCTTCAACAGTCCCTTTGAAAGTGCTGCGTCGCATTCGTCGATGGCATTATCCTGCTCCTCTTCCACGAATAATGCGAACGTCAGATGAAGGCTAGTAAGGCTGTCCGCAACGACATGGTCCAGGCCAGAGAAGTAGTGATCCGGTTGGAATGCTCGCCAATCTATTTCATGTGCCTCGATTGCGCGAAGATCCGGTGCGGCAAGAAGGGCTGCTTGAAAGGACAGGATGTCGAAGAAACTGTCTGGAAGGTCTTTGCGGTGCCTCCTCATGCCCCTCCATAATCCCCGCTCCGAATGGACGTAAATATCGCCATTCCGAAATCGAAGGCAACCATTGATGATTCCTATCGCCCGCAGAGCTGTGAAGTCCCGGAGAATGACTCGCAAGTTTTCTGGCTGCAGCCGGCCGGATAGCAACATATCCTCCTCGTCTTCTCTTTGGTCCACGTATCGACGATAAGAGGTAGCGATCTTAATTTCTAGCACCGGGTAGTAGAAGTTATCGCACCGTCGTTCCCATGAATCGAGCTCAGTTTGTTCCGTGGTATTCGGTTTGGGAAGCGCTTGCTCCATCTCTTCCAGAGTCTCGTGGGACCAGTGCTTTCTGAGGAACTCGCCGCCGCAATGTATGTAGTCCAACCATTCCTGAAAACTGTGTACTCCTAAATCCCAGAGATTTGTATCCCAAAAAATGCTCTTAACGCATCTCCTAAGCCGCTCATTCTTCGCGATGGAAACCAGCCGATCGTAGCTCGCGTTACTAGCGTGAAATTTAATCGCGTGAAAGAGGTATTTCGCCGCAATACCGGCGCAAGCCCTGCTAGCGAGTCGAACGCTGCGAAGCTCGGCGTCGGGAAGGTATGCGCAAATGCTTGCGAGGATTTCGGGTGGAATGTATGGGGTGGACGCGGAAAAGGGATGCGCTTCTGTCGCGCTGAACGGCTGGGACGAGGTGCTACGCGCGCCGCAGCGGCACAACGCTGGTTCGGGCATTGGCGGAGCTAGTTCGAGAGCGTAATATGGCAATTGAAAGCGTGTGATGAGGTCAGAAGCGGAGGTGAAGTGATGATGAGGAGAGTTGTTGGAAATCGAACGCGATGACACCTTAGAGCCCTAGAGATTTGTTACACGCTAGTCCATAAACGCGCCATCACGTGTAGACATCCTTAGCGTGCATGCCCGTTGAAGTGTCTTTTGGAAAGTGGAGATAGATTGAGCTTCGACTCAGCCACAGGACGGCCTTCTCCCAATATCCCCACCGGAAGGACTCCCGAGGTGGTTCTACCTCCCCTCCAACATTTTCAGACGCCACAAGTGATCAACTGTGTCAATCAAGGGGAAGCTGAAACTGAGTCGCCCATTCACGTTGCTGCGTGACCGGATTATCCCAATAGCATTTCCCCTCCACCTCATCCCGCCCGATAGGACATTCACCACCACGGACCAGAAAATCACCCAGTTGCTTCCCAAGCTCAGCCGCATTCACGTACAGTATCTCCATATCATCTGCATTGTCGAAGCCGTGGCACACAGGGTAGCTCTTGTTCTCGATGCTCGCATGCCGGAGGGAGGAAAGGAGAGGCTGTATACAAGTCAGAATGGCTCTCCAGGAGCCGGGCTGGCGGAGCTCGACATCGATTAAGGTCAAAGATCGGAGGGAAGATGCGTGACTGCTGAGCAGGTCTACGAGATCTTTTTGCGAGGAGTCGATGTAGGCCATTGACAGGTTCTGCAGATGAGGCCATGCTTGGTGGTTTGGGAATACATCACAGAGATCGACACCTCCCCGATCCCAAGTGTCTTGCACTTCATATCGGGGAACGTTGAAGTCGATCTCGATTGTCCGGAGACTCTTGAAAGAGAACAGAAACTCCTTCAATAGGCCTTCGCGGAAGGTATCTTGGATCTCCCTAATATTCAACCGCCCGGCGATCGTATCCGACACTGCAGGAACCAGATTGAATTTCAAACGGATGCTTGTAAGATCGGCAGTGCTTCTTCCTAGCCAGGGATGATAGTTCGACGGGTCAAAGGCCCTCCAAGTTAGCTCATCCGCGTGGACCTGTTGCAAAGTTGGGTGCCCGGCATAGAGAGCGGATTGAAGGGCCAGTACGTCGGAAAGATCCTCTTCGTACAAATCAGCGTGGCTTCCGACGCCCCTTGGGACAAGCTCAATCGGGTGAACAGGGCCAGCTGGCGGATCATCCATATGACTCCTGCCCAGGTAGTATTTAAGGTGGTTCTTCTTGATAGAAATAGTTTTGAGATTCGGGAAACGCTCGAGCACACGACGCATGCTAGGAGGGCTTAGCAGGCCCTTGAGTAGGTTCACCTCCTCGCGTCTCCGGACTCGGTATTGTTCGAACTGTATTTGAAGCGCAAATTGTTGCGTGTCGGAGAGCCCCGCCAATCCCCCAGCGCGGAGGAGCTGGTGAGCTTTCTGGAGTGAACCAGGCGCTTCTCCCAAGGCTGCTAGCCGGAGTTTTCCGAACTCATTTACAGCTCCCAACCACCTCTCGAATTCCACCTCGTCGGCGATCTCGTCGTCATCCTCTTCCCAACGGAGCTTCAGATTCCAAAGGTGGGTATCCCAGAGGATAGTATCGACGGATTTTCTGCGTATATCATGCGTCGCAATTGAGGCGAGGCGGTTGAAGCTGGAATTGCTGGCGTGAAACTTGATCGTCTGGAAGAGGCATTTGGCGCCAATATGGGCAAAGGCTTTGCTAGCGCGTCGATAGCTACACAAAGCTTCGCCGGGTAGGTACGAGCAGATCAACGTATGTATCTCGCGCGGTAGGTACGGTATATTCCTGGGATTGGCAGGCTCAGGTGGTGTGTGCGAAGACCGCTTTTCCCGACTCTGTGCCCACGTGGGGTATCGCCACCAGGGTGCGACGCAGGCCGGTAATCTTGAGGATGGAATCAATAAGCTGCTCATGATCAGATCCGGACCCGCACTCATCATTCGAATCTCATGGAGCAGGTGGTTGGTGCTGAAGAGTCAGTCGTCTAACAATGAGGAGTACTCTCTACGAAGATTGTCGTTTTTTTGAGTCACTGAACTAGATGGCCGGTGCACCAACATCGGTGACTCAAACCATATGACAATCTTCGTAGCACAGTGGTAGCGCTCCACCTGCTTACTCAGCCGAAACCAACACAACACGACGACGAAATACTCATCCTTTTTACTTCTTCTACCCTATATAACATCCTCTTACTAACTTCCAATAATATGGCATTAAGAATCTAAAGAAAAAGCGTAGAAAACCTAAGGATTATAGACATTTCACCTAGAACATGTAAAAGCCTAGACCCGTAGAACCTACCCCTACGAGAGACCCCCCAGATGTACAAACAGAGGTATGAGTGGAGTAGTGGCCAAATTTATGTTAATCATAGTACCTCCAGTTATGTACGCGCCACTCCCTTCGTTAGGCAATAAGAGCGCCTGCGTCGACCGGGCCCCTCGTCATTATACCGTGACTCAGTCTTGGAGTCAAGCAGTGGACCGAACACCAGTCTTCCCGGGTGAAAGACTACAGGAAGCGGTGCTTTACCTCGAGCGAGCAACAAATAGGCACTTGTGCTCAGAGCATAGCCAGCCCTCCTTACTCAAGGGTAACCCAACCAAGTCAACAGTCTACCAACCATCCGACCAAAAACACCAACCATGCGAAACCTTACGCCCATCCCAAAGCTAACCTCTCCATCCCTCCACACCGGACTCTCCTTCCTCTCCCTGCACCCCGAGATACGGAACATAGTCTACTCCCTGCTCCTCGGAACCCCATCCACCATCGTCTTCCAATACGTCGCAGACCAGCACTACGTTCTCAACCAGCACCACTTCTTCCAAAGCCATGACAACGACAACGAGTCATCACCACCGCCACCTCCCCCTCCCCGCATCACCCCAGCGTCCCGCGCAGCCGTCTCCCGCATCCTCGCAAGCACAAACCTCATGCGGACCTGCCGCCAGATCTACCACGAAACAGCCAGCATGCTGTACAGCAAGCACACCTTCACATTCGCCAAAATCCCGCAGCAACACGTCGCATGCATCGGCCAGCTGGCGCAGGCAGTGGTCTTCTGTGCCAAACTCGCGTCCGGGCTGGAGTACCTGCGCGCGGTGGTGATAGACCTGGACGGCGTGTGCGCGCATGCGTGTGCGTTCCCGCATGTTGGGCCAGCGCGCACGGTGGATCTTGCGCCTCTGGCGCGGGTTGTCTGGGCGAAAGGGGGGAAGTGTGCGTTTGAGTTTGCGAGGTCGGGGGCGGGAGGGGGGCTGGAGTTTGAGGTGGAGAGGATGAATAATGTGCTGGGGTGTATTGCGCGAGATACGCTGGGCCTGAGGAAGTATGCGGCGCAGATTTTGAGTATGGAGACGTACACGGCGCCCGTTGTGCTGTCTGGAGATGATGGAGTGCGGCATCAGTTTGGTGCGGTTGTGTTTGGGCAAGCTGGCGAGGAGCGGCGCGCGAGAGAGGCGAACTGGGCGCGGTGTTTTTTGGTCGAAGATGGAGGGAAGACGATGCGGTTTGAAGAGACGGAGGGTGGATCCGCTGGAGGACTTCTTAGCCTCTCCAAACTGCTCCGAGAGAGGATATTCGAATACGTGCTCTGTCCACCAAAGGGGATATTTGTCAATGTGGACACCAAGGCACATAGCCCCGTCGACCTGTCGTTGCTGTCTGTCAGCAAGAGCCTGACACCAAGTCCTCGCAGCATATTTTGGCAACACAACCGGTTCACTTACAGAATGACATCCTCCGACCCACTGGTAGACTTTGACGACTTCCGCGCCCTCGAAAAGTTATTTTGCCGCAAGACAGAGCATGGCGGCTTTCGATACCCTTGGACATGCCACTTCGACCCGGGCCACAAGCTCATCACGATCGAGCTACGCTTCGTGCTCAAGAAGCTTATGACACTGACAGATTTACGTATCAGCATCATGAGCCTCCTACGCATAACAGCACACGCAGACGGAAAGAGCACGAACATCGTGTTCTCGCTGCCCTCCTCTTCCAACACGGGTATCGCTATTGAAAAGCAGACCGTCCCCCTCCACTCGCTCCGGGCTCGGGTGCTCGAACTCCTTTCTCAAGTCAACCAAGCCAATGCAAAGGAAGCCTTTACGAGCGATTTCCGCGTCTTCGTCGACGGCACGGGCGCGGCTCGAAACGTCGTAATCGGCTCCTCGAATCAGTGCAAAATTTTCCACGACCACGAGTTCGTACAGGAGGAGTTAGAATCGCGGATTAGGGTTCTATACGGAAAATTCGGGGAAGAGGATCGTTTCAGTCCAGTCCGTGCAGGGCACCCGTGGCCGGTGCAGACTTATGATGGGTCTATAATACATTATTTGAGGTATCTGGGAGAGGTGATGAAGAAGACGCTGCAGATGCAGAAGTACAGCGACGACTGGTACGCACGGAAGTTCTTTGCGCTCAAAGTCGAAGCGGGTGAACGGAGAAGCGGGAAGGGGTTTAAATCGGACGAGGTAAATGCAGCGTGGGAGCAGTAGGACGCGGACCACTGCTAGGGGGGATGAATGTCCGTCAGCACTCGGTATGTGGATAGAGGGTGGAGGAGCACGTACCTTTGAGCAAGCCTCCCTCGAGATAGGCGGGAGGAATTGCAATGAAATACCCTTGTTCTTGCATGATAATCTAGCTCCATCTGGGGCACTTCAAGCAGACGTATCGACTTCAACTACTCTTGAAGGAGGAAACTAAGGAGCTTGACGTTGCGTTGTTAGCTATATCCCCTCCGCGAGGATCGGTGAGTCTAACGACGGCGTGATTCGAGTTCGTATCCTGTTAAACATATTTACCTTCTAGATGTACCTTCCCGGATCCGATGGACCGCCCTCATGGTTCTCACATGCCCATGCTAAAACATCTGCTCCAGACGTAGAGCCGCGTACACCGACAATTGGCCCGCTGTAATCGCGAAAGAACCTCCTATCCCTCGCCCAACACCATCCTCCACCCCCTATCCCCTACTGCTCACCCTTCCAAAACCTCGCCACATCCTCATAAACATCAAACCGCCTCTGCCCATAAAGTGGAATCCCCTTCCTCACCTCCTCAATCCTGCCCACCTTCAACTCGCCCACAACCATTCCCTCCTTCTCATCCAACTGCGCCAGCACCTCGGCATTAGGATCGACCAGCATGCTATGCCCCCAGGCATTATAATCCGCCTGCATATCGCGACTCGGGCTGCACAACCCGACATAAACCTGATTATCCATGGCCCTTGCTCTAGCCTGCAGCTCCCAATGCAGCGCGCCGGTGGTAAGATTAAACGCGCCGGGGTAGAGCAAAAGGAACGCGCCCTTCCGTGCCGCAATCATCGCGAGCTCGGGGAAGCGGATGTCGTAGCAGATGGCGACGGCGATCTTGCCGTACTCGGGCAGGTCGATCAGCGTGATCCTGTTCCCGGGGGATAACACGTCGCTCTCGCGGAAGGTGATCTTGCCGGGGATGTCGATGTCGAAGAGATGCACCTTGCGATGCGTCGCCAACAGCTCGCCGCTCGGGCCGAATGTCAGACTCGTGTTGTACAGCTTCTCCTCGCTGTCACCGTCCTTCTTCTCCCGCTCTGGTATACTGCCGCCTACTATATATGCACCCGCCTCTTTCGCGAGCTGCGACAGCGCGTGGAACGTCGGGGACTGCTCTTCGGTCGGCGGGGATGGGAGTAGCGTTTCCGCGTATTTGGGGAAGTACTTTGTGCCGTAGGGCGAATTGAAGCATTCGGGGAGGACGACGATCTTTGCGCCTTGCTTGGTGGCTTCGAGGACCTTGGTGCGCGCGTGCGAGAGGTTGTGCGCTTTGTCGGCGGTGCAGGCGAGCTGGATGAGGGCGAGTTTTACGGATTGCTTGAGGAGCTGCGACATTTTGACGGCCGTTTTGGGGATGCCAATTGAGGATGTAGAAGTAACTGAGGGCCTTCGGAGGACAGAATGGCTTCAGGGCGGCTCAAAGTGGGATGGTGGCATGGTAAGTGGGATGGAGGTTTGCTGTGACGTTAGGCCGAATGACGGGCATGTCCTGTCGGCTAAACTTGCCACGCGAGATTTGGCCCTTCGAGCATCTGCGCTGTATGAAAATGGTGTGGCAAGAGATGTGGTTTTTGAAGATTTGTTGTACTTTCGATGGTCCCTCAGCTTCTCTAATCTCGCATACAGTTACATGCTTCGGTCCAAAAATTCCACCTTAAAAGAGGTACCCCCGTTGGATCCATTGCCGCCATTGCCATGAATCATCATAATAAGAACAAGATCGAAAGAAAATGCTTAGACGCCTCGCCGAATGCCGGTCCAAATGCATAAGCACTCAGGCCTGAAAGAATCCGTCCGGGTATAACACCATGTGTCCATCCGCGCCCCATATGCAACCAGCAGCCATGACTGTGCGGGAGAAGCGAGTGCCTCTTAGCAAGTCGGCTCGCCACCAATTACGCCGGCAATGCAAAAGGAGTGACAAAAGAGACCGTCAAAGAGAGTATTACAGGATCCGCGGGAAAAAATGCGAGATCGGAAATTGGTGAAGCTGTTATCGAGCTTCTTTGAGCATTACGTGGCTTTGCAATGAGAGAGAACGCCTCTCCAAGCGCAACAAGTCGTTTCGCTTCCGAAGGGATGATGCTCAACGACGCCAACGAACGAACTTTTGTAGAGTGAATCTGGGTTGATATTAGCCTCACGTAGATGAAGAGAGAGGTATCACTTACCATGTAGCTCACGACGCTCTACTCTTCCTTGCTCACAAGGCGCCAGTTGCATGTGCGATCAGAATGGGGATCAAGATCGCACCACTAAGACCAACATTGATAACAATGCCAACGCCGAGAGCGATCCTCTTTGGCTTGGCTGCGGCATGCAGAATGCGGCCTTTAGTCACATTGACGATGACAAAGTCCGCCATCGAGCGATATAGGATGAGCATGGGCGGAAGGATGCAGAAGATGGCGAAGATGACCCATGACAACTTGCGTCGCTGCTCCTCCTCCTCGGGGTCCATGGCACGCTCGGGGCAAAGCAGATGCGGCGAGTACTCATTGGCGATATCCGATCTCATGGTGGACTCGCTAATATGGGCCCTCAGCGGCGTGTGCGTATTGCTAGAAGATGGTCGCTCGCTGTCCGCAGTTCGGATTATCCGAGAAATCTGTGTGCTATCCTCCGATGATAAGGTACGCGCATCGGGGGCAAGCACCATATGTCGCAATTTCGTCTGTCCGGGTACGGCTGAGCGACTATGGCGACTAGGACGTCGAAGCGAGCTAAAGGACCGACTAGAGCGACGACTGTCTTCACTGAAATCCTCCTCCGGAATGACGCGCGGAAATAGGGTGACCTGTGATGGGGTCCTCTCGTGCTCCGGTTCTGGTATGATCACTCGTGGCTTGATTCGAGTGACGCTGGCCCGACGATCCGGTGTGACGTAGAAGTTAGAGACGCATTGGTTCACGTTAGGTGTCTCACGCGGGTTTCCGAGGAAGCTAGGGACGCCACGATGAACGGTGGCTGGTTTACTAGGCGTTTGATAATGCGCTGGGTAGCCTTGCCGCTTGGTGCGATCGGAAGGGCTAGACCGAAGAACCGCACCTGGACTACTATTATCGGCGATGCTGGAGCCCACTTCGTGCATTCCGGTCCCCTGAGGAGTACCAGTAAGGTTTCCCTTGGGACCAACAACGGAGAACTTGTCGAAAGTGTTTTCTCGCTCCAGGTATGGGCTCGGATGCCCCGCACGAAGGTCCTGATCGCCATGTCGCGGATATGGCTGAGCATCTTCATGACCAGGGCTCTCATAGAGAATCTCCTCGTTAGGGCCAGAAGCCAGCAGCTCCTGCGTCTCTTTGTTGCTCAGGGGAAAAGGATCCGTCCAGGGTGCAAAGCCAAAGGGCTGCGTGGGAGAAGCCGCAGCATCAATGTTACCATATCCGCCACGAAACGCAGGCATGGTCCATGAGACTGGAGGAGACGACACGGGTGAGCTTGGGGGAGCTTCATCCGGTGCGGAACGGGCACTGACCCGCGTCATTGGTGGCGGGGACGAGCTGAACGGATGATTGTGAGCAGGGAGGGGGCTCGGGTAATTGTAGTAGGAGGAACCACTCTCCACGGGTTGCTCCACCCTCGGTAGGGACCTTGAGAACCCTAGACTGGACCCGCTGCCCTCTGAACTGCTGTAATCGGCAATGCTATCCCGCATATCGGCGGACGGCCGTCCGATCTGACTGCCATTCTCGGTCTCCCAGTCGCCGATGTCCTCTCGGGGATCTACTCGCTGGTGCTGCAGACTGCCATTCTCGGTCTCCCAGTCACCGTTGTTGTCTACTGCATCATCCACCGCGAAGGAAGGTACACGCTGGTGATAGTCATCGCGAGCATCAGCATCGTTGTCGACAAATTGTTTGCTGCGGAGCAGGTTCCCGGAGCTTCGTCTAGCCCACATGGCTGGGATACCTGCTTCCTCTTTCCGCTCAGCCCTAGCACTCTCGAAAATTTGTTCTGCTTGATCGAGCGCCTCTTGTGGCGTGTGTGGACTGGGTTGCGCGTCTGGCTGAGAGTAGGAGGAAGAGGGCTCAAGCGCTCGTCCAGGAGAGGGAGGACCTAGGGCCTCCGGGTCCACAGCTTCGGCAACCATCGGCTGGGACAACTGGAGCAGTTGGCGGGTGTCTCCGTATGAAGAGGCTCCAGAAAACATCCCGGATTGCTCAGGCCGCTGCTGTGCCTGGAAAAACTCGTCGTATTCGAAGGCAGGCGCCAATGGAGCCGCCACCGGAGGAGGCGAGCCCGCTGGACTGTATGCAATAGCCGGTTTCCTGGCAAAGCCAGGTTGAATCAGCGGGTCGTCGTTGTCTTGAGGAATATTGAACTCGAATTGACTAAGCCCGGAAGTAATCCTAGCGGGCTGAGGTCGCTCAAGACCTACGGCATCCTCAAAAGCACCAGAAGCGGACGTGCGGAGGTCATTGTCGCTCGTTCTATGTTCATTGAGCGTTGGCATCGATGTGTTAGTGCCATCGCCTTCGCCGTAATGATCAATGAATTTGCTGATTGTATCAGTCTTCTCATTTCCCTGCTGTGCAATAGAACGTCGGAAGATGTCTTGGGTCAGAGGCCTTGAAGTTCGGCGGCTAGTACGGCGAGAATTCGAATGCGCATATGGTCCACCCTGTTGATAATCCTTGGCGAGCGCATCTGCTCCGCCACTGTAGCGCATGTACGGATTGCTCTGCCTTGTGCTAGAGAGACTCGGCGCATAGTTCGATTGCGCCTGGCCGTCGCCCGTGTAAACTGATGATGACGGATAGATAGACTGTAGATCATCATAGTAGGGCTTCGTCAACATATCGCTACCTGACAGCGAGGGATGGAGTTCTGACTCTTCGCCTCGTGCAAGTTGGCTGGATGGATCATCCGGAACCATCGATGTGAGCGGCGCGGAGTCGTATTGGTGACTTGTGAACTGGTCATACTCGACCGACACGTCTGAATCTCGCCATCCCGCGGTCTGTCCTAGCGGTGACACTGGGGAATGTGACGTGGGCAGCTCGCCCGAGAAGGATGGAGACTTCGGCGTCACCGCGGGATAACTCTGCTTAAGGGGGCGTGGATACTCCCCGTCGAAGCTCGCTGATGCTATACTGACGCGAGACTCTGAGAAGTCTTGCAGCTCTTGCTCCTCGACCTTCTCCGGAGTTTTACCGAGCTTCTTGGTGAGTGACCGGGTGAGCTGCTTGAGAGAGAAACGCGATTCGGAGCCGGGCTTCCTGACCGACAGTGGTGAAACGGCGTAGTCGGAGTCGGGGCTATACAACGGAGATGTATATTGAGACGACCCGGGGCTCCGGGCGACCGGAATGGGCGGGACGGGAAGGTCCAAGTTAGGAGTAGCGGGTGGGTCGTCAGTTCGCCGAGAGGTGATGTTTTGATAGGCGGAAGACAAGTCTCCGTAGAGAGCCCGTTTTGGCGCCATCTAGAGAGTGTCAGTCTGTCCTAGTTGTTTGGACAGAGGGGCTTATACTACCTCTGAGAAGCCAAGGGGGCTCTCGGATGACCGCAATGGCAGATAATCGCTGGAGTCGAGATCTCGCGATGGCGTTACGATGTCATGGAACGCTAGCGACTCATGCGGGTTGAGCAAGTCAAAAGATGTGCCGCGGTAATGATAGATGGCTGGCGTTGCGGGCGGCGTCGCAGGCGCTGTTGTTGTGAAACTAACCGCGTTCAGGCGCGGATGCTCATTTTCGTCGTTTGGAGGTGAAAGCGAGGGGTCGACTAAGTGCGGCGGCTGCGGAAATCGGGAGAGTGAAAAAGTCGACGGCGTAGTTTGCGTACCGTTCGAATCTGAATTTTCCGCCGAAGGGAACGAGGTCGTTCGAAGAGGCGAGAGACGCGGATGCGTTGAAGTCACAGGTGCAAGAGGGGGAGGGGGGAGACCAAAGCCGGTGATCCCGTTGGCGGCGGGCGGCTTTGGTAGTTTTTTGATAGACTTGAAGGTACGTACCCTTTCAGAAGAGCTGCAAAAGAGATCTCCTGAAGCAATACCGCCTTGCCTATGTGGCTCGGCGGACTGCGATCGAAGGCTTGGGTCAGGCAGCGGGTGCTGTTGGGTGGCGTGCGGAGGAGACGGAGGGAGGGGTTGGTAACTCAGCTGGTGGGCTGAGCGAGACAAAGATAAAGGACGAGGAATTGGACGAGAGGCAGAAAGCGGCGTACGAGATATCGACGAGACACGCTCGACCTCGTTCAGCGCAGGTGCCGCGGCCTTCCTCCGGAGAGTCTTGCCAGGCGGCGTTGCGAATTGGGATGCGGGCGAGTTTTGTTGTTTGCGATATTCGTGGAGTGTGAGAGTGTGGAGAGGAGTGCGAGAAGAAATGGAGCTGTTTACGGAGTGGTGTGCGGAGTGAACTGGCGTCACGGGATCCCGCTCGCGAACTCGCGGTGAATGCGAGTACGCGATGTGATCTGCCATGTTTACTGCGTTTGGCTGTCGCGCCCGCCGCACACCGCCTTTGCCGGGTCTTGCGCACGCAGACTTGTCTCCTACGCGGCGCCCCGTCTACGCTCGCTGTCACCTCGGACTATCTCTTCTGTTGTCCTCCGCGATGGCTCCGGCGTGGGGGACGTCTAGCTGGTACATGGCGAGCCGCAAGCCATGGGTTGGTGTGATGGCCGGACAGACTTGAACACCTGGGGCAACGGTTGTTAGCGATATCACCTCCTCTTGTTGCTTTCGCCGGAATGTACCTTGACTGATGCCCGGATCAAATCTCGGAGTGCGTGGCTCAGACGTCTGCCTCTGGCTGTAAATACAGACTCTCTCTACTCCTTTTCCCCGAGACAGACACAAAGAATGCCAATTTCTGTTCGACGCTTGCGATTACGTCGCCCTGCGATGTGGTGACGGGTGAGCTGTAGGCGAGGGTGGTTGAAGACTTCGAGACGGCGGGGCTCGGGGCTCAGGACTCAGGACACAAGTGATGGAAAGGTGGAGAGATATTACGATTAAAAGGTGATACGACAAGAAAGAAACATGCGATCCGAAGCAGAAAGAGGAAGCGGCCACGAGGAGGAGAGTAGGACGGGCAGGCACGCCAGCAGAGGAAGGACGCACGACGTCTGCTCACGCTTCCAGAAGAAATGACGAACAACAGCAAGCACAGATTAAAAGAGAAGGCACGCCGGGCCCGCCCACACATCATCTCAGCAGCCCACTGGTCCCCAGTCCCACCGCATCCGCCTTTTCTCGCCATCATCCACGGGCGCCGTGTGGCCGTGTGAGAGGAGAGAGCGATGGAGCGCCGTGTATGGGTGCTGTTTAAGAAACGCGAAACTAAAGTGGCAGGGATGGCAGCCAATCAGGCGCCTCAGGCGTCTGCCGGGACGCGACACAAGCTGATGGGCTGGGGGTGTGGCGAGCATGCCTCTGCCAGTGATCTACCACTCATGCCGGGCTCTAATGCCCGTCATTTCGTTTCAACATTGTGGTGCTGCTGCGAACCGTCCAATCCGCCACTCCCGAAGCCTTGCCTGCGCCGTCCACGCCAGCATCCTCGTTCCCGCGAGATTTGGTAGCGTGAGGTCTTACTTCAGCTGCCCGCCGCAATTTCTCGAGGGCAGCCTGCCTGGGTGTGCGGCTCTTCGGAGAAATGCCCGTGTTGAGACGAGCGGACTAGCAGTTCTGCTGTGTAGTGGAAGATGCAGATTGCCGTTCGTGTGAGAGCGTTGCACTACCGAATTTCTTCCAAGCGCTGTTCTTCGATACCGGCACATCGGCTTCGGCGAATATTGTGGTACATCACATAGCGCCGACTACGTCCTGCTTTGAGAGGACGTGTCTTCCCCCGAACACGCGTTTACGGATCATGAATACCCCATCTTTGGTATCCCTTATTGGCTGGCGGCCAGCTGCAGTGTACCTGCATGATCCTGCATCGGCGTGGCGCTTCAACGTTTTCGCAGCAGGCACGCAGCAAGTGGCACGGCGCGTAGACTCCGTTCGACTTCAACTCTCGAAGTTACCGAAAGGACCCTGGATGCATAACAGACTGTGGAGCCATTCCCGATGGTTGTTAGGGAACGCGCACGTGTACAAACAGTTCGAGCTTTAGAGAGCTATGTACAGTGAGGTCATAGTCGTCGCGAGTCTAATATTAGAGATCCCAGATATACAGAATGACGGGGCCCATGTTGGACGAACAAGAAGCGGACTCGAAAGCGAGTGTGCCATAATGCTCGTGGAACATCTGACTGCCACCTCGCGATATTGAGGTACCGTGTAGCCGTCCCACCTCGCCCACTACCACCAAGCTGGCTACGTTGAATTAATTGCCACCAATGCGACCTTACGAGGTACTGCATCCTTGAGTTAAACCACAGATCCCCACGCACTGCACAGTTCCACAAGCATGACTGTGCGACGACTTGCGTGAGGGTGCAGCAGGTGGTAGGAGGCAATGGCGGGGCCCCGTTACCCCAGCGTATCTGAGCCTTGGGACCGCAAGGCAATCCGAAGAGGGAGACGATAGAATGTGATTGAGGCGGAACTAACCAATCCGCTCATACCTGCGAAAAAAGGTGCTGCTGTGCAACCGTGTCAGCAGGAACTATATGCGGAGCTGATGCCACTTACGTTAAGACACCTTCTCTACATTCCTCAATATTCGGATACCCCGAGGTCGCCAGTTCGGAGGCGGCTGAGTAGTGAAAGGTCCACAGTCGTACAATCCACGCAGGGTCCGACGCCATGCCTTCAGGTGTATCCATTGACCCCAGCCTCCAATCCCTTGGTCCTCCCGACACCCTCTCCGTGACTTGCTCGATGTGGTGGATCATCATCCTCCTTCAGCGTTTCTCGAGCAATTTCATGGAGAGCTTGCTGAGCACTGTATTCCTTGAGCCCCGAGCGTGATCTTCTACGTCGGATAGAGTGGGTCCGATTCTGTTCTTGGTGGCCGGTGGGAGACCCAGAGTATCGCCGTGCGCCTGAAGAGCCGGGACTACTGTGTTCTAACATGACACGGACATTGAGAGTATCAGGGCCCCAGCTTTGTCGGGTGGGAACGTGGGCCTGGCTAGATGTCCTGTTGCCTCTTGTGGGGGTTACTGGTTGCTCCAGTATAGGGGAAGCTTCAATCGCTTTGCGTTCCGTGGCTGTATGCCCGAACGTTCGGCCTTGGCCAGGAGAATCATCGAATGTTCTACGCCTCCCTGAGGTCGGCTTATCGTACGCTGCGTCCTAAAACCATCAGAACCGAGCTTCAGAGACAGGTGAAATACGTACATTCGTTGGATAAACAGTCCCTGGCATCGTTACGTACTGTTCGAGCGGATGAGGAAGGTCCGCAAAATTGAAACCACGTCCTGCATGAATAGGTAGGAACCTCTGCCCAATGTCCGTATTGAAGCCGAAAGTAAGGTCCTGAGTTGGTAGATATCGTGAGAGATTGGTGTACCACTGCGGATACTCGCCAAACCATGCCTCTACAACAGCATCCACGTCGACACTCAGGTACACATTCTTGACATCATCCGGCTTGTGTACTAGAAGACAAAAGTCGAAGTCTCTTGGAAGACCGGACCTCTGGAGCAGGTTTTCTTCAAGCGTCCAAACGGCCATCGCATCCTCAATATCGTACTCTGGACCTAGCGGACTCTTCAGCGATCGCAAAGACCCTTGTATAGACATCATGTCGTACACCTTATAGCTGCTCTTAACGCCGCCATTGGGATTCAATGTTGCAGACACAGGCGCTTGTGAAACACCGAGAGAGCTCGAAAGGCTGAAGTTCCATTGCAGATTCTCGGGAGACACCTAGCGCGAGTAAGTATGTCGTGAAAAACCGAGGCCACACAGGCATGATACCTACCGCGCCGTAGATGAGTTCAGGAGCATGTCTCAAAATCCGCGGACTGGATGGTGGCGGTCGATACCAGCCATTCTCGTAGTCGGTGGACGGGTTGAAGTCACCGTGTATTGAGACCTTTATAACGGCTGATTTGAAGCGATGAGATCTGGGATCATGTGGGTGGAAGACGAAGTGGACCGACACGAAGTAGACGTTGTCCATCGTAGGCTCATGAAGAGCGTTACTCTGGTAGAATCCATGCTGTAGCCGATTCACATGGGCGGATATGAAGGCCTTTCCGGGGAGCGTGCGTTCATAAAGGCATTTCTGATGCAGTTGGAGTCGCTTCAATGGCGCATTGGGGTCCTTCGGTTCCGGCTTCGCGGGCTTTTCGGGGTTTTTGATTCCAGGCTCTTTCGAGGGCGCATGACGCTGGGTCGGATCCGCGTGAGAGGCCGCATCGTACGTCCCACGCAGTCGCTGGAGCCACGAACTCATCGGAGCTCGTCGATGTATTGATAATATTGTTCGATGTGACACAGCAAGGCGTGGAAGGCGGCCAGCGGTCAGCCGATTCTGGGATTGCCGAAGTGTGAGGGTGTTATATGACAGTATGGCTACCAACAGTCCGATAATTCTCTTGGGAGGTGGGACGTCGGTGGCATGATGGCGAGAGTTATGCGATGGAGACGCTTCACGCTTCACGGATAGAGGTTGGAGTCTATCGGGAAGGAGCGACTGAGGAGGGCACCCCCACGGCAATAAGAGAAAGGCTCTCAGCGATCTGCAAGGCACCTATGAAGAAACACGTGCGCGAGACGGCGCCTGTGTCGGGGCGCTGAAGCCAGAACGCGATGCCTACACATCAGTGAGGTGGGCGAGGCCTCTCGAAGACGGCATCTCGCCTCTTGGCCGCACCTGCGCCTGGTCATGTGTCACGACGGCGAGCCTGCGCTGCCTGCAGTAGTTCGCGCTCGCGGGGGGCTATGGTGATTCGGCAGCATGGAAAGGGTGTGTTGCTTTTAGGCGCCACATCCGGGTGCCTTATCAGTGGCCTTGCCGGGCGTTATCGGGCGACTGACCCCGCAATATCTCCAAAGGGCGAGGCGTGAGCGGCGCATCTCAGGCCACAGGCGCTGGGAGTCCCCTCGCAGAGCTCTGTCCTGCGTCAAGCTCTCGTCAATACTGCGAAGTGTGCCGTGGTCCCCTCGATTGACACATAGAAACCGCTTCAGCATGCAGCTGTGTCCCAAGGAAGTGGGCCTGTCCCTGTCCACGCTGCCCCTCTCCGCTAACTGGTTTCGGACAGCTTGACAAGCTTGTCATCTCGCAGCTTGGCCTGCTCGCACAACGTCGGCTCGCTCGCGGCGTGAAACTGAACCATTCCGAAGCAACCGTACGTCTCCAATGCCCTACAGAGCGCGGAAACTGACCGGACCCAGGCGCTGATCGCGAACAACCTCCAAGAAGTACGCCCCTTCACGCCCCAAATCGCCAGCATTTCTGAACTCGTCTAGCTCATCCGCGATGGGAACCACACGGTCGCGGATCTCATGTCCATTGGCAAGACCATGCTTGGTCGTCGCCACGTCGTTCCCTCCGTTGTCTCGACCTTGTCCGAGCTGATGGTCGAGGGCACCTTTCCATCCGGTACATACCTCGTCACGGTCCACCACCCGATCAGCACCGACGATGGCGACCTCGAGAAAGCGCTCTACGGATCGTTCCTCCCTGTCCCCTCGAACGACATGTTTCCGCTGCCCGAAGCAAGCGTATACGAGGGCACAAAGCAGCCTGGCGCTATTGTGGCGGTCAAGGGCGAGGCAGGAACAATCAAGCTGAACGAAGGGCGAAAGAGAATCAAGCTCAAGGTCAAGAGCATGGGCGACAGGCCAATTCAGGTGGGTGAACCACGGGGTCTAAAACTCTGGGGATGCTGACGTTAGCACAGGTTGGATCACACTACCACTTTATCGAGACGAACCCTCAGCTTCAGTTCGATCGCGTACGGGCGCACGGCTACCGTCTAGACATTCCCGCAGGGACTTCCGTGCGCTTTGAACCCGGCGACACCAAGACGGTGACTCTAGTGAAAATCGCCGGCAACCAGGTCATCAAGGGCGGAAACAATCTCGCTTCGGGCTTTATCGAAGATGCCTCCATTGCGGAGGGGATCGTGGACAAAATCAAGGCTGGCGGTTTCTTGCACGAGCCTGAGCCAATGGGCGACGCGGTGCATATCGATATCTGCACCATGGAGCGGCAGGCATATATCAGCATGTTTGGGCCCACTACTGGCGATTTGGTCAGACTGGGAGCTACCGACCTGTGGATCAAGGTCGAAAAGGATATGACCAAGTATGGCGACGAATGCTCGTTTGGAGGCGGCAAAACTCTGAGAGATGGAATGGGCCAAGCGGGAGGCAGATCAGATAACGAGAGCTTGGATACCGTCATCACGAACGCGTTGATTGTCGACTGGACTGGCATTTACAAGGCTGATATCGGAATCAAGAATGGCCTTATCGTTGGTGTGGGCAAGGCGGGCAATCCAGATGTCATGGAGGGAGTTGACCCCAACATGGTCGTTGGCTCTTGCACCGATGTCATTGCCGCTGAGCATGACATCGTCACCGCAGGGGGCTTTGATACGCACATCCACTTCATCTGCCCTCAGCAGGCATATGAGGCCATTGCGTCTGGTATCACGACCATGCTAGGAGGCGGAACAGGACCAAGGTACGTCTAGTTGTCTAACACCCGCAAAGGATCGAAACTGACCATATCGTAGCACTGGCACTAACGCGACTACGTGCACTCCTGGCAAGTCGCACATTAAGCAGATGCTACAGGCTGTTGATGAGCTTCCTCTGAACTTCGGCATCACGGGCAAAGGAAACGACGCCGAGACTCGCCCTCTGCAACAACAGGCCGAAGCCGGTGCCTGTGGACTGAAGCTGCACGAGGATTGGGGAACCACGCCAGCAACAATCGATGCCTGCCTCACTGTTTGTGATGAATACGACATACAGACGCTCATTCACACCGATACTTTGAACGAGTCTGGCTTTGTCGAGCAAACCATTAAAGCGTTCAAGAACAGGGCTATCCATACTTACCATACCGAGGGTGCTGGAGGGGGCCATGCGCCTGATATCATCAGTGTCGTCGAGCACGACAACGTCCTCCCTTCATCAACGAATCCGACTAGGCCATACACGAAGAATACGCTCGACGAGCATCTCGACATGTTGATGGTCTGCCACCACCTCTCCCGCAATATCCCCGAAGATGTAGCCTTCGCCGAATCGCGTATTCGTGCGGAGACGATCGCAGCAGAAGATGTGCTGCACGATCTGGGAGCCATCTCAATGATGTCATCAGATTCCCAAGCCATGGGCCGTTGCGGCGAAGTCATCCTTCGGACCTGGAACACGGCTCACAAGAACAAGGTCCAGAGGGGTACGTTGAAGGAGGATGAAGGTACGGATGCAGATAACTTTAGAGTGAAGAGATATATCAGCAAATACACGATCAACCCTGCCATTGCCCAGGGCATGGGCCACCTCATTGGCAGCATCGAGGTCGGCAAGGTTGCGGACTTGGTCCTGTGGAACCCAGCCAGCTTCGGCGTGAAGCCGACGTTGGTGATCAAGAGCGGCTTCTGCTCGTGGGCGCAAATGGTGGGTGCTCTTTATGGTTCGAGAAAGAGTAGACTGACATTAGCAGGGTGATCCAAACGCCTCTATCCCGACGGTTGAACCGATCATCATGCGCCCGATGTTTGCGCCGCTGGTGCCACAGAGCAGCATCACATTCGTGTCACAGGCGTCGATTTCGTCTGGCGTCATCAAGTCCTACGGGCTGAAGAAGCGCGTTGAGGCGGTGAAGAACTGCAGGAAGATTGGCAAGAAGGACATGAAGTACAACGACACGAGGCCGAAGATGAAGGTCGATCCAGAGAGGTATACGGTGGAGGCGGACGGCATGGTGTGCACTGCAGAGCCGGCCGAGAGCTTGCCTTTGACGCAGGGATATTTCGTGTATTGATGAAAAAGACGAGGAAATGCAGCTCATAGTGAACGCGATGGCCGTAGATTGAAGCGAAAATGCAATTTGTGATGGCGTGGAAATGCTCCGTTATACTGGCTACAATGCTATCTTATTTACTAAGCCGCAGGTGCAGCGCAAGTGGTGGGCTGACACCCGCCGCAGAAGGCGAAAAGGGCCAGCGAAAATGGGGGGGGTTTCGAAGCGTGGGCAGCGGGCCAAAGAGCGAGGGCGGCAGGGCGGGCAAGAGAGCGGCGCAGGGTGCCCGAGAAGAGCGGGCTGTGACGCGCTGTGTGCCAGTGGCTCTCGGCGGCCAGCCAACCAACTGGGGGCCTGCATGCAGCGAGTCCCGCGCTGCCTCTCGCTGCCTTTACGGGCGGCTCGCGCCCAAATTGCCAATGCCGAGAACACGAAGGCGCGACGGCAGCGCAGCAGAGCGTCGGGGCAAGGAAAATTGCAAACCGCGCCTCGAAAGGCGGGCGTCTACGGCGGACGGGGCTGTTGGTCGCGCCGCGCGTGGTGAGAGGCGGGAGGCGAGAGGCTCCTGTTTTGCGCGCGCGGTGAAGCAAAGCCGCGCGAAAGCAGCGGGAAAGCAGCTGGCGCGCCGCCTGCAGCCTGTTTTGGGGCGTCGCCCGCCAGCTGCAGCACCCCAAGTTTGCGAGGGCCGCCCAAAGCTCGGCAGCCCCGCCCTACTTTAGTGCTCCACCCCCCAAATTTCTCGCTCGCTCAGCGCCTCCTCACCAACACCTGCGCCCAACAGCCCGCAACACGCCCGCCGTCGCGCCCCATCAAAACAGCACCTCAGCGCACCCGTTCCATCGCGTGCTACCACGGCTGCCACCATGGTCAAGCAAAAGAAAGAAGACACGGGCGAGCTCATGATCTCCATTGAGCAGTTTTCGCGCACTCGCGACTCGGTAAGTCCAGTCTGTTGTTCTTTGCTGGGGACGCGCTTGCCCTCAGCTTCGTCGCGATGCGCTACTAAGCTTTGCGCTTGGGTGCCCAGCACGGCATTCATCGTCCACCATCCCGTTTCATTGTTCCATTGTTCCCTTTCCCCGGTCGCCTCGTTTATGCGACTCCATCATGGCCCGTTTGGCGCAGCTCCCCGCACGTCGTCCTTCGCAGAGCCCAGAGATAGCTGCACCGCGCCGCGCGTTGCCCAAGAAAGCGGCCACCAAGCGGAAGATTGAAGCGCACCAACTCACACCTGAGCAGGTCATTGTGTCCCTCTCGAACCTCCAGAAGGGCCTCTCACACGTCCAAAATGGCCTCCAGGACATGATGAACGCCTACATCAAGCACACCACCTCTGTCATCGCCGGAGAGGATGGCGCCCTCGAGGCCCTCTCTGTTCTGCCATTGAACATCGCCGAGACCGCCAAAGATGCCATGGCCGCTGCAACTTCCGCAGTCAACAACGTCAATCAAAGTGTCGCGGCTGCTACTCCCGCTGCAGAACCCGAGCCAGGCAAGACCAAAAAGCGCAAGCGCGAGAAGAAGGAAAAGGACCCGAATGCGCCGAAGCGCCCCTTGACGGCAGCCTTCTTGTATGCGCAACATGCTCGACCCATTGTCAAGAGAGACTTGGAGTCTTCGCTTGCTCCCGGTGCAAAGCTCGAGCCGAATGCTGTCAACTTTGAGGTGAACAAGCGGTGGAACGAGATGCTGGAGGAGGACAAGGAGGTCAGTCATCCACCCCCTACGCCCATTCTACCTTTCTTCTAGAGCCCGTCTCTAACATTGTTGTAGAAATGGCGGGCATCCTACCGCTCCTCCATGGAGCAGTTCAAAGAAGACCTGGCCGCGTACAAGGTTAGCAAGGGCTCCGGAGCTGACTTGCCGCACGAGGACGAAGAGGTATCTGACGAAGCTGAGGCCGGTGTTCTCGAGGCTGGTGCTCTCGACTCCGAGGCTGAGTTTGACTCTGAGGATGAAGCTGCCCCCGAACCTTCTCCCGTCGCCAAGGCACATTCTCCACCCGCCGCCAACGGCAAGACACCGCGCGCCACCAAGCGCCAGAAGACCGCCCAGGCCCCCCAGGTCAACGGGACCACCATCCCTATCCCAATTGCCCCAGCTGGCTCCGGACCTACGCCCGTCCCCCTCCCTATTAGCTCTCGTCAAGCAGCGCAGGCTGTCCCTCCAACATCCAACGTCGAACCCGCTGTAAACACCACCTCAGCAAAGGAGAAGAAGGACAAGAAGAAGAAGTCGGCCAACGTCCCGATTGCGCCCGCCCCTGCTCCTGGCAAAGAGCCCTCGCCCGATGATGGCAAGAAGAAGACCAAGAGCGGCCGTACCACGCGCAATGCGGATGTGGATGCCGAGACGGCGGCGGCGCAGAGCCAGGAGAAGGAGAACAAGGTTCCAAAGAAGCGAGATCGCAGTAAGAGGAAGAGCGAGGCTGCTGCTGCCTAAGCGGCTCAGTCTTCCACGGCCTGCCTTTTTCCCAGTTAACTCGAGCGTCCAGCAGTGCAGTTTGCGACTCACGTTCCGAATCCGCTCGATGTCCGGGATGCGAACCAACGCAGTGCGACTATCGAGAGGCGGATGGGCCGCTTTGAGCGTATCGATAAACGGCGCTAGATTTCTTTCTTCCTTTCTCTTCATCTCTCGCGGGTAACTACCTTCTGTTATGGCGCTCGCGTTGGAAATGCGGTGGTAATGGCGTCTTCCCCAAGGGTGGTGGGAGGGGCTGATGCTGGAGCTTCTTCTTGTCTTCGCTTCTTCCCAATGTCTTCCGAGGATACATGCACATTCCAATATTACGGGGGTGGTTACGTTCGATTCATAGTAGTTACTACTGCGGTATCTTATGCCTCCTTTGCGTTGGAGCGGATGAAAAATAGGGCGGCGTTTTGGATCACAGGGATGGAGAACGGTGATAGGAATGGGAATGTTCTTATACGACTTGCGATTCCTTATGCAGTGTATGTTTGTTCTATGCGTGGCTGCCTGCTTTAGCGCTCTTCTACATGGTACTTGGGCGGGACGAATGTGGCCTAGTTTGGAGTCTCGCTGCTGTCATCATTTGACCCGCGACTAGGACGGGCTTCTACCGTCTTAGGGCGCTGGTAATGTGTCTTTCTTCGAGGAGTTCATTTGTTCATTCATTCATTCATTCATTCATGATCTAAGGGGGTACGTATGACCATGCCATGTCTGCCAATACCAATATCCATCATGCCATGCCATGCCGTGCCGTGTCTTGCTAATATCAAAAGAGACTCCCACGCCATGCCATGCCATGCCATGCAAGCAAGCAAGCAGACCGTATCCAAACCACCAGCACATGTGAATCCTCACCCTCCAACACCCAGCTCCCATCCCCCCATTAGCGCCCGGAAATCGGGTCCTAAAGGGCCGTCAACGCCCCTATCCACACGCACCCAACTCCCCGCCTAAACATCACCTTCCCCATCCCCATATATGGAATCCATCTCCTCCAGCGCATCCTCAAACTCCTCACCCTCAGCCTCCCCATCCATCTCATCTTCTCCCCGCATCTCATCCCCTCCGCGCCCCTCCTCCGCCTCCGTCCCCTTCCCCTTCCCCACACCCTCGCCCCCACCACCAACGCCCTCCATCATCCTCCTCCCATAGCTCACCCGCCTCTCCCTTACCTCCTGCAAGTACCGCAGCGTCAACCGCGCACACTCCTCCTTCGCCTTCTTCTTGCCGAAGATATGCCGCGCCTCGCCCAGCGGGCCCTCGTGCGCGCCGCCGTTCTTAAACACGCAGCTCACGGTATGGCAGCCCGGCGCGGCGGGGTCGGAGACGTACTGCCAGAGCGGGGTGGGCAGGGAGAGCTGCAGGGCGAGTTGCGCGACTTGCTGGGCGTAGCTTGACGCTCCCGGGCTTGCTCCTGGGGAAGTGGGAGTGGGAGTGGGGTCCGCGGACGGAGAGAGAGGGGGGTTTCCGGGGCTTGAGGTTGGGGTTGGAGATGGGGAGGTCGGGCTGGGTTGGAGCTGCGGCGGCGGGTTTGGTTTTTTCTTCTTCTTGATGCCGCCGAGGGGAGTGCAGGATTCGGGCCAGAGGCCGAGGGCCTTGAAGTGCTCGACTGCGCAGCGGGCGGCGTCTTGGCGGGCGGCTTTCTTGGAGGAGAAGAGCGCGGTGGTGGAGCCGAATGGTTCGGCGTGGTTGTCGAGGGTGAGCAGGCAGGAGAAGTGGGAGCCGAGTTGGTAGTCGGTGTAGGTTGGTTGCGGGGAGGAGGTGGAGCGCTGGAATTCTGGGAGGGGAGTTAGTTAAGTTTTGGACATGTATGGTTGGTAGTGGGGAGGACTGAAGGGTGGGATCCTACATCCCCGTTTGTTGGAGATGGGATAGCTAGGCCTGAGAATCTTGAACGGGATAACATACCAAGCAACTGGCCCACATAATTCGGCCCCTGCTCCTTCTTCTCCTTCTCTTTCTCCACAACCTCCTGCACTGCTACCTTCTGTCTCTTCCCCTTCTCCGGCCTCGCCACCTTCCCCTCCCTCTCCAACCTCTCCAGCACCGCCAACGCCCGCTTGCTTAACGCCTCCTTCGCCTCCTGCTTACTATTAAACGGGCCCCCCTCATGCACCTCCTCGTCCAGAAAAACCACCTTCCCGGCCCAGCCCAGCTCGCTGCCGCCCGAGAAGCTGAATACCGGCTGCGGAATCGCGAGCGCCTGGTACTTCTCGTGCAGGAGGATGGTGTGCCTGGAGCTGCGGGCGCCGACGGCGCGGGGGAGGGGCTGATGCGAGGTGGAGGACTGTTGAGGGGCGGCGGGCGGGTTCTGCGAGAGATACTCGTCGAGGTTGAAGACGCGGTCTATTGCTCCTTTTCCTGCCTCCCTCGCCGCCATTGAAGGCTCCTCCACGGCGTGCGCGGACATGAGCGGCGCCGTCGTCGGTGTATCGATCTCCACGCCGCTCCCACCTTCTTCAGCCTTGCTTGCTCTTCTTCGCTTCCCCAAACAAACTCATGCAATTTCTGACTCGCGAGCTCGGAAGCGGGAGGACTGAATTCGAAGGGCAGTTGTCGGAGATGAATCCACGGCCGGCAAGCGAGGGACGATTAAGTGAAGTACTGAAGGAGGGCGTTTCGCTGGGGCGGGGTGGAGACATGCGATAGTGGGGAGCTTTGAGGTTTGCGGCGCGGTGGAGAGACGGGGGTTCTGATTTGCGGAGGGAGGGGTAGCGTGCAGGTGATTGCGCGACACCGCGTTGATGGAGGGGCGTTTGCAACTTAGATTAGACCAGCTGCGGTGAGGGTGCGGCGGCGGGCAATTGACGTCTTTATTTTTTTTTTTGGCGGAAATGAGACGGACTATTAGCATATGGCTTCATAGGAGGCGGTCCCTATGCGCGCGATTCGAGGCGCTTCAGCGCCTTTTCTTGTCCAACCCTTACTCCAAACCCTGCCTAAAATCACAGCCTCTTCCTTCAGCCTCCGCAATCTCTCTCCTGCAGTACGCCTACGCTGGGCCGGTAAGTGCTGATTGTACACGCAAACTCTTAGTCGCGCGTACTCACCGCAGATTCAAATTGACGGACGGACGCGGTTTGTAGACCCTGCATTGCGGACACCCCTTCGTCAAGCCAACCATCGCGCAAAAACGGTTCGAGAGCGCCACCGAAGATTGCCATGAGCTTTGCTCGAGACAATTGCGCCGCTGAGCTCTTCAGACAAGACAAGCCCTCACGTTCCCCCGTCGTCCCATCAACCACAATGTCACCGTGGCGTTCGCCATGTTCCTCCACGCCCGAGCTTCACAAAATGCCACCGCGATGAGACAAGAAGAATAGTAGTGCTACTCTATTCGAGCCGGGAGCATAATTATAATTACCATTAAGCAGATTAAAGAGACTCTGAACTGAAAGCCCGCCACACCAGTCATTAATCATCATAAAGCCATAGCCATTACCACACCGCCTCCCACCCATCTCAGTACCCCCTATACCTCTCCTCGCCCTCGTCCCTCCGATCAGCCCCAACACCCGTATCCTCCCCAAACGCACTCTGCAGCTTCCACAGCCCGCCCACGCCCATCTGCCCATCGTGCAACACGCCGTGCCCAGCTAGATCACCCGCATGGCTCGTCGGCGCGTGCCCCACAAAATCGCCATACTGCTCCGCCGCGCTTTCCAAATGCGAGATGAGATTTGCGTGGTGCCAGCTCGGCTTCGTCGCATAGCAGCCCGGCGGCATCGAGACCGCCATGGCGAGATCGCTAAAGGAGGGGTCTGCGTGCGGATCGTGCTCGAGGCCAGCGATGGCGTGCAGAGAGATAGGGTGTTGCGCGTGCGAATACGCCTCGTACGCGCCGAGATTGATGGCCGGCTCGAGGCAGCCGGAGATGGTGATGTGTCCGCCGTTGAAGTCGAAGTCGTTTGGGTCGTGGAAGGGCTGCGACTGGTGTGAGACGGCTGTGTCCTGGCTGTGGGAGAGCGAGGGCAGGGAATGCGCCTGTGAGTAGTCGGTCGCGAGACTGGGCGCTGTTGCTGAGTTCGGGACTGAGAAGTCTGCTGCCCCGATGGACTCCATTGCGAGGGTGTCGAGATCGAGCGGAGGAGGTGGGTTGTGTTGGCCGAACGGTTGGTGGTGGTATTCCAGCGGCAGAGACGGATATATCGAGCTGGCCGACGTAGGCAGACAGACCGCAGCGGAAGCTGTGCTGCTAACTACTTGCTGCAGCGCCTCCGCATTCCTGATCTCCTCCAGCTCCTCCTCTTTGCACCATCTGCGCTCGCGGCCCGCGCCGAAATTGACGACGCGCCAGGTCATTCGTCCTGCCTCATGGCTATTCCGTGTCTGGCTGAACCGCCAGAGGATGGTCAAGAAGCACTTCGCCTCTCCGTCTCTGATCCCGTAGATGTCCTGTGCAGCCGTCATGTACTGCAGATCCCGTCTAACAAGGGCCTCGATCCTGCTCCGCGCGGTCTGCTCCTCCTGTGCATGCGCAGTCTGCAGCATATGCCCTAGCCTCTGCATCTGATGCGCCCAGAACCCCGACCCAAACTTGACACGCATGAGTCCGTGTTCGCGGTAGTACTCGCAATTCGTACGTGTCTCCTTGCCCACCTTCACGCGCCCGTCCCACTGATCAGCTAGCTTGCCGCTTTCGTAGAAGCGCGTGCGAGTTTCAAGCGCGTCGTAGACGGAGAGGTCGACCTGCGAGCGGAGGTCAAAGTTAATGCTGAGTGCGGCGTCCGCGGGCCGTTCCGCCGTCATGACCTTGATCGAGGCGTCACAAACGAGGACTTGGCGATCTTTGAGGTCATCCGTGCGATGGAAGTTCAGCTCGGGGTATTGCTTGTGCCAGGATGTGGTGTCGGTGACGTTGAGATCGCTGAGGCGCGCATTACCGGCGAGTTGCGTGAAGTCGTGAGCTCGTCGGTTGGATACTCCAACGAATACTTCGAACAACGAAACAGTGTACGGCGGGTCGTCGTGCCCGGACTGAATCTTTGCAAGCGCAAGGGAAGAAGGTAGCTGCCCGAAGCCTTGGTACATGCTCGAGCCGCCCTGAGCGTAATCGTACTTAGACGAATGGGACGAAGAGTAGTGTCGGCTCCGCAAGTGGCTTAGGTGTGAGCTACTATGACGGCTCCTCCTAGCACCCATGTCCGCTGTGGACATATATACCAAGACTGATTCCGTCAGCATCCGCTCAAGTTTGTTCCTGCGCTGCCCTTACTTTGCGGTTGGTCTTGTAGCATGTTCTTGAGAACCTGGATATGACTCGAGACCTGCTTCCTCGTCCGTTCCTCACCAGTATCCCGTTCAATCGAATTAGCAACCAGCTCATTCCGCCCTCGAAGCTGTCCATCGAGCATCTGTTTCCGCCGGCCCATAGGCGGCCATCGGACCAAGCCTAGACAAATAAGCATCTGCGTGCCATGCGGTCAATGCAGGAAGGGATACTGCCATACCTCTAAAGAAGGCTTCCTCGAGATAGTCGGGCCATCTGTGCTCCTTTTCTTTCGCTGTCTGTGGCTGTCGGTCACGATACTTTTGATATTTCTCGCACCGGCGCAACAGTGCCATCAGCCGCCTGGTCTCATGCTCGATCTGGGCCTCAGACTTCTCGCCGCTGAGCTGTGTGGCAATGTTGCCAGCGAAGTAGCTGCCCAGCTGACGAGAGTAGATATTCTCCGTTGGTGACGATGGGGGTTTCCATGATGTTGAGCCCTCAGGGTAGCCGTGTCGTTTGTTCGCAGAGCGCTCCTGGAGGACACGGCTGGGTATGGAGGAATCGGGCTCCGACAAGGCTGGAGCGTTCGACGGTAGCACGCATGAATGATGATGTAGTTCCATTGTTGGGAATGCTGGTGGTGGAAAAGAATGAAATCTAAGAATGTCTGAGAGAAAGAACGTAGAGAGTTGGAGCAAAGAATGACTGTGGGAGAGAATGTGTGTGGCAATCAAGAAATGTAGGAGAGGGCCATGATGTGATATAGAGCAAGTCTAGATGGCCAGTCAGAAGGGGGGGTTTTGCCTCTGCAGGTCACGGCAGGTTACCGTCGAGATGGAGCAGTCACCACGGTGACATAACCTCACGTTGAGATTAGGCTAACACACTATAGAGAGTCAAGCGCAGCCAGCACCATCTCGCTTGCCGTCCATGTAATTACTCCCCGCGATTCCTTTGCTCGCGGAATGATAACATGTGCTTCATCCATCATGATTAGCAAGGTGAGCAAGGGCAGGAGCAACTGCCGTCTGGCCAGAAATCATCCGATTGGAGCGAGCCCGCTCACGTATCTTGTGCGAGGGAGGCGAGACACGGGAATGCTCTGAGGTTGAAGAATGTCAGCAGTCGTAAACAAGTAATTACGTTACAAGCGTGGCTTGCGAGCGTGTGAGATCGACGAATGTTTTTCGCGTCTAAGACATAGGGAGCAAGGCAGCAAACGCGGTGTAGTGGCCATGCGCTTGATTCAGTCCCGTGTAGGCAGCAAAATCTCCTGTCGCGGGTAGTGGAGATTGTAAGATCGTGTGCCAAGGGGGCGTGACGCCAATGTCTTAATATAGGTGAAAGGGTGGGCGTTGGCAGCCTCGCGTCCTTAGTCAGAACAGCAAGGGGCTGCCCAAGGGACACGATGGTGTCGCGACGCGAATTTTACCTGGACACGCTTGCCGGTCAAGCTTCGTCTAGATCGTCGGTGCCTGCAACGTTAAACTTTTTGCGCCCGCCTGACGTGAGCTTCTGGAGGGCGACTTTGTTGGCCTGTGACCCAACCTTCTGCTGCATCTTCTCCAACTCCTTCTCCGGATCCTCCGACTCGGACTCGGCGAAGGATAACACAAGACGTCGGCCCAGCAAATGAGTATTAGAGAGAGCGTTCATGGCGTTAGAAGCATCTCTCTGGGTCGCAAATTCTGCGAAAGCAAACCCTCGCGACTTGGAGTCAAATTTGCGAGGGACCCGAACAGAACGCAAGGTGCCGTACGGGCTAAATAACGCGCGAACATCTTTCTTCTGTAATAATGTGAGCAGATGTGTTCGATCGATATGGAGAAATCTTACGGTGGCTTCGAAAGGCAGATTCTTGATGAGAATCTTGGTGCCGGCGGCCTTCTTCGCTGCGTCGGCATTTCCGCGCTCTTCCGCGCCCTTGCGAGAGGCTTGGATCTTCAATGAATGACCTTCAAGCATATAGCCCTGCATGGCCTTTAATGCTGCATCGGCCGCTTCAGCACCATCGAACTCGAGGAAACCACTAGTCACAGACCGGTCAGCCAACAAATCATTTACACTCAAGAGGTTGTACTTACAAGCCCATCGAGAGCACGCCTCGCTTAGGATCGACCTTGGTCCTCACAACTGCGCTTCGGAACCCAGCGAGTGGTGCAAAAGTCTCGTTTAGCTTCGCGGTCGTCGTGGAGAAATTCAAATTCTTTACATGCAGCGTAGCCGTGCTAGTCGACTCTGCCGTTGACTCCTCTAACAGATCTTGAGCGGAGATCTTCGCACCTGGCTTAGTTGGGGCTGCCGTCTGGAGAGCAATTGTAGGTTGGCCAGAGAACAGGTCCTTGGGTGCTTTCTCCAGATACAATATCGACCCTTGAATTTTGCGGTAGGCCAGCGACGAGAGCGCTGACTTCGCCTGTGTAGAGTTATCGAATTCCACAATGGCGGTCAGTCCTGTTGGAGGCATGATGAATCTCTTGATGGTGCCATGCTCTTCAAACAATTTCCGCACCTCCCCCGGGATCGTCGAAGCTGGGAGATTCTTCACGAGAAGAGCGGTGTCCCCTCGGGAACTTCTCTTGAAAGCCTCTAGGTCGACACCATGTGAAGCGAAATAGGCTTTGGTCTCTTGGATGAGATGTGTTTCCGCTAAAGCTTGCTTGACAGCGGCGTCGGAAGAGGATGGATCCAGGAGTTCGCCTTTCGTGATCCCCATGCGATCCGCCACAGTAGACATGACCGCGTCGGCCTGTCGCCGTTAGTACCGAACCATTAGAGGAATTGCGATCACACATACGTTGAGATACAGCGAGTTCCAGTTGAAGGTGGCCTTCCCAGCTTCCATCTTCCTTCTCACTTCGCGTTGTTTCTTCAAAGGGAGTTTCGAAATTTCATAGTCATCCATGGTTTCTCGTTTTGAAGTCGCTGGAATGATATGGAGCAACCGTCCCTGAAAGATGGTCCCATCATTTTGCGAAAATGCCTCGACCGCGTGCTCAGGTTCACCGTACTGCAGGAACGCAAAGCCTTTGCCCTTGCCGTCGGCTTTTTTCTGTGGGATGTGCACCTGCGAGCAGTTAGCAGCCGTTCGAGATGTTTCTGTATGACTATGAAACAGAAGAATTCGCCAAAGTTCAGATAAGAGAGACATCTACTAAAATACTCTCCCAATGGACCTCATGTGCTAAGCATCAGTTGTCCCTATCTTGGATATTCATCACAGCGAAGGGAGAAAAGTGTGAAAAAGGCCGCTCACCTCTTCTAGTGAGCCGTATTTATCAAAACGCTCACGGATGTCATCCTCGGTGACTTCGTAATGGAGATTTCGGAGGTAGAGTCGGCCGGTCTGGCGAATCTTATCCTCCTCCGACGGTGCGCTGTCCGCAGCCTTCCTATCCGCAGTCTTGGGGGCTTCGAGCGGCGCTTCTACGACGTTCGGGGCGTCCTCCATCTCCTCGTCAACTTTTGGGTCTTGTCCCGGAGGATCGTCATCTTCGACCAGATCCAGGACACGGTTTGTGCGGGACCTCAGCCAGTCGGCATCAGACACAGGGCCTTGGTCCTCCGCCGCCGCTTCCGCGTGCTCTTCTACGCCATGTTCCTCATCCTTCTCTTCATCGGCTTCTGTTTGCTTTTCTGGGGTATTCGCTGACGGGCGTGCCTCGGGTGCCGGCTGCCGCTGCGCAGTCTTGGCCTTCTTTGTGATATCCTGGTATTCGTCGTCGGTCTCGCCGTCCGGAACCGCCACCTCTTCTACCGGCTGCACCGCAAGTGCGGTCGTAGGACCAAGTTGTGCCCCCTCGTTTGCCCAGACCTTCGTTTTTGAGGGCGGTTGCATTACATCGAGGAACTCCTTGAGCTTCGGATCCTGCTCTGCCTCGTCCCTCTTCCGCTTCAGTGCGTTTTCCTTCGGCAGCGGGATGAAGTCATCTCTAGGCGCGCGTTGCTCTGCTTTCCGCTGTCGTCGCGACGTGGGGAGGTCTTGGTCGGTGAACTGAGTGCGGGTTAGCTGGGTCCCTCAACACGCGCGTCGCAGACAGAGCTCACGGATTTTGCTATCTCGACGTGTATCTTGGCCATGCCGACGAAGGACTTGTTGAAGTGTTTGACGGCCTTGAGCGCATCCTCGGAGCTGCGGTAGCCTATGAAGGCAATTCTGCGATGCGGTATCCACTTGAGATCGGTTACGGGGAATGCGGCGAAGTGCTTCCGGACGTCTGCGTCGGTGTACTTGGGCGGCAGGCCGCGCACAAAGACGCGCGACGACTCCATTGCGCGTGCAGGCGAGCCGTGACGGGCGCGAAGCGTGACGTGTGAAAGCGGAGGAGAGCAAAGTCCCGAAAATTTCAGCTGGGCGGGTCGAAGCGAAAGCCTCGGTCGCCGTTCGGGCCGGCCAGTGGCACCTGCGCCTGGGAACTGGAGACGATCACAAAAGGCTGCGCCGGCCCAGCCCTGCAACGACAAACACTCCACTCCAGGACGACGAATTGCTGCCTGCAGACGCCGACCTAAACTCTCCGCTAAACTCCACGCAACAGGCTCCCTCCCCCAGCTCCAGCACACCTCCGCCCGCCATGGCAAGCGAGAAGTCGGACACGCTTGTTAACAAGCAAGAAGGTACGCGCGCTACACTTCGACAGCTTGACGTTGTACATGATGGGAGCATCGCGAGCTAACACGTGCACAGCCCAGATCAAGTCGGCAGACATGGTAGTTGTGCCCGTGGAGACCGACCATGTCTTTTTTCGCTAACGGCTTGTGCGACAGAGTGAAGAGATGCAACAGGAGGCGATCGAAGTTGGTCAGTCTTTCGTCCAGCTCCAGATTCGGCCGCCTGAAACGCTGACTCCCCTGTAGCCCAATCAGCCATGGAGCAGTTCACCATCGAGAAGGTACGACAGACCAACTACTATCTTGCGCCTCTTCAGTCCATGGAAGGCTCTTGCAGGAACGCGGGCTAATCTTTGTCCAGGACATCGCGCAGTACATCAAGAAGGAGGTGAGCAGATCATTCGATCCTACCTCCTAAGCGCGCGCTGACTCCACGCAGTTCGACAGCCGCAAGGGCGCAACCTGGCATTGCATCGTCGGCCGGAACTTTGGCAGCTTCGTCACTCACGGTATGCCCAGCTACTCTTCCAGCTCCCCATTCATCAGATAATCTGACACCTCCGCAGAGACCAAGCACTTCATATATTTCTACCTCGGACACTGCGCCATCCTGCTCTTCAAGACCCAGTAAGCCCCTACAAGCGACCACCCTCTGGCCCTCCGCGGATTCTGGATTCCCGGATACCTCCGTTTTTGCTGCACCTTGTTCTCTCGCTCTTTCGCGTCACCTTCTCACCTCGCCCTAGGCTATAGGATGGCTTCCTCCCCCTGAACCTCCTGGACTTCTTCCCTTTCCACTCGGCAAGACGGCATCTCGGCAATCGGACCAATGAGGCAGTTACGGCTTGGGGTTCATACGGCGTTTCTCTGACGATGGCCATGTATGAGGCTATGAAGGCTTAATCTGGATGACTGCCACGAGTCTTCTTTCCAAAAGTCTGGATCTGGCGGTTAGGTATGTGCTCGTAATGGAATGACTCTTAGCGGATATGTATAACTTGAATGAGCGGTGTGATGTCTACTCTGTATACACTACTTTTTCAACGGACTGACAAGGTTCTCAATCCCTCCCGCGAGTGATTTCCACTTTCGCCCCTCAAGGCCATAGCATACCATTTGAACAAACCCACCCACAAAGAATCTCTTTTACCATTTGCTCAGGAATCATCCTCCAGCCCTTCATGACGCAGATTTTCGGAAAAGCCCTTCTACGAAAACCACAACGCATCCTTCCGCTCCAAATCAAGTGATCGCGACAACCTGCGCAGAAGACGTGCATATTAGCACACGCATGCCAGCCCACATTCTGCACACCTGCACTCTCCAGCCCGCCGTAGCTCAAGCTCGAGCCAAGTGTGGCTGAGCGACGATGACGACCCGCGCTTGGCGCCAATGCACCCTCCATCTTTCACATTAACCCGGCAGTCGCGCCGCAACAAACGCTGCAACATTCCCTCAACACTTGACACGTCGCCATTCCACTCCCTACCATTTGTATCGTCGCGGCGGAAAGTCCTCTACGAGCAAGCAAGCTTTACATCAACAAAGAAAGGGAGTCGATTGATCCCCAGAACTCCCGAAGCACTACTCGCCGCACTCACACGACCTCACATCACATCACCGAACCGAACCGAAACCCGCGAACTCGATCCACCCACGCCCGCGCCCGCGCCTTAAGAAACTGTCCAGAGCAAGAGCGTTGATCGCCAAACCCCCGCCCCGCCGCCAAAATGTTCTTCTTCTTCACCTGCGGCACACACACCTTCTCGTCGCCGCTCAAAGGCGCCGAGGGCCTGACAGTGCAGTGTCAAAACTGCGGCAACTGGTCCGGCCGCGTGATGAAGCGCTGGGAATGGTATGCCCCTCATCCTCTTTTCCCTCAGTCCCCCCTTCCAACGCTTCCTCTCCCCCTCACCCCCAGTTCATCCCCCAAATTCATAACGCTCGCTGACCACCTCCCAACGTTTAGGTTCACATTCTGCTTCGTCCCCATCATCCCCTTCAGCCTGAAGCCGTACAAGGAAGTCGGCTGCCACATCTGCAACTTCTGGCAGGACATCAAGTACCGGCCGGACGTGCTGCAGCAGATGGAAGGCGGAGCTGCAGCTGGAGGCGGAGGCGGAGGCGGAGGCGGACAGCAGGGGTATAATATGGCGGGTGGTGCTGCTGGGCACGGTGGCGCGGGGTATGGACCGCCGCCGGCGGGCGTGCCGCAGCAGTACAAGTAGGTCGGTGATGAAGAAGGGAACGGGGAGGAGGATACGTGGATGCAGATGCGGAGGATAATGGGCGTTTTGGGGCAGCGGGGTTGTTAAGGGAGCTGTGGCTGTCGTACGTAGCGACACAAGGACGGTGTAGTGTCGCGCAATTACAAGAGCGAGGCGCAAGGGCAGGGCAGGGAAAGTCTCCTAGGATGGTCCTCTTAGATCCCATGAGCGGGAAGGGAAGCATAATGCGGCGTTTTTTCGGGAAACACCCTACAGATACCACGTTCTCATCACTCTTCATGCCAAAATTGAAATCAATATCCTTCAGTAAATTCTACTCGATTCAGTTTCTATCTCAAAAGCGGTCTTGCTTTTACTAATCCAATGCCGTCAGTCTCCAGTTTACAGACAGAGTCAATGCCAGTCCCAAGAAATACAAGTACAATGCTTCAAGAAAGCATAGGCCCAGCAAGTGTTGTATCGAACGGCTCCAATGACGCTCAAGTCCGCCGCCCCATCAATCCCCCCTCAAATGCGGCATCTCCGCCCCCTGCACCACCACCTCACCACCCCTCTCCTCCCTGACCATCTTCGCCATCGGACTACGTCCCCTCTCCGCTCCAAACGTGCCCTGCCTCTTCCTCTTAACAAGCGGCGCATCCAGCTCCTCCAACCCCGGCAGCGCCGCACTCTCCACCAAGCCCGACGGCGCATCGAGGTTATCGGCGAAGCTATTCAGCTCCTCGCCCAGCGCGCTGAACAGCTGTCTCTCGAGGCGGCCCGTGCTGTCAATGCTGGACATGCCGCTCTTGTGGCTGGGCAGGAAAGACCTGCTACCGTTGTCGGAGGCGGAGTGCGGGTTGGGATTGATGATGTCTTCGATGCGCGTGTGCGGCGAGGTGGTGATGGGTGTGTTGTGGGGGACTTTGTCGTGCTGCTTTGCCGTCGTCGTTGTGGTGGTGTCGAGCGCGGGGAGCAGGCTCTTGTCGTGCCGGATGTCGTGGTGCGGAGGCACTGCTGCTGCGGGCGCTGGGGAGTTGACACCGAGCCCTTCTTTTCGGGACCGGATGCTGCCGCCCGCCGAAGGGCCGGGGATGGGGCTGCTCTTGCCTTCAGGCCGCGCCTGCTGGAGCTGCTCGAAGCGCGAGAGGCTCGAGAATACGGACGATGGGTCGCGCATGGAGGCATCGGAGTCCCATCTGCCGAGTTGCGGAACGAAGGGGTGCGGAGTGGGAACCCTGTTCGCGATTGGATATGGAGTCGGTAGGCGAGAGTCCTGTTGGGACGGGGGACGGTTCTCCTTGTCGCTCGTGAACGAGGCGTGATACATGGCTGGAGACTTGTGTGCTAGTTCACTTGGAGCGCCCTTGTCCGGCGAGGCCTTGCTGGGCACATTGCGCAAATGTGGGTTGAACTCTGGATATGATTGCTTGCGTGCCAGCGATGCAGCAGAAGGCCGTGTCGTGAGAGGCATACCAGCCATTCTTGGGGGCGGAGGCTGAAGTCCCGTTTGTACGGATTGCCCATGGCCGTGATCAGAGCGCTGGCTGCTCGTGTCTCGATCCCGGGCTTTCTTTGGTGGACTGATGGCTTCGATCAGCTGCCCGAGCTGGTCGTCTCGCAGTGTTACGATTACTTGCCTTGCCTTCCTATCCCGTCGTGGTTGGTTGCCTTCCCAAAATCTGCTCGCGTCCTGGTCATACTGCGTGCTGGAACTATTCCAAGCGTCGGTCGGGTTCGCAAAGGATGTCGGAGGGTACATGAAGTCCGTCATAGATATATCGCCGGTACCATGAGAACTGGTTCGTTTCGTCGACCATGTGTCCATGCTCATGTGGTCGAAAGTGTCCCCGAATGACTCCGCCATAGAGTTATCCCACATGCCTGCCCGTGGACCTCGTCCTCCGCCTGTAGCGGGCTTAGGAAACTGGGAGAATTGAGGAGGCGGATCGGTCCGCGGCCTCGCATGTGGCTCGGGATTCTGAGTCCTGGCAAATCCGTACCCGGTGTGGTGAGAGAGAGGCGATTCCACACGGGCTTCCGAGATCGGATCGCGGGGTTTGCCGTACGGAGGAGGCATCTGCGAGGCTAAGGGGCGGGTGTTGTTCGTGGATGGCAGGTAGAGAGGATTGCGGATCGGCCACGAAATGCCGGCTTGTTCAAGAATATCTGAGATCGGTTAGCACATAACATTTAGCATGTGGCAGCACCATAGATTGACCTCTGGGAGCATGCTGGAAAGCGAAGCAAACAATATCGTTCGTCGCCCCGAGGTCCAATTCGCCAGGGTTATTCGACTTGCGAATCAATTGCTCCGACAGCAGGACCTTGATCCTTCCATTGTGTTCGCGAGCGTCCCAGGCGCTCTGCATAAGAACATTCTGATGGAAAGGCGGGAACTCGAGGAAAGGGCCGCGGTGGCTCGACTGCTGTTCCGGATATGTAATCGATCGCTTTTCGTTCACTGTTGTGAGGTCAACAGATGCACCAGTGGTTGAGAGAAACTAAGCTGACCAATCTCTTGCGGCCATTTGGACGTCACCTCGTAGAAGCCATGACTGCAGCGCATTAGCATACAGCATGCAGTACGAGAGGCTCTATGGCTGCTGCTCACAAAACTCGAGCTCCGTCAGCAATGACCTGTGTCGTGTAGACGACTCGCTGATTTGTCTTCCGCCGGGACTCGATGAGGGCGGACGGCTTCGCTGGGACGGCCCACGAATGGATCGAGATGCGGAACGGCGTCGACGTAGGGAGCGAGGCAATGTAACAGGTCAACGTTGGAAGGTTGCGGCCATCTGTTCAAGACGTGTCAGCAGCAAGCACAATGAATTGGAGCGTGGGCTTTTGACTTACGGTCGTCCTGGGACACATAGCAGGCAGTTCGGAACTCCTGAATGGGCACCAGAGAGTCTCTGGGGAAAAGGATAACATCCCAGTTGTCGTAGCGCATGGCAGGCGAGTGCTGGGCTGAACCACGGCAAGCTACGGCGGAGGAATGTTGGAGGAAGAGTGACGAGCAGCATTGAGATGTTTGTCTGAGGAGCAGACCGAGGTAGTGGCGTCTCTTAGGAGGAAGTCGCAAGAGCGCCGCGGAGCGGAGCATTGCCGTCCTCTTGCTCACGGAAAGCACTGGGTAGAAGAAAGCGTAATTAGCCATAATGATTTGGGGTAGAAGTCTCCTCCCCCACGCCTACTGGGAAACATGTTAGCGCCTCTTACAGTGCTATCATAACATGGGCATGAAGGAGAGAACAAGCAGTGAAATAAAACATGATATATTCCAAGCAAGTGATGGAATCCATAGCCGAAAACCGCTGCCTAACAGCTGCTGAACCGGACACCTTGCCACCATGCACATGCCGCTAACCACCGATATGGAGAACCACTAAACAAAACAGAAGAGCAATGAAAGACACCCAGCGACCCGAGAGTCATATGCAACCTCTAATGATGAAGCAAGCACCAACATGCGAATGCAAACCCTAGCCAGTCTTTTGGGTATTGTCTTCGCGCCAGACGCCGTGCTAATGGGACGAATAACCTCGCCAATTGGACGTGAGGGAGTCTCTGCGAGGACGAGAGTATCGCTTACTCGAACCGGTACGTGTAGAGAAAGGGACGGGGGGTCGCATAAATCGAGCGGCTCGGCCTGTAATGTTGTGGCCATTAGTATGATTGCGGCTCACCCACTAAGGGAGCTGATTAGAGAAAGCACCGTCATGACCGCCGGCTTCGCCAATGGTTTGGCTTTGCCCCAATCCCACATTGCTCATGCCAAACCCGTTGGCGCCGTCCGCGGATCCAGGCATGCCAGGGGAAAAGGCGGTCGGGCGGCCGTTCGGGACGCCAGCCTGCTGCATGAGCGGGATGGACGGTTGTTGCATCTGGACGGCGTAGGGACTACAAGAAGACAAGTTAGCATAGTATGCCCAAATGTGATCAAAGAGTAAGCAGTCAACAAGCGCCCAAGCCGAACGACGAAGCTCAAGATAAAGGCGAACGGAAACAAGGCTGCTGCAAACAAGGCGAAGGCAAGTCGTCAAGCACGAAACATCGAAGGAATTGTCGATTGGAATGCCAACCATTGCGCACTCAGAAAGAAAGGCAAAAAGCATCCGACCCCAAGCTGAAGTACTAGCTACATCCGAATTCCGTACGATGCCGGTGGCGAACCGGCGGGCAGCTGTTATACAAAGACCCTCTAAGACCGTCCAGCAAAATTTGTGTCGTCAAATGAAACTTTTGAGAACCGCCCGGGACAGAAATGAAGACCAGATCGCTAGAGTCATTATGGGCGTCATAAGGGGTCATTGGAAAGGCCAACCGGGTGGAATCATGCTGTAGCGCAAGGCAAATGAAGGAAAGAAATTGCTTACTAGGCTAAGTTAGTGAATGCCGTTTGTTGGGTTCAGCGCGTCACCTACCTTCATAGGGGCAAAGTTGCCGTAAGGGTGCTGAGGTGGCATACCCATTGAGGGGTAGACCGGTGGGGGAGGCGCCGGGCGGTAAGGGGTTCCCGCCGGACCAGAGTTATTCTGGCTCCGGCCCCAAGAGAGACGAACGCGAGAGTTGCCGATGGGATAGCCTTGCATCTGGTTGATGGCCATCTCTGCAGCGTGACGCTGGACGAACTGGACGAAACCGCATCCCTTGCCTGGCGGAATCTTGACGTAGGTGATCTCGCCAAAGCCCTGGAAGAATGAGCGGAGCTCGTCCTCGGTGACGTAGCCGGAGAGACCGCCGACAAAGACAGTGGTATTATTCGGGTCGGTGAACTGGTTCATCGGCTGCGGTGCACCGTAGTATCCCATTGGGGGAGCGCCCATGGAGTACATGCCGACCGGTCCGCCGCCGCCAGGGGGCATGCCCATACCCGGTCCGCCGGGTCCGCCGCTCTTGTTCTTGGGAGTCGCCGTTGAGATGCGCATAGGTCGGTTGCCGCAGTAAACACCTTGCATCTCGGATAGTGCCTTCTGCTGATCCTCCTCGCTAGTAAAGCGGACGAAGCCGTACCCGCGGGACATTCCTGAGATGGGATCGGACATGATCTTGGCGGACTTGCACGAAGGATACTTGTTCTGGAAGAGCTGCACCAGAACGAATTCATTGACCTCAGGGCCCAGGTCGCCAACAAAGATGGAGTACTCTGGACCGCGATCATCGCGGCTGTCGCTAACACGTCAGCACGGTCTGGTCATGCGCGCATTAATTAAAAGGTGCATTACTAACCTCCGGTCGGCGAGGCCACCACCTGACGCCCAGTTGAGCTTGAACGGGCGGTTGGAGTTCGGGATCAGGGTGCCGTTGAGCGTAAGGGCCTTGGATGCAGCGGCAGGGCTGGCAAAGTCGACGAAGCAGTATCCGGCATTACTGCTGCTCGCGCGATGTTAGTGTCTGTGATGCTGCACATCTGATTCGCCCGCTTACCCAGAGAACTTGTCGCGAATCATCTTGACGTTGACATTCTCGCCCATGTTGTACCAAATGCTGCGGACGAAGTTTTCGTCGATCCAGGGCTCGAGTTCGCCCATCCTGCGCACCAGTTAGCTCAGTGCCCTTGGCAGATGTAATGCGCCGTCATCGCCAGCATGCAATGGCCGCCGCGACCATCGCGAAGCCCGGTGACGGCGCTGGTGAGGACTCACCAGAGCGTGGTCTTGCCGCTGCCGTCCTGCTGTTGATCCTGCGGAGCGCCGCCGGGAGCGCCCATGTTGCCGGCGGGAAAACCGGGCGCAGAAGTGTCCATCGGCTGTCCGAGGTCGGGCTGCGGGGCGGGCGCGCCGGCCTGCTCGCCGGTCGGCTGGCCCTGGAAGGCGTAGTCGTTTTGGAAACTCATTGTCGCTGAAGCAAACGAAGGAGATTCGTTGATGGTTGAGACAGGAAATAAGTGTGTCGTCTAAGTATGTGGGAGTAGAGAAGAAGCTGAGGTGGTGCAGTCGATCTGGGCGCGAGAAAGCTTGTTAGCTAGCGTCGGGTGAAAGCGCGCGAAGGCCTCAACGCAGCGGCGGGGTGAGGGCGGGCGCGCAAGAGGGCCAGGCTGCACTTACCGACGCAGGCCGGTGTCTCCTTCTATCACTGGGAGCGCGTGCCTGGTGCTGTTGCTGTCGGAGGCGCGGGGGGGTGGCGGGCACGGCGGCGGACAGGCGCAAAGGACGCTGGGGCTATATAGTCGAGAAGAGAAGGCGGACTGTCGGGGCAGGAAGCTGAAAGAGACCCAGGAAGACTGCGACAGAACTCCGGGGGTGCGCCGAGAAGACTGAGAGAGTGAACGAGAGGCGGTGGCGGGAGTGGAGCAGCGGAGCAGTGGAGTGAAGCTCGACGGAGAGATAGGAACGGGTCTCGCGAATCTGCGGGCGGTCAGCCAGGTTGCACCAGGCAATCACATGCGTGGGCCGTGACCAGCGGTCGCACGAGGACGGGCGACAGCTCGCTCGCTCACGCTCCAGCGCCCGCCCCGCGGCCTTTGTTCTGCGGCGCTGCGAGGTGGGAGACGAAGCGGTCCCACGACGCGACGGGCGCGCAGCCAGTCAGCGCGCGGCCGCCGCCGGAGCACTCGCCCGCGCCCTCAGCACAGCGCAGCGCAGCGCAGTGCCAATTGAGGCGCGTCCGCGAGGCCCGGCGAGCATGCGCGTCACCAGGCATGCAGGTGACGGCGGCGGGCGTGGTGCAGGCAGGCCGCCAAGGCGTGCAGAAATTTGAGAGGGAGGACCAGGCACGCACCGAAAAGGCCAACAGACACCGCCCGGACAAGACGAGAGTGCAATCCCACCGCCAGCAAAGCAAACACCGCAACGCAAGGGAACAGGCGATCAGCGCCGCACACGGGGAGTCGAGTGCTGCGGGCGAGGGCGTCGATGGCAGCGAGCGAGAGAGGTGGGGTAGGAGAGGAAAAGGCGAGCAGATGATGGATGATGAAGCGCGCCCGCACCCCGGCGCTTTCAAGGCTCGCAGCGCTGCCGGCCAATCCGTACGGGTCAGGTGGCGGAGGCAGTCGGTAACGAGCCCCCAGCCCAGGCCAGCAAACCAGGACCGCCGCCGGCGCTGGGGAGGCGACGGCGCATCGGTGAGCGGGCTGAATCAAGCTTTCCGGATCTTCGATGGCCTCCATTTATCCCAACGCCCTGAATGGTTCGTCACACCTCGCCTCTGCTGCTCAACAGGGCTGCCACGCTGCGCTCGAGATCCGGCGACAGACTGCCTCTGCCGCCTCAGATTGGCCGCCTGCCTGGCAACTGCGTTATTAATAGGCCTCGATGACCCGCATGCTGCCGTGGTCACCGCGCCGCAGAGCGATATCGAGCAGCCGTGGGGCCTCCGCACCACCACCACATGTTTCATCGCCGGTTTCGTTTCGTGGCTGCAGCAGCGAGCAATCTCTCTTCACATCCAGTGCGCGCAGCAGGTTGAGCCGACGCCAAAGACTCCAAGCGTCGCCGACCGCTCCTAGGACACCTCTCCCCCTCTCTGCAGGTGGCTGCGCGATGCATGACTGGCTGGACGAGAGCTACCCCTCAGAGCGGGCGCGCAGGCCAGTCTCTTCTCACCACTAGCGCACCGCTCGCTCACCCAGCAGCAGAAGAGATTGGGCGGCCGTGAGCGTTCTGCAGCAGATCAATATTTGCGCCCATGGTACAAGGCAGGCACAGAGGCAGGTCGTCCAGATGAAACCGCGCCCGCGCCCCGATCCCACCGTCTCATCATCAGTCGACATAACTTATACGTTGGGCAGAACACAGCATTGAAATCAATTTCGTCTCGTTGGTATCCAATATCCCATCACACGAAGCGCCATTCAATGAACCATAGTACCTCCTAACATCAGCTCGACCCCACCACTCCCCTCACGTCTCCGACGGAATGCCTGCCGCCTGCTTGGCCTCTCCGAACGAATCCCGGCCCTCCGAGAACACCTTGTCGAAGTCGTACTCGAACCACCTGATGTCCGGGTTGAGGCCGGCGAACTTCCACTCGCCGTCCACCTTCTTGTACCAGTGCGTGTTGAAGCTGTGGGCGTGTCCCTTGACCGCAACCTTGGAGCGCGTCTCGTCCGTGTATCTCTGGTGAGGCACGCGCAGCTGGTGGTAGCCGACCATCTCGTCGTCCGACGTCTTCTCCCACCGCGTGCCGCCGATGAAGTGCTGCGTCTTAAGGAGGGGGTTTCCAAGCACGGCGGGGTCAGACGCCATGGCGACGAACTCGTCCGCGGGCATGGCCTCCCACATCTTGTCGAGGAAGGAGCGGTAGTCGATCCTCAGCGTAGGGGCGATGCACTTGCGCAGACGCTCCCAGTCCTATACTAGATCAGACCGACTGTCTTACAAGCTTGAGAAGGAGTCCTACCTTGCTGTCGTAGCTGTCCGCCCACTCGTAGCATGCCGCCTGGCAGCCCATCACATCTGTATGCTGTCAGTTCCGAACGCTCTCGGAATGTTCGATAGTGCAACTCACCATCGAAGGTAGGCTTCAACTTTTGCTGGGCCATGATTGCTGATTGCTATGGGTTTCTGAGGATTCTTGTTGCTTGATCTTGATCTCCAACTGGTATTATGGTTGTATCTGGAATGTATAAACGCTCTTCGCAGCATCTTTATATGTATCTCTGATACTGGTGTCGTATTGAGGATTCCGGTATACCGCTCGGGTCCCCACCGTCCCATCGGCCTCCGTGCGTCGAAGGCCTGGCAGCATCGGTGCCACCAGCCTCCATTGCGGGCAGGACGGGGCCGCAGCCACTCTCGGGCGCGCGCGCGGAGCGGGTGTTCCTGGATCTCCGCTGTTCTGTCTCGCTGAAGTCGCGGATTGCGCGCAGTTGAGCTTCGATGCCGGATAGCGCACAGACCAGGTATTCGGAAGCGGAGAGAGCTGGGGGATCCCGAACCTCCGCATCGCAACACCACACCAAGGAACCTCTGCGACAGTAGATACAGGCACACAGCCCGCTCTTCATCTATTTTTCGTTCTCTCGTTTCTGTTTGTTTCGGAGTTGCTGCGCTCGCAGGCTGCTTAGTTGAATTACGCTGCTCTGTCTCTCCGTCCGACCCACCACCACTAGTCAGCATCATTTAGGCCAACACCCAAGCCTGGCTCTCCTTCGTACATATCTAGCTATCTCCGCCATGGCATTCATGGTGTCGATGCTCGTCGAGAACATGGCACGAACTGCCCACCACAGTAGGCCTTCCGTTTCATCTCAAAATGGGTAACGCCCCGCCAGGGCTGGCAAAGTGCGCTCGATAGCCAGCGCCTTTTGCCGGTTTAGTTTCACGGCACAAGGGACAGCGCATCTGACCCAAGTCTCCATGTTGGTGTTTCCTCAGCTCCCGGTCAGCCAGCGAATGACATGGGTTGACGCCCATCCCTGCACAACATCTGCAACCGAAGCAAACTAGACGAATCCTCCAGCCTCGTGGACGTCGTCTTTTACACTGTTCCCCTCCCCGCTTCGATAGCATGCGGATTTCAATATGTCTCTTTTCCTTCTCGTGTCGCTCTTGTTAGCGCAGACGACGACTTCCGCGGATCCTGAGCTTTCAGGCTGGTTCTCGGCTCCCAATGAGCGTGGCACATGGGATTTAATCATCAGTTGCTTACTCACGTTAGTCGTGTGTGTCTGGTCTGCCCTGCATCTTAACGTGCCGACCGAGGATTCGAGACTTAGGAATAGGAATGTCAAACGTTTGCGATGGATTCTCCTGGGTATCTTTGCGCCCGAGCTGGTCGTATCTACGGCGTTCGCCCAGTTTCTTACGGCAAAGTGGCTGTGCCGCGAGATTCGAAAAGATGTCAAGTGGAGGAAACAGGAGGTACAGAGGGCCTTGGAGTCGATCAGGCAGGGGGTAGGGCTGACAGTGATAGGGTGTTAATCCGGCCTGGAGCTCCGAGCAGCAACTCCAAGAATGGACCATAACACAGTGTTACTTCGCAGTAATGGGAGGGTGCCGAATTCAGACAGGGGATTGCATAGCTGGAAATCCACGACTCAGCCTAACAGCAGAAGGTGTCCGCCTTCTCTCGTTCCTCGGACGACTGCCCGAAATCCAGGAGAAGCAAATCAAAGACAAAAGCAAGGCTGACGGACTCGCAAAATCCCTTGTCGTCCTCCAGGCGGGGTGGATGATCCTTCAAACGATCGCCCGAGTACAACAGCACTTGCCAGTCTCGCTACTGGAAATCAACACGATCGGACACGTGATTTGCGCTTTTGCTCTCTATGCGCTGTGGTGGAGCAAGCCACTCGACATCAAAGACCCAGTCTTGATTCGCAGAGAAGAGTGGATGGATAAGTTTGTGTCGCTCATGTGGATGTGCAGTCCCATATGCTGGAACAAGGACGACTACATCAGCGAAATTCGATGCATGAATTACCTACCGCCGGCTCAAAGGGTGTCGCAACGCAATCCTACGGTCACTGTCGCGGAGGAAGAGAAGCCAAAGACAGCCAGGAAGGACGTTTTGAAGCCACACAAGACCCATTTCTCTGTTGGGTCAATAGGCGCCCGGGACCCGAAAAAGTTCATCGGACCATTGGAAGAGTTCCAAGTCGATGCTGATGGGCAGCAGCTGGACCATGATGTAAGCTACGTGATCAGCGGCACGACGATCAACGTAGCGAAAGAGCATGAAATCTTCTTTCAGATTCAAAAATCGCACCAGGGCCTCCAGCATTCCAAGAACTACTGCCGCCGAGCTTTAAAGGACTGCGACACACACGAGCCTCTGCCAGAATGCGCTATCGAACGCTGGCGCCTCGCTAATGAATTGGTCGACGAACTCTGGATCGAGTGCGAGAAACGTCCTGACTACAGCGACTTTTTCTTCACTACCTCCTCTCTCGGGATCTTTGTTGGCGAGCTGATATACGTGTCCGACCATATCCCGAACCTCCCTAGTCTATCGTATCTCGGCAGTGTGAATGTCCACAGGGACATGCTGAAATCCGTACTCGCATTTGCTGGTTCAGCATACGGTGGCCTCCACCTCTCGGCATGGAACGATTATTTCCCCACACAAGAAGAACGGTGGCTATGGATCTCATGTTCGCTGGCGACTGGGGCGTCCGGTATCATACTTGCACTGTTCTTCCTCGCAACGCAGAAGATCCGAGCCTTCGAGAATCTGGAGCACTTCATTCGGAACAGCCGGACGCTGACTTGGATGGGCGCATCCGTCCTTGGGCCTCTCTTCCTCGTGTGCCGAGTTTTCATTGTCGTCGAAGCTTTCATCAGTCTTCGGCGCGCCCCTGCAGAGATATACAAGACCCCAGAGTGGAGCAGCTATCTACCTCATCTATGATGTAGCGATTACCTGGGAGCCAGCAGTTGATGGGAGTGAGACGGCGAGCTCAGCGAAGCATTGGTTTGTACATCCTTTTCCCCTAACATACGCCAGAGCAGAGAAAGTGGTCAAACTCAGCGGCGATAGTTTCGTGAAGGATTTCTTGCTTTCTTAATCTTGAAAGGGGAAGGTCCCTCGACGAGTATATGAAGAAAAGCGTTTTTCATCTCAGGCCGAGCCCGCTCATCTCCGGTCGTTCTCGTTTCGTAGGATACGCCGTCCCACCCTCGGGAGCCTCATAAATGGAGTTATCGGCGACCAGCTGCGGTGCCATTGGCGACGCCGAACGCGAACCCATCTGCGACCGCATCGATTCCCTCACACTTGGTGGGCTCAACGCTCCGGACATGGCGGAATCCATTGTGCGCCTATCCGTTGGGATACGGGTCATCGGCAGCGTCTCTTCAAGAGGCTCATATTTGGATTTGACGCCTTTCTCCCCTCTCTTGAAGAACCACAAGCCGGCCATCGCAAACACCAACCCACCAACGAATCCTCCGATCACCGATCCGACGAGTACCCCCGTTCCTGGCGACGAAGTGACGATCTTCTCAACCTTTGGAAACTCATCGCACCCCAATGGCTGAATATCCTCTTTTCTCGACGGGTCATCATTCAAGTTCGCGATTCCATACTCCTTCGCTCCTTCGTCCCATTTGATCACTACGCGATCCGTAAACGGCTTCCCAAGCGTCCAGGTCTGATTGCCATAGGCGCCCCACCCGCCCCTGCCAATGGGTACCTTCCACTCGCCCACCTCTTCCGCTCCGACTCTTCCGACTCCAGGCACAGTCACATTGACCACCAGGCCTCCCTCAAGCCTGAACGTCAAAATCCCGACATCCTCTTTCGGCGGCCCCTTGAACGCAATGTAATCCTCATACTCGCCTTTCACATCCCGCTCCACGATCTCCTTGAACGCATCCCGCGCGTCGTCCGGCAACACTAGGAACTTGACTCCGGGATCAATGCACGCAGTGAACGTGTCCTGGATCAAGGTCGCGCCTTCGACACCCTTTTTCGGGTGCCAGTTCAACGCTTCGACTTTCGCTTGGATAAGGCAGGGTAATTTCGAATCCGCCGCTCGATCCGCCGGCTTGAACGATTGGAAGTCGCTCGTGTGCGCATTCGCGTCCGTACAACCTAGACACAAGCTTGAATTCGTCAAAGTCCAAGAAGTCGACGGAATCATCTGAGGTGGCGATACACTTAGCAGATATCTCAAATGAAGGAGGAGGAAAGTTAACTCGGTAGCATGTCTCAGGACTTTCCCTGCTGGCGGCCTCCAAGTAGAGCTCTTCGCAGTCCAAAGCTAAAGCGTTTTACCCGCTGAAGGCCTCTAGGAACAGCTATGCGCAGTTGGAAGACATGCTGACCGAAGTGTATGCCGCGCCCTACGTACCTTCACATCATGCAGCGCCCTCAAGAGTGTCGAATTCGGCGTGATCCCCAGCGCCGACGCGCCCATGCCGCCAAACAGCGCCCCCGCATCCGGCAGGATGAAGCTCGTCGTCAGATTCGTCTTCTCCGGCAAAGCCTCATTCGTCCGCGCATACACATCCAGATAATCAGCCAAGACAAACTGTTCAGTAACGAAGTGCCAGTCCGAGAACCCCGCGGTTTTCAGCCAGCTCTCGCGCACCTGGTCGTTCGTCCCGTTGTCGTGGAAGCTGGACGAGAGCTCTGGCGCGTACCCGCCGCCGTACAGCTCGCTGCATTGCACCCACCAGTTGTCGCCCTCCCAGCCAGTTTTTCCAGCACCATCGCTGCTGCTGTTCTCTTCGAAGGAGCCGGGGTGCTCTTTGCGCTTGACGAGTGGGATGGAGCGCCGTGTCGCGTTGTTGCTGGACATGGGCATCGCGTCGTTGTGCACGCAGGTGTTTGTAAAGCGCGGGATGAACGTGTTGTCGAGTTGGAGCGAGGGCGTTAGGGCGACGGACTGCCATGGCGAGCCGATGTGTATTGGGATTCCGTATGTGAGCACGCCGGGCGTAATCGAGACGTTGCGGTAGGGGAGATTGAGAGGCGGGGCGGCGCATTTGGCAGCGAATGCTGTTGTGGGAAGGCTGAAGAGGAGGAGGTAGACGACATAGACGAGGGAGCTGGAGGATGTCATAGTCGCGACCTGTTGGAAACTGGATATACAGCTCTATCGTAAATATATGTACGACTGACTGGGTTCTAAGTCATTCTTGAACCGATGTAAAAGGAGCGACTAACTAACCACCACACATGGTCGTTGTCGCGAACGAGAGCGAGAGGAAAGAAAGATTGAAAAAACTCAGCCCGGCAAAGCAAAGCAAAACAAAAAAGAACAGCTCAGGCAAAACCGCGCAATCGTCATCCTACCTACCAATCTATATATGAACGGCCCCCCTCCACGCACACGTACCTTCCCAGGCCAACCATATCCCATACCATCATTCAGCCCCCATGCGGGCCAAGCCCATCTGTGCCATCCATGCTCAGCTCTCCCCGCTGCCCCGGCCGTCGATCCATCCAGAACCGCAGCTCAATCTAAATTGCACGGTTCTCGTTATCGGGTCGGAGAAGGAAGGGGGAGGTTGATATTAAGCCAAGGGAGGGAAACGAGGGAATGCGGATACGGATACGAAGGCAGGTACTGTACGTGCCGGAGCTGGGACGGGAAGGTGGTGGATTGGGCTGACGAGTGGCTGCGGGAGGCTAAGATTGGAAGGGCTGATTTGACTTGGCTTGGCTTGAGATGTGGATGGAGATAAGTGGTTGATCTATCAAAACAGTGCAGAATCTTCTCTAGTACTGTAGAGACCTTAGCTGGAGCTCGCGCATCTACTTGTACGAACGGTCGTGCTAGCTCGCTCTCTCATAGAGCACTGACTTTCTTCTGGACATCCTTATCCCCAAACTCCAACTCTTTCTTCTCTAATCTTGGGTTTCACCGTTTATAGCGCGACATTGTATCTTCCACTGGAGCGCAATCAACAACGCATTTCCACCGGCGGAAGGAGCTGTGGACGACTCGGAGCAACATCCATAATACTGACAGAATAATTAGAACCTTAATTATAGGTTCCGCTGCGCTGTTCGCCGCGCTCTCTCCCGCATTTCCTGCTCCAATACTCCGTACCGATTGCTTCTTCTTCGCTCACGTCTCAACTTCACCCGGCCCGCCCCCCTCACTCCGCACAATCCCCTCCCCCTCGACATCAGCGGCGGAAATTCCAATCCCAGCGGCTTCACTGAGATCGGCGTCTTCCCCTGAGACTATCGACTCCTCGCCACGCAGGCGGCAGCCTGTACCCCGCCGACCATATCCGCCCACAACTACTGCGTAACGAAAAAGCGAACGCAAACGAGCTATGCATATCGACGCGCAAAACGATATTTCCGTTTCGCCAAGGCGAGCGTGGGAGGGAAGATCCGCGGAAGCTTTTGAATTGCTATGAGCAGCAGACCGAAGGGGTGCATGCATGCTGTGGAGCTCAGAAAGTTGGAGCTTTTGATACAACCACGCTCCAGTATATGACTACCGCTACCCCTCCACTCGTCCTCATCGGTCACAACGTCCCCAGCGGCCTCGATGCCCCCTGAAAAGCCAACTCCACTCGCTCCAAACATGCCCCCACCGCCGTTCTCGATACGTAGAAGATTGGTCAGAGACTGTACGGCAGGGAGATGACGCTGAAGGTGTTATTATGTATGCGGGCCGGCATTGAGGCTGGGAGGTTCCATAGCTCGGGAACGATGCGACGTACACGCTGCTCGCGCTGCTGAAGATCATGGGGGCGAGTTTGGAGCATCAAGAGGGATGGAGTGGGCCGCTGGCGAAGCGTTTAAAGGGTGTCGACGATGGGTTCCCACTGAGCGGGCGAGAGAAGGAGCGCTCGATGTCAGTGAACGGGGGGTTGAACGGCGAGATTGGGCAGATAGGCTTGAAGGTCTGAGCTTGATGGATGAATGAGCCGCTTGGTATGAGTAGCTCGGAGGGATGTGTGTGTAACAGGAAAGCAAGAACCGAATCATGGAATCAGGAACAACAACTGTATTCGAAGACACCCACACGATCCGCTGCGTGTTCCTTGGTATCCATGTGTGTACCGGAGCCAGGAACGGTACGCCCAGTCGACAAGCATTAGGCCAACTGACTCTGTCTTCACATTGTACTGCACCTATGCAAATACATTAGCTCCCCTATCCGCCTATCGACGAACGTGCAAGACATTACCAGGTGACGTCTCCGGCTTCTTCCTCTGCGTCCTCTGCGTCCACCGGGAGTGAGCTCTTCGTGGTAGAGCACGGCTCATCCGTGATCGAGCTTCCTATTACTCGTCAACGTCACAGGCTCTCATTATCGTCATCCTCGCCATCACTACGCGAAAACATATTATCCATATGATCATCCAGCTCCTCCTCCGGCACCATGACCTTCTCAATGAGAGTGAGCGCAGCGCGTAACGGTAGGCCGACTACATTGTCGTACGAACCCTCGATGCGTTCGATGAGGACGGAGCCTGCGGTCTGGATGCCGTACCCGCCCGCTTTGTCGTTCCCGTCGCGCGTCTTGACGTAGGCCAGGATCAGCTCGTCGGTCACTACCCCCGTCAGTTCAAGCCTTGTTTTGAGGAGCGTCGCGCATACCATTCGGATCAAACTTCACCGTCGTTTCTTCGACGTGCGTCTCCATACGATACCCCGGATCGACCGCGCTCTCTAGGGGTGTCATGACCGCAATTGCCGTCGTGACCTTATGCGTGCCCTCATCCCTGAGCGTCTGCAGCATCTGGAAGTGGTCTTGCGGACTCCGCGGCTTCTCGAGGATCTTGCCGCCATGACTTATGATGATGGTGTCGGCGGCTATGATGAGCGCGGGCTCGCCCTTCTCGTGATTGTCAATCTCGCGCCGGTAGACGTCGCGCGCTTTCTCGGACGCGGTCTCGAGCACGTATTCGAAGGGAGAGAGGGTTTTGGAGAGGTTCTCGGCGAAGGTGGAGGGCACGATATCGATGTTGGTTAGGCCGAGCTATATGATGGTTAGCGAGGGCGTGGAAGGGACAGGTGGGAGGAGACGTGCTTGTGCGAGTAAGAACTTCCTTCTGGGTGATTTCGAGGCCAGCACTACTCGTTTCCCTCTCAGCTTGTTCAACGCCGGTAGGTCCAATGGCGGCGGCGGCAGTGGCGGGCCTCGCCTCGGCGCTGTGGGTGACCTCAAAGGCTCTGGCGGCGCTGGTCGGTTCATGGTTGGGGTGGGTGTTATCGTCTGTTCGTACGAAGGTGGGGGGTCTGAGGGTGGCTGAGGCGACATAGCGGGGCCAATTGCTGCTCTGTGACGATAGCGAGAGACACGTACACTTCGCGAGTGGAAATATACTCAGTTGCTAGAGCATACAAGCGAGAGAGCGCGTGGTTTATAGTTGCGAGGGGACGATGATGAACATTGAAAGTTGTCGAACCGTGCTACACACTTTCGGCGGCGAGAGACACGGAGGCCCGAGCTCCCGGCGCGACTTACCTCAAACACACACTGATCTTCGCAGTCTTCCTTCCTCGAGCCTCATCTTCCGAGACATCGATACGAGGTGCTATGGAGCGCCATGTCGGTACGCCGCTATTCTTAGCATGAAACTGTCGCTTCTCCATACTGCCCGCTACGGATACGGCGGTGACTAATCAAGCAACTATTGATTCCTGCAGCGCGCATGTATCGATTCTCTCGAAACCTGCTCGGGGCATCCTGCGTGACGAATACAGCGAGGCAGTGATAGACGAGGCCTCCATACTTAGATGGAGATACGGGTATCGGTGCCTGGCTACCTTCCTGCTCGGGCGACCCAGCCATTCGAAGGCACTTTGGCACTCTCTGGCGGCTAAGCGACGGTATTGGAATGTTACTCTTAGGAAAGTATCAGTTTGACCGAGTCCTTGAGCTATCTTGCACAAGCAGGAGGGGCTTCGTACAATGCTCGTAGTATGCTGGTTCTGCTCCCCGAGAGGTCACTATGCCTAGAGCCATACCAGTCGAGGACACATGGACGGCATACTGTGTTAAACAGATCCTACAACGGAAGCAGTGGCAGTTCCTCGCCTTCAGAGAGGGTGGTGTCTGCGGATGGGCCCTTCGTCTTATATCTTCCAAGGTTGTAACCCTTGCTGTAGTATGCTTACTCATCCTCTGCAATCCCACTGCGTGCACCGGCCACCAAGTTCCACCGCCCCGAATCATCCAATGCCAGAGGAATGGCATCAGCGACACCCCTCGTCAAACTGCTTCTTCTACGCGCGTAGAGAACGCCAATTGCCCCGACTTCTGCAGCACCGCTGTCTATTACTAACGACCCGCCACTTACCGAGGCACTTTGCGAGCGGGCACTTTACCGATTCAGCACTAAAGCCGATCGGCCATCGTCATCCGCGACCTTCCAAACGCCAGTAGAAGTTTCTGTCCGACACTTTACAACGGCAAACCAATCGCCATCTCCTCCGACCGAGGCAAGACCCAAAGCACGGGCAGGTTCGTGTGCCCGCCAGTTCCGCCGGCCAAGGTGTCGCTGCAAGGAGTGGATTGTTCATCATGATGCAATCCGTTTTCGGTAGTAGCTCCTTAAAGGGTGACTTCACATTTATAAGCTGTTGCGCGATATAAATGTAAGTGTGTCAGTCCACTCGTTTGCCAGGCAGAATCAATTCGTGCCTTTCAGTGTTACTTTCCTCCCAGAGACAGCCTTTGAGTACCCCGCTTCATACCCCTCTATCACCGCAAAAGCGACAACACCATGGTCCAAAACAAAGGAGTTATATTCAAGAAGGTCCCCAGCGGGTGGCCTGTCCCCGGCCAGGATCTCGTCATTGAAGACCGACCCTTGGACCTTGACCAGAATCCTCCCGAAGGTGGCATCATCGTCAAGAACTACTATGCCTCGTTCGATCCGTACCAGCGCGGACGAATGCGCCCGGCGCATGTCAAGTCCTACTCCCCTGCCTTCGAGCTGGGGAAGCCCATCACGAACCGCTCCATCATGAAGGTCATCAAGTCGAACACGCCAAAGTTCAGCGCGGGTGACGTGATCATCTCCACAGATGTCTCTCCAATTGAAGAGTACTCGGTCCTCGGCCCGGATTTCGTCGAGAAGGCACGCAAGCTGGACAACCCGTACAACCTGGACCCTAGACACTTCCTTGGTGCCCTCGGAATGCCTGGTCTTACGGCCTACTCATCCTTCTACGAGATCGGTCAGCCGAAGAAAGGGGAGACCATCTTCATCTCTGCAGCTTCTGGAGCTGTTGGTCAACTAGTCGGACAGCTGGCGAAGCATGAGGGCTTGAAGGTCATCGGCAGCGTTGGAAACGACAAGAAGCTAGACTTCATCCTAAACGAGCTGGGCTTCGACGCGGGCTTCAACTACAAGAAGGAGAAACCCGGCGACGCTCTTACCCGTCTTGCCCCAGACGGCATCGACATCTACTACGAGAACGTGGGTGGAGAGCATCTCGAGGCAGCCCTCAACGCCATGAAGAACTTTGGCCGCATCGGTGAGTATGATTCCCATAATACTACCGAAGCATCGGCTAACAAAGCTCAGTCGCCTGCGGCATGATCTCGCAATACAACGCCAAGCCCGAGGAACTGTATCCCATCCGTAACATAATGCAGGTAGTCTCCAAACGCATCACCATCCGCGGCTTTATCGTGGGCGACGCGAACATGGGACCGAAGTACGCCAAGGAGCACCAGGAGAAGGTGCAGAAGTGGATTGCGGACGGCACATTCAAGGCTAAGATCAGTGTTACGGAGGGCATCGACAATGCAGTTGATGGGTTCTTGGGCATGCTGAAGGGTGAAAACTTCGGGAAGGCGATCTTGCAGATTGCGGATATGGAGAAGGATAAGGCGAGTTGGTCGTCATGATTGTGGGATTGTGGCTAACGGTGTCAGTGAGACTCTGCACGCTTCAAAGATATGAAAGCATGATAGAAACTATCGTTCCCTTCATGGAACATATGAATAACGAGTTGATTTCCACGTATCTGAGCTCTGAACGATATTTCCTTATTCGAGACATCCCTTCGCTGCAATACAACGCTCGTGACTTGTAAAGCATATTCTGAGTAGCTGGTTTATCAAATCTACGCCTTTAATAGAAGTCTCGAAATATCCTTGTTTCGATTAGACAAGAGTGCCCCGTGGTGGGGTAGCGATATCCAACGTTTAGCACACGGAAGTGAAGGAAGCAAGTCAGAGTTATGTATGTGTATGAGAGTAGTATTACGATCATTATCTACTATGTCGTGAAAGACGATGTATGTGTGCTATGCGCCAGGTATTTGACCGTAAAAGACGGGAGAAAAGGAAGGTGAAAAAACCCGGCCCGTGTATGTATATATCCTCCAACATCCCCCGGTAAAGTAGCAGTATTCCCTTTCCCAATGAGGATAGCATATATAAAAGGACAGTAACCGAAGTTGGGTATCTTTGTGTTTTCGCCCATGCCCCGGAATGCAAAGCGCCTGCAAGCAAAAGAATGTATGTCAAGGAATGAAAGAACAACCCAAGTACCTAGGTTTTTGATAAAAGGAATGGAGGCAAGAAACCAGAAAAGCAAATAAGTGTGTATGAGACAAGATAAAGAAAGTGTATGCGTGCTGGGTAGGCTCATAGCCTATCTAGCGCCTTACTCAAAGCCAGCCAGCTAGCGAGCTCATCTTGTGGCTCTGACTTCTGTCCTCCACCCTTTCCATCGAAAGTCATCTTACTCCGGTCAAGCACAGGTAGAGGCTTATCGACCGGGACAGCCTGCTTCTGGCCGAAACCGCTGTCCACTCTTGGCTGCGGCAGAGGTTTCTCGGTCTTCACGGTGGGCTTCGGAGCTGGGTAGGACTGTTGGCGTTTCGGCGACGGGGGCGTGTAACGAATGCTGGTGCTGACCAATTGCTTGGGCATATGAACGGGAGATGAAGCGACTGGAGGTCCGACGGGAGCCGAGGGTCGAGAAACAATGACGGGCCGCGGAGTGGGGTTCGGCTGTTTAGTCGGCGGTAGTAGTGGAGATGCGAGAGTCGGTGATCGGGTTGTCGGCTGATGAAGGTCAGACTTCGACTTCTGCTGCTTGAGCTCGCGCTCTTTGCGCACTCTTTCCCTCCCTTCCTGTACCGCTTCTCGCTCCAACTGCTTCTGCTTGCGCTCTTCCTCGCGCTTCTCCTGCTCTTCTGCATACTTGAGCAACGCAACGATCTTGCCTTTGTCCTTTTCATTAATGTTTTCGGGGACACACGCCAGGGGTGTGGCGCCCTTCGCATTCTTCACGCCTGCTTTAGCGCCAGCGCGCAGCAAAGATGCAACAATTCTTTGGCTTCCGCCGACGACAGCAGAGTGCAGTGGTGTGCTACCCTCCTTATCCGAGACGTCAGCCTTTGCGCCACAACGGAGCAGAAGCTCGGCAATCTCCCAGAAGCTCTTTTCCGCAGCGATGAATAGAGGAGTCCGCCCTTTCGTGTCTTTGCAATCCGCTTCGGCGCGACGAGTCAGAAATTCGTCTACGCTGTCGAGGCGGTTCGCTTGAACAGCGGAGTGTAGCGAGTAGCGGCCGTCATAGAAGGGCGATGGAGTGGACAGGTCCGTGCCATTATCGAGGAAGAGGGTAATGAGATCGATGTCGACGCTCGGATATTGTTCGAGTAGGAAAGTGAGAGGGCGGAGGGAGAGAGGCTGTGGTGAGCTGCGACCTTGAGAAGAACGCTTGGTCGTCCGGGTGGTGGTCGCATTCGGATCCGCGCCGAATGAAAGGAGCAGCTTCAAAATGTCGTAGAGATACTGTGGCGGAAGAGGCGGTGGTAGGAGAGTCTGATTGAGGATGACCCACAGGATTGGATTAGTGAACTTGGACTTGGGTAGGGCGTTAGGGTCGAGACCCATCAAGAGCAGTGCGTCCAGATCTCGAATCGGCAGGACCTTGGGAAGAACATGGCTATCTAAGCCGACTCCGGATTGTCTTTGCAGCATCGTCGCGCGGCGCAGCCACTCATGCTCGGCAAAGGTTTCCAGTATCTTCTTGTTGATGGCGTTGTCTGGTCGAATCGGTCCTTTGCTCGTCTTCCATTCCTTCAAGGAGAATGGCGCACCACGCTTCAGCAGTGCTGAAACGAACGAAGGCTTGCCTGATGTTGCGGCATAATAGAGTGCGCTTTTTTGCTTGTGGTCCTCATGGCCCACGCAGTTGTTCCTCTCCAAACCCCTCTGTGCCAGGAGGGCTTCGATGACGGGAAGACCTTCCTCGGGGAGCGTCTTCACAGCTTGGATGAGCGGAGTCGCTCCGGAGCGATCACGCATGCTCCTGCTTACGCCTTTTTCGCAGAACGGTGCTACAGCGGCTGCAATATCTTGCCAGGTTACCGGAGCCTTTGGCGTGCTCATTGCGATGTGGTGCAGAGCCGTCTTTCCGTCCTCATCCCAGGAGTTGATGCCGGGTTGGATTGCTAGCAGAGGAACGATCGCCCATCGATGGTTGAGTACGGAAAGTAGTAGCGGGGTGCGTTTCTTGGAATCGACTGCGGTGGTTTCTGCATGCGCTTGGAGCAGGAATTTGACAGTCTTCTCGAGACCATTCTTCGCGGCGAGATGAAGAGCGGTCTTCCCGCCACGGTCGATTTTTCGGATGTCTGATCTTTTGATTAACAGCTCGAGATCGGGCTCCTCCTTGGGCGATGTCGTAGCTAATAGGAGAGGCGTAAGGCCCTTGTGATTGACTAGGTTCGCATCCGCACCATGCTTGAGGAGAACCTCGGTGCATGACCTGCTATGGGTCGCGGCATGCAACGCGGTATTGCCGAGATAGTCTTGCTCGTTCGCATCGAACCCGTCCTGAAGAAGTAGTTGCGCTACCCTCGCCAAGCTCAGACCTGGCCTAACAGCGTGATGAAGGAGGGTCGTCCCGTCAGAGTACTTCAAACACGGATCAGCTCCAGCTGCAAGTAACGCTTCGATCACCCCCGAGATGGCCGCCTTGTCGTGGGCCAAAGGACTGTCGAAAGCGGCTTGGAGGACAGTAAGTCCTTCCGAATCCCGTAACGTGACGTCGGCGCGGTGTCGGACGAGTGCATGAACTGTCTGTGCGCCGGAGCAGTTCAGGGCTGCGAAGATCGGGCGTATGCCGGTCGCCGTCGCGCGATTCGCATCAGCACCCTTCTCCAGAAACATCTCCACCAAGCCTGCGTCGTCCCTCTTGATGGCCTCAACCAAGACCGTAGAGTCAGGGTCACAGCCGGCTTCAAAGATATCAGCGATGAGCTCATTGCCCATTGAGAATCGGTTCTGCGCTTTCTCGACATGCTTCAGCAGCATTTCCTTTTCCTTTGCCAGCTTATTCCGTCTCCCACGTGCAGCACTGATGATGGCAACTGCGGCGTGTAGATTCTGCGACTGCAATGCAACCTCAGCTGGACTGCAACCCTTCGCATTCAGAGCATCGTATTTTGCTCCGCGTTTGAGCAGGGCGACCACAGCAGCGAGTGATCCTGGCCTAGCCGCAGCGTAATGCAGTGTTGTTTCGCCCGTGTATATTGTTCGCGCGTCGAGGTCGGGTCCGTATGGTAGGATGATGTCCATCATGTCGCTGCGTCCGGTCTTGATCGCGAGATGAAGGGCAGTCTCTCCATTATGCCTTGTCGTGGCCTTCGTGTCCGCGCTTGCTTCGCAGAGTATTCTGACAATGTCGACGTGTCCAGCTGCCACAGCTATACATAAGGGCGGTTGTCCAGTCCCTGCAACGCCATCCGGCGACTGGCCTGCTCGAAGGAAGTGTAGGAGAGCTGCCTGTCGGTTGTGTTGTACGGCGTAGTAGAGCGGAGTCCATTGCTTTGTGGGAGCGAGGCCATTATCTGCATTCCCCGAAGGGCGTCCAGGCCTTGCAAAGTCACACCTTAATACTTCAATTAAGGTCTGTATCTTTGGACCCTTGTTGTGGGTCACGATCGTGGTATTCGTGTTATCCTTGTACGAATCGATCGGGACGTGACGGGTTGGCGGATCATCTTGGGTCCTCGACAACGAGATACAGGAGAGGCTCTTCATGGTCGCATAGAGTCATTAACGACAGGAAAGGGAGAAACGAGAGTAGAAGACAGCAAAGAAACGAGAACGACGACTCATGAGCGTGAAGACTAAACGATGGTGAAATTGAGCGTTACACAGGTGTACTCAAGGAGAAGAGCATGGTCGCACTCACGGACCCAAACCTTTGCTCGAGCCCAATATCTCACCTCAATGCTCAGACCGCCTATTCCTTTTTCCGCCTCGATCTTCCGTCCGTCGCCCATTCCGCTGCGCTGGCCCTCCGAAAGCGTCGCCACGGCGCGTGCCGAGCGCTGAGCCAGAGCTCAAACGAGCTATCGCAGACGAAGCCCTGCAGCATGTCCTGACTCTTGCGTCCGCCATTTGCACGCTCCGCCCTATCAATCGCTAGTCCGAGGCGTTTGCGCTACGGGCAATTGACAGCTGTCGTGGCGGCGTCGAGTCGTTGGGGCGAAGATTGACGCGCGAAAGTTGGAAACTGGGTGGTCGGAAGTGGAGAGCCCCGGCGCGATGGTGGCGGTTATACGAATGGGCTTAGCGCTCGCATCACGTGGATGGCGCGGGAATGGGTTTATTGCCCCTGACTGCGTTCCGGGGAAATGATATGTGGCAGGGGATAGCATCGGGGAGGAGAGTATTGGATGGAGATGAAGCTCAACGCCCCAAGGTAAGAAACCGTGCTGCAATAATAGCAGGGGCAATTTGGTCCGCTCCGCAGTGGCAACTCCGCGTTCCTGACCCGAACACCGCAGACGACGACGACGATCACTTTCGTGAGCTAGGGATATGTGCGCTATCTAAATTTATATACCTCTAGCTGCAGAATGTTTTGCCTCAGAGACGCAGACTCGAGTTCGCGACGTCTCACCCAGGTTTCTGAACCGACATGGCGAAAGCCGGCCTACAGGCCCTTCACACCTCTACCGAACCTATCCTATCGCCACATCGTCCGGCTAACGTACCACCTGAAGCAGCATGGCAAAGAAGGTCCAAACCGCCTTCGTACCCTTACCCAAACTATCCCATCGCCACATTCTCTAGCTCGCTAACGTCTGAAACAACATGGCAAAAGGGGTCCAGGAACCCTTCGCCATTGAACGCTTAGGCAGAAATCACGGCGATTCGAGAGTTTCTTTGTATCGTGAGAGAAACAAGAACAGTTGCTATCGACTTTTCTATATGCAAGGTACCAAAAACCGTACAACAAAACAGCAAATGTAAAACTAAACCTGGAAGGTTTCGAAGCCCTGCCCAGCCTATCCTATCGCCGGATCGTCCTGCTCACCCCAGAACATGCAACGGGTGGCCTGAAGGCTTTCAGCCCTAGTACTTTACCGGCAACTTCCACCCTACCCTACAAGCCCTCGACCAGATGAAGCAGCCCAAAGACACGATATAACACAGCCCAGTCCAGACCACCACTCCCCAGTAATGCCCACCGGCCGCCGAGATCAAGCTGCCCGCGATCGGTATACCTGTCAGAGTACCGAAACTGACAATTGTGTAACAGGTCGCATAGTAGCGGCCATACTCGTTGGTATCGCACAGCTGACCGACACAGACTGGCGTCAAGGAAATATTAGATCCTGATGCAAAACCGAAAATCACCGCGTAGACGATCGATAGCGCTTTGATGGTAGTGGCTTCTGCGGCGGTGTGGGGTGTGAGGATTGATGCCGGCAGCCAGAGCGTGATGGTCGTTGCGGTGCAGACTGCAAGTGCGGCGATCATCGAGTTGAAGCGTCCAAGCTTATCGGCAATATATCCAGGGGCCCATCGCCCCAAGCAAGATCCGGCGTTCATTATTGCAATGAGCTGGTAAGAAAAGGCAGGCGAAAGCGCTCCAGTCGACGTGGCGAAGGTGGTCAAGTAGGTAATCGGGACAAATAACGCCCATTCCATGAAATATATTCCGAGGGTAAGCAGCAGGTACGATCGATTCGAGCGAAATATGCGCAGGTCAGGCATAACAGACTGTCCTGGCTTTGGTGGGAGTCGTGAGCGGATCAAAAGAACTGCAATGGCCGAGCAGAAGATGAAGATAAATCCGATTATTCTCGTCGCCCAGGCAAATCCGACTTTGGGAAACAGCTTCTGCAAGGCGAGAGGGAAGATGATGCCACCTAGCGAGCCGCCTGCCGCTGCAATACCTGTGGCGCTGCCACGCTTTTCGAGAAACCAATGGCTCACTGCTGAGAGTGCTGGTGTGAAGAGTAAAGATGTGCCTAAGGGTAGGGATACACAGTCAGAATGGCTCTCAAAGTATATGTGATAGTTCTTCATGTCTTAATCGAGTGCTTGCGCTCTCGCGAAACGCCCCTTGAGGGTCACCCCACAAAACTAGCGCACACATTTTAACACAGTTTGTACCAAGACCATACGTACCGACTCCACCAAGTACACCGAAGGCAAGCATGAAATGCCAATATTTTGTACAAAGCCCCAAAAGTAGCATGCATAAGGAAGTGCATATCCCTCCGGCCAAGATGAGAAGTCGAGGCCCGTGAGCGTCAAAGATGGGTCCGATCTGAATGCCCAGTCCGAAAGCGAGGAAGACGTAAACGCTGAAGATCCATCCGATCGTACTCTCGTTATAACCCTTCAACTGGTGTTCGCTGAGGTATGACGCGAATATTCCGACGATGTTCATGAGCCCGAAGCCAACGAGGCAGGCCGAGAATGACCCCAGCACCACGAGCCATGATTGCAGGCCGCCTTCAGGGTATGAGATCTCGTCGTCTTCGGTCTTCGGTATATCGGTCGGTGGGATTGTGGTGTCCATGAGTAAATCGTAGGGAAGATGGAGGTTGAAGCGGGGTTAAATATCGGAGGTTAGCGTGTGGGTGCCGAGGGTCTTCAGGCTAGTGGGCGCCGAAGTCCGGTGTCGGCCACTGCCGATGACACATAGTCTGGCATCAGTAGTAAACAGAATTTTTCGTGCAGCAAATTGCTTTCGTCGTCGGCGAGTCGTTGAGCTGGGTCACCAGCGTGGATGAGGAACTCGACGGGATCGACGCCTGGTAATACGGCAACCAAAAGGTCTTCGACGATCTCTCGCGTTCTAGAGTGGTCGATGACGGCGAGGAGGAGGTCGCCGTGGGTAAAAGGGGCCTGAAGACCTTTACGAACATTTCTTGGGCAGATGCCCCAGATGGGATTCGACGGCCAGTAACACAACGCAATCGCGAGGATGACGGCTATGCCACGGGTAAGCCATCGTTCTTCAGTAGCAACATCCCTCGGCCGAGACTTGTACCAGTCGGCCCGCAGGGCATCTACGCATTGGTAGCTAGGAAGAAGAGGAAAAGGCGCATCGCTGTACTCGGTGGCGGTCGTGCCTGTGTTGAGTCGCTCGCTGGATGGGCGGCGGGAGACGGTGGTAGGGGCGGTAGAGGGCGCTAATGGGGGGTGTCGCTCTGGAAGGGAAGTGACACGCTGCTGAAGTCTTTCGATCTCGGTTATCCTTCGGTCGAATGAGTTCCTGTCGTCGACAGTAGCCTTGCGGAAGAGGTTCTTGACGTCGCGCTTGATGAGCTTGAAGGTCTCGCGGACGCGGTATGGCAGCGGTGAGAGAACCATTGCGGCGATGGTGGGCAAAGAAAATAGCTGGCTAGAGGCTGTCGGGAAGTTGGAAATGAAGCTGATGGCAAGAAGTGCTGTTGTGGAATGAGCTGCAAGTGCAAATGTGGCTCGAAGCGGTTGATATCTCGAGTGTGGTGCAGAGTGGAAGGAAGGAAGGAAGAAGGAAGAAGGAAGAAGGAAGAAGAAGAAGAAGAAGAAGAAGAAGAAGAGAGAGAGAGGAGCGACAGGAAATTTCGACATTTCATGCAGCTGGCGAAAGCCCTAGGCTGAAGCCTAAGAATTTCGTTTGACGCAGCTTTCCGGATGTGTTGTTGTCTTCACTCTGCTCTCCACCTCGAACCACCGTGCGCGTCTCAAGGAACCAGCACCACTACGCAGAGATGCTTAGAGCTTCCATTCCAATGGAGTCGGGACGATCATCTCCGTATCCTCCATCCACGCTCCAATGCTCCATGGCCGGACGTCTTGAGGCCAGTATCGGTCCGGCTGTTCGGCCGCTCTTGTCGCACCCTCGTCGCCTTTTCCAGGCTCGTGGACCTTCACCCAGCAACCCCGCGCTCTGCGCACGTACGCATCAATAGGGAAAGAGCACCAGCGGTCTGTACCGCAGAGAAGGGCATCCTCATCCTTCGGACTGGTGTCATACGGGTCGATCTTAGCGCTTTCCACCTCCGCTTCGTCACCAAGCTTGAAGCCCGCAGCCTCAGTAAGTGGCGGCTGCGCCATCACCGTGCTCAGTGGCAGCCACCGCGTGCTCATAGGAACGCTTGGAATCCACGTGAATGGTTTCAGAGTGCATGCGAAGAAGGGTGCTACACCATCTCCTTCCACGGTGCCAGGCAGAAACACATTGATGGTGAGGGTCTCTGGCGGACGGCTCCCCGCGGGCGTCGGCGGGGCGGAGAACGTAAAGCGAGCCAAGCGCTTTGGGATGTTCCAATTGAGGCGACCGTTATAAGTGGTTGTGCGCTGTGATACGTAGATACGGGATACGCGAAGGGCTTTCTTAGGGATCCTGGGAGGGCCCTCTGATGGCTTGGGTACACTGAAATTGCCTGGGATAAGCGCAAGCTCGTCGTACGTGCCTGTTCGTAATTAGGCTGATGAAGTTCCAGGAATCGCTTCGCAGCCGGAGGGCAAGCCCGAGTACAAGAGGAGGAAAAGACGGCCACTTACCGACCGGCGTATCGCTATACCTCACTACCATGGCGAATCCCAAGCCGCCTTTGAATTCCCCATGCTGTAGACACGACTGTTCCAGCGGATCATAGACGCCTTCAGGCAGCTTCTTCAAGTTCAGAAACAGCCAATAGCATTCCGATTTCGTGGTCCAAGGCGCCGGCGCATGTTGGACAGGATGTTTACCAAGCTCGGAGGCCATAGCTACGCGATGAGCGAAATTCAGGCGATTGAGTTTGAGTAAGGAGCTTTAAAACGCCGTTGATGTTTGCTCTGTAAGACCTGACGTCGAGGGGTGAGTGAGACAAGGACGTAGCGGTGTGCGCGTGCCGTTTCGTGATCCGAGCAACTCCGGTCCGCAAACGCCCTTGTGCGGCGAAGCGACAGGAGACCTCGACAGACACAACCAGATCGGTAATAGCAGGTTCAAGTGCTAGAACAGCCTCGGGCAGATCTCAGGATTACTGCTGGCTGATATGACTGTTTAGGATTATACAACCTCAGAACCGCGGATCAGCAGCGATTGCAAGGTTGCCTCGGATTCATATGCGACTCCATCCTATCGACTAAGTCGACTCCGATGAGCTTTCTTCCCGAAGGACCCATCTGCTACCATCTCGTACGATGCACGAACAATTTGATTTTCTGAGAGATCCTGCTCTACGCATCCGCATATGCATGCATACACCTCTTCCACTATCTTATTTCCACGCCTAAACACTACCCGGAAAGCACTCTATCGATTTGAGAGAGACCCCAGGTGGCCAAGTGCATAGGACCCGCCCCTTCAGCGGGTATCCACCTCTTTCATTATTTCCTCATCCGTCTTTTGTCGGTGACCAGCAAAAGATATCCTTCCACGACTTTTCTGGTAGCTCTTATTCTCCCCGTTTTCCCTTCCCTGAGTATTGTCTTCGCCTTCTCGATTCAGCAATTCAGTAGCCTATTCTGCAGACTGCTGCGCTAGCCGCTGTCCCCGCCGCCGACGGTTATACCGGGGAGTTTGTTGACGATGGGTTCATGAAGGTTTGATAGAGGAGCGTGGCGAGGGGAATGCTGGGTTCCAGGACAGAATTTGCGCGGAGGTGTGATAGAGAGAACGCGGCTTAGACGTGCGATGTTGAGTTCTGCCGTTCAGGGGACGCGGACGCAGGTTGACTTGCAGGAGTCCTGGCTAAGGCAAAAGGCTATGTGCGATGTCTGGAAGGAGGATAGTTCCGCTGCAAGAACTTGCACCGCTTGGCTGTGCGCTGAGAGCGAGCATAGTAGCAAGTTGACTGCTCTCCGGTATATCCTTGGCGAATATGCGCGTATCGAGTGCAAAGTGTTCACCCGGTTAGTGTTCCTATGATCACCGGCTGATACTCTTTCCCTCATGCATGTACTCGACTTGCAGCTCCCATGGGGCGTGGCCGAGAAGGGTACTAGACAATACTTGAGAACGTCTGAGACACTAGGGCCGTCGGGAAACAGACACTGCAACCTTGGAGCACGCGAACGTCAAGGTCACGTGACGCATCTCTCGGGGGCCTATGGCTGAAAAGGCACATCGCTGCCGCTGCCGACATAGCGCCAGCATGTCCTCCGCTAGTCTCTAGGAAGATAAGCCTAAGTACTCTTTACTCCTTCAATCGATTTCCGCCCCATAAGTGCTCTTCCCGCGCTCACCATATCACTGCTCTGCCACGCCCCCTTCCTTCCCCCAAACCCAGCGCATCCCCAACCTCCAAACATTCCTCAAGTATTCAGCTGCCTCTCGCAAACTACTCAATGCTGCAATTCCTCCGCCTTTCCCCTTCTCCGCCCTGGCCAACGTGTTGCTCGACACGCGAGAGGAGGAAGATCCAGTTCGATACGAATTCCCCGGTTGGGAAAGTGCAATACACGCTAAAGTTATAAGCCTCCGAAGTGGCGTGAGTTTGAGTTAGTGGAAAGTCACTACTGTAGGCGTTTGTACCAGCCACATGTTTAGCCTTAGCGGTGTAGCTGTGCTTAGAAAGGTATCGTAAACTACCTAAGCGAGACACCTGGGTAGTCGATCACACATAGAAGTCGATAACGGTTAAAAAAGCTACCTACTTACTTAAATCTCTCAATTTCTTAACTACTACCTGGCATCTAATTCTATTAGGTGAATTGCAGAGTATTAAGACATAAGTTAATTAATTAAGAATACGAGAAATATAGCTATATATATACATAACTAGGTTACGTAAAGTAGTAACTATATCTAGTAACACACTTCTCTAGCTTAGAGTGTATACAGAAAGCTATCTAAGAAGGTAAGGCTTTTAACTATACCTAAAAAGGTAATTAATAATCGTCTTCTATAAATACACCTCTTAGTACTATAAGGTTCTATAAGGGCTACTTCTCTTATAAGAGAACTCTGTAGAGTTAAAAGAGAAGTATAGAAAGTAGAGAGATAAGAGATCTATACATAAGGCTATGCCTATTCCTAATTAGAAAGTCTAATATAGGTTCTAAAGGTTAGGTTTAGATAGTAGAGCGTTTAAGTATTTAAGTAATAGTATAACACCTCTCTACTACTAACCTCTATAGCTTCTACGTAGGTAAAAAGAGAGATAGAGTAATAGCAAAGACGTAAATTAAACTTAAGAGTAGAGAGTAAAAGAAAGAACACCTTATTTAATAGCTTTTAGAGTATTTTTATAGTTACCGCGGCTCTCTATAGCTTATAGCAACTTTATAGAGTAGATTGTTAAGTAGACGTTAACACGTTACTACGTATTTTATTAAGACTAGGCTTATTATAATAAACGTAGCCTATTAATTTTATAGTTAATCTAATAAATTATAATAAACGTAGCTAGTTAAGATATAATAGAATTACGTATAAAACTAGTATATATATATATATATATTAAAATTAATAGAAAATAGTTAAATAAGTGTAGTAGACGCTTCTATAGTAGAGCTAGAAGTAAAATATAGATAAATAGTTACCTTAAAAGTTCTAAAATACTAGTAAATTAGGTATATATTACTTAGGTTAAGTTTACTATCTAATCTAGTACTAGCGTAAGAGGTTCTTAGATAGCTTCTACTACTCTACTATAAATAGTAGAAGCTTTAACTTACTAGAAATATTCTTAAGCCCTAGCTAGTATTAAATAAAGTAGACGTGTTTTTAAGGTAATAGAATCTTTATAAGTCTATTAGCTAGTATTTAACTTATAGAAATCTATTTAACGTTAATTCTTTAGTTCTTAACTTTCTAGTAGAGCTATATTTAGTATACGTTAACGTATTTAAGCTTTATCTAAAGCTTCTCTATAGCCTTAGTTACTATACCTATAGTCTACTAATTATTATACTAAAGCTTTAGTTTAATATTAAGGTTTAGCTTTAAGTAGTAGAAAAGTAGATTTTACTACTCTATTTCTAAAGCTATCTTTAAAAGCGCTAGAAGCTCTATCTTAGTTATTAATTTAGTTACTATTTATTATTTTATAGCTTTCTAATCTATAGGTAATCTATATAGCTTAAAGATATAGCCTTTAGAGCTTACTCTAGTATCTAGGTTATTACTAAATAAAGTATCTAAGGCTCTATAGAAGATAGGCTCTTTAAAATTTATTTTCTAGAAGTGTTTCTTCTTTGTAGCGTATTGTAACGCTTTAAGCGTAAGAGTTTTTAACTCTATAAGGTATTACTACATGTGTATAGTAGCGTAGAGATATTATTAACCTAGGTTAATTAAGTATTAAGCTAATACTAAGTAAGCTCTTAATATATCTAGACGTATAAAGTAGAAAATATATACTAGTAAGCTAACTAGCTACTAGAAAAGCTTTATTTACTCTCTATTAGGTGCCTCTATAGATTTTGCGAGGTTGTTCTCTTTTATAGAGAATTATAGATACTTAGTACCTAGTTTTAGAAGTAGATTAAACTTATTAGTAACCTTATTAATAAAGAAATTCTAAATTAGCTAGGTTAACGCTACTTCTATATCTCTTACAACTCGTATACCTAGAAACTAATTAAGTTAATCTATCTTTCTAATCTTATACTTTTTAAGTAGGTAGCGTTTAAACTCTACGTAAACGTCTATATTATCTAGGTAGATAAGTATAATAATATTATTAATAAAAAAGAAGACTATAAGCTTGTTACTAGCCTATAGATATAGTATAATACTTATTTTAATAAGTTCTAACTTCTTAAGAGTCTTTATAAGGTTCTTATACTATAGTAGAGATACTTTCTTTAGCCTATATAGAGCTTAATACAACTCTAAGAGCTTGCTAAACTAACTAGTAAAACCTTCTAGAGTATAGTAGTAGAGCTTTTATAGAAGCTTTACGTTTAGAAAGGCGTTTATAGCGTTATACTAATATATTAGTAATCTAAAGATAGTTACTATAGCTACTAGAGCTTAAAAGGTTCTTACTACTAAGGTAGTAGTATAGGTATTACTCTATTATATTTAGAGGTCTTTTTAAACTACTAGATAAGCTTTATACTTAAGTAGATATTTATCTTTATTAAATTTATATAATAATATCTATATAAGTAGAAGGTATTCTACTATAGTTAATGCTAGCGTTACTAACGTCTTCTTAAAGTACTCTTTCTTAAAGTAGTTATTAAACTTCTTCTATATAGCCTCTTTAAACTTAGCTTTAAATATATAGCCTTTAATATTCTTATAACGCTTAGGTAGAGGTAGTATCTAATTATAGTAGTGTTTTAACCTTATAGGCTCTTTATTAACTTTTAGTTTATTAATATAGCTTACTAAAGCTATAAATACGTAGTTATACAAGTTTATTAATAGTATTAAGTTAAATATTTAAGCTTTCTTTTATGCTTTAATTACGCTAGCTATGTATTTAGGTCTTAGAGAAGAGTATCTATAGCGTCTACTCTATATTATATTACTTAGATCTTTAGAATTAAGGTTTTAACGTAGTAGAGTATTATTCTAGTATCTATCTAGCATATATTTAGAGTTTTCTATAGCTCTAAGAGGTCTTTATAGTAATTTAGCTTAAATAGTAAATAAGCTTAGCTTAGAGAGGTTAGTCTCTCTTAATACGCCTCTTAAGCTCTTACTATATAGAGTAGAGTATCTTAACAACACTAGAGTAATTAAGTAACCTCTTAGAAACTTATTACGCTTCTTAGCTTATTATTACTTCTTCTAGATTTATATTTCTAGGTCTTCTTCTACTAATTCTTTAGCTAGTATATATTACTCTAGTATTAACGTCTATTTATCTAAAGTTATATTAAATAGGCGTAATTAGCTCTATAGTAGTAGATCTTTAACCTCTACTATAAGCTCTTTATAAGAGATATTATATACCTTAATATTACTTATATTAACTACTAGAGACTTTCTATATTTACTACTATTATTCTTGTATAGCTTATTGCGTATAAATAAGATATCTTAAGTTTAGATAACCTTATTCTTTAAGAGTATCTAGATTCTAAAGATATTTAAGAAGTTTTATTCTAGTAGGTAACTAATATAGTACGTGCTTTTAGTTTATTAGCTTTTTTAAGATTCTTTCTATAAATATACGCTTAATAGCTAATAGAGACGTAATAAGCTACTAATAGTTTATAATCTATTACTACCTTATATAGAGTTTTCTAGCGATTTAATTTAATTAGCGTAGTATTAAGAATCTAAATAGCTATAATAAATAGCTCTAAAGCTAGCTTCTTAGATAATCTAGCTATAATTTTTATTACTTAGCTTTTTATAATTATTACGTCTCTAGCTTTCTTTATATAACTATTCTACTTAGGTGTCTTAGGTAAGCTAGGCTTATATTTAATACCTAATTTAATATAGATCTTAGTAAGCTTATTACTAAAACTCTTCTTATTATTAGTCTTAAGTATAATAACTAAGTACTTAAATTAACGCTATAGTTTAGTAATTATTCTACGTATAGTAGGTATTAATACTACTTTACTTTTTATAGGTAACGTACGTTCTTTATACTAGTCTAAGAATTTATTAATTATATAGAGTTTTTACTTATTCTTATTAAAATAGATTTCTTCTATTAGTAGTAGTTAAACTAAATTTATCTCTATTTAGTAGAAGAGACACTTTATAGATATTAATCTAGGTCTCTAGAAGACTTAATAATTTATTTTTAACTATATATAGGTGTTATAGTTCTTCTAGTTAACTAGAGGTATATTTTTCTTAAGCTTAAAGCTAGTAATAGCCTCTTCTAGGTACGTAATAGCTTTCTTATTTAGATATACCTATAGTTAATAGGTCTTAGCTCTAGTAGTAATTATTACTAGTTATAAATTCTTTAATAGTTAATATACTATTATAAATATAGTAAATATTTTCTATAGATTAGAGTAGCTATTTTTATTTATATTAAGTAGCTAGTATCTCTATTTATACTCTAAGTTATAGACTATATTACTAGGCTTATTCTTATATAAGACGTCTCTACTAGAGTTAAAGTAGATTTTAATATCTTAAAAGTGCGTAAGCTCTATAACGTTTGTAAAGAAGCTCTCTACTAACGCTATATAGGTAAGGCGTATTAGAGTTAGTTCTAATAGAGTATTAGTCTAGAGAATTATCTCTCTCTAAGTCTTAACTCTTATAGCTTGCTCTCTAGCGTATATAATAACGTTTAAGTTAGCTTCTACTATCTTTTTCTAGCTCTAATTCTCTAAGTTATAGACGTAAATATTAGAGCTAGAGTTATAGATCTACCTATTAATAAGGTATAGAGCTATTAGAACTACCTTCTAAGTTTCTAAAACCTTAGCTATTATACTAAAGAAGTAGAATATAGAGTTAGTAGAAGAGGTACTACTTATTAGCTTATTATTATTAAAGCTTAGTAGAGTAGTGCTTACTTTTAAGGTAGGTTTATTTTACTATTTAGAGGTTCTCTAATTAGTAGCTTATTTAAACTTCTTAGCCTACTTCTTTTTCTTCTTTTTCTTATTAAACTTAGCCTAAATTTCTGTGTTAGGCTTCTAGCCTATTAGGTAGATCTTTAGATTAACGTAAGAGTACCTACTAAACTAGTAGTAACGCCTATAGAAGTACTCTAGTATCTCTTCTTAAAACTTACTATATCTCTAGCTCTAGTTCTATTATTATAGTACTATACCTAGTATTATATACGTCTCTAGGCTAGCTATAATAGGTTTAGTAGCTTTCTATAGCTATCTAAATTTTATAATAAGGTCTATAACTATAGAAGCTTAATTTTCTAGCTAGGTAAATAGCTACGTAATTCTAAGTATAAAGTACGCTTTATTAATTAGTTAAAAAGTCTTAAGTAGCTCTCTCTAGGCTTATATACTCTATACGTCTAGTATATTAAGTTTAGCTATATAGTTAGTAATCTAAATCTATTTATTAAGCTAGTTATCTAGTTTATTACCTTTTTAAGTCTTCTAGACTTTCTTATATTATTCTAGTAGTACGTTTTAACGTAACACGTTAGTTATAGTAACCTATTTCTTTAAGCTTATAAGCCTTTTATAAGCTATATCTTTATCTATAATATATAGTATAAGGTAGGTATTAATTATTATAGTAATATATACTAATACTTCTTTTAGACCTTTCTATATAAAGAGGTACTTCTTAAGATTCTTCTTATATCTTTCTTTCTAGTTCTAATACTCTAACTTTTTATTAGTATTAAGGTTCTCTATCTTTATAGCTTCTTACTTAATTATTAATAGTATTAAGCGTTTAGACTTCTTCTAAATTCTCTTATATTCTATCTCTTTTAGATCTAGGTTATAGTAGGCCTAAACTCTATATTATATAGCCTTTTTCTTTATAAGAAACTTCTAGTAAAGCTAATTCTATAGTATACTAAGTATTTTAATAGCTTTTATAACGTTAGTAATAGTAATAGTATTCTCTATTATAGAAATTATAGTGCGTAGAGCTAATTTAATTATATATAGCGTATTTCTAGAGTAACTCTAGAATCTATTAGTAATAATAAGGTGTATAAGTTAGTAACTCTATTATCTAATTATATTAAATAAACTTAGCAGGTTTAATTTATAGTAGTAGGCAAATCTAGGCTTATAACTATTAGGTAAATTATAGAGTATTAAGACATAAGTTAATTAATTAAGAATACGAGAAATATGGCTATATATATACATGACCAGGTCACGTGAAGTAGTAACCATATCCGGCAACAAATTCCATCTCCCCAACTCTATTCCGATTTCCCCAACAAGCGTGTGACGGGGCGCCCGGCGACGATACCTGCGGCGTCAGTGTCGGACATCGCGAAGAACGGGAACGGTGTGCGTCTGGACGTTCGGCGGAAGTTACGATTTCGACACGGACTTGACGCGACGGGACTCGGACTCAACTTGATGGTAATGCGCTAAGGACGACGATGGCGGTGGGAAGGCCTGCCGGCGCATGAAGGACAGAGGATCTGTCGCAGAGTGTAGTCGTTCAACGGCGATGCGATGCGATCGATATAAGAGATGTGTACTGTGGGTATCGTAAGAGAGGTGGACCTTCGTGAGTACAGTATTTATAGGGCACAGTGCTAACAGGCAGCGACTGGGTTATGTGAAGCTCCGCTATCACGTTCAACAACTTAGTCGCTTTCAACCACTGAAGTGATGGATACCACTCATCGGACTGTTTGTTTACACGAGCCTAGTTGATTGTTGCTACCCACGTCCTCCCTCCGCCACTGCCTTCATCCGCGCCGCCCGTCCGATCTCACCCTCGCCCTCGCCCTCGCCCTTGCCCTCGAACACCTCCGCACTCCTCACAGGTAGTCGATAAACGGCTGGATGAGGGTATGCTCGCCGCCCTGCTTTTCGAAGAACGTCTCAACATGGCCAAGAAAACTGCTCTCATCCTTTGTTATGGCCTTGTTGTTGTTGAGTTTATGAAGGAGTTGCTCTGTTGGCATACATGCCATCGTTGGGACGGTACAGGGCTGGGACTGGGCCCTTGATGGTGTAGCGTTGTGGGATACTCATGATGCGTTGCGATTTGTGGTTTGTGGTGTGAATGAGCAACGGCATGAGCGCATAGCTTTATACCCTACACTTCCGCCCTCCTCTCAACCAGAGTACGACTCATCAGTGGGATCCACCTCAACAATGACGTACCATGGTCAAAGTGGGAGTCATATCTTGAACCACGGTTGAGCTCAGCTCTCCCGGCTGTTTGGATTCATCCAATCCAGCATCAACGTATGAGAACAAAAGAATATTGTTACTTTTGCCACTGTTGTTGAGCGGCGAGCGATAGTTTCACTGTCGATTACTCAGCTTTACTCTTTAACCACTGAAGTCTCTGCCCATTGTTAGTTCCAGTACGACGGGCTCGATCTGTTGAGCCCTACAACGATTTGTTGAGGGAGTCATCAACCACTGCAACTCGCGACTCAGTCCATCGTCAGCAAGCGTAATCAACGTTCGTCTGGCCAACTGATTACTGTTGCGTCCGAAGGTACTTGAGCACTGCAGTCCTTCTTTTGTGTCTATATACTGTGTCTTTAATCGCGAGCTAAAGCTTTGCGGCAACTGCTACACCTGATTTTCCCAATAAAATCATCGCACTGAAACCAGCAAATCGAATGGTCTTGGAAACGATACGTAAGAACATAACAATCACCACTAACTCCCATCTCTACCCGGTCACAAAGCACGCGAAGTAACCCCCGAGGGACCATATGCTCAAAGCGAATTTCACCCGGCTTGGTCGTGCGCAAGAGACAGAATTTGAAGTAATGAGAAATATGAACACGGGATCAATTTGCTATGAAAAGTGTACGCAAGTTGGCAAGGTCCATGCACCCACTGCACTCAACAAATTTGGAGATACCTATTTAATCAACTAGCGAGGACCTAACTCACCTTCCAACCGTGATACTAGTAGTATTATCCACCAAGCCATGTCCCAGCAATCCAATGGTTGAGTCGCCCTGTAGTTTTTCTTTGTCAGCCATAAAGACTGAGTAGGGTGCGGAGGAAAAACTATAAAAGACCCGACCCCCCATCAGTGCCCCTCTATATGCACTTATATCTCCATTAAATAGTATCCCTCTTGTCGAGGGACTCCTGTCGGAAGGATGACAATCTTCTTCACAGGGGTTGAGCAGGGGATCCCTACCCTGCTTCAGAACATCCCCTACACCAGGCATACCGCAATTCTGATAGTCGAACCACAGTCATTGCCACCGATAAGGGGACAGGCTGTAGGTTGAGTATTTGGGAACGCTGTCTGCCTTGTGTATGGACGTTCTGAAGAAGGAAGGAATATGGATCGAAACGAGGACCGATGATGATATGATGCCTAGACTCTTAGGTTAGATTCTTTCTTTCGTTACGGAAGAGCGAGTCAAACCTGGGAACATTAGGCACTAGCTGAGGTCCACAGTGGTCCTTAAGTGCATGGTCGATGAGAAAGTGTGGTGGAGGTTGGAGGTGCAGTGATGGAAGTGGAGATGAATAATGAGGGCAGCGATAAATGAGAAGGCAATCTGCAATAAGAATTGGATGGCTTCGGGCACTAATGTGAACAAGTTGTGCATTTGGAGGGATGTAGAAGAGCGTTGGAAGGATTTGGAGGGAGTGCGAGCTATATATGCAGATGAAGGAGGGCCGCCTTCCTTTTTCTATCCTAATCTCATAACAACAGAAGAGCGTACGAGATAAATCACGAAGCAGGAGAGCGTTATCGTGGAGGAGGAGCCGCTGAGACGAAGCAGGCGCAGAGTCCCGTGGACTAGAAGAATGGCAACTTTGATGCTTTATTACAACATGGAAAGACCATTACAGGACTAGCTGCGGATCTAAGATTTCCCGGTATGCTAAGATCGCTGGCTTGGAGGCCTCTATTTTTGGATGGAAAGTCCTCCATATATGAAGGCGTCTAAGCCAACACTATATAGTTTATAAGGAAAGAACATCACGCCGTTTCTTCGGTAGGAAGCGACGATACTTCGGAAAGAGCGTGTGCGATTGAGGCGCCAGGGACCACGCAGCGTACCTAAGACGAGGCCGCGTTTCTGCTTTGAAAGGTAGGCGTGGTTTGCTTCGTTCGAGTGAGTGGTAAGTTAAAGATGGTAACATTCAACGCGTAGGACTGTAGATGTTAGAAGAGGGAGAAAAGGAGGGGCCGCTACGGGGTAATGACTACCGTAAATATTATGGTAGGTGCTATCTAGTTCTTTGATTGCCCATTTCAAGAACGACTCCGCCATCTGGGAAGTGGCAGGTACGTTTCTGTGGGTTGTCTGTGATATGGGAGCTTTTCTTCCTCAGATCCAGACACAGATTCACACTACCAGCGCCACACACACGAATGAACCTATCATGACGATCCAAGCTAGAAACTTCTCCCCAGCGAGAGCACGGTACGAATCTCGGAGAATCCAGACCACAGACGCGAAACGCTGCGGGCAGCAACAACATCCACTCCACATCACGGCATCAGCTCACCTCTAGACTCAAAGGCCCTTCGACCGTCCACAGGGACTATGCCTTCCCATCACTCCCACACTATCTTCATCAATGGCCCTGTCAATGCCATCAGCCCTCCAGACTGGACATGTTGCTGGTGCTCGTCGGGCAACGCCTTCGGAAACTCCTGCCAAGGCCCGGGCTGTCAGCATGGGGAGCGGTGTCCGCAATGCAGGGTGCAGGCTCAGCCGCGGTGAGCGAGCCATAGGGCGGAATTGGAAAGCCCAGGAACAGATTGGTGACGGAGTGGTTCGGAAAGGGCATGACTTGTGTTAGGTGTGTGGGAGATCGGGGAGTGTTGTATCCGATTAGTTGCGCTTCTACTAGATTAATGGCTTGGTGACAGACAATTTTTGACATGGATGGAGCATATGTTCTCTCCAACGCTCCATACTCCTTCATAGAGGTGGAGGAATGGTTGTGGAGAGCCATGTTGTAGCTCGTAAGCTTTGCCCTCCACTCGTTGCTAAGGTTAAGTTGTTCTTAACTTAGCGAACGAAAAAGGCACCTACAGAAGCAAGCCTCTTGATATGTCCTTGTTTCTTACATGCTACTCTACTTACACTCTATGGAGGAATACAGAGGAAAACACTCCGTCCATGTCAAACACTGTTGACAACACGTTTTTCAAGTGGATGAGCAGTGTACCATAGAGCGAACTTGACGCTATACTTCTCCTTTCATACACATCCATGTAGTCCCCCCACCTTGCCTTACATATCATAAAACACCAACGACCGGCCACTTATCCGTCGTCGTATGTCCAGACGACAAAACAGTCCACGAGTCGGCGCCATCAAAGTGACCATACTCGTCACTTAACCCAAACTCCATTCTTCCCACCTCAACGTCCATCTCCAAAGCTTAGAGCAGGGTACTATCTCGAGTGATACTCAAGCTCGCCTAGGAAAACACCTCCGCCCAGCCGTAGATGCGATCTGAACCCATCCAACTACGAGAATACCTGCCGAATACTACACAGGCAGTGACGACAACAGTCGGTCTAGCGATCGATACATGCCTGGAAGCAATTGCCGGAGTGTAGATTTCGAACTGCAGTAATACAGCACAGGCACGTGAGGTTGTGAGGTTACTAATCACATCGAGAAGGCGCCGACAAACAGTCGAGACAACCCCGTTGCTGAAAGCGAACAGCTCGGTGCAAACAGGCGGTGAGTGCGTGAAGCCCAGGACTCGGCTCCCCGCAGCTAGTCTCCCCTAGAACATGGTGGCTTCATTGTAGGGCGCTGTAGTCTGAGGCGTGTAGTTGAATTAAGGAAGCGGTCTAAAGGACGGTCTACCCTGTTAAGCTGTCGAGGCGCCCAATGCCGGTGCGCCGATGGTTGGGTCCCTGGTAGTCGGCTGATGTTTTGACTCCGTGCGTAGCGTGGATGTATGGACGGTTAGCATATAAGACGGTGCTGGATGTATTTAGCTGTAAGCGGCTGGCGCTATGACGGTCTGGATCTTTGAGGAAAGCCTCACGAAACACCGCACTGGTGGGGTGACATCGAGGTGCACAAATCGCTGGTCTTGGAATGGCGTTGATGCTATGTCGTCGCCGGGGTTGGTGGTTTGAGTAGGATTGGGCCACCTGCATCACCACGACCCTTGGCGATCTACCTCAACTTGGGAAGCTTGGGAAGTCGCGACCCACAACCCGCAACACCACAATATTAGCACATTCTGGAGGCTGGTTTGAAGTCCCCCATGTGTCAATGTCCGGAAGAAGAAGAACTAGACTCCAAAGCCAGTTGCGAAATGTAGAAGTGGGAAATATGGAACCGACATCTCACTTTCCCGCATTGCATACCACTACATCCTACACTTATCGACGTTTGGTCACCGACCCTAACTCCGAATGGTAGTGAGGTCCCTGGATTTTGGCTCCTGGATGGGGCGTTGTTCGTGTTCGCCTGACCTACTCCAACGGACAGCACTGCTAGGATAGACCTTGGGTGCTGGTTGCGTAGCGCGGGATGTGCATGGATATGTCCCTGGCGCGCAGACATGAAAGCTGAGGGCCAAGCAGTCTCCCATCGTCCGAAATTCGTTCATGCTGAGCTGAAATGATGTCGTGGTGTTGCAGAGAGTCACATTTGTACGAACTGTCGTTGGCCTGCTAAACTCCGAACGACAAGTTGCATTTCAGGCGCGCTGACGCCACCGAAAAATGGTAGCTGGCGTCGGATCTGGGCTCGGCTAGTCCCTCCGATGAAGTCTTGGCAGCGTTCGCGAGATTTGATGTCTGCAAGCTGCGAGTGTAGCACGGGCGTTGCGAGTTCCTGGCAGTGGGCTGGGCGCAGTAAGCATGACGACGGCGCCGTCGCATGCCTAGTGTTTGAGCCGGTCGATTCCGAATGCTGAAACAAGCTCGCTTTCCGACTGAAGAAGGTCGATTACATATGATCTTCTGCTTGGGCGGCGGGCTGGATGTTTCGGAATGATAAACGCCGTGGGATCTGATCTGCCATGGTCAACTTCAACGTTCTGTAAGATACGTAGCAATTAATATAAAGGACCGCATTAGGATGGCGACGTGGGATTCGAAGGACTTGGGCAGACGCAGGGTCCAATAATGACAGGTTATGGGCCGCCGTCGAGCCAATCACCGGGGTCAGGGATATTATTTACCAGGTCTGCCAGATCTTGATTGGCCCAGTAATGCGGTACCTGTGCTCCGGTCTTCGGATACAGTCACGAGGGGTGCTGAAGCGCTGCTTTAGGAGAGGCTCGTCCTCAGGTTGAAGTGCTGTCGAGGGTGGGCGTCTAGGGCGAAAGGTGGATGAGGATGTAGCTGGGGAGGCGCCACGCTGGCCAAAGTCTGGAGACGTGGCTCGATTTTGCGACTCCGCTATGGTGGTGGATTAGTGAGTATTGAACATGCCACCAAGAAATGGTGACGTTCATGCAAGTCAGCCAGCCCGTCCCCACCCCCAGATACTGATAGCGCGGGACCTACAAGGCGAACTCATGTTGAATCGCGTCGTTTGGCGCGTCGTGGCCTCGGGTCTCGACCAAGACCGGACTATAGCCTGGTAGCGTGCTCGTGGACATGAGATGTTGAGGCCTGCTACAGTACATGCCCTGGCAGAAGCACAGATAGGCGTCTAATTGAAGCAGGTTCAGCCGACTGCGTCTTGGACCTGTCGGCCAGCTGCACATGTGAAGAAATAATGGGATGGACAGTACGGAGGTTGATCGTAGGCTAATAGCAGCGGCTGCTGTATGTAGGCTGCCGAAGAGGTAACCCGGCCCCAAAGTCCCAAAGCGGATAGACAGCCGAGGGCGAATCCGGGAAACCGACGACGCATTCTGCCGAATTGCCCGATGGTCGACGTCAACGGCTTTCGTGACACGAAGTAAGTGCGAACTTAGGGGCAGCGAAGGCAGGAAAAAGCTGGCGTGACGGGGGCAGGGGAGGAAAAGGCGTCCTGTGGTGAGGACTGGATGGCGGGGTTTGGGGATAGTTAGATAGTGGGCGGCGGTAGCACGGCAGGCATGCCATGGTAAATGGGTTCACAGGCGCGAGTGCCAAAAGTAATTACGCACGCCAATCACCGGCTAGCGGTGGGTCGAGCTGCATATGCAGCGACGTGTGCTTTTTGGATGACATGTGGTGAGGCCTTGTTGACGGACTGCCGGACTGCCAGACGAACAAGGCAAAAGGGGTGAATGCGTTGCTGTGGTGCTGTGTGCGGACTCGGACGCTCTGGCGGCGGTTGCGCGGGGATGTCATCGGCTGCTTGGGAGTCCCAAGGGCGAGGGAACTGGTCCAGCGCCACGTGGAGAAGAGAACAGCGGACCGCCTTCTAGAAGGAGCGCGCGGGCGGTGGAATACATACTGGAGGATGGCCCGGCAAATGGCATGTTATAGTGTTGCACAGTATAACGCCGTGTAGCCTGTCGCCTGTCGCCTGCCGCCAGGAGCATGCCCGCGGCGCTGCGTGCTAGGGCCGGCGCGCGACTGAGGAGGGCGCGGCCGTGACAGCGACTGCCCGCCGACATGGTGGCTCGAGAACGGGGCATCCAAGCGGCGATGGCGGACGTGCCCTCCCAGAGCCTCGGCCAGCAGCGCCGAATGTATATAATGCCAGCCGGAGCAGTGCACCTCCAAACCCGCCCGTACTCGTCCCTAACGCCCTTCGCCAGCACCCCTTCGCCCTCGCCGGCCCCCTCGCCATCACTCGCGCATCATAGCCGTCCCGCTGATCGCCGACCCGCTGTTGACGCTGCAGCATCCGAGACGGCGACGCCAGACCCAAATCGCGCATCCGCCGGGCCTGCGCTGTGATTCGGCAGACCTCGCCAGGGTTCGAGTACCACGCCCAGAGCTAGTCCTTTCGTCCAGCGACCACTAAACCCGTCACTCGTCACCGCTCAGATCGCGCTCCAACATTTATCCCGCCCGCGTGCCCCGGCGCTGCAACCCGCCTCAATTGCGCACACCAGCTTTCTTTCTTTCCTCCTGTTCTCCCGCCGTGCCCCCGTGCTGAGCCCCGACGGCAGCCGCACTCCCCTCCGGACCCGCTCTCGACGCCGCCAGGCCCCATTTTCCCGCCGTCCCCTCCGCTACCGTGAAGCTGGATTCCCAGGAGACGCCGCCACCCCTCTGCTACTCGCCCATCGCCAGCGACCGTGGGCGCGAATCGACAGCAGACACCACTCCCATCAGCACGCCCGTCGAACAGGCCGCATCGCCACAGTTTGGCCGCGCAAAGAAGGACAGCAACCTCTACTTCGCCTGGCACCGCAAGCCGCACGAGCTGGGCGCCCACCGCAGCCTGCTGCCCGAGTCCGATCTTCTGTTTGAAGACGCGGGCGACTGCAGCTTCCCGCTGTTTCCAGAGAGCCCGCCACAGCACAGCCTGTTGCGAGACATGGCACAGGCAGCCTCGCCTATCGATATCACGACGCCCCCGCGCTACGGCTCCCACTCCCCGCACAACCAGACGTCAAACCTCACCTCTGCGCTGCGGGAGGCCGGGGCGAGCCGCGACCTCAGCGCAACGTCGAACCAGCACAATGCACACAGCAGCGACTTCCGCGATGGCCGCCCGAGCATCGGCGGTCGCCACGACTCCATCAGCAACGGCCTCGGCTCGTCATATTACGGTAGTGGCGCGCGTCCCATTTCGATGAAAGACAGACCGCGGCGCGAGAGCAACACCATGGGCAGCTTCGCCGGCGGTCTGAGCTGGGGCGGCGTGTCCGTCGGATCATGGATCCGCGATGAGTAAGTAGCACAGAAGGCAACAGCAGCCTGTCAGCACCGTGGATGAACATATTGCTAACCCACAACCAGCATCATGATGACAGGCACTTCGCCCGCCGCCTTCAACAACCAGTCGCCCTCGTTCCACTCTTCGTCTTACCTGCCCAAGATGGAAGCCGCCTTTATGAAGGATTTCACATGCTGCGGCCTCACCCTCGCCTCGTTGCACGACCTGCTGCAGCACTTTGAAGAGGTGCACGCGAATGCCCCGGCCTCGCGCGCGTCTCAGTCAGCCCAGGGCGGCCTCCCGCCGACAACGGGTGCCTCCGCTGCCAGCATTACGCCTGGTCAGACGCAGACGCACGGTGAGCCAGCAACGCACACACAGCACGGCTTCCACCCCCGGTCAGGCTCAATGGGCGGATTCCGGTCTCAGCGGCTAGGCTCGGACGGCTTCAACCGCACGAATCTATCGACTGTGCAGGATTTGGATTCGCTAGAAGACATGGAGATGGACGACGTAGGGAACGAACTGGCCACAATCGAAGAAGCTCCATCGGCGTTCCCCGCGCAACAGTCTCAGTTCAGCCAGAATCAAAGTCAGCTCCAGCCACTGAACGTGAACATGGCAAATACGATGCAGACCCACCAGGGACTGCGGACATCGACACCGACAACACCGGCCGCTTCGCAGCAATTTAGCCTGCAGAACAACCCTACCGTCTCCTCCGTAAATACACCGACCCTCGGAGCCGCACCTATGCAGAACACGCAGAGCCTGACATCCCCAGAGTCCTCGCATCCCAGCACCCCTGCCGAGCTCGATATGGACTTTGCGAACAACCTGAATCCTCCAATGATGGGCATGCATGGCATGGATATGAACTTCGGCAATGCCAACTTCGGGACTGGCATGCCCGGATTCGATGGCACCATTGATCAGCCAGGCAAGCGTCTATTCAGCAAGCAGGGCGCTGGTCTCAGCCAGCAACAACTGCAGGCGGCTTTCAAGAACTACCAGCTTGGAGGAGCCGACCAGAGGATCCGAGAGCAGCAGCTCCTCAACGGCGCCAATGTCCCCCAGTTCCCGTTCCCGGAGGAAGTTAAGCCTTTCAGGTGCCCGGTCATAGGCTGCGAAAAGGCGTACAAGAATCAGAATGGTCTCAAGTACCACAAGCAGGTAAGTTCACTATTTTCCTCGGCCTTGACCAACCTGCTAACATATATCCAGCATGGCCACCAGAACCAGCAGCTGAAAGAGAACGACGACGGAACCTTTTCGATTGTCGACCCGCTGACCTCAATACCTTATCCCGGTACTATCGGGATGGAGAAGGAGAAGCCATACCGCTGCGAGATGTGCGGAAAGCGATATAAGAACCTGAACGGCCTCAAGTACCACCGCGCTCACGCCCCGAGGTGCAATCCAGAATTGGGAGCGCAGTTCAGCCAGCTCCCGGCTCTGCAGGGGATGAACGTCGGCGCAAATGTTGCTGGAGCCGGGATGACGGGGATGGACGCCTCCATGTTCTAAAGAACATGGCCTACATCGACATCTTTATCGACATCTCCACCGCCCTTACACGGTTCATGTTCTCCCTGATACCCATGATTCGATCTCCGACATCTGGCTGGCGTTCTCTACGACATAGATCTGGCTTCGCTGATTTGGCTTGAGCTCTCTTTAGGCGTACGGGCATTACATAAAAGTCACGGTTATTCAGCATCGCATCCCTAGCATCCGGTTTTGGCGCTTCTTGGTGTTGCACGATGGCCGGACCAAGAGCAACAGAGGACCGGATTCGTTGTTGGATATTGGCGCGTTTTGCATAACACACTACATTTCGCTTCGTGTACATCTCTTGAGTCGCATCTTTTTTGACCGGCCGCAGAGCAGTGCTGGTATGACGATTTGATGTGCATTAGAGAGGTGTTCTGAGTGGTTTCAGTTTTTTTCTTTGGCTTTCGATCCCCGGATATATCCCCTAATCCCCGCGTTTATTGCTTTGTTAGATGGGTCGTTGGCGTTAATGAGGGACGATAACAAAAGTTCTATACGGGTATGCTTATGCGCTGCCCCTTGGGTTATGTCCTTTCGGGTCGTATAGAAGTCTTTACAGTGGGGGGATTGGGTCTCCATTTTCTCCTTCCATATACCACGCGATTTGATCACTAGACTGTCTTTTTCTGGCTCAATATACGTTGGTATCTCTACTCTGCTCTTCAAAAGAATACTTCTCTTTGTCATCCGTACCGTTCAAACGTTCCCAGCACTAGGTAGCGGGAATAAAGATACTATTCCCACTTCATCGCCATTACAAACTTACCTCGAGGATAGAACTGTGGACAAGTTCCCTTCCATCATCTACTCTAACCCGGGAATGTGCTGCATTACCAACACCCTGAACGTCCCTGCGGCCTCTCCCAACCTACATATCTCCTCATACACCCATATCTACCTACTTAGGCTTCACACCGCCAATCTTATACCCATCTCATCTCCCGTGCTCAAACCCGCCCGGTACACCGTCCCTGCGCCATGTGTTCTGATCCAAGGTACGGCCCAAAGCGTCAGCGCTGCTACGCCTCTCGATCTGCGCACCATCGCTACCAGAGCCATAACCCATCTCCCGACGCCAAACGCTCCCAGCCACGCGCTATACTAATGCGCTCGCTACCAGAGCGTTCGAGCCAGCCAAAGCACTCGCGACGTCGCCGATCTTACGCGTTCTCTGATATACGTCGTATTGTGGGCCCGCTTGGCCCGCCCCTTCCACGTGTTTGACACTGCGACCTGCAGGCTTGTTGACAGTTGTTGGGGGGTGTGGTCGCCGCTTATTGCGGGCTTTTTTTGCCACCACGTTGCGATGCAGCGATGCAAGGGGCGCGCGCCCGCCGTACGCTAGCGAAGACCGCTGGGAACCGCTGGGAAAGCCACGCAAAGGAGGCTAGGACAAAGGCGGCGGTGTCACGCTTGCGGCAGTCGTGAATTTTGCTTGGGCCATGTCAGCGGCGTTGTTACGTACGGGGATGCCGGGGTGCGGTTTGCCGGAAGACGCCGAGGTTGCGAGCGGTCAGATGCGATGCGGCTCTGTTTCGGCTAAGGTTCGGATTGGGGGAAGGGAGCCGCTTTGGGATGGGATGGGATGGGATGGGATGGGAGAGCAAGGGGAACTGAGACATGTGGATTTTGTTATGTTATAGGAGAAATGGGGGATAGGGAATTGAGAAGGGGATTCGCTATGGGAGAGATTGCGGGTGTGGATCATGAAAGTGTTGCATGTTCGAGAAACATGTGGGTTTCCTACTACATACAGCTAAAGAGGTGGATCATGTTACCTCGCTCCACTCGGCAACTCCTGCAGCTCTTCTTCCTCCTCCTCTATGGTGGGCAGGACTTGATACTTGTCCCTCCCCTGCCTTCTGAAGCACTTTGAGGTATGCAGCAAGTGCCCTCTCTTCTGCCGAACAAAGCCTGCGTAACAAATCGCACTCATCGCGATGGCACCGGCGCTAATATACACCGGGTACTTAAACTGCTCGGGTTTCGCGAAGACCATAGTCGCCGCGAATGAAACGAGCTCGAATAGGTTCTGTAGTGAGGCTTCCACGGCAGAGAAAGAGCCGCGCGTCGCTTCGGGAGCGTCTTCTTGGACCAGATACTGCACGCAGAGATCGAAGCCCCAGAGACCGAGGCGGGAAAGTATTACGCCAACGACGAGCGCGCCGCCCGCCAGCTTTGTCTGTGAACCGAGGGTGGTGAAGAGGGCGATTGCTAGGGCTGCAGAGAGGAGTTGCTCGTTGATGAACCAGAGGCCCGAGCGGACTGCGCCTATCCGACGCATTAAAGCTGGGGCGGCACAGGTAGCTGAGAGCTCGACAATCACGGCGACGAGCCGCATGACGGAGGCATGGATGCTAGTGTAGCCGAGAGTCAGGAGGTAGGTTGTCATTTGCGAGGCGAAGCTCAGGACCGTGAGGTAGAGAAGGGCGAGGGAGAAGGAGGCGAGGAAGGCGGGGTTCAGCACGTAGGATTTCCAAGGTCGGAGGATGTTGTGCATCCGCGAGGAGAATCCGGACGATGGTGGTTCAGGGCTCGATGATTCTGGATCCCGTCGGTTTTCGAGTTCGAATAGTGCGGGTCGGTGCTCTCCCTTCCCTTGTGCTAGCTCAGGCACAGCCGTGAAGACCTGGGCAATGGCGAAGTATTCCTGGTATGATTAGCCGATGATTCTCACTTGGCCTCCAAAGAGGACTTACGAAAATGACGCTTAAAGCATTCTGACCGAAGACGACCCATAGCGCAGCCCTCGTCGAATACCCATCCACCAGCGAAATGCAAAGAGGAGCTACCAGCTTGCATACAAGATCGATCCTCCTCATGGTACTATTCAGTTCCTCCCTTGGTAGCCCCAGGCTATCCGAAACCACAATAACCCAGTCTCTTTCTACAGCGACCGTGTTTCCCACGAACGCCAGCTTCTCGATGCATGCCAGCAGCACGCATATGATGAACCAGCCAATAGTAACAAGCACACTTTCCGGACCCCGCAGGAGGACGAGGAGTACGAGACACGAGGCGGCGACGGCGTATCGCTGGTAGACGATGCTCATGCGGACCACATAAAGACGCTCCTTTCTATCGACGACTCCGCCGATCCAAGAGCTGAGGAGCGCTGCTGCTGCAGAGCGGAAGAGAGCATAGCAGGATGCGTAGAAAAGCGTGCCCGGAAAGATAGCGGCCAGGAAGATTACGGCTCCAAACTCAAAGGTGCGGGCGTTCCATGTTGATAGCGTATGAGATAGATAGAGCCTCCATAGGATCGATCTCTTAGGTCCCCTCTTCTGAACTTGAACGTGTTCGATTGGGTCATTGTCTGCTTCCGACGATGCGCTGGTGCTCGCTGTGGCTGAGGGAGAACTCATAACTAGAGACGCTTACTATAAGTACTCCTGTTCTTCAGAGGAATAAGGCCAGCCATATTTGAAGCTGAGGACCTTGATGGTGTGATGTGTGTGCGGTGGAGATCCCCGCACTCGCAGAAGACCGAGCTCGGCCGCTAGACCCAATAAAGCCTAGTATCGGGGTCCTTTTACGAGCAGCAACCTCGGAATCTGCAACATACTCATCCCATATCTAGTCAGGCAGTATCTCCCTTTGAAGGCAAAAATGATATGGCCAGAGAACTTTAATCAACACTGAGGCCATTGCTAGAAACAACACTGACAGGGCGCTAACCTAGCGGGTCTAGTTCGGCTTCCCTCCACCCCCCAAGCTCTGTTCTCGCTCTTCCGTTTTCTTGAACCTGCTGGCGCTGACCATGGATTACGGACCTGGCAATGGAACCATCAAGCAGGCTAGAATTCTTAGTAAGGCGCAATTCTAGGCAGTCCGCTCTGCGACCTCATCGAAAAGAGGGTGCTGTCAGCACTCCACCACAGCCATATCGACGCTTATAACGGATGCCGCGATCTCTGAACAGGGCTCGACAAGGTACGTTGGCTCTATTGATACACCAGTGAAGCAGAAGCTAACTTGAGATAGGGAGGATGCTACTTCCCATCGACAGATGCCCCACTCGCTTTCACCCGTCGTCCTTCATCCACCATCTCCCTCCGCTACACGAAAACCCCGCGAATGTGACCGAAAGTACTAAGCAAGGATGATTGAAGTTTACTGGCAGCGTCCTCGAAGGCGGCACAATAGCCTCGATATCCCTGCTAGGTCTTGAGCTTGGAGGAATACGCGTGCAGCTTATTCTACAAGAAGACAGTGCGGGACACACTCTAAGTTTCGGTACACACTTCCCTAATCATATATTGAGATTCTTCTCAAGTATCGAGAATCCTTCCGAGAATCAAGAGGGAATCCTTACAACTAACTGAGCAAGAATCGCATACCTCCCATGCACTGCGGCGGACTTCCCCGAGGTTGATATCCACCTAAAAGCCAAGCACCACTACAAAGCCTTTGTCCTACTTAGCCAAGCTTTCTCCCTTAAACTTACTCTCCGTCAATGACATTTCCAGCCATTCCAGATCATCTGACCTCAAATCATCACCCTTCCCAAGGCCACGCCCACTCAACTCCGTCTTTTAACTTCCATCGCGCGAAGAATTCGACTGCTGAGCTGTAGCTCCGCCGTCGCCAAGGAAGTGCGGTGGTTTAAACAAGCAATATTGTAGCGAAAAAGCCAAGGCTTGAATGACGGCTTTGACGATCCGCATGCGGAAACGATGGGCACGACTTTGTATGGGGATCGCGAGGTCGAACCAACTCGTCACAGCGTAGTTTATATCTTGCTCCATATAATTTGTGTTACTTCCGCTTGGGCTTATCGATAGACTGTGTTGTGATATTCGCCTCTCGAGATATCCCCAACCGAGTTCTTCTTCCCTTGTCAATCCCAGAGCAACGATATCTCTGCCCTTTTCCATATCTAATAAAATAATTTCACGTACACTGCTGGCTCTACTATTCCACTCGTCTTCCTTCTTGCGCCGGAATCCCGTCTCTACTGAATTACGGTCAAGATGTCCTCCCAACCGCCGCCACGGGGCTACATCGACCCCAACTTCCCCAACCCGGGAGGCCCAGACGACGCCAGCATAATAATCTACGGATACACGCCCTCCATCGTCGTCGGCGTGCTGGGTTGCGTTCTCTTCTTCCTCGCGGGCATCCTGCACGGATGGCAGCTGTTCAAGTACCGCGCATGGTACTTCAGCACCGTCATGGTCGGGATAATCTTCGTACGTTCCGCTCCACTCACTCATTCACCCGTCTTCTTCTCCCCAACACTAACACACACTCCACAGGAAATCGTCGGTTACATATTCCGCAGCCTCTCCTCGCAGCTCGACCCCTACCGCGTAACCTTCTTCGTCATACAATACTTCTTCATAGTCGTGGCCCCCGTCTTCTTCGCCGCCGCCATCTACACCATCCTCTCGCTCCTCATCAATGCCACAGGCCGGCACTACGCGCCCATCCCGCCCAAGCTCATCCTCTGGATCTTCATTTCGTGCGACGTCGTCGCGACCGTGGTGCAAATCCTCGGCGCCGCGCTCATTGGCGTCGCGGAATCGAACCGCAAGGATCCCACGACGGCGAATAATATTCTGCTGGCGGGGCTGGCGTTCCAGGCGTTTACGTTTCTGGTATTTATTGGCCTGTTTGTGGCGTTTGTGTGGAGCGCGAGGGGGGTGATGTTTAAAGTCGTGAGGAAGAGTTTCTATACGAGTTTTAGCATCGCGGTGGTGTTAATGTATTTGCGGGTGTGTTTTAGGCTGGCGGAGACGGCGCAGGGGCTGTATGGCGATTTGAATACGCATGAGGTGTATTTTGGGTGTTTGGAGTTTGCGCCCGTTGTGGTGGCGGTGTGGTTGCTGGCGGTTTGGCACCCGGGGAGATGTGTGCCGCGGGCGAGAGCGGTGATCGAGGACATTTGAAGTTTCTTTGCTAATTGATCTTTAGGATTAGAATGATGCTGAGCTCGGACACGGAAGAATAGATAAATCTTGGTTGAAGCGTTGGTCTTTTCCTACTCCCCCTGACTGCAATTATGCTATGCTCCTCGTGGGGATATGATACAGTACTCACAAGCTCGCTCGCTATACCAGACGTTGCAGCAGCAAAATCGCCAAGATTAGGGTTCTTCAACTCAAGAACTCGATCAAAGCCTCTAACATCTCCCTCTCCGCAGGCTCCACTTCTAAAACTCCATCAAGCTGCGCCTGCAGCGTCCTCCGAACGTCTACCAGGGTCTCATCTCTCTCCCCTAATGCCTTGACGATAGCTCTCTTCGCTCCATCGTCCTCAGCTGCCACCCACGCCAAGATCACGTCAATACGCTCTAGGCAGTACAGTCCCTCATCAAGCCGCGAAGGGATATTCTCCATATCGAGCGCCTCTTGTTCCTGTTTCGAGAGCCCTATTTTCTTTTCTTTCAATCTGGCGTCGAAAGCCGCCACGCGAGCCGCATAGTCTCTTCGTAGGGTGACGAGCTTAATGAGCTTCTCGTAGTCCTTCTCCAAGAACTTAGCGAGCACTCTGAACCGCGAGTCTGAGTTTCCGGGTAGAGAGCGTAGGAGAGATGCAAAGATGCCAAGGATGTGTTCCGTGGTCTCTGGGTCGTGCTTTTTTGTCTTCATAAAAGTGCTGAATATAGGCTTAAGACCTCTTGCTTCGACGACCTTTTCGCATACTGGAGCAGCGAGATTTGGCTTGCTATCCTCTGCATCCTCATCCTCCCTTCTTTTACTTACGCCATTCGTCCGGTTCTCCTCTGGAGGCGTTGATTCGGCATATCCGCAGGCGTGATCCAACACTTTCAATGCTCGGCTCTTGCTCGTCTTGCCGTCCCTCACCATAAGCAGACACAGCTCAACGCCTTCTGCCTCCAAAAACTTCACTTTGCCCTCTGGTTCATCCACCAATGACGTTAAGCAGTTGAACAAATTCTCCATGTATTCTTCCTCCTCACTTTCCTTTTCTGGGTCGCTTCTTCGGTATGGGGCGAGCTGCGTGAGGAATATTTCGACACCGTTCGCTTCGGTGAGGCGATTACGGTTCGGACGGGACGACTGTGTGAGGATGGACAGGATTTCGGAGGCGTACTGCTTGTTCTGCGAGGTAGGCTTCTCCTGCTTTTGGATGCGGTTGAGCAGCCACGTGAGGAATTTAGTCTCCTTGCCCACCAGGTCCATATTTGCTGGCTGTGAGAGTAGGTTTTCTATAACGCTGAGCGAGTGGTACACTCCGGAGGAGTCTTCGGCGTTGCTCTCGTCGAAGCGTGAGAAATTGGATATGAGCAGACTGAGCAGGTCTGCTTCCAAGAGTGCCGTCACAAGAGTATCCCACTGCTCCTGCTCCGCCTCCACATCCTCGTCTGTGAGCTCCGATATGATCTCGATGGCGCCGATTGCGACGTCCGTGTTCTCGTGCGCAAGCAGCTCGACCAGTTTCGTGGCTGCCGGATTCTTCGCAAATTCCTCATATAGCTCCGAGTGCTCGGATAGTATGCTCAGGGCCTTGATACCCTCATCTAGGTCGCCTTCTGATTCCATGAACTTAGACGGATCGTCCTCGTACTTTGCGCGCAATGAAGCATTCTTATTCACCTTCTTCTCGAAGTTGAGAGCCAGCTTCCGCAGCCACGCAGAGTCGTACTTCTCTTCCGTAATTGCCTCTTCCTTATCTTGTGCGTCCAGGAAGTCCATTGCGTCCTTCGCGTCCTCGTCTATGCCGCCTCCGAAGAATCTCCCCTCCTCGTCGTCGCCGGGCTCCTCCTCGAAGTCCGGAGGTAAAGAGGGACCGGCTTCGTCTTCGTCATCTTCGTCTGCTACCGAATCGTGTGCTGATCGCTTCACAGCGCCGTTGGAGTTGAGTTTCGCGGATTTGTAGGCTTGCGTCGGGTCGGCTTCGGAAGGGTCCTCGAATTTGCGCTTCGTCGCGGCGACTGGGTGCTTGAAAATGTCGTCTATACCTGTCATTGCGGTGACGGAAGGAAAGCAAAAAGCAGGACGAGGATATATGGCCTTGTTCAGCTTGCAGCTCACTCAAGGTTCGCAGGTGAGGATGGCCCAAGCTTCGCTACTAGCGCGCTTTTAAGGCCACCAGTCCCCGCGTCGCAGCCAAGCGGGCGTAAATATCGAGACACGATATGTGCATGCTCCGAGACAGTTGGAGCTTCCGTCCATTTGGGGGCGCAATGCAAAAGGATTCATGGGCAGGCATACATAACCAGGCGCACGCGCGGGGCGGAGTTGCGCCTGCTTCTCCTCTTCGCCTTGCAGACTTCCTCATTGCGACCTCCACGCGCTCACAAAGAGTATATAGGATCTGATTGCCTAGATGTCTATCACTTCCTTGGCGGCATTCACACCTCCGCCATCGTGCCTAGCAACAGATGACATTTGGGCATTCTATGCCGATCCACCAGGTCGCCGCTATTTTGTCCAAGGCGGGCCAACAAGAGCAGAATGCTTCCCCTCAGGCTACGTGCCAACGACAACAGCATTCTACTCGCCAGGACTTTGTCCCTCGGGGTACACTGCGGCGTCCAGCGATGTGAACACAGCGGGCTCTGTGACAGAGACCACGCACTTCTGCTGCCCAAGGCTAGTCGTCCTCCGCACCACCACCACCGAACCGTGCCACTAACCGCAGCTCGTTGTAGTGCAATACCATACCATATCCAAACGGCAAAAGATGACACCGCATTGCCCTTTCTAACCACGCTCATGTGTGAGTCAAAGTTCACGGAGACCGCATCCTTCACCGTCACATCGTCCCGCGCAGGAGACACACCCACTGTGGATTTTGTTACTGTGGACGGCATTGCCGCTTTAAACGCATATGGAATCCAAGTGAGATTCCAAGCGACTGATTTTGCGACTTCGACGCCGACGTCCGTATGTTTTTCTAATGCGCGCGTAGCGTTCAATTCACTGAGCTCTTTCTGCAGACAGCCACTTCCGAAACAAGCACCTCTTCCACCCTGCCAGCGTCTCCTCTCCCGTCTTCATCCGGCGGCCTCAGCTTGGGCGCAAAAGTCGGCATTGGGGTTGGTGTTATGGGTGCTGTTCTCCTTACTGTATTGGCGCTCACCATTGGATTTGTCATTGGAAAGAGAAGGAAAAGGAGCCTACACGGTAACGGGTTTGGCAAGCTAATAGAAAACAACGGTTCAGGGGTGCACGGCGTTAGCCTATATGCACGTCCGAAGACAGACGAGTCGTACGTCCCGACCGGAGGGAGGTATGAATTGCCGGCCAGACAAGTCGGGATGTATGAATTGCCAGCCAGATGACTCGAACGCAGCTTATGCATCGCCTCAGGGATGCCGGGAGATACCATGTATGCTTTATTAATCATCATTTTCATTATCCCAGACAGAATTCGCCTACTTTCAATCGACCCGCCTTCCGTCCCTGATTACTGATGAAGTATATTTCGGCTACAGCACAGGTACTTCGAGCAATGCGACCTACGCTTTCGCTAAAGCTTCACACTCGTAGAACATCGGTATACTTCTCGCAATACGGGCGGGGTAGTTTCAGAAGCAGAGACCCTGGGGCTTCCATGGTGGCAGGGAGAGCCAAAGAACCACCCGGACAGGGTCCTGGAATGAATTATCGAAGAGGAAAGCATGGCGGGAGCTGGCGAGGCTGCAGTGCTTCTGTACCACGGCGACCGTATTGGACATGAAACTCGACCGGTCAATGTGGACTAGATACTTCGTATGGTTCAGTGTCGCAAAAGCCGCGCTAGTGAAGCCAAGGACCTTGGACATGAAGAAACACCTTTTCACGAACCCGAAAAGTCATTCCATTTAGAATGGCACATTCAGATATCGCTATGGAATAACAATTCTACGTTACAAAGATCGGTGTTCAGGACCAATCTCACAGCTCAGCAAATGATATGTCTGGGCATCATGCATCAATTTCCACTATCAAATCCTATACATCGCTCTTGAGAGAAGTAGTATCCGATCGAGAAAAAAGAATGCCTTACAAGCGAAAGATACGGAACAGAAATACTTCGAAAAAGAGAAAGCAAGAACAGAGAAACTTCATACAAAACCTGACTCCTATGCACGCCCCATCCTGTCTGTCAGGCCCTGCGGGGAACAGTAACAACCCTACAAACTCCCACAAATGCAAATGAACCTGCCCGGCCAACCTGGCTAGCACCGAAGAAGAGAGAAGGCTTCCAAGACCAGAAATGTCGCAATTCTTTCTCCTCTCCTCTTCCGTCCCTTCTGCCTGTCTCGTCCGAGACTTATGCACCTTCCTCCTCAGATAACGGTGGTGAAGAAATAATTGAAAGAGCTAAGAGAAGAAGAACAAGCGCTGGGTATGAAGAGACTATATGGTCGACCAATTCGTGCTCTTTCGCTACAAAGAAATTGCCATCACTTGTGTACCCAGGGGTATCCACTAACCATACCAATCGAGACTTCAACTCAACAGTCTCAGAACTGCAAAATTTTGCAGAGCTCGTGACGACGCTTTGGGCGTGTCGTCGACCGCTATAGTCAGCTGCTGTGCGACCGAAGCAAAAGCCTATCTACGGGATCGGATTGATCAGCAGCCAAGAGCGAAGGACTGCCGTCCGCGAGAACGCCCCGCTCCGTGTAGCCTCTCGCCTCGAGTTGTGGTCTCCGCGGAGTGCCCTTGGGTGTCGAGTTCGGACTTTCGGAAGGAAGGTTGAGTTCGGGAGCGGCCATGTGCTCTATAGAATGTCGCTGGTCGTGATCGTACAGAGGTCCACCACCCAATGTCGCACACCGTAGGATAGTCTGGATCAGTTGATTTTGCCTCAACGGCTTTGATAGATAGTCCTATTTTTGTCAGCGATCAAACCCACATAAGGAAAGGCGAGGAGGCACTTACATCCATCTGAGCGGCGAGACACTTCTCACGGTCGCCCACCATAGCGTGAGCAGTCAGAGCAATGACCGGTGTCGATGGTAAGACGTTCTCGCGCTCCCATTCACGAATCTTGGCAGTGGCCTCGAAACCACCCTGTTACACTGAATTAGCGAAGCGCTTCTCGCGGAACTTGATTCATTGACCTACCATGACGGGCATTTGTACATCCATGAGGACGACGTCGTACCGCTTCTTCTTGATGAGCTCAAGTGCTTCCAGACCGTTGTTCGCCACTGTTACCCTGTGATGGTACTTCTCGAGGATTCTGACAGCGAGCTTCTGGTTGACGGCGTTATCCTCTGCAAGGAGGATGTTGAACGATTTCGAATGATCAGACACCAACGGCGCCGCTCGTCCGTCAAGAGCTGGGATCAGGGCATTGCCTAAATCGATGGGCAAGCATGGTGTCGTCATATAGCTTGAAATACCATTCTCGAGCGCAGACCTCAGGCTGATCGATACCCGCGGAGTGAGCATCACAAGCGGAATGTATTTGAAGCGTTCCGCAATCCTGAGCTCTCTTGCCGTCCTTTCGTTGTCCACGATGACACAGTCAAACGGCATATCCGGAGCGATCCTCTTGTCCGAAGCTGGCACCTCATCGATGGAGTGAACGATAACCGGCACTAGGTCAAGGGTCTTTAGTTGCTCTACGATATTATCCGAGAAGCGAGTATGGCCTTGGTCTACGAAAAGCACGGTGTGCTTGCTGTAGGGCGTGAGCTGTGGCTGGATAGCACTCAGGTCAGGGTGTCCGAGGCGGACTCTGCACGTGAAATAGAATGTGCTACCCTTTCCATAGTCGGATTCCACCCACATCCTCCCGCCCATGAGCGTGACGAGACGCTTCGAGATGGAAAGACCTAGACCTGTACCACCGAACTTGCGCGTCGTTGATCCGTCTGCCTGCTGGAAGGTGTCGAAAATGAGGTTGAGTTTGTCCCCGTGGATTCCAATGCCGGTGTCGGAAACCGCAAACTGGAAGACATAGTGGTCTGCTGCGCAATTTTGCTCTGCCGCCATGGATATGGCAACCTTGACCTCACCGTGCTCGGTGAATTTGATAGCGTTGCCAACGAGATTCAAAATAATCTGCCTCAGCCTGAAAGAGTCGCCGATCACGTAGTCGGGAACAGAGTAAGAGACGTCGTATGCCAGATTCAGTTTCCGTTCGTTCGCTCTTGAAGCTAGAGACTTGAGGGCATTGAATATTGTGCCACGAAGGGAGAAGGGAATCTCCTCCATAACCATTCGGTTAGCCTCAATCTTGCTGATATCGAGAATGTCGTCAATGATGGTGAGAAGCTGGCCAGCCAAGTTATGGACGATGGTCAGCATCTCCCGCTGCGCATGCGTTAGGTCCGTGTCGAGGGTCAGCTGTGTCATTCCGATGATACCGTTCATCGGCGTCCGGATCTCATGAGACATGTTGGCCAGGAACTCGGATTTCGTCTTGTTCGCCAATTCTGCGGCCTCCCTGGCGGCGGTATTCCTCTGGATACTCTCTCGAAGACTGGAGACCATCTGATTGATCTTCCTCTTCAGCTCGTCCATCTCACCAGATGCTTCGACGGTGATCTGTGTGAACTTGCCCTCCATGGCTGCGTTGGTAATGTCACCAAATGCACGCACCTGGGACGTCAGGTTCTGTGCCATCGTGTTGACATCTGTAGTAATTTCTTTCCAGCGTCCGTCGATGTCCTGAACATCGGCCTGGCCACCCATCTTTCCATCCACCCCTACGTCGCGAGCGACACGCTTGACTGCGAGCGACCAGTCGTCGAGACGTGTCACCATGTCGTTGATAGTATCTTTGAGCAGCCGGATCTCTCCCTCGGCGTCAACATGCACTCTTCTGCTCATGTCGCCCTTCGCGATGGCTTGTGTGACCTCCGAAATACTTCTCACCTGAAGCGTGAGGTTCTGCGCCATGGTGTTGACATTGTTGGTCAAGTCTTTCCACTTGCCCTCAACATTGTCCACCTTGGCCTGTCCGCCCAGGATACCATCCGTTCCCACTTCGCGAGCCACTTTGCTCACTTCCTGCGCAAAGGTATTAAGACGGTCCACCATGGTGTTGATAGTAATCTTGAGAGAGAGAATCTCGCCTTGGACCTCGGCCTTCACTTTCCGGCTAAGGTCTCCGCGGGCGACGGCCGTCGTGACCTCTGCAATCTCTCGCACCTGGGTTGTGAGGTTCATCGCCATACCGTTCACGTTCTCGGTCAGATCTTTCCAAGTACCTTCCACACCATGAACGGTAGCCTGTCCTCCAAGTCGGCCTTCAGAGCCGACCTCCCGTGCTATCTTTGTTACTTCATGTGCAAATTGCTGCAGTTGGTCAACCATGCGGTTGATGGTGTTCTTCAGCTCCAAGATCTCGCCCTTGCACTCGGCTTCGACCTTCCGCGTGAGGTTTCCTTGTGCGACTGCGGTGGTAACCTGTGCGATATCTCTGACCTGCGTAGTAAGGTTCTGTGCCATGGCGTTCACGTTGACCGTCAGCTCGTTCCACATGCCTTTTACGCCAGCAATTTCAGCCTGGCCACCGAGCTTGCCTTCTGTGCCGACATCCCTGGCGACCTTGGTGACTTCGGTGGCAAACGACTGCAGCTGGTCCACCATGGTATTGATAGTCTGCTGCAGCTGAAGAATCTCGCCTCGCGCCGGTCGCTCAATTTTCTTGCTCAGATCACCATGCGCTACGGCAGTGGTCACAATTGCGATTTCGCGCACCTGCTCGGTGAGGTTTTTCGCCATAACGTTTACTGCAGGGTCTGTGAGAAGGGCCGATAGGAGTGATTTACAAAACGCAACTTACCGCTGTCCGTCAGCTCTGCCCAAATGCCGTCCACGCCCGGTAGATTCGCCTGCCCACCGAGCCTGCCTTCGGTGCCGACTTCCTTGGCTAGAAACGTGACCTGACTGGCGAATTCCTGCAGCTGGTCCACCATCTTGTTAATCGTGCGCTTGAACAGCGTGATCTCAGGGTCCATCTCCTTGGCATGGATCAGAACTTTCTTGCTCAGGTCGCCCATAGCGACGGCCGTGACGATGCTTCCGATTTCGCGGAGAGCCTTCTGGAAAGCGAGGTTGGCCTGCTGGTGCTTTCCCAGCTCGCGCTTCAACGCGCCAATGTCCTCAATGCCATGCTCAAACGCCATGTTCTGGTTGTTCAATTGCTTGTTGACCTCGGCGCTGAGGTTGTCAATGTGCTCGCGCTGGTTCTTAATCTGGTCGGCCTGCTTGTTGAGGTGGTCGCGCAGGTAATTGAGCTGCTCCTCGGTGAGGGCAGCTGCGGGCTGCTCTGAGCCGCCATTTGGCTCCTTCGCCGCCAGCCAGTTGCTGACCCATGTCGCTCTTTGCTCCTTGTATGAACCGCGACGACCGGGCGGGCCGCCGTTGCGCGAGGCGGGTGCTGCGGTGGCAGGGTAGAGGAACGGCGAGTTGGCGGGCTCGCCGGGCGTTATGGGGAAGGTGCGGTTGTCGACCACGTTCGCTTTTGCTTCGAGATACTGTATGCGGGCAGCGAGCGCGGCCAGCTCTTGCTCGAGGCTGGCCTTTTCCGAGGAGTCGGAGCCGGGGACGGTAACGGCATTCTGCTTCGCGCCATTCGCGGCGATTTGGGCGCTGAACGAGGCGTCTAGCGCGGGATCATGCTGTCTTGCGAGGTTTTTGAGGATCTGCGAGAGCCCGTGGTACGTTTCGGCCGTCATCGCTCTGGCGAGTATCTGTGAGCTGGCCTGCTAGATGGGCATGGGGACGCGGAGGCAGGCGCGCTCAGCCTCGGGCGGATGGATGCACTCCGGACGGACAGCAGAACAGCGAGCGCTGGGGGGGATAGAGAGCTGGATTGTCGTGACTCTGGGGTGGTGTAGGGTCGTGGCGGCCGGCCAGGAGGTCCCCGCGCAAGAAGCGTGCTGGGGCTGGGCGGCTCCTGCTAGTCGAGGGAGGGAGGCCGAGTGAAGGTCTAGAATAGGCGCACTAACGAGGCGATACGGGGCGTTCACGAAAAGCAGCGGTGGAGAGAAGGAGCGCAGATGGAAACGGCCACAGGCAAAAGCGCTGCGCTGTTAGATTATTCGTGGTCTGGTAAAACCAAATCGGCGATAATCATGTACAAAGAAGACCTGGTCTTCCGTTTCACTGCGCTACAGGATTAGCGATGCACCCTGTCCCTTGCCCCGTCTGCATTCCCTTCCCCGTGCTAGCCTACGCAGCGGGTGTCCGCTAGGCGAGCGGGCTGCTTTGTGCGCGCGCTGGGCGTCCGCTAGACAATGATTTGATACAAAGCCGCAGCATCGGGGAGGCAAATTGGCCTGAGCGGCAGAGATGACGTCGGTGGCCACAGCCCTCATTCCTCCGCCCTCGATAAGAAGAGCCGTCCGCGCACAGCAGCACGACGCGCGCTCGCAGGCCTCTGCTGGCTCGCCGGTCTCGAGGGCCCAGCGTGTGACCTGTTGTAGTAACGTGCAAGGAGGCCAATGGCTGGTGTCCGCAATCCATCGTCGCCCTCGCCTCGGCATGCAGCCCTTAGCCCAATGCGAGAATAGGAGGGGGCAAAACACGGCTGTCGTTGCCGGTGAGAGGCTGCCGAACACGCAGACTCGGGCCCTACGAGCCTGGCCTGCCGCGGGGAGGTCGCCCCTGAGATTTCGCAATTCAATCCGCGAGCCCCTAGAGGCAGATACACGAGACATCCGTCCGACGCTGAGCGCCAATCTTGCCTGCATCTGGCGGGCGCCGCAGGAGCTGGCATTCACTCTTCTGTGCAGCATCGCATTCTGCCATCGGGCCTGCAATGGCATCCGCCGCCTCAACCGCATACACCACATGCCGTCTAATAAAGGCGAAGTAACAGCACCCCTGTTTGATCATCGCTGTCACAGAGCACTCTGTGCAGTCTAGTATTCCGTCCGGAAACATCGGACGACAGCGTTGCTGATTCCACTCATTATCGTCAACCCCTCCAAGCGGGGCACCTGCGCGACCGATGGTGACGGTGCTTTGGCTGACAGCCCTTCGATATCCACATCCATGCCATCCCATGGATGATTCCCTGACAAACCCCACACTACATCCACAGACTAATACACGTGCCCAATCAACCTATCTTGAACGTAGGCTCGTGCAGGCGCAGCCGAGAACGCTAGTCTCCCTATCACGTGCAGCCCGTAGCTTGAGGTCTTTCACCGGTTCATGTCGCAGCGTCCCCGCGGAGCCCCAAGCCTCGCCGTCGATAGGCCTTCAACGGTTGTCTGGCAGCCACAAAGAATCGATCCGAAAATATACCCTCATCTGAGCTTCTTGGCGTGCGCGACAAGGCTCTCAATGACCTGCTCAAAGGCATCTTTGTCCCCCAGAGCGCTCTCCAAGCGCTGCTGCCAGTACTCAAACACCTCATTTGCGCGCTCTTTCAGTTCCTCTAGCCTCTTGACATGGGCCTGCAGCTCCTCATCGGTGAAGTTACTGAGAGCGGCTTCAGTGGTAGAACACAGCATGCTTGTGGAGCTGATGTCCAATTGCGGAGGCGGAGGGGGGCCTTTCCGTTTCCTCTCTGATCTGGAGGCTGAGGAATCGAGTGAGGTCGACGAAGCATTTCCCTTTTTCACGCGTCCTAACGCTCCATTTCGACCGTCTGCTGAAGGCCTCGGAGACTTTTCGCCAGGTATATGTATGGAAGGCAGGACGAGCTTTTTCTGTTTGGATGCTGGAAGTATCTCGTCTAGGTCAACTGGCACGCCGAGAGACACCAAGAATAGCCGCCGTATCCGAGACCGAACCCAATCCGGAGGCTGCAGAGGCGGCGGAGCGACGAGCTGTGACCACAAAGAGACACTGCGGTCGGAGAGGAATATTGATCGCAGGGCGTCTTGGTTCGTCGTGGATATGCTAGGTATCTCTTTCATGGATGAGTATATTTCATCAAGATATGGGTGCGTCGCGTTGACAACGTCTTCAAGCGTGGTGAGCTCCTCGAAGTCGAGCACGGGCTGCGTGATCGAACGTCAGCCAAAACATCACTGCGAACGGTGCTTGGAGTAACAATTGACTTAGGATTGAATAGTTATGACTTACAGGGCCCGGAGAGGGGGCGGATACAGAAGGCTGATCAGGGGGTTTGTCAAATGTAGTCTCAGTGTGTTCCTCGCCTTGCTGAAATCCATCGTCAAAATCCCCGAAATCATCTCCCTCCCCGCCCTCTTCGAAGTCATCGAAATCATCGCCGAATTCGCCACCATCCTCCGTTTCGCAGGTACCCTTGGTATCTTCTCGTGAGTCAGCAGCAGATGCATCTGACTCGTCGGCGTCTTCGTCTTCGTGCTCGGAGTTCACGGGAGATCTGCTTATCGAGGCTGTTGGCGACCCTTCTTCCGTCAATTGACGCAGGAAAACACAAAGAAACTCCCTTACGTACCCTCCGGTTTGCGCTCTGGCGGCTGGGGCACCTTCACGACAACGTCAGGAACAGCGTCAGCAGCACGAACCTCGTAGGCATGCGTGCCAGGGACGTCGCCATAGCTGGGCTGTTCCGGGTCCACCTTCTCCACCACAGTCTTTGGAACAGGAGTGCCTCCAGGCGTGTAGGGGCGGTCACCTAAGCCGACTCGGGAGGCACTGCGGCTTCGCGAACCTTCCGGTACGACTTCTACCTCGTCGGGGACCGCATCTTGAACCCTCTTCTTGTATGCTTCTGTGCCTGGGACTTCGCCGTAGCTGGGCTCATCGTCTACCCGCTCTACACGGGTAGTTGGGATCGGTGAAGTGACATTGGACCTTCCGGTCTGTCCGGCGCGGCCTTCTGAAGCATCGGAGAAGTGCTCGTCGCTCGAAGATTCTAAGATGATCAGCAGAGGGAACATTTATGGCCTAGGCGGTGAACACACCCAGCTCTCGCGCGCCCGGGTCCTCGAGCTCCACGCTCTTGCGGGGCGGTGACAGTTCGTCCGTCATTGCGGCTTGCGGAAGTGTGACACGCAGGCTTGATACAAAGCCTAATGGATCTGAATGTCTTCACAGGTGTAGGTAGAGAGAACGAGAGACGTGAGAAGTGACGTAGGGCAGAAGAGCAGTCGAAGAAGGCTAGTGAATAGCGAAGAGGCGTGCTGGACGGCGGGTCGTGAACGAGTCTGTTTCAGGCACGACACGCCCGGCAATCGCGGGGGGTCTGGAACTGGCAGGAGCGGCGAAACGATTCACCGGGCTTGGCGGTCGTGCTTGCCTAAGTTTTAGAGCTGCAGCGACGCGTGAAGGTGACGAGCTGCTTGCGCCTGTTGACCAACGCAAGGTCCCTTGATTATTTGGCCAGCTGCTGCGCCTTTGCACTTTGTTCAACGCGCGCTGCTTCTCAAGTCGCGCTCCGTACACCCGCTCCATACACGCAGGTAAATAGTTCCTAGCCCATACCTCCACCAGGGCTAATCCCTTCTATACAGGCTTCATAGATACGGACATAATGTCGTTCAGCTTTGGACAGACGGGCGGTAGCGGCAGCGGCAGTAACACGCCGAACAAACCCCTCTTTGGCGCCACCAGCTCTGGCGGAACAGGCTCTCTCTTCGGCGGAACCACCAACGCAAACACAGGCTCCAGCACTCCAAGCGGTCCTAATCTCTTCGGAAGCGCGAACACAGGATCCTCCTCGACGCTGTTTGGAAATACCTCGTCGAACGCGCCTGCTGCAAGCAAGCCCGGTGGTGTCTTTGGAGGGAATCAAGCAACTTCAGGAGCCTCCCAGCCGGTATCAAGTTCATTCTCGTTTGGGAACGTCGGAGGAGCAAACGCAGCTAAACCGACTCTATTCGGAGGTGCTGGAACAAGTGGCACCACGGTGGCAACTACAGGAGGAACCACTTCAACGTCTACGCCGACGTTCTCGTTTGGCAATACGGCAGGTTCGTACCTTCAATGATGCCACATCTAAATCGCGAGTCGTATACCCCAAGCTGACCCTGAAGCGATAGCGTCCTCTACTCCAGCTGCGACGCCCGCCGCAAACAAAACATTCTCCCTGCCTTCGACGACTCCAGCTGGACCTCCGCCCGGCACAAGCTTGTTCGGCGGTCAATCGGCTCAGACAGGCACAAGCGCAAGCTCCCAGGCCCCTTCGCTGTTCGGAACGAAGCCAGCCACCGCATCCACACCTACAACAAGCCCCTTCGGTGCTGCAGCTTCGAGCTCGACCCCAGCGAAGCCGTTGGGCAGTACCCCAGGTGGCTCAGGCCTCTTCAGCTTTGGAAATAAAGATGCGACAGCCGATGCGAACAAAAGCACGCCTACGCAACCATCGCCTGCCCCGACAAACATTTTCGGTGGTGCCGCCCAATCCGGAGCGTCTGGCGGACAAGGCACGCAAGCCACTCCAAAGCCGTCTTTGTTCGGCAACCTAGGTAGCACAACACCGTCTTCTACACCAGCGAGTAAACCACCGGCATTCAGTCTAGGCGCAACACCAGCTTCCGCGCAGCCAGCCTCATCGCAACCTTCTGCAACAACTCCAGCAAACCCCTTGAGCTTAGGTGGCGACAGATCGACTCCTGTATCGACGGGAGCGCCAGCAAGCAACATGTTTTCGGCCGCAAGTGCTGGATCCGGTCCTTCTGGGGGCTCCGGCTCTGGTGGATTCGGTTTTCTTAAACCGGGCGGCAATGCTCCGGCATCTACAGCTGCCCCCTTGGGTGGTTCGACAGCTTCACCTGGTGCCGGAACCGCTACTACCGCAACCTCCGGTCTGTCTCTCTTTCCTAGCCTAGGAGGCGGTGCCAGTGCAGCTAGCTCAGGGGCCGCATCGACAAGCACCGCTGCGCCTGGGCTCTTCAGCTTAGGAGGAGCCAAGCCTGCCGGTACCACTGCGCAGCCCTCTACATCCACAAATACAACGGCACCTGCTGCTTCTTTTGGGGGAACCACGACAACAGCAGGCGGTGACGCGGCTAAGAGTGGACTTGCCAGCTCGACGGCCGGACCTGCCCCGTCCGCGCAGTCCCGCCTGAAGAACAAGTCGATGGACGAAATCATCACGCGTTGGGCAGCGGATTTGTCAAAGTACCAGAAAGAATTCCAGACACAAGCCGACACGGTCGCCAAGTGGGATCGGGCGTTGGTCGAGAATTCGGACAAGGTTAAGCAACTGTACTCGAAGACGTTTCAAGCGGAACGCGATGCAGCTGAGGTCGAGAGGCAGTTGACCATGATGGAAGAGAACCAGCAGGAGCTAGATCAATACTTGGATCGGTATGAGAAGGAGATCGAGAACTTGATGAAGATACATGGCGTCGGCGGGAGGTCTGATGGCCTCCGCGGGCCGGATCAGGAACGTGAGAGGACGTACGTTGACTTTTCTTTACCCGCTTCAACTGACGACAGTCTACCCCGGGCGCCATCCGCTGATCGCTGGAACAGCTACAAACTGGCCGAGAAGCTCCAGGACAGGCTCAACGAGCTCAACAAGGACCTCACCGAGATGATTGAGGAGATCAACAGCACGTCACAGACCCTGAGCAAGACGGGCAAACCAGATGATCCCGTAAGTTCATACGCCAATATTAGTACGGCCTAATCGCTAACCATGTCACAGTTGACAAAGGTCGTCCGGGTCCTCAATTCGCAGCTCTCGCAGCTCCAGCTTATCGACTCTGGGGCTGCTCAGCTACAAGAGAAGATTGACGCAGCGCGGAAGGAGAGCCAGCGCGTTGGTGCCAATGGCTGGAATGGGCTTGGAACCGATCCAGCGGAGGACTTCTATCGGAGCTATAGAGGTGGCCGGACCGATCGATTTGGAGGCGTCTCGTAGGCAGCATTTCGTTCTGGAGAAAGCGGGATGAACTGGCCATTAAAAGCGAACTATTTGAAACACCTATCTAGGACTGCATGGGAGGCCGGCGTTAGGGTAACACATCCCGAAAGCTCGGCCAAGCGAGACTACGGCCCGCATGGGATTTGTACCATAGGACAAGCACTTAATGAAAAAGCGCAGTGCAAATGCGATCAGGTATACATTGTGTTTGGAGCTACTTCGAGATCGGAGAGTCGTCTCATATGTTGTACAAAGAGATACGCATGCCAAAAGTGACGACCAGAACCACAGTTTGCTATTCCGGCTTCCCTATTCCGTCGCTATCCTCTATGCAAATATTCCGTCGCGACTGTAGAGCTCAATGCTGCTGCTCGCCCTGGCCACCGCTCTCCTTGGTGACTTCGTCGCTGCGTCAAGTATTAGTTTTCTTGGGAGTGGAGGGCGGGGACGGGCCAACGGACATGTGCTTCGTGAGCTCGTCGATGTGCTTTTGCTGCTGCTGGAGCTTCGCCTTGATGGCTAGCAGCCTGTGCCCGCGTTAGCGCACGTATGAACCAATTGGGGAGCTTCGCTGATGCGATCAGTCGACGTACTTGGCCCTCTCTTCCTGCTTGATGTACATTTCCTCGGCGGCGGTCTCGCGCTTCGTCCAGGCATCGCTATCAAAGCCAGCTGCATTAGCCGAGATCCTTCAATGGTACACAATATGGCCGTTCCAGCTTGACTTACCCTGCGCGCATACCTTCCGCCCTGGACACGCCGGACCCAGTGTCACCAGCAGACATGACGCGGGTAGATGTGGAGAAGAGGCGCCGAGTGGCAAGTGGACGAGCGTTCTTGATGAGCGATGCGCGGAGCATTGTGAGCTTGTGGATGAAGAGGGCAATTGGCGGGGTGTGGCAATGGAATATATAGGTGGGGGAGAGCGAGGTGGTATGATAGCTTTGTCTGGTGGACGAGGTTAAGCTCGGGTGAAGCCGTGCGTCATGAGATCCCTGCCGGTCACGTGCGAATATGGATCTCGCAGCTCGAACCATGAGTAGCATCTGATCGGGTTACGCGTGATTGATGGACTCTGGCTTTGCTTTACCGTGGCCAAATCTTCTACATCTCGCTTGTTCAGGTCGCAGACGGGCCGAAGAAGCGCACATCATGTTCACCCAATGGCTGAGACAACCCGAGTGCATAAGGCATTTCTGGTCTAGAGCGCTGCAGTTTCAGAACGGCGTTTTCCATGGCAGCGGCGTGGCAGCTGTCTGAGGCCTGGTCAAGCATACTGCGTGTGTGCTATGCATCGTGCAACGTCCAGCAAGAACTGCGAGCACCTTCAGACTGCGCGGCGCGGACCATCACGGGGCCGGCAGCCGCCGCACCTCCAGCTGGGCGGCATCCACTGGGAGATAGGCACATGCAAGGCTGCCGCCCGTGGACCGCCTAGACAAACGCCCGTCTGGCTGCTCGTGAAAATATTGTCCGCGTTGCAGTGAAGAGCATTCTGGGCCGTGACGGTAGGCACCATCGACCGCAGCGTCTTGGCAAAATACGCTCGCTTTGACCTCCAGGGCTCCATCCTCAACCTCCCCACTTCATATCAACACCACCGAACCGCCCTCTGTACGAGACCTACACACTCTCTCGCCCGCCTCAGCACACTCAACCTCCAATTTCCCTGCAGCTACAATCGCTTTCTTCTCTGCTTCCCAGTAAGTGCCTCCAAGCCCTCGCTTTCGTCATTTCCCCCCGACGTCCGCGTATCGGGCCTCAATTCGCTCTCACGGCGGCCTCCACGCACGCCCGGTCAACACGCGCCATCAACACGGTGCCTACATCAAGCTCAGCCGCCTTACCCAGCCTCGCTGCTGCGTCCTTCGGCGCCGACGGTGTGAATTTCGTTGAGCGGGTTAGGTGAAGGCCCTGCAAGCGACTCCTCCTTGCTCCTTCGTCACCCGCTACCAACCGTCCCCTTCACCACTGACCGAGAGATCTCACTCGCCGTGCAACTTGCATGGGATAAATCCTCGACACGTCGGCCGATTCTCCGCCCCGACCGCACCTTCCACGCTCGCATATTGGACCGCACTCCAAGCAGTTGGCGCACACAGGAACCTCCACCCGTCATACATTGCGCGCTGTCTCAATTCATCCCCAGCTAACGCTCAACCAATCCAGATCTTCCTATCAAAATGGGTTACGAGGACTCAGTCTACCTGGCCAAGCTGGCCGAGCAGGCCGAACGTTACGAGGGTAAGTGCTCCTCGGGCTGTGCGCGATTTGCGGGGCTAACCACAGTGCACAGAGATGGTCGAGAACATGAAGGCCGTCGCTTCTGCAGACCAGGAACTCTCCGTTGAGGAGCGAAATCTCCTGTCGGTTGCCTACAAGAACGTCATTGGTGCTCGCCGCGCCTCGTGGAGGATTGTCACATCCATCGAGCAGAAGGAGGAGTCCAAGGGCAATGAGACTCAGGTTGGTCTCATCAAGGAGTACCGCCAGAAGATCGAGGCCGAGCTCGCCAAAATTTGCGAGGATATCTTGGAGTGCTTGGACAGCCACCTGATTCCCCACGCTGAGAGCGGCGAGTCTAAGGTGTTCTACCACAAGATGTGAGTAGTCTCAGATTTTTGGTCTTTCCAAAGCTAATAATGTTGCGCTTGCAGGAAGGGTGACTACCACCGCTACCTCGCCGAGTTCGCTGTTGGCGACAAGCGTAAGACCTCCGCCGACAAGTCGCTCGAGGCCTACAAGGCTGCCACCGACGTCGCTGCTAGCAGCTTGGCCCCCACGCACCCCATCCGTCTCGGTCTCGCTCTGAACTTCTCCGTCTTCTACTACGAGATCCTCAACTCCCCCGACCAGGCTTGCCAGTTGGCTAAGCAGGCTTTCGATGACGCCATTGCCGGTATGTTTAGAATCTAAGCGCACACAATTAGAAGAGGCTAACAACACCCAGAGCTTGACACCCTGTCCGAGGAGAGCTACAAGGACTCCACCCTCATCATGCAACTTCTGCGGGATAACTTGGTACGTCGCATAGAGAACAGCATAGGAACCGAAAATGGCTAATGTGCTTTCAGACCCTCTGGACGTCTTCCGAGGCCGACACCACCCAGGAGCCCGCCGCGGAGCCTGCACCCGAAGCTCCCAAGGAGGAGCCCGCCGCTCCGGCTGCCACCGAAGAGGCGAAGGCTTAGACATTTCCCACGCTCTATCCGGAGAGGCAAAAGTGAACGGCTTCATGGTTCGGTGCATTGGAAAGGATCAACGACGTAGGATCCGTTGATCTCGCGGCATGGAAGGTTCTCTAGGGTGCTAAGGGCTTCGCTTCATTAGACTCCGAAATCTTCATCCTGTCAACATCTTATCGTCTCCATCCCCTCCACTCCTTGTCTTTTGATCTCCCCTAATTTCTGCACCTTCCCCGTTCACCCTGCACCCGTCATGTACGCGGTTCTGCCAGACGGTCGGGACCTCTTGGCTTGACCGCCGGAAGCATCACGTCTGATGAGTATGATTCAAGGACAATATCTCCTTTCTTTCTCTCTTTTTCTCTCTACAATGCTTGTGGTGTTTCTTGATGGTGTGGTGGCTTTTGTGCTCCGCGGCTGCTGTACACGAAGTGCTTTCGATGTTTAGGTCGCCACTTAAAAAAGAAAAATGAAATAAGATACAATGGGCTCGCAAGAGCTGGATTGACAAAGTTTTTTACATACAGTGTTCATTCACTTTCCCACTGTTTTGATTTGGAGTGGAGAGGAAAATGGGAACGATAGGCGAGGGTGATTTTCACCGCTTCCCCATCGCGACTCCCTTCTTCTCCCGTGACACCACCTCGCCCCTTCAAAATCTTGCCACATCCACATCCCCTTCTTACCTCGCCGTCTGCGAAAAACAGTCGATTCCTTCCGCTTCTATCCCAATCTCAGTGACGGAGAAGGGAGGCTCGCGCGCTCCGTTTGAGAGTGTAGCGTGAGTTTCCGTGCGCTATCTGGTGAGTCCGTTGGGCGTGGCAGTCGCAGGTGGGAGCTAAGTCCATAGCAGGTAGAAGGGAGGCGTCGGTTGAGAGCGCCGCGTGTTTGGGTGACGAATTCGTCGTTTTCGCTGGCAATCGGGACGCTAGGGTCACTTGTGAGTTAGGGCTTTGGTTGTGGGGTGTTTAGTGCGGATGCTGACAGCTTCAGAAGATCTCATAGCCCCTTCCGAGGGCGACTTCACTGACATTGGTGAGTAAAGTTGCTCCTCTTAATTCGCTCTGCATCGATACTAACACACTTCCGCTACTCCAGGTTGCTACGTCGCACCACGACCTAATCGAGCCTATATCTCGTTAATACTTCCTTCCGATCGTCGTACCACGCGAAGAGTAGCCGGGGAGCGTTCGACTACAATACCGTAGGAATGGGCGCCACGATCTCAAAAGTGCTTCGGTCTCGCAGAGCGCCGAGCCGCAAGGACAAGGTGGAGCATTGCACTTGCTGCCTCTGCCAGCTAGGCAAAGTACCTCAACCGCTGTTTGTCCCAAAGTCGACATCCCATGTATATACGCGCCTCGCTTCGCTAGCGCCCTCCAAAGTCACCCAGCCTGTCATTACTCCGTTTCGATTCCTCGATCTTCCGGTAGAGATACGCTGCCTTGTATACGAGGAGCTGTTGGTGGTCGGCAAGGTTTATTTCAAAGACACCGACCAAGAGCACTCGCACACTTTACGGTACCGGGAAAAGGCATACTATCAAAAGCCTTTCTTGAAGATTCTGCAAGTTTGCAAGCTGGTGCATTGCGAAGCCGAACCGATCTATCTTTCGAAGAATCTGTTCGTCCTGCCGCTGCACTGGCACCTTCAAATACCATTTCGTAGGGAAGGGCACACCGAGCCACTCTGTCTCGAAACGCAACAACTGTTCTCAGACAACGGATTGAAATATTTGCAGAGCTTAAGTCTCGCTATCGACCAAAAGGATCTGTTCTTGGATCCGCTGAATCGTTGGAATTGCAACACCTGGTTAACGAGATCGTACGACAGCATATCGCATTATAGGCGGCACGATATAGTCCATGAGGACATGCTGGATCAATTGTCTGAGAACGACGGAGTAAACTACAACTGGTTGCAAGTAATGGACACAGTCGGCACCCTTATCAACAATTCCAGGCGAGACCACCCACTAAACTACGTGGAGATAGACTATACGAACGCATTTTGTCCGGTAGGGTGCTGCCGTCCATTGGAGCTGGTGGACTATGCCTGGATCCAACATCTCAAACCGACATGCATTGACATCATTGGGACGTGGACAGAAAGAGAGGAGAGAAGAATCCTATCCCATATGGCGGAGGACAATGACACGGAGCCTGAGATGCTAATCGCCCGCCATGGTGTACAGATCCGAGAGGCTCGAGACTCAGTCCGATGGAGCCGCTGGAAACATGAAGAACCGCAACGCCACGGCGAGGTAGTTGGCTATCACTGACGGTTTGCGACGCTTACAGTCAGCGGTCTCGGCATGTGGCAAGAATAGAGTCAGATCACTTTGTGGTAGCGATACATCGGGAATTCTTCGAAGAAATGCTTTGAGCGAAATTTCGGGGACCCAAGCCTTTGGGGGTGGTCTTAATAGTGGCGTACGGACCGTGGCCAACGCTGCCAACCGATTTGGAGAGGGTTCACTAGGATTTTACAGGAGCTAGGCGCAACCCTGTTGGTGACCGTGATATGGTATCCTATTCCAGATACTAAAAGCAATGATCTCCTATTTTGCTATCTTGTATCTATATCCGAAGCGTTAGGTCCGAGGCCACACTGCACGCACATAGATGGCAGCACACGCCTATCAGCATATGTGAGATGGAAGTCTGCGATGCCGCTTCATAATACCTTCAGTAGATGAAGGTAACTGAGTTATGCTAGCTCTCGCACCTTGACGCGAGGTCTTTCGCTAATATGCCCGCCGCTGGGTTGTGTGGTACACTGCTGTATCACCCCTACTGACGCCCACCCTCAGGCACATCGAAAGCTACAAACCAAAGTGCACTGCGTGTTCTCTTCCATTCGCCGCGTTTCAAACGTCTTTTGTATTTCTCTCTTTCAGCACGATTCGTTTTGTGTTGTCGTCCGATGGCTCTCCTCCGCTCCTTCCTTCTTCGTCTAGATCACGTTTTTCTCACCTGCCAACGCTCCGAAACCTTGGAAAGCTGTTCGCTTACTTATACACCACTCATTTATTTCCACCAACATCCGTCTATCTACTCAGCATCTGTCGGAAGATCACTAACTGTATCATCAGCCGAAAGCTTCCCTCCGCTCCTTCCTGCTTCCGGAACTCAATTCCCCGGCCAAATCTCTCACACGGCTGTCAACGCCCCGAAGCTCCTCACGGCCGCATCCATACTACCTATCGGCGTCAAGTAATAGACGACATATGTACTCGGTCGACGAGTGAGAGAACCGACCGAGAAAGTCTGAAAGTTCGCCGCGACTGCCGCCGCTCTCACCTTCATCGCCGGAGGCCTGGTATAAGGCAGCATACTTCACGGGTAGCCTTCCTCTTTATTTGGTTAACAATATCCTTCTATCCACCGGGGTGAGTCCGATTGCGTGAGTGTTGCCACAAATCAAGGACAATAAAGAGCAGGCAGCTAACCTTATCAGTAGCTGTCAACTCTGTACGTGGGCGGCAGAGCTGCGCAATGGGGACCTCAACGTCCAAGGTTCTGGGGCAGAACGCGAAGCGGACATGCCAGCCCAGCAACGAAATCCAGCAGTCTCCATCTTCTCCGGCACTGGCAACAGCGTGCTCCAGCAATGGCTCCTCACCGTCTGTCGATTCTCGATTCCTTTGCTGCGGCCAACCCGACGCCCCTTCACCCCACTTTCGCTTTCTCGATCTTCCAGCCGAAATGAGGGTTATGATCTACGAAGAACTTGTCGTAGTCGGAAAGATCTTCTACACGCATAACCTCCACGACGTCGAAAACGGCAGGCGCTGTCACGGATTCGAGCTCTTCAAGAAGCCCAAATTGACCATCTTCCTAGTCTGCAAGCAGATACACACGGAAGCGGAAAAAGTCTATCTCACCAAGAACTTATTTGTGCTTCCTGTCAACTGGCCAGCGTTCCAACCGTTCACTACGAGGAACACGTCCGACGAGGTCGAAGACGATGACGAATCCTCCAAGCAACCCGCTGCACCACGCTACCTTTTCTCCGCTTCGGCGCTTGATAGCGTTAAGAATATCAGCATCTCCATTGACCAAAAGCAACTAGAGCACTATGGGTGTTCTCACTCGGCATGGACGCAGATCTACGAACCAGCAATCGGACCTTTCGACCAGCTTACTCGGCATCAACGCTTCGACCATATCCACGATCTGGAGCTGGACGATGTCGCAGATCAGTGGCTCGACTTGGTGCATTCTCTTCCGGTTCCCCCTACCGGCCTGCATTATCTCGAAGTCGACTTTACCAACGCTTATTGTCCCATCGGCTGCTGTCGGCCAATCCACCTAGCTGTGGGCGATTGGATCACATTGGTGGCGCCGAAGAAGCTCGATGTCATAGGAGTGCTTCCTGATGAGGAGCGGCAATTCACGTATGTGGATCTCAACGGAATGCACTATACCCGGAGAATCCTCAAGCAACAATACGGATTGCGCTTCCGACAGCCCGGCGAGCCTACGCCATGGGACGAGTGGATGGTGAGTGAGAATGCGGACGAAAAACCACAGCCCACTGAAAGTTCTGACCTCATTTTCTCGGAAGCAGATTCGACATCCAGCGGCGGTTTATACGCTTCCCTAGTCATTACGGAGGAATACAATGGACAGAACTGAAGGAGGGTTTTGAGATATGGGGGCCTGATATGACTTAGTGTTCAATCCTGGCTCGCGCTCTAGCGACAAGGATCGAAAGAGCACATTTCCCAGCAGCCAGATTTATATTCAAGAATGGGCTTAGTCGTCGTTTTCATTGTCGGAACATCATATGGCGGGACGAGAGGCTTTCTCTACGCTTTTCCGTCGTCAGAGCTTCTATCATGCGTAATATGCTGGACCGCATCTCATATTCGTCAAGGCGTTTCGAAACTACCTGAGCCATGTACTTTCCAATTTCACACTTTGAGGTGGATTCATTCAAGGAGAACTATAATAGACAATCATAGATTCACTGTTCACAGAGAATAGTCACCATAAGCATTAGCGTATCGAATTGTTCAATCTCATTGTCGTGTTGTTGCCGACTAACCCGCAGCCTTTACCTGTGGATCTTGACATGAATGCGAGTTCTGACGCCTGAAGTCTCAGTCACCATGAGTTCTGGTAGCTTGTCCGTCTCTTAGGCTAGATCTTCGCTCGACTTCACTTCCTCCGTCACCGTCAATACCACAACAGTCCACTGGCTATATAAACACCAACACCCGCCGCCACCCTGCTCTAGGACTTCGACCTACACTCCTCGTCTGCGTACGCCGTCAGCAAGAAGTCCGATACCCTTGCGCTCGGCCATTCTCCGTCCACTGTGGGATCACTGGTCTAGGTATTCGCACGCTCTTGTACAATTCCACGTGAATGCGAGTTCGCTATCCCACCGAAACAGCCACCAAACCAATCCACCAGACCACACCCCAACACACCTCCACCATGCGACCCGCCCGCAACGGCAGCCTCCGCCTAACTATGAGGTCCGCCAACTTGGCCTCAGAAACCCTCGCCGTGTTCGACCCGACCTCAGCCGCCTCCCGCAGGTGTGCTCAGGCCTTCCGCTTCCTCGACCTACCCATTGAGCTGAGAGTCCAAGTCTACGAGGTCCTTCTGGTTGTGGGCAGAGTCTTCTACACTCCGGACTGGTTCGAGCAGCGCGAAGGAATCCGATTCACGGACATGGAGCGGTACCGCAAGCCCGAGGTCCAAGTACTGCGCGTCAGCAAACAGATACACGCCGAAGCAGAGGAGATCTACCTCGCCAAGAACATCTTCGTGCTGCCGCACATGTGGCTGGTGTGCCACCCATTTAGCGGCGCCTTGATCAGGACGAACAGCGAATTGTTCAGGGCGGATAGCCGTAGCCGTAGCGGCGGTGCTGGTGCGCAGCAGGGCGGAAGGAAGCAGTGTACGTTCGGCCCGGGATACCGCCCGCTGTTCTCGACCAAAGGCTTGCAGCTTGTCCGCCATGTGAGCTTCGCGTTCTGCAACCGTCCCTCACCGTTGCACGCCTTCGCTCTGACCCGCTCAATCTGGAACTCTCACCCGAACTCCTCCCCCGGAGCCCCCGGATTCTTCGCCACCACATCCCCGGACCGCCAGCGCATCGCGCACAAAATGGCCAACGATCGCCTCGCCGCCCACTGGTCCGTGATCACCAAAGCGCTCTGCCTCTTCTCCTCCCCGACAATCGAGTACCTCGAGATCGACATTACGAATTCTTTCTGCGCGCTTGGGTGCTGTCGGCTAATGTATGGGGGCATAGAGTACTTGGAGCGGATGAGGGCAAAGAAAGTGAGGATTCTGGGGAGCTTGGCTAGGGGCGAGGAGGCGTGGATGGTGGGGATTTGGGGGAGGAAGTTGGGGATTGAGGACGCGGCTGTGAGGAGCAGGTATGGGTTGAGGTTTGGGAGCGAGGATAGGGAGGCAGTGGGAAGGGTTGGGGAGTTGGAGGAAGGAGGAGCGAATGGAGCGGTTGGTTCGGCACCAAATTGAGGAGGGACAGAAGGACTTCGAGACAGGAGGAAAATGGATAGTCTGGGACACACGGCTATTTTTATCGGGCTCTCAAAAGTTAGTTTATGCTTCTGATCTGCGAAGACTTACCATTCAACTTCTGGGTTGATTTTGCCCGCTTCTGATTCGTGCACTGGGCACTTGAATAAGAAATAAACTGGCATTTCACATTGGCGTTCTGATACATGTAATCCTCACACGACCTGCCTTGCACGGCGCTCCAAACTGGTTCAATTTCCACGCCAGAATCCCTCTATTTGTATTTACACAGTGGGCTGCTAAGCATGCCAGAGCCTCGTTACAGCCTCGGTGATACCGACGTCGTTGGTCTCGAAAGAATAAAGGGCAACGCCAAGGGTAATGGTGCCAATTCGTAGAGCCCACATGGCGAGGCTGCGGGCGACGGGGATCCGGGGCTTGGGAATGTAGTCGATGATGCAGGACCTAAGCTATCGTTAGTATCGCATATGTTTCCGTTGATCATCCTCTGCATGAGGTCCAAGGACCAATCGGATTAGAAAGGCAGAGAGAACATACTCAAAGCCAATGTGCGAGTGGACAACCAGTAGAGCACAGAGAATGGAGTCCATGACTGGATTGAGGGATCCGGCCGCGAAGGGAGCTAGCGTCAAAGGAACGAGGCCCACAGCGACGAGTCTGTTGCATACTGTTAGCGAAGTGTTCAAGTATCCGTACTCTTCTTGTCCTGCAATTGGATTATGTAGCAAGGGTGCGATGGGCTGGAGAAGGGCACACACCGCTCAAAGCTCCAGTGATAGCTTCCATGTACCGGCGCGGGATCAGGAATCGGTGTGGGGTCGTTCAACGTGCCCTTGATCTTCTGGGGCAGCGGCGGGAGGATCTGCTGGCGCTGGGTCGCATGGAAGGCGGCAATTCTCGTCGACTTGGGGATCGCTGAGCGCGCAAGGGCCGGCCGGAGCTTCTGGACCAACGGCGAGGTCTGTCTGATGGACGAGCTCGTGATGGTCGAAAACATGCGCTGGGAGGCGGCGGGGCTCTGGAGGCCTTGCCTGAGCAGGCCCGGGCGCATTATCGAGGCCATTGCTGCTGCTGGTGCCGTGCAATGGAGAGTGGAGAGGAGGTGTCGCCGGTGGTGATGTCGTCTTGAAGGTGGTTTGAGCTCAATGATGCAGACCTCGGATCAGAGGCGTCGAGCAATAACCGCGCGCTGATTGGGCCGCGCCTTCCCGGAAGATTCCTTGCCGCTTGGCAGTGAAGAACGCTCACGACTTCCTTTGGCCAAGCCCTACAGCTCCAGATAACTCATCCTCCTCACCCGCCGCCTCCCATCCCCTCCGCTTCCGACTGCTCCGCGAGCGAACGCAATGGCTTCCCGGCGGCTCGCATTGAACCTGCAGACGGCCCTGCGCTCCCGCGCTGCCATCAATGCCGTCAAGAGCAGCAGGAGCTCGCCCTTGACAAGAGGCCTTGCGACGCCCGTCTCCCATGGCTCCAAGACCGAGTCCACCACCCTCACCAATGGCTTCACGGTATGCCGGACCTTTTGGCAGCTATGAGGACTGCAATTGACCCCTTTGCGCAGATCGCTACCGAGCACTCTCCATGGGCTCAGACGTCGACCGTCGGCGTCTGGATCGATGCCGGAAGCCGCGCGGAGACCGACAGGACCAACGGAACAGCACACTTCCTGGAGCACCTTGCTTTCAAGGTACGGACACATCATCACGGCGATGGAATAGGGCCGGATGCTAATGCTCGGGGATAGGGAACGCAGAAGCGAACACAGCAACAGCTGGAGCTTGAGATAGAAAATATGGGTGGTCATCTCAACGCCTACACGTCGGTATGTCATCCGGAATGAGGATGGAGCTCTGCGGGAATGGGTATTGATAGGAGGAACAGCGCGAAAACACCGTCTACTACGCTAAGTCCTTTAACAACGACGTCCCAGCTACCGTCGACATCCTCTCCGACATTCTGCAAAACTCGAAACTAGACCCCCAGGCCATCGAGCGCGAGCGCGACGTCATTCTCCGCGAACAGGAAGAGGTAGACAAGCAGCTTGAGGAAGTCGTCTTCGACCATCTCCACGCCACCGCTTTTCAGGGCCAGCCCCTCGGACGAACTATCCTCGGCCCCAAGGAGAACATCGAGAGCATACAGCGTTCGGACTTGCTCGACTACATCAAGACCAACTACACCGCTGACCGCATGGTGCTCGTCGGAGCTGGTGGCGTCCCCCACCAGCAGCTCGTTGACCTCGCCGAGAAGTACTTCTCCGGACTCCCGGCCGAACCGCCGAACTACACCGCGAAGTCCATTGCCGCAGAGCAGAAGCAGAAGCCCGAGTTTATTGGCTCTGAGGTCAGAATCCGAGACGACACCATGGGCAGTGCCAACATCGCCATCGCTGTCGAGGGTGTCAGCTGGAACGACGAAGACTACTTCACGGCATTGGTGACTCAGGCTATCGTCGGTAACTGGGACCGCGCTATGGGCCACTCGCCGTATCTGGGTAGCAAGCTCAGCACCTTCATTTCGAACAACAACCTCGCCAACAGCTTCATGAGCTTCTCTACCAGCTACTCGGACACTGGGTAAGCCTTGATCTGTCTATTGTCACCAGTATATGCTAACTATTCTAGTCTCTGGGGTATCTACCTCGTCTCCCAATCTCCCACCCGCTTGGATGATTTGGTCCACTTCACCCTCCGCGAATGGTCTCGACTCTCCCTTAACGTTACCTCTGCCGAAACCGAGCGCGCAAAGGCCCAACTGAAGGCTTCCATCCTCCTTTCTCTAGACGGCACCACCGCCGTCGCCGAGGACATTGGCCGCCAGATCATTACTACTGGTCGGAGGTTATCACCCGAGGAGGTGGAGCGCGTCGTTGGCGCCATCACTGAGAAGGACGTTATGGATTTTGCCAAGAGGAAGCTATGGGATCGTGACGTTGCCGTCTCGGCGGTTGGCCAGATTGAAGGTCTGTTTGACTACAACCGGATCAGGAACGATATGAGCAGGATGCTGTCATAATCTTCTGATCATAGGCGGGGATGCGTGTATAGCGGTGGGGTCGTGCGGGGATAAGCGATGGGCACTGTATTTTGTGTACACTTAGCTGAACTGATACAAGAAAGATTTCCTTTGACGTGTCGATATGTGTGTCTCGGCTCTTCGAGCTTCGTGTACATGTTTTGGGTTAGGAACGCATGTTTGACACTGAGTTCGTTCATTCATCTCAGCTGTGTGCAACTGAGGACGCCGGCTGAAGTTCGTGACCTCCAAGTCATCCGGTTTGTGCTCTAGGGAGATACAAGGAGTGCTGGGAAGATTGTATCTTCCAGGCTAAGCCTTGAACCTGTTCGAAGGGTCCAAGGCTACGAACGCCGCATATGTGAAGTAATGCATCGTGCGTGCGGGGAGAGAGACAGCAAGGTAGAAGAGCATTTCTCGAAGGCCCCTACCCTAGCCAGCTATCTAGTTAGTGGTGTCGCCATTGGCCGGCCATACATAGACTTGGCTTCTGAAGGCAGCTAGAACGTTCCAATGTTATACCTTCTATCGTTTTCTAGGTAAAGTAGTCTATTCTATGTATGTGATACGGGTAAGGGCCCGGACGATGCAAGAACATATAAATGATGGGTTTCGCATAGCGACACGCTGCATCGATGTCGCGTGCATGCGTCTACCGGCATGATTGGCGTTGAGGCTTTGTGCTGTGTGGGAAAAGCTACCTAAGCTTCCTAGGCAATTCTGAAGGCCTTGAACTGATGGAATCATGGAAGAGGCTGGATTATAGTAGATTAGAGTATATACTTCCTTCCTTGCATTTGCAGTTCTCAGCAATGCTCCTCATGCCTCTTGCAGCTCGAACTATACTCCCATACCCAAGCCCTAGGTACGCTCACTCCACCTACCGACCCCCTTCCCGAAAGAAAAAAAAAAGAACAGCCCACCAAGCCCACCAAGCCCACCAAGCCCTCCACACACACGAACCAGACATTTTCCCTCAAGAACGCCCGCATCCAATAATCTCGCGCAAATAAAAAAAGGTCGCCTGAGACCTGCGGACGCGGTTGCTGGGAAGCACCCCGCGCCCCGGAAAAGTGGTTCGATCTGTGTGTCTGCATCTACTGGTATGTGCAAGCGATGCTAGATAATGCAGCTCCCCAACATCGAGCGAATCTCGATAACGCGACACGACACGGCATTACAACCTTAACCTCACCTCACCCCATCGCATCGAAAACCCTGTTTCTTTGAACATGCCATCGTTCGTGCTGGGAGATGCGATATATGGCGTCATTGTGGGCAGTTTTGGATGCAAGGCGCCAAATTCCCACAACCGCTGGGTGAAGGAGGTCAATTGAAGACGTGCTGGCTCAATTGGCGAGGCTGACACTGATGAGCACGACTTTCGGAAAGGAAGGTTGCTTTTGGAAATCGTAGTAGTTGCATTCAACAGACACTTGCTTCGATGACGAAGCTCTAGGGATATATATAATGGGGTAACTATCTGACAGCCTCTCCACTCAGAATCAGCCCATCCCTGTATCCAGGCCATTGCAAAAGACCCCGAGATAGATAGCCCTAGCGCAAAGCCAGCATCCCAAAGCAGAGGCTCGTACACCAGGCGCCACACTCTCCGGTGGTCTAGCGAGTGTAACAGAACGTAGTTGTCCTCCGAGCCGGTAGTAAGCAATAACTCCAAACACCAGATACGCCGTGCGCCATGCGGCGAGACAATAGAAAGAGGAATAAACGCCCGAGCCCAGCAGAGGGGCCTAATGCGGGTAAAAGTAACGGCAACGTGAGTGCCGAGGTATAAGTCTGAGCTGGGCGCAGGTTGTAAAATGGGGTTGTGCTGAAGCGAAGAAAGTGATGATCGAAGAAGCCTAAATCTAATCGGCGTGTTGGAATAAAAGTTAGGCAGCCGGGTCGAGGCTGATAAGTTTTGAAAGTGGGTGCGTCGAATGAGAGGGGATCGATGAACGCCGAGTTAACCAGCCCCCGTGCCGCTATGCAACGCTCGTAAACGCGATCAACAATAGGTGTATGTTGTTTGCTGAATTTGCTGGAATTTTTGGTACTGGGTGAGCCGGTACACGGTCATGATGAAGTCGTAATGCAGGTTGTTTGGGCGGGTCGTCTCAATGATGCGTCGAGGTATGGGTGGAATGCCGACATGGTGTGCTCCACGGCCCAGGGTGGACTCGAAGAAAGGCGGCCCGGGCGACGGGAGCGCTGATTGTTATTTTGTACTTCGCCCTTTGCCCTTGCCCTTCACTTTGGCGGCGCCCGTAGAGGTGATTTTACTCGTCTGCATGAGCTCGCCAATATAGCTAGATGCGTTAGATGTTGCTCCAAAGGGGAAGGAGGATGGCACTTACGATTGGAGGAACTTGTTGCCGCCTTCGAGCTTCTCGTGTTCCGACTTTACAATTTCGACGCGGTCCACGATTTCCATCAAGCTCTGCTGGAGAGCTTTGGCTTGCCTGGCGAAGGCAGTCAGTCTCGGGGTCCATGGGCTTGCTGGGGATAAGCGACGAAACAGCAATGTGCAGGGGAATAAGAGAAAGTGGGTGTCTCGCGCTGGCGTGTGCAACGACGCCAACACTGATGTCATGGTCGAGTGACTGCTGTGCGAGGCAGCAACGCGGAAACCAGAAGGGCGCAACGGGGACTCGGGAACCAAAATTGCTACTCACTCGATCAAGGCCTGGCGCGCCTCCTGGCCCATCTTCTCAATCTCCTCGCTGCTTCTTCGCGGGCTCATGGTGCGGGCATCGCCGTCGTCGTACTCCTCCTCCTTGAGTTCGACCTGGGGGCTGTCGCGCGGTATTATGATGGTGCCGCTCGACTTCCTGCTGCCTAGGCGCGGGCGGCCCAGCTTGGAGGGGTCCTGCTTGGGCTGGTCCTGATCGCTGACCGACGAGTTGGACGAGGCGGAGCTCATGTCGTCTGGGGACGAGGCACGGCGGTCGCTGTGGGCTGCGAGGGGGTAGGGCGTAGCGGGGGGCTGCGCCGACATCTCAGAGGCAGCAGAGCACAGTGCGGCTCCAGGAGACGAGGTTTGGTGTCGTGGGAGCGAGAACCGGAAAAGACGGCGCCGTTAGATCAAGTGGGCGCTGTGCCAAGGGTTTTGAGAGTGGGTGATTTGGGAGGGCGAGGATGCGGCGGCCGAATGACGCTAGAGCAATTCCCGCGTCCAAGGGTCCTGAACAGCAGTAGCGCGGCTGGAAGGGGAAGTCGTGTGCGCCCTGCTTTCGGCGCTGGGAGGAATGCAGCGTATGCAGCGTCCTAGGGCCCGGGAAACGTGGTGGCTGCAGCACGGTGGGATGATGGGGAGACGCAGCTTTTTTTTTGGCGAGTAGCGGGCGGCGGGCAGGCCACTGCTGCTGCCACTGCTCCTGCCCCGGCAGGCTCTCCGGCAGGCTCTCCGGCGGTGTCGACTCCAAGTTTTTTCGTGATGTCGATCGTCGAGGGCACTAGGCGCGCAGAGCCAGGACGAGGAGCGGATGGCTAAAAGCGGTAGTCGAGCACAGCTAGCGGCGGGCTCGTGTTGCCGGCAGCGCGACGTGGTGGGCGGCGGACGTGGACGCTGAAGATGCAGACCTGCTGGTGAAGAAACTCGCGGCAGCGGCTGCTATTATTCAAGCGGACGTGTCTGCGAACGGCGGCTGGGACGCTGGACAGCCACAGCGTGCCGGCACCTGCGCGGCCTGGCAGCGCACCGCAGAAGGCTGAGGCCATGACGATATGACGTCGTTGGGCTCGCCGCTAGCCGGGTCCGGTGCCGGATTGGCACCTGCAGGGTTGCCCCCCACAGCCGCTCGCCGCACGCTGTCTCAAGCTCCTTCACCTGACACTGCGATTGACATCACTCCCGGCCCCCTTGTGTGTGGCCGTCCTACCCGCTCCTGAGATGACGATATGCCTGCCATCCCAGCGCCCGCCCACCGCCCTCCCAGCGACTACACCAGCGGACACCAGCGCAGCCCCTTAAGCGTGCATCTTCCCACTGTTGCGCGCGCCTGCACCGCCTTTCGACATGCCTTCGAAAAGATCAACGACTTTGCAACCCCCGGCATCTCATACCTACCCAGAGCCGTTGGCAGCACGTTGTACGGAAATATCCACGACCGCTACTGCTAAAATTACCCAACTACGCGCCCCCTCGCCGTCGGCCTTGAGCGCCGATCCTCTCAGCGCGGCAGGGTCCCTAGCTCTCCTTCGTCGAGAGGCCCAACCACATACAGGATCGTCGTAATATCTTGGACCCTGCGGCACCTGCGACTTTGATCTGTCACTCTTGGGTCACCTAACGCTGTTCCTCCTTGTTGCCTTTCCGGTCAGAGACAGCCGCCCGCTGTTTGCTGCCCCCTGAACAGGGCCTCCTCCGCTCCTACTGGCTTTTGCGCTCCTCGTGAGAATCTCTCGGTGAACGCAGAGCCCAATGGGACACGACGCTTGGTTTGATCGTCGTCTAACCTTGTACTTTGGATGCTCCGCTGTTGGACCGCTTTCGCTGCCGAGTCAAGGCAGCCACAGCTAGCAGTTGGAGAAAATCTCCGGCGCAGAAGAAAACACTGTCTAATAATTCACTGGAAGGCATTTATCCCGAGGCCCCCGTCCTGGGGAACTATGTCGCAATCCGCAGCCCACCTGCTCAATCTGTTTTCCCTTCGTTTTGAATAACGACGATCACTTAAGAGAATGACGTCCTGCATCATGCGCAGGGACCTTTCCTTCTTGCGCAAACACCCGCGTCAAAGCTCGCACAGCTCGCAATTTCGTATCCAAGAATCTTCCATCTCGCTACGACAATTGTCGTCCTCTTTCTTGCGCTTTTGTATAAGGAAACCCGCTGGCCCCAGTGATGTGCGGTTTGAGGACCTTGGAAGCGGAGGCCTGACCGCTCTTCTGCTCGGCGGCGATCTTCTTCGGCATGAGGAGGAGTCGATCCCCTAAGAGGGTACGTGGTTCTGGGTAGTCAAGCGTTGCACGAGAGGACATGATGGGCTTCGTGGTTTCACCACACTCGGGCCGAGTGTGGGACAGAGCTGGATTATATGTCGGCCGAAGACACCCGGTGGCCACTGCCACTTCGAGAATTTATCGCCGTGCTGTGATGGTGAGGCGGGAATAGCTGGCCTTGACGATGACTGCGTATTCCGCATTCAGCTGCAGCTGTACGACCTGCGGACATATGTTTCAAGCTCAGGGTAAGATCCGCTCGGCGGATTGTCATCGCTCCGCCTCAACGTGAATGGCGGGGTACGTAGGTGGCATATTTCAGGTTTTCTTCTACGGTGGACTATCGCGTCTAAACATCTTAACACCTCTACGACGCAGCCTTTCTTTTTCCAATTTTATCGGTGGACGCTCTGGTTCCCCCATATTACATTATCTATGCACTCGTCTGTCCCACTCTTCTCTTATCGCGTCACCTCTTGCCCTCCTTACAACATTCAGGCCTATGATCCCAACACGCAGATCCCCTACGACACCAATGACAGCGTTCGCCGCAAGGTCATCTGCATTCTCGTACCGTGCAGCCCCGTTCAATTATGGGTCGCGGTTACCCGCAGCCGGTTTTCTGGCGGTAATAACTCGCTTCGGTCCGATTGCTAGATGCAGGGCAATTACCAAGCTCTTGTCCCTGTGTGTGCCTGCGTAGGGAAATAATAGTATGAACCGTGGTAATGCTCCGGAGCCGTCTTGCCGAATGGGGAGTTCCGTGAGAGGGTGGGTCGTCTCAGGGCTGCCCAAGTCAGGAAGCGTTTCACGAGCTCTCATCCTGTTGAATGGCGGGGTACTCTTACCGGGAATCAGTAGTCCAGTCGTCGGTCGAGCGGTCACCGCAGATGTGCTTTGTGTCGGCGGGTTGCGCATGCCTACTGCATAGACTACCGAGGGAATAGCGCTTGAGGACTATCCCTAGTAACCTGTTCTCGAAGTATGCCACCACTTAAAACGATTTCTCTCTCGAACCTTTACTGTGTACTTCTCACCTTCCCCCTTCTCCAGGCCTTGAACGGCAGAAGGTGTTCATGCTTCTCAGGTCCCCCAAATTTTCAAGAGCTGAAGTTGTTTCGGCGTATTCGATAATCAACTCGGAAAGGTCTCTCCATGTTCCACGCATCAATATTTGCGTATCGTGTTCCCTATGTCTAGATGGCATTTCGTTGTGGCCGGAGCTATGATTCTCCGAAGCTCAGTGAATTAGCGCCCACATAGTGGTGTCAACTAGTGCGGTTGGCCCGAGCGCTCGAGCTTCTTCCATCCCAAATTTCGACGCCGTCCATCAGCGTGTGCCTGCCCTTGATCTTGTCATTTACTTCACGCTTCTTATTCATGTTACATTTGATCTTTTATTTTCACATCGATGAACGAATAATTCTCGCGTCGTCGGGATGTTGTGGATACTTGAGCTCTCTCTTCAGCTTCTAAGCGCCTTGAACGGCGCAGGTTTCGGTGTGTGCGCTCCAACAGTGCTTTGTAGCACATATCTTGCTTGGTGTATTCTAGAGTATGAGTTGACAGAAAGGAGAAAGCAGGACTTTCGGGGCTCAAGCACCCCTCAGAGGGCAGAATGACTGTTTGGAGCGTGAGTACCACGAGCAATATCACGTGCCGGTGCCTCTATCTCCTATACAAGTAGCTTATCGAGCGGCAGCAGCACCAACTACCGTTTCTTCGAGGGTACCGGACTACTTCGACACAACAATAGGCTGGTATGCCGGTAAGAATAATCCCCCAACCGTCCCGCCAACTCGTCAACTCACCATCCAAAGGTCCAACGCAGACGGGAGAAGCACCATGGCTCGCGCAAACGAATGTAGCACCATTCACTGGAGTCTCATACATTCCCAACACCCCACTGGAGACCCAAGTTCCTATCCATGGCAACGTTGACAACCGTAACATTTTCGAGCGCCTCGGAAACTTAAGTCCGTACTTCCCCAATCCTCGCGGCTTTGGCGTGAAGGAGTACCCGATGCCTCCAGGCTCCAATGCGACATGGGTGAACATAGTCCATCGCCACGGCAGCCGGTATCCGGAAGCCGGTGGGCGAGAAATCACTCTGGCAAAGAAGATCATGGATGCGAAGGGCAGGTTCACAGCCTATGGGCCCCTCTCTTTCCTGCATGACTGGAGGTGGATGGGCGGAGCCGAAATCCTGGTCCCAGTAGGAAAGCAGCAACTCTTTGATTCTGGGACCCTGCATTACTATCAGTATGGGCACCTGTTCCCGAATAATGGGAGTAAGATCATCGCGAGGAGTACAACGCAGCGGCGTATGCTAGAGTCTGCTGAGTATTTTCTAGCCGGGTTCTTTGGGCTTGGCTGGACGCAGAATGCGACCCTGGAGCTGATCATTGAGAGTGATGGCTTCAACAATACGATGGCGGGCTATAAGGCCTGCAATCGTTCGAACTGGGATATGACGGGCAAGCGTAAGCTCCGCCAACAATTATCCGCAAGTTCAGTAGCTAATGATAGGCAGTTGCGCACGAATGGGCGGGCGTCTATCTCGCAGACGCTCATGAGCGTATCAAGGCGAATCTGTCGGGAAACCTGGATTGGACTCTTGAGGATACCTGTACGTCATCTTGCTTCACGAAACCCATATCCGCTGACGCACTTGGAGATAACGCTCAAGCACTTTGCGCCTATGAAACGGTCGGCCTCGGCTTTTCCCACTGGTGTGGGCTCTTCACCTATGAAGAATGGGAAGGATTTGAGTATTCGCTTGATATTGGCTTTGCTGTAGGCTCAGGCTTCCAGTCGCCCGTTGGCCGAGCCATCGGAATAGGTTTCACGCCTAATTGCCTACGAAGAACTTGAAAACCTAACGCATCATAGGCTACGTCCAAGAAGTGCTCGCCCGAATGCAACACCACCTACTCACCGATCCAGCCGCTCAGATCAACATTACGCTCGACAACAACACAATAACCTTCCCTGTCGACCAAGCTCTAAACCTAGACTTCAGCCACGACAGCAATATCATCAGCATCCTCACCGCTTTCGGTCTCACCCAATTCAACACCTTCCTTCCCACCACGCACATCCTGCACGACCGTGAATTCGTCCTCTCGCATGTAGAACCTTTCGCCGGGCGCTTGGACATTGAAATCATCAAAGCACCCGCGCCCGTAAATGCTAGCCGATCTGTCTCCCAGCCAGAGATCTATGTAGACGGTCCGCCGACCAGCTACGTGCATTTTGTGCTGAATCAGCGGACGATACCGCTGGGAAAGAGTCTAGAGGAGTGTGGGGACAGGGATGATGGGTGGTGCGAGATGCAGACGTTCTTGGAGGTGCAGAAGAAGCAGATTGAGCTGGCGGATTATGAGTATGCTTGCTTCGGGGATTATGATGCTGGGGAGTACGGGGACGTTACGGATGGAAGGCCGCCAGACAGGAAATAAAGCGTCCTAAAGGGCGGCAACGGGCGACGAGCAGTCTGCGACATCGAATCGGCGCTGCTTCGCATTGCGGAAATTGAAGCACTGCAGAGGCTCGATCGTTGGCTCTTGTCCGGCTCTGTGGGAGCTACGGCCGAAAGCCTCATGTTTGCAGACGAGCTCAAACTCCCGAGGCCCGTAATCTCCCCAGTTCCATTGCCAAGTCCGCTGTGGCAATGGGAAAGACAAGAATCGCATGCAAATTATCAGATGTCGAAGGCGCCGCACGGCCTCACGAGCCTCGGTCATACGCAAGGACGACGAAGCTTTCTTGGCTCAATCTAAGATCCACGAACTAGATTTCTGTTCTAGACAGAGTCGTGCTCGTTACCCCTACCGCGGTCACGTATCTTGGGGAGATGTTCCCAAAGCAGCAGTCCGCTTGACTACTTTGAGGGGGTCCAGCCTATCACATTCGGTCTCGTCAACCAGGCCGATCCCATGTCCAATACTTCCCCGCAATCTCAGCCCTTGCGTCTTCCCGCTGCTAGGCTCCGCGGTGCAACGCCTATTCAAACGTCCTTGTAGTGCAGAAGACGATTCCCGAGGCATCGATTATGAGGGCGCGAAGACTACTGGTCAGCAAGGGGAATCGGCATCGCGGTGTTGGTCCTCACGCCTGCGAGATCCTGGAGCGAATTGAAGAGAATGCGATGGCGTTGGCATCGGCATTTGAGCAGCATCGAGGGCGAAAAGATGTATAAAGAGGAGGGAAAGTGTATGGGTGGTTCCTTCTTGGGCAGCCTTCAGGTCCAGCCTACTTCGCACAAGCACGTATCTCATCAGAATGATGCTCCTTCCTCTCCTCGTTCTTGCACACCATGTGCCATCCATCGCAGCCTGGCCGTGGATTGCCAACGCCCCCGGTATCGACCTTTCAGCCATGTACGCGCACCCAGAGAACTTCCCCAACCAACGTCGCCAGACTGGGCTCGATCCCACCTGCCCCTTCAACCCGGACCATCCCGGCGCCGCGCCCTTTGATCCCCAGTACCCATATACGGGATCTATCGACGGGCTCCCAGGAACTGGAATAGGCGGCATCCAAGTCCCTGCCCCAGGAGACACTGCGCATGCTTTTACGCCTCCCGGCCCGAACGACATCAGAGGACCATGCCCTGGGATGAACACTGCGGCAAATCACAATGTATCCATGTCTCCGTCTTCTATAGCCACTTCCATCACCGACTAACACTTCGCCAGTTCCTCTCCCATGATGGGATCACCAACCTCGCCGAACTCGTCTCCGCGCAGCAAAACCTCTATAACCTCCACTTCGATCTAGCAACATTCATCGCTGTGCGCGCCATCGCCCTTGACGGCGACGTCGTCACCACCAAACTCAGCATTGGCTGTGACGCCACGGAGCGCACATCCATCGACCCCACGGGAACCCTCGGCCGCGAACCAGGTCTCAACGCACACAACAAGTTCGAAGGTGACACTTCGCTCACACGCCGCGACTACTTCCTCAACAACGGTGACGCGTTTACCTTCCAGGGCGACATGTTCGCGGACATGTATCGCGTTGCGAATGAGACGTCGAACGGGCTGTTCGACCGCGACACTATTGCCGTGTATCGCAGCCAGCGGTACGACGAGAGTCTTGCAGAGAACCCGAATTTCTACTTTGGCCCTAAGGCGTTGCTTCTGTATGGCGCGGCTAGCTTCGTGTATAACGTGTTTCCCGTCTTCGGACCGGAAGGCGATGCGGATATCGATACGATTTCTACCTTCTTCGGCGCAGTGCCAAATGGCAGCGGCGGGTATGACCACGTCCCCGAGCGTATCCCCGAGAACTGGTCTAATCGACGCACTGCGTACGGCCTGCTGGAAATCGGCAGTGAGATCGCGTATCAGTACGGGCGGTTTCCCAAGCTGTTCGGCGGCAACGTGGGGACGAATAACTTCCTGGCTCTGAACACGACGTTTGGGCTCATCGAGAATGGGACGCTGCCGAATGAGGTCACCGCGAAGGACCTCGTGTGCTTGTTGTATCAGCTCGCAGTAGACAATGTGCCGGGGACCGTGGTACGTATATGTCGCGGAGCGCATCCTAGCATGTCAAGTTTAGCCGGTGGAAAGCCCATCCTAGAGACCTTCAAGGGACGGCGTGCAGGCTGACGTGCTGGGTTGTGGACTGCGCTCTTCTGCTGATCAAAGACATTTGCTAATGTGCGCTGCTAGGCGAACGAGGCGGAGCTGCCGTTGGAGGTGCTGACTTGGGTCTTGACCCAGATCAACCCGATCTTTGAGAATACGGGATGTCCACTGAAGATTACGTAGCTGAGCTGCGGACTAGGGATAATGGAGCCTTGGGGGCTTCAGGGAATTATGGGTAGGCGGTGGCATCGGAGTATGTCGACTAGGGATAGTGGAGCCTGAGGGGCTTTAGGTGGTTATACATCGGCAACGAGGTCTGAATATGTCTCCTCTGTATTGTGGAGCGTGAAGTACTTCAGCACATTATCAGTAGGCGGCGAGGTCAATTTATACCTGCTTCGTATTGCGGAGCCTGGAATGCTTCAGCACACGATTAGTAGGCGATGAGGAAAACCCCTAGTCACTGTGTATCACCGAGCCTGAAGCCCTTCAGCACACTGTGAACATTCAGGAAATATTCATGAAGGAAAAATCCAAATATTAGTACTAAATAAGGAAAAAACGAAACGAAGAAAAATCCACCCCAACATCCAAAAAAACCCAAAATTGTTCCAAGCCCACACGCCCCAAACGCTCCCAAACCCAAAAGAGAACTACGACCCAAACCAAAACTCCCTCATCTCCCTCCGCGCCTGGCTCTCCCCTTCCTCCTCAATCCTCAACTCCTGAATACTCCCCAACACCTCCTGCCCCAAAATCTCATCCTGGGCCTCCGTCTCCACCAACCGGCGGTACACATCCTCGCTGATGACGAAGTCGCCGGAATCGAACGGGATCGCAAATTTCCGCTCGCGATCCGTGGTTCCCTCTTCCTCTTCCCAAGCCTCTTCGTCATCCTCCTCGTCCTCTTCCTGGTCCTCGTCCGTGAAAATGTAGAGGCTCGGGTCGAACAGGAGGGCGTTCCAAGCCCGAATCGAGTGCCGAGCCGGTTCCAAGGCGGAAGGGTTCGGGAACATTTCTGCCCTGCAGTTCGGGCAGCGCGAACTGCGCTCGGTCCAGGGCAGGACGCAGGACTGGTGGAAGGCGTGGCCACAGGAAGAGAGCTTGACGGCGGGGTCGGCGTTTTCTTCGTCTCCGGATTCGGAGGAGGGGCAGGCGAAGTCGCATGTGCAGATGCTGCACTCTTCGGCGAGGGCGAGGTCTGCTCCGCGGCAGGGAGCGGAGTTGGCGGAGAGGAGCTGGAGGCGGGCTTCTTCGCAGGGGGCCTCGTAGGCGAGGAAGTTCTGCTGTGCTGACATGGTGATGGTGGTGGTGGTGATAGTGGTGGTGAGAAGTACTCAGGGGCTTGTGAAGTGGTGGTAAAGCGGCTTGGGCTTTGGAAAAGTGAGCTTGGAGTGCTTCAAGTCGTGATGGGAAGTGAGATGGAGATGAGTAGAATAGTAAGGGCGGGGGGACCCCTTATATAGGCCTGCGTGTGCTCTCCGCTCGCTCGCTTAGGGAACGGATCAATTTTTCGAAGAGGGAACGAGATCTTTGAGATGATTGGGCATGAAAATGTTTCGAAGGACTTCGGGATAACCGTTACTTACTTGGACGCGGACCTTGGAATACCAACCTACCACTCCGGCCGGCATTGGCCTCGCCATATGCTGTTGAAGGCCTCCAGACTGGCTGTTCCGTTTTTCACCATGACTCAGAAAACTCACTCACATATTCAGATGTAAAACCAGCGGAAGGCCTCCCGGCTGAACTTTCCTTTCTCAAACTCAAACCTTCAATTTTTACCTACCCTTGCAGTCTCGGCCTCCCGATAGGTCACTGAAGACCTCCAGGAAAGCCTTTACTCACCCGAACCCATCCCCAGGATATCCACCCACCCCTCGGGCCTCAGCCTGCCCAAAGGATGTTGAAGGCCTCCGGGCTGGGCGTTACCTACGCACCCCTTATTCAGCCATTCCTCCCCATCGAACCCGAACTCGATCAATGCATCTTCGCTGCCCCATTCTCCATGACCGCTCAGGCCCACAGGTATCTTGCCTTTTCCCTGCACAGGCTCTACATACCCCACGGGGAACTGTATACACGGAACCCCCGTGAAGTTTGCCAGCCATACGTACTCCATGTTCCGAACCTGCGTATTGCCATCGCTGACACCATAGCTGAGCTCTCCGGCTCCAATCGGCCAGCCGGCGTTGGGCGTCGTCGGTGTCTGCGAAATCCGGTGTTAGCACATGCCTTGGAAGAGTTGGGATAAGTCAACAGTAGAACCCAGAGTGTCGTAGCCTTTACCTGTGGAAAGCTTTCCGGAACGGTTTTTCAGAGCCCGAGCTACGACTTGTTGGCAGGTGCAGCCGAATACGTACCACAATAATGAGACCTGGATGTTTCTGGAACAGATAACCGAGGTGCTGCATGAGTAAGTTCCGCAGGCGCTGAGCGAGGAGGAAATCCATAGCGGGAGTTTGCTGAGCCACTTTCAGAAGCACTTTGTTGGGTGCAGTGAGGTCCGTGAGCGAACGTTGCGCCGCCGCAGCTTCGGCTAAGATGGTTATTGCATGTGCGATTTGCCCTTCGTGCAGCAGCGGCAGCGAGATATCGATTATTTGGTAGCCGAGCTCGGAAACGAAGTACTGGATTGCAGAGTGGCACGCTTCTTGCACAGCGGGATCGGCGCGGTCGAACCAGGGCTTGCAGACCCCTAGGACCTTGTTCCGAGAGCCTGACAGAGGTTTCGGAGGCGAGAATTGGGCAGATGGATGGTCGGACGTATTGGGCTGCGCGAGCACACGGAAGGAGACTTCTAGGTCGGCCATGTTGCTCGTAAGAGGACCTATAACGACAACAGACCTATCGGGTTTGAGCAGTGGTGCTGTAGATACCCGTCCATGTGACGGCTTCAGACCATACAGTCCGCAGTAGTTGGTTGGGATGCGGATCGAGCCACCACCATCGGATCCGATGGCGAACGGAATGAGTCCGGTTGCGACGGCATAGGCAGGGCCCCCCGAAGAGCCTCCAGTATAGTACTTGTCGTTGTACGGATTAAGCGGCGTGCCCCAGTTCGGATTGTTGTTCGTCGTATCTTCATAGGAGATTAGCTTCTTCACATAGTTTTCCAAAGCGTCCAACGGCAGCACCAGGGCTCAAGCACGAAAGGCACGAGAATCAGGAACAGGTTTCTACCCACCGAGACCCAATTCATGCATATTCAACTTCCCTACCAGCACAGCGCCCTCTTCCTCAACCTTCCTCACGCACCAACTCGTCTCAACTTCCTTTCCCTCTGTGTGATCTCTCTTCGTGCCCACGTATCTCTTATACCCCTTGACATCCAGATCATCCTTGACCGCGAACGGCACCCCATCCAGTATGCCCAGCGGCTTTCCCTCCTTCCATCTCTTGGTTGAAGCCTCCGCCGCCTTTCTTACAAGCTCCACCTTGCTATCCACAAACGCCGTCGAGTGCGAGGATCTGTGCGCGACATCTCGGCGGATGAGGGGAAGTAGCGCTTCTACGACATCAATAGGCGCGAGTCTACCGCTCTTATACGCGTCGTGAAAGTCAGCGACGGTGTAGAATCGCCCGTTGGCGTCCGGCGGCACGCGGAGATTCGTCGCGTTTGTATAGCTGGCGGGAGCTTCGGCCCCAGGCTCTGGTAACTGAATCACGGTAGGATCATAGCGCGCCTCGATGCCCTCAAGCTCCTTGCGATTCCGCAGCGAACTGAAGCCAGCGTTGCTCCAGAGAAGGTACGGAAGGAGGGGTATGGTCGTGACGCTGCATCGGTAAGCTGGAGTAGCCAAAGCTGATAAGAACGTACATATTTGCAAGATAGTGAAGCGCAAGGCCTTTCACGACGGGATTCTTTGGGGTAGGCGGGGGTTGGTATGGTACATCGTGAGCTTTTGGCATGGGATAGTTAATGAACGAAGCACGTCCCTCCGGCATCTTGGCTGCTACTCGATGCAGGGGTGAGTGGTTGATTCTCAGGCCTTTGGTAATAAGGATGCAGGAAACGCACTACAAAGGTGCTCAGGTCACAGTTTGGGTCGTTGAGGTGCGCCACTTAAGCTAGGTTGACACCACCGAGGCAGCTCGTGCCAGTCAAGCTAACGCACTCGACGCTGTCTAGAGGAGAAAGGATAATATTCATTTCAAAGCGTTATGTTCAAGGCTGGACCCATAGTTTTCCGATCTGAAACTCCAGCTCCTTTCCATGCAAGGTGCTCCAAGACAAGAATACTACAATGGTATGCTTTCCGAACAATCACTCCGTCGTTAAACTCCTCGCCCCAGCGCGCCCTCAACGTTTCTTGCTGACGGTCAGCCGAGCAGAGATCGCTTTCCCTGGCGCGGCTTTACGTCGTCAGCACATGCCGTTCACGATGGACTTGACCCGGCCTGCTCGAGCTTCGATACTGGGTCAGCATCTACTGACCCTTCTTGGGAGTAGAGCCTGAGCCGGACACCTGGTCGCCCATTCGGTTGTATTCCTTCTGCATATTTTCGACCTGCTTCTTCAGGTTCTCCATGTCGCGATCTTTGCTTGCAAGCTCCTCCTTGAGACGACCGACCTCGCCAGCACCGCCGATGTTCTTAAGCGAGGACCCCTTGCCCTTGCCAGCGGGCTCACCCTTGAGATTCTTGACCTCCTCTTCGAGACGGAGCACGTCGAGGATCATGACGTAGGTTCGGTTAAGAATGAGGGACAGGAAGAGGGTGAAGCCGCAGAGATACATGTTGCGCTGGGAGTAGAACTTGCGAGCCTGTACTTCCATGCGCTCGGATCCACCCATGACCGTGGCTCTGAATGTTATCAGCAAGCGTTCAACTAGTTGTATTATCGTAGCTCCACTCACCCTCCGCCACGCTCGTTCTTGGAGAAGGCAGACAGTTCGACCTGGACGCGGTAAACACGGTTGACGCTATCGATGAAGAGGATGAGGATGAAGATGAACGTAATCTGGGACAATTTAGCCGAGTATGCTATAGGAGGCCATCTTTCCGTACCTTCATGCCATATTGTAGCTTCGCGACTAAAGGGCTCTCCGAGATGAACGTGAACAGCTTGCGGCGCCATGTAAACGGCAGCGGGACGATAAGGGCGAGGAAGATGACCATCTCGGCCACGAGGAGGAGGAAGACCTGGAAGAAAAGTAAGAGTAAGCATGTGGGTAACATTGTGGATGTCGTGGCTTTTGGGCGGCGGTGAGCTCCCCACGAGCGAGATGCTCGGAGGGGTCGCCATTGGCGCCGCTGCACCTGAAGGCCCTCTTGGGGAAGCTATCGTAGCGATGGGCAAGAACCTACAAGACTGTAGTAGAGCGTCATGTTTGCTACGTGGCTGGAAGCTGCAACGGGCTCTCGTGATTGTTTGCGGCGGGGTTTGGCGTGGATGTCGCGGAAGATGCGGGTGAGGAGGTCGGCGAGACTTCAAGGGCGGACAGGAAGATGACGCGGCGTGAAAGCTGCGGTTGTCTGACTATACGAGAGTGTGTGAAGTGGGGAGAAGAGCAGCAACGCGGTGCAGGAGTGGGAGCCGCGACTGCCTAGCTCGTGAAAATACGTCACCTCTTTGCAGCTGGAAGTGGCGCACGGATCGCGCTAGCCGCTCTGGGTTAGACCACACCTGTTCACGCAAATCTGCCAGTGCCCTCCCGAGGTCTCACCCAAAGCAGAAACCAACTCACTGCACAGGCCGACTTCTCATACCTAGACCTAGGGTCCTTTGGCGAGCAATGGCAGAAGCTGAGACGGAGAAGGCCACCACTGGCTCGCTCCTTTCGAATGGAGGTGTAGCATTGGATACCACTGCTCCCAATGGAAGCGAGGAACAGCTCGATACCAGCCGTAAGGTCGACCCGTTGAGCCCCAGGAAACGAGACAGATCTTACAATGAAGCAACCGAGTGCACAGAAAACGCGGTCAAGCGTCAGAAGGGTGTCGCACCAATCAAAGCAGAGTAAGCCGCACCTCGCCCACACAAAATTTCACTCGAGATATTAACACCAAAAGGTACCTATTACGATCAACTGGTAACTGGACTGAGGACGAGAAGGGTGGTGTGGAGTACGACGACGCGGCGGAAGCTGCTGATGATCGGTACCAGAAGATTGACGGACGCGGGTACGTGGGTTCCCAATACATTTCATCACGTCTTAGGTCTCTTCCTTCCGAAAGCCTTTAGGTATGGCTTCCTGCAATTGATAAAAGCGGAGACATACTGAGGCGCCAACTTCATTCCCCTTTGCTCTGAGACATCTGCTAATTCCGCTGCCTTTATAGGCGAGACAGCCGTCAGGGTGGCAAGGGCAAAAAAGACAAGAAACAGCAGAGGGGCCAAAAAGGCCAGAATACCAGTCGCACCTTTGGATCTTCGCATGACAAGCTCCAGTTGTGTGGAACACGCCAGCTCAGTCCTGAGTTCTCACCGAAGGAGTGCCCGTTTGGCAGCAAGTGCAAGTTCGAACATAACCTCCGCAAATACCTCAACGAAGGCCGACGCGGGGATCTCACGACTCTTGACGGAAAATGCCCCATCTACGAGGCGAAGGGTTACTGTAACCTCGGCTGGAAATGCCGTTTCCACAGCAGTCATTCTACGGAGCGGGAGACCGACGACGGCAGGAGGGAGCTGATCTTGCTCGAGGACACTGAACGAAAACCGGCTGAAGGAACTCAGGACCCGGATTACGAGGTTGGAGTCTTCAACATCGTTTCCAAGGAAGCTAAGATCAACCTCTCAAGAAGGCGAACAGGAACCCCCAGGGCAGATGCGTACCTCGAATGGGTGAATGCAAATGCGGATGCTGAGAGAGTACATTTTGACAGGAAGCCTCGATCAGGTGCGATTGGCCAGCCGGAGGAAGAGCTTACCATTAAGAAAGAGGAGGAAGAACGTGCTATCAAGAAAGAGGAAGAGCCTGACATCAAGAAAGAGGAGGACGAAGACAACCGAGCGCAGTTCGTTGAGCCTCCTTTTAGACCATCGGAGAAGCGTCGCATCTACTACGGACCCGAGACACCCATACTGGCACCCTTGACCACCCAAGGTAACCTTCCGTTCCGCCGACTATGTGTTGAGCTTGGTGCTCAAGTAACGTGGTCCGAGATGGCGATGGGCCTTCCACTTATCCAAGGCGACAAGGGCGAGTGGGCTCTTATGAAGGCCCATGAATCTGAGATCCGACCTCCAAAGTTCGAGCACAAGAATGCTGTTGTGCGAGGCTACGATAATGCAAAAGATCTCAAATTCGGTGCGCAGATCGCGGCGAACAAGCCATGGTTGGCAACGAAGACGGTGGAAGTGCTTACCTCGTTGTGCCCACAGCTCCGAGCTATTGACCTGAACTGCGGCTGCCCGATCAATCTTGTCTGCGAGAAAGGTTGCGGCTCCGCGCTTCTGGACAGCAACGCCCGCTTGGAGAGTATCCTGCGGGGCATGAACTACGTGTCGAACGAGGTGCCAATCACGGTCAAGATTCGTATGGGTACGAAAGATGGCCAGCCAACCGCCGAAAAACTCATTAAGCGTCTGGTGCTCGGCGGGTACGAGGCTGTTGAGTCCGGCAAAGGCACTGCAGGTGTCGCAGCTATTACTCTGCACGGACGCAGCAAGCAACAGCGCTACACAAGGGGCGCCGACTGGGGCTACATCGCAGAATGCGCTGCCCTCATTGACAGACTAAAGAGGGAGAAGAGCTCGCGGACGGATACCATTGCGGAAGCTGACCCCCGAGACCTTGCGAATGACGGCCATGTCTACTTCGTCGGTAACGGTGACTGCTACTCGCATGTTGACTACTACAACCATCTCGAGAATGCCAAAGTCGACTCCGTTATGGTGGCACGCGGTGCTCTCATCAAGCCCTGGATCTTTGAAGAGATCGAGAAAGGACAGTACCTTGACAAGTCGGCGAGCGAGCGCCTCAGCTACGTGGAGAAGTTTGCGAAGTACGGGCTGCAGACGTGGGGATCGGACGAGCTCGGCATTGGTACCACCCGGCGCTTCCTTCTAGAGTGGCTCAGCTTCTCGCATCGCTATGTGCCCGTTGCCTTGTTGGAGCACTTGCCGCCAAACATTCAGGACAGGCCTCCGCGCTTCCGAGGACGAAACGAATTGGAGACGCTGATGGCTAGTGACAACTACAAGGACTGGATGAAAATCAGGTATGCCGTTCACACCCCCGGCTTTACACCGTGACGCTAACAAAGGTAGTGAAATGTTCCTTGGTCCTGCGACGGAGGGCTTCAAATTCGAGCCGAAGCACAAGTCCAATAGCTACGAGATCGAAGCTGAAGGTTGAGAACGTTCGGTGTGCTAGAGCGGCTGCGACGCTTTGGATGAGGTTATTTCGGGAGTAAAAGATCTTTGATTTCTGGGTGTGTGGCGGGCGGGTAGCATTATGCCGATGTGAGCATATAGAAGACTTACATTTGATCCTGCATACCATAGCATTTTGGGGAGATCCCCTACTGCTCATCTAGGGACTAGGATTCACTTGCAAGGGTAGCATCCTTTGCGGAAGGAATGAAAGCATACTCCAGAAGATGTGTCCCCGAAAATCTCACCGTAGCTCGATACTGCGTTCAGCTGCATGGTTCAGGAGCTAGATATCGTTTTAAGTAGGTGTAAAATTGCTGGGAATAGTCCGACAGGACGGACAGGCTCTGATACGCGCTGGGTTCCGTAAAGAGAGGTCACTTGCTGCCGTGTTCTCTTCGCGTCACCCAGCTCGTTGGTCACGATCCACCAACCAGGGTCTCGCGTCTTTGTGCGACGCGGCGCTGCCAAGCAACACTCTTTTGTCGCGCCCCGTTAGCTGCATACGATCAGACCTCAGCCTTGAGGACAGCAAGACAGCTCACAGCTTGTGTTCTCAGCCTTCTTTGTGGACGGCTTCTCGTTGGCGGTGTTTCTGGGGCTGCTCACCGGAAAGGGCAACCGCGACTGACGGACCATGTCGATGCCCGTTACCCTGCCGCGCCTGTTCCACCTTCACCACGACTTCTCTACGCCCCTACGCGCCACACAGGCTCCATGGCCCGGCGTAGAGCTCCAATACCTCTCTTTTCTTTTCTTCCTGTCTCTCCTCAGCCTGTCTCAGGCGCCAATCTTTTCGCAACGTTTCTTCTTCCTCGCGCGCGCGCGCTCTGCAGTCGCAGTTGCCTTCTTTCCCCAAGGCTGCTAAATCTGGCAACGCATATCGAGCCTCATTTTCTCGCCTCTTCATCGCCTGTACCGAAGTCCTTCGGCTCTTCTTTCACCTTCACTGCTCGCGCCGCGGGCGTTATTCACCTTCATCCCAGGTCTATATTCCAATAAGCGACGCCCGCTCCACACCCGACCGACGGCCCCTCTTCCTCCTCAATCGCTCCTGCCCTCGAACCTGGCCGAAGCCCAACGACCCCCCACCCCCCCCTCTGCGTACAATCTCCCTGAAGCACGCCCGCCTGGGCTAAGACACGTCCGACGACGGCAACATGGACGGACTCTACATACCCGAAATTCCACCTCAGGCCCAGCCCGTGGACTTGGAAGGAGAGATAAACTTCCTTAACACGTGTATTCTGTCTCTCGATCCGGATTCCCCAGAGTATCTAGGACATAAGGATTACTACGAGCGTACTCTGGAGGATCTTCATGCCCGCCTAGCTTCTATCGCTGGTCCTTCAACTGCACCTGTCTATCCAGCGTTCCCCACGCTAGGTGAAAGCAACTCTAGGTCTAGGAAGCGCAGCCTTGATTCAACACCTGAACTTGAGGGCTCGCGCTCGAAGCGTGTCAGCTTGGAGTCAACCCCCGGTGGCACTCCAGGCACCCCTATGTCGATTGACTATCAAATGCCTGGTGCCTGGCTAGATCTGAGTCCGCAGGCAGACGCTCGCCAGGTCAAGCCCGAGGACAATGCTCAACCCCAACTTCGCGGTGGCTACATCGATCTGACGGGCGACGATGACGTACTGTTCCCGAACGCTGATCCATTTCCTGAGCTCGCCAACGCTTACCAACCGAACCAAACGGCACCTGCTGATGCCTTCACTCAGGAATGGATGAGTACGGAGGACCTCGCCCAGTTCCTGCTTGCCCCTACGCCAGCTGGCGGTGGGTACGCCTACGTGAATCAAGCTTGGAACCACCAAGGCCCGACCGAGCCAGATCCAATGCAGGGTCCCGTTGGCGAGCCAAGAAAGATGGCCCTCGAGGAGGAGCTCTTCGGTGACGATGATCCGCTGCCGATTTCCCGCGCGAGCCCTGAGGCCGTCGATCATCTCATCCGCAACATTACTACTGCTGATGACCTTCCGCCTCCTATGAGGGAGCAAACTCCGAAAGCTATGGAGTCGCAGCTCATGGAGCACCAAAAAATCGCCTTGACCTGGCTCCTAAAAATGGAGAATGGCAACAAGACGAAAGGCGGCATACTTGCCGATGAAATGGGCCTCGGCAAGACCGTAGAGGCTCTGTCCTTGATTCTGGCCAACCCTTCGAGGGACCCCGCGTGTAAGACGACCCTGATCATCGCCCCCGTCGCCCTGATGAAGCAATGGGAAAAGGAGCTCGAGCGGCATGTGCGACCAACCCACCGGCTCAAAGTATACATCTACCACGGGAATGGCAAGAAGGCCGACTTCAACAAGCTGCGAAGCTATGACGTCGTCCTCACCACCTTTGGAACTCTGTCGTCTGAGATGAAGACGAAAGAGAAGCGAGTGGAAGCGGAGGCAGCGCAGCGCGAGCGCCAGGACCCCAGATATATCCGTCCCGCGAAAGAGACTTTGGCGCTGCTGGGCCGCGAGTGCATGTGGTACAGGGTGATCATTGATGAAGCCCAGTGTATCAAGAACAGGTCGACCCTCGTCTCAAAAGCCGCCAATGATCTTCAGAGCCGATATAGGCTGTGCATGACGGGCACACCGATGATGAACTCCATCGACGAGTTGTTTCCCTTGATCCGCTTCCTGAAAATTCCTCCCTACCATGAGTGGGGAAGGTTCTCCGACTCCATCTCCCGACCGCTGAGGGCTAACGATGCGGTGCGAAAGAGGGCCATGAATCGTGTCCAGGCGCTCTTAAAATCGATCATGCTGCGCCGCGGTAAGACCACAGTCGTTGATGGGAAGCAGATTTGCGAGATTCCGCCCAAGCATACCAAGCATCAACCTGTTGAGTTTTCCGACGAGGAGCAACAGTTGTACAAGGCCGTTGAGACTCATTCGCAGCTGAAGTTCAACAAGTATCTTGAGAACGGCACTGTCAACAACAACTATGCAAACGTGCTGGTCATGCTGCTGCGTCTCCGCCAGATTTGCTGCCATCCTCACTTGGTCCAGGATTTGGGCGTACAGGTGTCCACCGAAGGAATTGCAGAAGACGATCTTTTGATACGTGCCCGGCAACTCAGCGATGATGTTGTCAAACGCTTGCAAGACGCCGAGGGTTTTGAGTGCCCTATATGCCTCGAAGCTGATCTTAACCCGACCATCATCATGCCCTGTGGACATACGGCGTGTGGAGAGTGCTTTCAGAAACTGGTTGATCCTGCCCTCCGAGAAGGCAATGAAGATAGCGTCCCAAAGTGCCCTCACTGCCGAGGAACCCTCAGCTCGAGTAGGATCACCGACTACCAGCATTTCTGCAAGGTTTACTGCCCTGAGAAGCTTGATTCTGTAGGTGGTACGAGCGATGCAGAGTCATATCCCGAAGAAGAGGAGGAGGAGGAAGAAGAAGAAGATGACGACGATTCGCTTGATGGATTCATCGTGCCAGACGATGACTTCGAGGACGATCATCGCCAAGATGAACAAAACGAATCGGACGATGCGCAAGGTCCTGTTCAGGTTAAGAAGGTTAAAGGCAAGGCGAAGGCTATGGGCAAGACAAATGCCAAACCAAAGGCCACACTCGCACAGTTAAAGAAAGAGTCTCTCCGGAACAAGAAGGCCAAGCGCAAGTATCTCAAGCGGCTCCAGAAGACATGGACAAGCTCAGCGAAGATCGACAAAACTATGGAGCTGCTCACCGCGATCCATGCCAATGACCCGACGGAGAAGACACTCATCTTCTCTCAGTTTACCTCGCTGCTAGATCTCCTCGAGGTCCCTCTTCTGCAGCAGAATTTCACATATCAGCGTTATGACGGGAGCATGCAAATGGTACGTATTCTGCGGTGCTGACGCTTCCCTGCTTTCGCCCAAAACATTTGCTAACGCCGTTCGCAGAATGACCGCGTGGAGGCTGTCAATCGCTTCATGGATCATGCAAATGAGAAGATCATGCTAGTTTCTCTTAAAGCTGGCAACGCAGGACTCAACCTGTACAAAGCATCTCAAGTGATCATCCTGGATCCATTCTGTACGTATTCCCTGGAGCGCACAAAAAGTCTTAGTGGCGGCTGTGAAAGCCGCTCCTGGGCAGTTTGAACTGCTTGATATTCTTGGGTGCTGCCGCTACCCTTCTTTCTTCAGTCGTTGTCTTCGCCTGGAAACATGCTAACATATCGTCACAGGGAATCCGTTTATCGAAGACCAGGCTGTTGATCGCGCTCATCGAATGCCTCAACACCGTGAGGTTCATGTGCACAGAGTCTTGGTACCCGAGACGGTACGTAACACCGAAGTACAGATAGCAGGGTCTCTTTAGCATAAATAATAGGCTCTTTTCCTAACTATGCTCTCTCTAGGTCGAAGATCGAATTTGCGCGCTACAGGACAAGAAGCGCGACATTATCAACACCGCACTTGACGAGCGAGCCGGCAAAAGTATTACGCGGCTAGGCGTCCGCGAGTTGCAGTATCTTTTCGGGCTCAGAGACCATGCTTAGGTGTTTACTGCAGCCGAAGCGGTTCGACCTCTGCGAACGGATAACGTAGGTCGGAGAGTCTGAGTCACCAAGAATGACCTGCGTGGTCTCAAGCTCATTGCGTATCCGGAATACTTCGAGGACGCGTCACTACGCACGGAGCTCTCACTACAGGGCACTTAGGATATGGTGGCCTCTATAAGGATCATACTTTTGGTTCATATGTATATATAGGGCATCTACTTCATGCGTTTGATACCCCTTCATTATGGGCAGGGATCTCGGTTGGCGTCTGGAAGCATAACGACAGACATGGTATATGCGCGGATAGGAACGTACATCCGGAGCGATGTAGCGCGGATCGAATGCATTGTTGAACGTTCAGAATCTAGTCCTGTGTTTGTGAGGCGCTCTTGTGGCGAACACATTTTGTAACAAGCAAAGCCAGCCCAGCCAGCGATTAGCAGATAAGAGACGCGAGTCATGTCGATGTCGTCAGCGCTTGTGCCCGCGATTCCGGAGCTATGAGACGCTTCAGGACTCGAGATCCAACACCTTGCATTATCTTACTAAGTCCGTATCCCCGGTTTTCTCGACTCTTCCACGTATCGCGTCTTTCACTCTCACTTCCCTTAACATGAGGCACCTACCCGATGAGATCATCCTCCACATAATCGCCTGTGAGACTTTCTCCCAAAACAACGCCATCGCTGCGCAGCTAAAAATTGTCTAGTCCTGGAGCCGGAAGAACTGGTAAACCTATCCTACGTATCCCGCCAGTTCCTAAACCTCTCCCGAGATAATAATCTGTGGAAACAACTATGCTTCGAGCACTCCGCCGCCGAGCGGCGCCGACGCCGACTGTTGTCGACTGCGGATATGGACCCGCGATTGGCGGAGTTAATCAGAGCTGCGGATAACATTACCGGGGCATTTACAACGGCGGTACACGATCCAAGCGCGCCGAGTGCGGATGTACAGGCACAGAAGAACCAGTCGAAGAGGCGGGCTGCCCTGTTATCGAACTGGGACCCAACATATCCGGGAGAGAAGGTGAACTTCTATCGGGAATTCGTACAGCGGCATGCGCCCCACTCGATAAGCTGGTTCCAAGACGCGAAACACGGACATCGCGACGATAATCTCCACCGCGAAGCGACGGGCGCGGGCATACTGTATGATCAGGATGGTTTGGCAGATAAGCTCGTCGCGCCGTTGGAGGACGGAAGTGTCAGCATTTGGGATGCTCGCTCGAGCAACGGGCGCCAGGGCAGGATTATTGCTAGGACCGCGATTGGGCTGCTGCCGAATAAAGGCTCGGATCTGGACTACGATACCAGGCTCATTCAGAGCCAGACTATAATGACGGAGACCGGGGCGGTGGAATGTGTCAGCATCGACAGCAGGCAGAAGAAGGGCTTCTTCGCTGTTCAGAACATACTCACTGAGGTTGATCTGCGTACGCTTCAGGTCGTCTCTAGGACACCCTACCCATTTTCGATCACGGCTCTGTCCGAGGCGCATCATCCGACGCCTCTAACGGTTGGGACGAACTGGACAGTCCATTTGCACGATACCCGCAAACCTCCACCTGCGTCCTCATCGGTCCGGTGCGAGCTCATTGGCGGCTCTGCAGCAGATTCATTTTCACGTCTCGAAACTGGCGACTTCGGCGGCCATGTCTCGCTTGCCCAACCTGGTGCGTTATCAATCCTTCATCTGCCGACAACGCGAGATTGGGACGGTAACGGCGACATTTGGCTTGCGGGCCGCTTTACGAGCTTCCTCAACTTCGACCGGCGCTTCTTCCCCCGATTACGCGGCACGGTCCATTCGGGTGCTCGACTATCATGTTTGACCGCGATTCCACACCCGTTCATGCCTCACGAGCTGCGAGTCCATCGGCCATACGCCTCACCTGGCCTGCTCCGTGAGGCGAAGTCTATCCCGGGCCACACACTGATCGCTGCGGGTGAATACAAAGGAAAAGGATCCCTCGAACTATATGGGCTGTCTCCCGAGCCTGGTCGCTCTATCAACTCATCCGACAACCGCACGACCCGTAACAATCACGCATTCTACCAGAACAGACAAACGGCGTCCAGCTCCAAGCTCCTCTCTGTAGCCCAACATGGCACCCGCCTCGTCTTCTCCGACGGCGACGGAAACCTCAAATGGGTGGAGCGCGATGGATCGACGCCGGTCCGTCATTTTAATATCAATGACACCGCGGATTCATCGCAGGTCGGGCTTGAGGCGGGCTGGGGCGATATTGTGCAGAAGATTTTGCCGACTGTGTCAACCTCGCTGCACTCGCCTCCGAGAGATGTGCCTCCTGGGCAAGACAATCTTATTATTTGGACGGGCGATGGCAAGCTGGGTATGGTGGGGTTTGGCCGCGAGCAAGCGTTCAATGTGGACCAGTGGGAGGGTGTAGCGGAGGAGCAGCGGAGCGAAGAGTTGAGGGTGAGGGAGAGGGAGTATGGGGCTGAGATGCGAAGGGCGTTAGAGCAGCAGGCGAGGGAGTTGAGGTGGTTGAGGGGATATGGACTGTAGAGTTACACGTTCGAATCATATCCTTATCCAAACAGAGTTCGCCTGTCTACGTCTTTGAAGGTTTGGTGTGCGACACTGATTATTCGGTAGATATCATACCTGAGACCAGTCTTAGATCTCCTTTTAGAAATGCTGATTGGGAGCTCCAGGTGTCGCACACATATCAAAGACGAGGATGTCCCGATAAGGTGCTGAGTTATCATCGACGCATAGGCACCGTGTGGGTGGACCCTTCCCAACTGGGCGGCTTGGCGTCCGCTGTTGAAGATGTCGCTAGAGGCTTACTTCAACCTCCTGCATCTCTTGCATACCTAGGTATCCTTCAGGTCGGGTTTACTCTGCGCGTCGATCTCCAGCAATTCAGATTCTTGCTCTGCAAGACGCGAACTCGACGCTTCCGATCTCCCGTCATCGAATACGAGCAATACGAGGCCAGCAGTCGGTCAAATCCGGGCCTGCCGTCGCCCTCTTCGCTGCTAGCGATGGCTTGGGCATGTGCCTAACCTCGCCAGCTTTTGATCTATACATGTCTTGGAAATGACTGCTAATGCTAAGAAGCCGGCCTGCCATCATTCACTCCCAGAGGTCTTCCTCATCGGCGAATGGTGTGGTCGATCATTCTCAAGTGCGGCTGACGGTCTTCTTTCTCGGCGCCGTTTCTCGTCGTTTCTTGTCCGTCATCGCTGTTCCTCTGGAATTCTATTTTCTTTGCAGCTGAGCCACTGCAGATACGGGCGGGATCCAATGGGATGGCTTCACGGTTCAGCTGCGGACCGCGCAACATACCTCGTGGGGTCCAACACGACACCTTGAGCTCAAAGCCACTTGCCTTTCGGGCAGCGGAGTCATTATTTGCCCGCCGGCTTGAGCCAGTTTCTTTATTCCACCATTAACTCTTCTATACCGTCTACTCAAGAGCTGGAGACGCGCAACATTCGCATACGCAAGCATAGGCTCTTGGAAATGGTCGTGGTTGTGTGTGGTCACGACCTCCACTGTGGCTGCAGGCATGCGCCTCCACGCCGCAGCAGGTGCCTACATGCCACAAACACGATCCTGGTAGGCCGGATAATAGATATGGTCGCGATGGAATTCTCATCCCATTTCATTCCATCCGAACCAACACATATTCTGGTGCACTTCGACGAGCGATCTTCTTTCAACTACCTAGGTATGCCTATTAGGCATCCCGATCACCTGACAAAATGGGCGACAGCTCCTCCCGATCTTTGCTCGCACCTTCTGGAGGATACACCAAACACCAGAGCGCCTGGAAGGGCCAGCGGTCGACCTACAAGCTACCGGGACTCATTCTCACCTTCCTCACTCTCCTCATCGGCTGCATCATCGCGTCCATATTCGTCTTACTGGGGTCCCACGAAGACGTCGTTGGATCATGGAGCATCAGGCCTTCCATCCTACTCTCAGTTTTAGCCGGAGTCTACGCGATTGTTCTCGGGGGCCTTTTCACAGCCGGAGTAGCGGTCATCTGGTGGAGAAGCATTATCTACGGCACGACGTTGAAGAGGCTCCACTACATCCACGCTGGAGCTAGCCCGAAAGACTTCATTGGTTCCTTCCTAGCTGGCGGTCATGCAACAAGGGTCGCGCTGGCAGCTTTGGTTGTGTTCAGTGCGAAGCTGGCGATAGGACCTCTCCTGCAGCGCTCCACGAAGCCAGAGATGCGCGACGTGACGAGGAATATCAGTATGAACATTCGCCTCGCTCCCGAAATACCCGATGGCACGTTCGGCCAGGTTGGCCACTTCAGCGTTTACGGCATCTTCATGCAGCAACTAGCCTTTTACGGCAACAACTTTACGACTGAAAAGAGAGAAGGGTACTCCTGTCCAGGAAATGGCACATGCGAGGGCAGGGTAACTGCAGCCGGATTGAACTTCGACTGCGGTTCTAGCTCGGAAACATTCGATTTGCTCGATCCTGCGAACGAGTATTCTACGGTGTTCAGCATAGACATCGTCTTTGAAATGGATGATGGACTGCCGCAGCTGTTCCTTGACTCGAAGTACATCTCGGCAGTCAATGGTGACTGTATCGGCACTCTCACGACAACGAGTTGCAAAATGATTCCGGCTACGATGTTATATCCCCTCACCATAAAAGACGGTATCCTGGTGCCGAATCTCACCGATGTATTATACAATCCCGCCGTTATCAAGAATTATACATCTGCTGGCGACGCAGAGCTGGAGGATCTATTGGCGCCCATGGGTCCTCTACAGGGAACATTGGCGGCCCTTGGTACCGTTTACAGGTCCGAGGCTTATCTAGTTCGCTCCCAAACCCCAGACTTTGAAGCTGCAGGCTACGATTACACAACTCAGAACAGGTCGGCCCCGTTTTGGGCTAATATGTTTCTGAATACGGTACAACCTCAGTCCATTGCCAGATGCCCATTAGTGTGGGATTCACCGGTCGAGCACGTTATGATGCGCATACTTGATCTGATGTTCAAGACCGCATATAGTGTTGCTTTGACCAGCGAAGACAAAAACAGTTACAAGCAGACGTTCGACGCCGTATATAGCGGCCAGGAGCTCTGGTATATCACCGACTTCGGGTGGCTCGCGGCTTCGGTGGCTGTCATGGTCCTCGGCAGCATAGCTGCTATGTCTTTGCTGTGGGGATGGTGGCAGCTGGACCGATACGTCACACTTTCACCCCTCGAGACAGGGAAGGCATTCGGCGCACCCGTTCTCACGACGGCAGGCCCTGAACAAGAAGCACGAGCTATTATCAAAGAGGTCGGGCACGAAAGGGTGGCGCACGATGGCGATGAGCTTGTCTGGAACGGCACTGTATACGCAACCGGCATCGCCGGAACGCCCAGGAACAAGTATAGGAGCGGAGCTGAAGAATCGGGCTTGGGAGAGATGATGTGTGGATCTTCCGGTCATAGCAGCCTGAGAGGAAGAGGTCACAGGAGGGGCATGAGCAGCGTCAGTGACGCTAGCCCTAGCCAAGCCCGCCCGTCGTTCGAGCACAGTTTTGGTGTGACCACGCGGAGACCCTACGATGACGAAGAGGAGCTAGACACTGGACAGTACGGACGGCCGAGGTCACGGAGTAGAGGTAGTGACACGATACCGATGCTACCGTTAAACCTGACGCCAGGCAATGGGGGAAGCCCAAAGCTGCCTCCTATCCCTCCGACGGGGAGTATCAAGCTGGAGCCATTGAGTCCGGTAGGCAGGCCTAGGAGAAGCAGCAGAGGTGGGATGGATGCACTGGCCATGGGGAAAAGACCACTGAGCAAGATCGAAGAGAGGAATTCGCCAACGCCATAGGAAGACTGGAGGGCAGGCATCTCATAGTGCCGCGGGGTCGTATTGATTGTTGAGCTTGCCGATGTTGTCATTCCGAGTTACTCTATCGTCTTTCGCTTAGTGCTAGGATTTTTTTCCCCGTCTCATCTCTCTCCCCTTCGCTAGATACCCCTATGATGCCCGTATGTAATTGTCTTTCTAGGAGACCATCTCACCTGATGACTGGAGAGTGTGGAGGTCAAGATGATAGTTTTGCGAATCACGTCGATTTCTGATGAAATTTCCACTCAAGCCCCGAATCCCTATCCTACATGTACAGAGAGCGCAAAGGACCCCACAACGCCTCCGCTGCATAAACGAACTCCGCACAGAACCCGTTCAGCTGCGGCAATGGAAAAGCCTGCCGAGGGCCTTGCAATGCCGAACAAGAGGAAATCACTAACAGCAAAGGAACAAAACAGAAGCACATATTACATGAAGGCCCCATATACCACGCCATGCAAGGAAGAAAGAACGAAAGGAACGGGAAGGCAAAAGATGAAAACGATCATGTGCGTATATACCCAAATTGCGCCAATACTCCGACTTGACTTTTTTTACACCCGCGTCGCACGCGGCCACTCCTCCATGCGCACTTCAGATATCGCATACCCCGGCCGCCACGCGGGATGGATATCGCTCACGCCGGTGTGGCTGGGCGCCACGGACCGCGGAGCAGCTTCGACAACATAGCTCACGCCGTCGTCGGAGACGTACGACGGCGGCCTGGGGCCCTGCTGCTCGGTGGTGCTGGCCGCCGCAGCAGGCCCTCCCTCCGACACGGACCCGTTCCTGGATCCCTGCCTCGAAGAGGACGACGACCCCTCGCCATTGTTAGCATTCTGAAGCCGTTGCTGCTCCTGCTGCTCCTGCTCCACGCGCTGCCAATGCAGCAAATTCGGATCGACCCTTACACTACTCCGCCAAAGGCCATACGCAGGCGGCGGATGCGCGAGTTTCTTCTCCGCCTGCTCGCGCCCCTCGACGGCGTCCTCCTCGTCGTAGTCGTCAGCGAGCTCCTCGTCGCGCGCGAGATGCACGCGGATGGGGCGCACGGGGTGGAAGCCCTCGGGCCCCGTCATGCTGGGTATGTGCGGCATGTCGGACTCGGGCCGCGGGTGCAGGATCAGCATGCACAGCCGGATCAGCGAGTGGCAGAAGAAGATGGTGGTGCCCAGCACGATCATGATGAAGAGGACGTGGACTTCTTGGCCGAGGTCGTGGCGCGAGAGGGCGAGGGCGAGGTCTGGGGAGGCGGGGTTAGCATGGAGAGCAGGGGGCGGGGATGGGGAGGTACGTACAGATTGCTAGGACGGTAGCGAGGAAGAGCCCTGATATAATGCATGCGAGAAGCTTGCTCCGCGTCGCTGCGCCGCGGGCAGAGGGCACGCAGCGACCGCGCTGTTCACCCCGCCGTACCCATTGGGCCTGTTGCCGGTGGTGTTTCCTCCTGTGCCGTCTGCGCTTCCTCCGCCGCTGGCTGTTGTGGATCTCGTCCTGTAGCTGCTCTGTTTCCGGGTCCACGCTCTGTCCATTGTTGTTGTTATTGTAATCTAGCGGTACGTCTGCGGGATGTCGCTCCGGCGGGTCTCGGTTGTATATCGTTTCGGGCTCTCGCGGGTCTTGTAGCGGAGCAATGGTGCGCATATACGATGCTGCTGTGTGTCGGGGTTGGAGGGGAGATCGGGAGTCGCTCGAGTCGCGGGGAGCGTCGGGGACGACGATGGGAGCAGGTGGGGATGGCGGGCGGCGGAGGAAGCCTAGGAAGGGGATCTTTGGCGTGTTGTTGGCCGAGGGAGCCGGCGAGTCTTGGGAGTATACAGAGGACCCATTGATCATGGAGCGGACGTTGCTGTGTAGCAGGCCGAAGCGGGAGGAGGATTGCGAGGCGGGAGAAGCGTCCGGGGACTGGTCAGGTCGAGGAGACCACCTAAACAGCTGTGGGACAGGCATGACTGTTGATAGACCTCCAGGCCGGCACCTATTTCAGTGTTGAGGTCTCGAGGGGCTAAGGATATATGGTTCCTAAGCCTTAGCGGTCCCAACTCTTGTACCGCGTTCCCTTATATCTGCCCGTAGTGTCCCACGCAGACACGTATCTATTGTTTACTCCTCAATTCAGGGTATTAGAAGCGAATGAGTGGCTAGGACTGCCGGCCATGCGACAGCCTCCCAAGCAACGGGCCGCGAACCGTAGTAGGGTAGGTAGCAGGAAAGAAGCGTATCGTATCGAGAGAGATAGAGATGACTGGAGCCCGCCCGTCGTTCAAGAAAAGCCGTGCATATCGAAGACAACCGAATCCGTTAGGCACGTTATCGAAGAGAAAGTCCGAGGACCTGTAGCTCGACCAGCCGGGCAAGCTGCTGAGGAAAGGCTCCCTAGCAGTTCACCACTCGGTCTGAAGTGTGGAAAAAGCTCGCGGACCAAACGAGAGACGAGGGTTAAAGAGAGGCGAAACCGGTGGTCAACAGCACAGCTTCCAATAGACGTGACTTAAGGGAAAAGAGTATTAGGGAGGGGAGGGAAGGGAGCAAGTTGCACGAACGGGTTGCAAGGACGGGCTGCTGGTTGTCGAGCTAGCCCATGCATTGAGCGCTGAGGCCCTCTTGCGACGGAGGTGAAACGCGGAGGTGCTGCAGCCCTCCGGGACAGCGACACGGGCCGTCTGGCAGCCATTGCTGCCCGTTAAAAATGCCCTTTGCGGCGCGGGCGTGTCCGTTTCGTACAAGAGGCGAGGTGCTTGTCTGCGTGGGAGGGCTGAAGGAGTCGGAGGGCTGGCGAGGCGATTGGTGCTTCTGCAAATCCTCCGAAACTGAGCATGCACTCCACGCCAATCAATCCTCGGCGGCGCGCTAAATCCACGACACCAGCTGCAGGCACAACAGTTCTACAAAAGGGCATGAAGGTCCAGATTGACAATGCCAAATCTCTTTCTCGTTGTTTTGTCGGACAACGTGCGCAGCGTGTCGTCGTACGGCAGATAAATACATGTTCGCGTCCTTGACGCGTCCTCGAAAACCGCTGCTGACCTCAGGACCCTTGATCCCCAGCACTCCATGTCGCACCGGCGTGTCCAGTGTGCAGACAGAGCCCCTGGGACGTGTGGGGCATCTCGACGCCGGCGGTGGCGCTTTTGTTTCCTGCCACGGATTGCGCACTCGTTCTAAAGCCACGGAATCGCTGCCGAGCCAAATGGCACTGTCCTCACGAACTCACTTTCCCAACTCTCCCACCATGAGCGTGCGATCTGACGATGCGGAGACCACTGTAGAACGCCAGGTCAGCATGATTCAGTTTCCTATAGGTGCGCTGATATTGTATAGCCTCGCGGAAGAACTCCTATCCCAACGAGGCTAGGCTTTCGAGACGAAGCCGGCCGCAAGCTCTCGTTTGGATATTTCCTCCGACGGCTTGGGCACTGCTCGTCCGAATCACCGACCATGGAGCTGGGACTGCAAAGTCCTTGGATACGAGAAGAATCCACGCAGGTGACAGAGACCCGCCCAGAAGCTACGCACCACGAGGGCGAAGGGAATCCGGGTTGACTTACGGAGCGGTTCACCTCGCGGATGGAAGCGGACATCGTTCACTGCTCCCCTATGGCCGGGGAGCTTATGCAGCAGCTTCCCGGTGCGCGCTTCCCATATTGCCACACTTTGATCCCCACTGCCCGCCGCAATCCTCTCGCCCTTCGAGTCCCAGCTTGCTTTGAGGAGGTTCCGCTCTTGCCCTGTCGGTGCGCCGTCGTACGTGAGGATCCGTCTGTCTGCTGGAGCGAAAGGTCGGACGTCCCACGTGCGAACGGTGGAATCGTGCGCGTTGGACAGTAATGTCGTGTTATCGGGCGAGAGCTGCAGCGAGGTGACCGTGTCAGTGTGGCCAAGCAGCGCATAGGTGACTGCCTTCTTCCTCAGATCCCAGACCTTGATGTCGTTGTCAATGCCGCCAGTGAATAGCTCGTTGCCAGCTTCCGACAAGGCTATTGACGTGATAGGGAATTCGGTCGGAATGAAAGTAATGGCATCTTTCGTCCGCGTATCCCAAAGCTACCGTACCCATTAGCGCTGCTCCAATGTGTGTTGTTTAGGGCGCAATATACCCCAATGTATCCGTCATCAGAGCCGCTCACGAGCATCTCTTCGCCGCGCTTGCTGACATCCATGCAGTTTATCACTTCCTCATGCCCAGGATGCCTTCGTATCCTCTCTCCAGTTTCCACGTCCCAGCTTGCCAGGTGCATATCTGCGGAAGCTGAGAATAGCACCTTCGAGTCTCTCGACCAGTGTACGTCTAGGACGGCTTGCTTGTGACCAGTGAGGATGCCGTAGTTTTCGCAGGCTCCAGAACTGCGCCAAAGCACTGCTCCCCGTCAGTATGTATCCTTCAACGCGAGGAAGATGAACCGACGTATGGATCTGTCCATGGACCCCGAAGCGATGAATTGGCCGGTCGGGTCGAAGCGTGCTGCGAATACCTCCCCAGAATGTCCAGTCAATTCCATAACCGGAGACTGGAGATAGCTTGTGCGGGGGACCTATCGTGCCTGTCAGCCAGTGCAAACTTCAGCATCCAAGGTATGCAAATTCAAGGACATGACATACCGCTTGTATGAGTGCGCCATGTTGCGCTGACCCGTTCACCACCGCTACCGCAGAGCCCCCGTTGAGATTCGCATCCGACTTCGCGCGTTTGACCAGCTGGGTCGAGCCGAACGAGTCGGCGGCGGGTCGCTTCTCGCCAGACATGGCGTAGGACGTGTACTAAGTCGCGCAGATTGTGAATTCGGCAGCTAGGAAAGGGTGAGGGTGCGGAGAGTGTGGCCGCAGCTTCGGGGGAAGCTCGTGAACTTTCTCGAAGTCCTCCACGCTAAGCCAAGCGCTAACTGGCTTAGTCAACTGCATGTTACAACCGCTGCTTGCCCGCTTCACGGAACCTTATATCGACGACCCCGGTTTATGTGCGCGCCCACATCCTCATTACCCGCAATTTTCGAGCTTTCCCAGACCTGAAGCACCCCAGGCTATCGTTTACAAAAGATGGCTTCGACAAAGGCAGCCCGTTTGGGCGAGGAGTGAGCTCCAGACCGTCTAGCCAGCAACCCGTACGATGCGCTAATCTTTGTTAGAGTCTGGAAGTAAGTTACTGCCTCCACATGGTCAAACTGCAGTCTGATGTGAAAGGACGCGGGTGGACAAGGTCAGCGCTGAGCTGGTAACCCTCACATATGGCACCATCGTTGCTCAGCTGTGCAAAGACTACGAGTTCAACTACGTGGAGGTCAACAAACAGCTGGACCGGATGGGCTACAACATCGGGCTTCGTCTGATTGAGGATTTCCTGGCAAAGTCGAGTGCGCCAGCCTGCTCCAACTTCCGTGAAGTTGCGGAGATGATCTCAAAGGTACCCCGCTGGCTCTCATTCCCGTTGAACAAAGGCTCACACGCGATTGGCAGGTCGGATTCAAGATCTTCCTGAACGTAACTCCCACGATCACGAATTGGTCAAGCGACAACAAGCAGTTCTCCCTTATCTTCGACGAAAACCCGCTCGCCGACTTCGTGGAGCTGCCGGACGACGGCCGGGCACAGGACGAGCTCTGGTTCTCGAATATACTTGTGGGAGTCTTGCGTGGAGCGCTCGAGATGGCATGTTCCTCCGCTCGTCGAGCTATACGGGTGCGTTGTGCTGACCCCCGCACCAGGTACACATGCAGGTGGAGGCACACTTCATCAGCGACGTCCTTCGAGGCAACGACAGCACCGAGATGAGGATATCGCTAATCCGCTACATCGACGACGAGATGCCGCCAGACGACGAGTGAGGCTGACGGAAGGTTGCGACGAGTCATGCGCCGAATACCCATTTGGATTTTAGATAATTGCATGGAGCGGCGTCTAGGGTTGGAGGAATACACGGACAATTGACTGGGTCTTGCACCGGACGGTGTCGCGGTCGCTTCTCGGCAGCCAGAGTGCAAAATGGCAATATCCTGCGCGACCGCCGCCAAGGCAGCCACACCACCTGAACCACCTTGCACACCGGCAGATGCAATCTTCCGGCGCAACTTGGCTGGGACAGTGAGCCAACAGTCCCACGATGCTGCGCCGTGCTCTGCGCAAAGCGAGTGCACGCCGGGTCAGCGACGATTCTGCAGCAGCGGGATGCTGTCCGCGTGTTCGTGATGATGTGCGTTTCAGCGGCGACGACTAATCGGCGGCCCCACGCTTCCAAGAGGTGCAAGCCGCGCCGTGTCCACGGCCTCAAATGCGTGCAAACAAGCGCCGTGCAACTATAACGGAGAGTGCGACGACGACGACGCCGCAGCGGATGGGGTGAGAGTGGTTGGGGTGCCTTCTAAATATAAATCACGTGGCGGGCGCCGCTAGTCCTCAAGCGATGGGCCGCTCGCCAGCGTCTGCCCCCCTCTCCCATCGCTGCGCTACGCTGCCCTCCGTGCTGACTTTCTCAATCCCATCGCGCCCCATCGCTCGGCGGCTTGCATTCGCACTGCACCGCACCGCAGCGCTCTCGCAGTTGTTGTGCTCTCTGGCGGCCCCGTTCGGCGTGCGCAGTTCCCGCCGGCTCACCGCGAGCGCTGCTAAGAGCCTTCACCTGTCCACGGGTCGCTCCACGCCATCGCTTGAGACCCTGCCTCATACATCCGCCTGGCGCCCTACATCAACGCCGTCCCCCAGACATCGCACGGCACCCATCGCCGCCGTCATTGCGCTCGCCCTCGCTGCCGCGCGCCCTCGCTCTGCCGCCAGCTCGCGCAGCAAACGCTCGCACCCGGCGCTGCTCCTCCGCGCCCGCCCCCCGACACCCGACCTCCGTCGCCACGGCGTGGGCATGCTGCTATAATCCACACCACTAAAGCGCCCAGGTGCGAAACACGACACCGCACATTGCTCCCCCAGCGCGGCCCATCCCTATACCGTCCATCTACCGACTGCGCCTGACGCAGCCGCCCGCTCACCCTCCACTTCGCGATGCAGAGCCAGCAGATGGCCGCCATGGCGGGCATGAATGCCAACGCAGGCCCCGTCGACGGCACCCCCATCATGGGCAACGGCCAGCGCGGGCAGCAGATGCAGAACCTCGATCCGCGCGACCAGCTCAACACCTACATCTACGACTACTTCCTACGGAACAACCACCACCGGCTCGCGCGAACCATGCTCGAGTGCGACATGAAGATGAATGTGCACCCGCCGCAAAAGCCGAGCCCTAGCGGCAGAAACGTCAACGGCGTCGACGCCATGGACCACGACTCCAAGGACGACCTGCCCAACCCGAAGCTGCCCACCGGCCAGGCGACGGACAATTCCTTCCTGCTAGACTGGTGGGTCCAGTTCTGGGACATCTTCAGTGCTGCCCGTGGCAAGAACACAAAAGGCGCACAGTACATTGGACACACACGAGTAAGACGGACGCTGCTCTAAGAGCGCTGCAAGGTGCTGACGGTTGCGCAGAATATCACCCAGATGCAGACTGACCAGCGGAACCAGCGCATGATGATGGCTGGTGGTGCCATGGGCGCCGCGCAGTATCAGAACATGATGCGGGCAATGCCGAACGGCGTCGCTCCGAATGATCTCAAGCGCGCGGCCGCCATGAACCGCAACCCGTACGTATCGAACACTATCTTTTGCCAGCAGTCTCCCCACTGACCCCTCATGCTTTCTATAGTAATGCGAACCCGATGGCAAACATGAACCAGATGAAGAACCAAGGCATGATGGCAGCACAGATGCAGAGAGACGGCTCTCAGATGGACATGAACGGGCAGCGGCCTCAGTCGCCAGGCTCGAATGAGAATGCGCCATCTCCGAATAAGCGCCCTCGCGTTGAAGGTAATGACTCCGCGTTTCCCCAAAATGAACGCTGCTGACGGTGCGCCACTTGCAGGACCAATGAATCCGGGCAACATGCCCGGTAACCAGTTTGAATTTCAGCAGGCACAGAATGTGCAGCAAAAGTCTATTGAGGTATACGCCCAAAGTCTGGTCCAACAGCAGCGAATGGCACTCAATAACCATGCTATTGCTCAGGGGATGAATTCTGGCGTCCAAGGATCTCCAATGACCCAACAAGGCCTGGACGGCCAACACGACCTTTTCGCTGGCAACCAGCCACGACCCGGAATGCCTGCCGGTGCTCCTGGACCGCCACAGGGCAACCACGCGCTGCAGGACTACCAAATGCAGCTCATGCTGCTCGAGCAGCAGAACAAGAAGAGGCTGCTAATGGCCCGGCAGGAGCAGGACAACATCTCTGGTCCCCACGCACAGGGCGCGGTTGGTGCACCCGGATTCCCGCCCTCGATGTCCCCTCAGGGCAGCAGGGCGGGCCCCTCACCTAACCCCACAGACCAGATGAAGAAAGGCACTCCGAGAATGGGCCAACAAGGGCTCCCCGGCTCCCCGATGCCAGAAGGCGCGATGCAGCAGCAACGCAATTCTCCAGTACCCAACTTCGACCCCAACGCAATGCCTCCAGGAATGCCACCACAATACGGTTTCCCGGGCCAGATGCCGCAGAACCCCATGATGAGACCGCCGAGCTCGCACCCTGGTAACTTCAACGCACAGCAGTTGACACCCCAGCAAATAGAAGCTATGCGTGCGAGCGGCGCCATGCAGAACGGTGCCTGGCGAGGCCCACCGCCTGGGATGATGCCGGGCCAGCAACAAATGGGTCCCATGGGCAACCAGCCACAGCAGAGAGGACAGATGCCACCGCCCCCAGCTCCCGCCAACGAACAGCCTCGAGCACAGGAACCCTCACCCTCGCAACCAGCTCAAGCACCGCCCACGCCCTCTCAAGCAAACAAGCCGGCTCCGAAGAAGAAGCCCACCAAGGACAATAAGGTAAAGTGGCGCGCTTCCTATTTCATATTGAGCATCGTTGATGTTGATTGCAGAAGCCCGCAAGCAAAGCAAAAGGGGCAAACGCAGGTGCTCCTCCAGCAACGTCGGCTGGCGAAGAACCGCCGACGCCTACGCCTTCCACGCCGATTACGCCTATGCATCCTAATTCCTTCAAGAATGGACAGCAGCAGCCACCGCAGGCCCCTGCGCAACCTCAACCACCAGCAGCGCCGCAACAGCAGCAGCCTCCTCCCATGGAGAATAACGCCGACCCCGGTCCGCCATTCGGCAATATCGATGATGTAAGCGATCCTCATTCCCATGCGAAGGACGAGCTAACGTACTCCAGACCTTCACTTTGGGCTTTGGCGATGAGAACGCTCTCGAGAACTTTGACTTTGACTCGTTCTTGCACGTTGGCGACGACACCGGCTTTGGCTCGATAGGCGCCGACTTTGGCTTTGGTGACGAAGTACAGGCCGGTGGCGAAATATGAGCGTCGTGGCTTGCCTGCTGACTCGCTTTGGTGTACGGCAGACACCCATTGTGCCTTCAGTCGAGACGAGCCCAGGGTCGGAACAATGGATCGGTTAAAGTGGGGGGTGCGGCAGTTCGTTTTGCTAGAGTTTGTGGTGCAGAGCAAGATCGGGGTGGTGGTGGATTCACAAAAATCGTTCATATACCCGTCTTTTCGAGACCTCACTCACGCTTTCTTTCCGGAGCATAAGGGCGAGGGAAAGGGAGGAATGGGGGGTGGCGTGACTTCGTTCTGGTGCTGGGAATTACGGCGTTTTTAGTCGCGAACTCTGGTGTTCATTTATGAGGAAATTTCCGTTTTTGGCCCTACATATTTGTTTTCCCATTCTCCTACCATTCGCTTGGTGCGGGGATTTTGGTATTCCCACTTTTGGCCTTTTCTTCTCAACTACATCATAAGATCGAGCGTGTGTTCATGAGGGGTGTTATACCATATTGATGTTTTTTTTAACTCTTGTGTGGGCGACATCGCCTTTATTTCGAAAGCAAATGGTTTAATTGCTGTTGTTTTTCGTCTTCTCTTGATGCTCTTGCAGGCTCATCATATTATACGGTGCTGCTGGTGTTGGCGCCCCCTTTTTTTTGTTTTCTCCTCTTGGTGAATTTGAATGGCTTTGGCTTCGGCTTTGGCTTTGGCTTGCGCTTTTTAAAACAAGGTGGAAAGGCAGGAGAGGGTGAATTATTGGGGGAAGGGAAAGGAGGGGGCAACTCAGTATATGCAATTTACGGTCTTGTTTCATGCTTCCGTATTTCACTGCACTGGTTTGAGAGGTTGGTGTGGCGTGCTACTACTCTAAAGGGTGGTGTGTCAACGATAGCGGTAGGAGAGGGATGACTGGGGTGATCACTTTGTGTGTGCTGTGGGGGAACGACTGGGGTAGCGACTTGCTGCATTTCCTAATGCGTTTCTTCATCCACCGCCTAGTGACCTTCTACCTTCTACCTATCCCAATCGCATGTCACATGTATAGCTCCTCAGGTGAGGCTGCAAAGTCTGTCGCATGGTCGGCTATTGCCACCAGACAGCTTCAGGTACGCACTCACACGTCTAGGCCTAATTACCTGCGTCCCCGCCTCGAAGGGTCTGACGCAAGTACCCGACGAAGCTTTTTCTCGAGCCGTTCAAAGGCACCTTGGGCATTTCAGGCTCGTGCCTTCCCTGGCGTGTGTACAATCCACATCCCAACAATCGAAATAATTCTCAGGGACTTGGAGTTGAGATCCAACCGCGCTGCTCCCGCTGTCTGTGGTCAGGTCCTCGTCTGGTTTTTGTATCGCGTGTTTCGCGTTGCTGCCTTAGAGTGTGTTATTCCATGCGTCTTGGTTGCGAAACCGGCGAGCCATATCGAGGGACACGCGACGTTCGCCAGCTGCGTGCGGGTTCGATTCTCTGACCTTGACGGGGGCACGGCGGTGAGGATGCGGTGGCGAAGATGGTGCAAGCTAAAAGTGTACTTTGCAGTGTTCTCGCTCGTTGCACAAGTGAGCGGCGGCTAGGATGAAGGCCACTATGTTAATGCGCAGCTGCTTTAGAGTGACCTTCTGCTCCACACGGAACTGGAGATTGAGACTAAGGTTAGCAACATAGCTGGCAGGTACTTTGTTGATCGTACCTTCCTGCAGGCCCAGCTAGCTTTCGTAGGTCGAGACGCGGTTCTGATGCGAGACGGCGAACATTAGTAGAACACTGACGCCGCTATTTGTAGATCTATCCGCAGCTCAAGATGAGCTTTAGCAGTCAGCAAGCTGGGCGTTTGCGACTATCCCTCTTGTCTACCTCTATCGGTGCCGTCGAGCGCAGAAGCTGCTCGCGTGGTTAGCGTAGGCCGTGCTATAACGGCGGAACTGACTTACACTTGTAATCCTTCCGTCGCGTGGCAGAAAGCTCGTTATTGCAGTCGTTGGCTTGTTAGTAGAGCTGCGCGACGTGGTTCTCAGTCGCGCAGATGCGCAATGGATCCGCGTAGACTCTTAAAGAAGCGCATATTCTCCCAGTCTATAATTCTGTCAGGTCCAGCTCCTCCCTCACCTCTAGCAAAAAGGCAAAACGTCATTTACCCTCTAAAGTAAAAAGAGAGAAAAAATGGCAAAAGAAAGCCTCTGCCCAGCTCCAGAAACTACAACTCGCTAGCACCTTTGACGACACCCCCAGATCCTGGCCGGTCCTGGGGGATTATTAAAGTAGTTTACTGATTGTTACCCACAAGCTCAGGATTTCTACACTGCTACCGACAGGATTTCACGGCCTATAATCTTGGGGGGAGAATAGGTCGTGATGAACGATAAATCCTTTGGATGTATGCAGGCTCGAACGGCGCGGGTCTCGATAAGTGGCAGATATCGAGATAAGATGGTGCGCAATTCTTATGGCTTGTTTTGTTAGAAACTGAGCAGATTTAAATAAAATATATACGTGTAATTGCTGCACCGCGGGTAATTGTTGTGCGATTTTTTTCGCGTGGCGGGAGCGGGCCGCGAGGACGCTGCGAGAGGTATGTGACGCAATTTCATTTTGGACTGAGTGTGCGGAGATTGGTGGGGGCTTTTAGCGAGAGATTAGATACTGGGAGAGATAATGGCAGTCTGGTGGAGGTTCGGACGATTCAGTGTTGATGGTGTGCACTTGCGCTCGCGAGCATGAAGCACCACAGCGCGTTCGTCGTGAGCGAGATCATAGGTGACCGCGATGATAGATATGCCATTAGTGCATTCAGATCGAATCCATTGAAAAGAGGACAGTGGGGAGATGGTTATGGTTTGTAGATAGCCATCGCGGTCCACATAGCAGCAGAGCTCGGTTTAGCTCTGGAAAGCCACTCCTGCCGACCTTCAACGTGTGAGCTTTTGAGAGGCATTGAGAAACCCCGAGACCTTGCCAATGTCTACCGCCATGTTTGGCAGCCTTGCGCTTTCGATCCTTTGTTATCCCGGCATTGGTCAAAGGATATTCTGAACAGCATTCAGCGTACCAGCACTGCTCACTTTTCATGAACAATACCTTTTCTCCTCTTAGGGAGATAGCTTTGGTTTACTAAAGCGGCTTCGCCTTTGATAGTATTGCATATTTATTTGCACGTTCATATGGTGACGGAAGCATGCACAAGGATAGTTACTTTTGCGAAGGTATGGCGAAACTCTCCGAGTACGCGAGTAGCGAGCGCGTATGCAATGCGACAACCCGAAACGCCTAACTTTTTGAACGCCCTACCCAATGCAAGATAAAAGGCTATATACATATACACAGTCTGCTTTCCCATCCCCCTTACAACCGCCCATCCACATTCCCATAGTCCTCCGCATACACCACCTCATTCAAATGACTCCTCGTCCTCACGCTACTCCTCGCACTCCCTGCCACCATACTCTGCCTCATCATCGCACTTCTCTTCGGGTCCATCTTCGGCACCACAGTAGCAGGCACATGCTTCCAGCCGCCGGCATGCCCATAGCCATATCCGTACTGTACGGGCCGCTTGCCCATCGCGACTACCGAGCTCGACGTTGACGCCGATGCCTGCGTCTTTGCGTATATCTTCGGTGGGCGAGATAGCGGCGCGAAGTATCCCTCTTCATTCTCGTCGTGTGGATACAGGACGGGGGAATCGGGTGTTGTGGGGTCCCAGTCATCGCCGTATATGTGGTTCGACGAGCCGGCGGGCTCATCCATGTAGACGGAAGAAAAGGACGTAGCGGCTGAGTATTGTTTGGTGAGCGGCGGGCGTGGATGCTGCATCTTCTCGAGCTGTGGGTCAATGACGTTGCTCGACGCGGTATCCGTCTGCTGTCGCGCGATGGAGCGTCGTCTCAGAGAAAGCATGCGACCGGGGTGCTTAGGCGGCGGGATGCGCTTCTCGAGACCGAGCATCTCGTAGCAGGCCTTGCCGATCCAGAGCATTTGCTCGTGCTCGCGGAGGTAGCGCTCGCCGCCAAAGGACTTCTGCACGATGTTGCGCGCCATCATACCCAATTTGCGGCGATGGTCGCTCTTCTCGTACATGCGGCGTGTGATGATTTCGACATCGCGGGGTGTAGGTTTGTGTGGGAGGACGGGAGCGGGCTGATCTGGAGGATCGTCGGCGAATTGCGCCCATTCGTCGAGCATGGCGAGGAGATTGATTTGCGCGCGGGCGAGGCCGTAGGCGTCGTTTGGTGCGACGACTTCGCTATAGCGCTTTCCATCGTCGGGATCGGTGAGGACGCGGAGGGAGGCGCCGACATCGGTGCAGACGACGGGTGCGCCTGTGAGCGCGGCTTCTCCGAGAGCAAGAGGCAGGCCTTCGGAGACAGACGAGTTGAGGAAGAGCCAGGTGTTTGCGAGTACCATGGCCGGGTCGGCGGTGCCTCGCAGCGTGACGCTCTGCCCCAGACCCTTACAGGCAAGGATCTCTTGGCATTCGGATGAATATACCGGTGCCTTGTTGAGCGCGCCATAGATGTCGAGTTTGTAATCTTTGAAGCCCCATTCGTTGGAGATGATATCTGCTGCTAGCAGCGCGGTCTTGATGTCTTTTGCAAACCACACGTGGGAAAGCATGGTGACGGTGGGACTCTTAGTCTTGATTTCAGTCACGGGCGCGAACTTTTGCATGTCGGTAATGCCGTTGACGATCGGGTCGACCTTTCGGCGGAAGACATTGCGGTGCGTGAGCTGGCCTTTGGAGCTGCCGATCTCGACCTCCCATCCTGGGTTGAAGAAGTCTTGGATGCATGGTTAGGTTGGTTTCCATAGGATGCGAAGAAAAGTACGTACCTGCACAAGGAAGAATCTGGTCGGCGTGATGCAGAATAAGACACGACGTCAGCTTCATCAACCCAAGAAGGGCATTCCGGATGAACGGCGGGAGCGTGCACATGGCGGAAGAGAGGTAGAGATTGGTCTCACGCCACGAGATGGCATGGTCCCAAATCTGGAGAGTACAGTTGCGCTTGAGCTTGCACACAATGCCGTACGAAGCCGAGACACTGTGATGCGAAGCCTGGAAGACGTTGGGAATCTTCTCGGGAATGGGGATAGAGAAGATAAAGAGGTCTATACAAGTCAGCCGTATCCTATCACATATTAGGATGGGTAACTTACATCTAAACCACAACTCTAGCGCAGTGTCGAGATGACCGAGAGTCGGCAGTTCCGTGCGGAACCACTCGGACGGCGGCTGGGCGTTGGGCATATCTTCCGCCAGCCAGAGCTTCCTCCACGTGTCTTTCACGGTATCGCTCGTCCATACCTCCTTCCAATGACGAGAGTCCTGGAAGTAGGTGTTGAGATTGACCAGAGCTCGAGTAGCTTGCTTGACATCGGCTGGGGTCATGTTGATGGCTCGTGCGCCTCGAACCAGAGCAGTCAATGTGGGGATAAAGTTGACCTTGATATCGTTGATGGTAGCCTCTTTGACTGAGTGATCGACCTCGCTGTCCAGTTTGTTCGTGAACATGCCATGGCAAGGGTGGAGAAAGTCAAGACCCCAAAGCGGTATGATTTTGAGCGACTCCACATTCTCCTCCGTCTGGTGCTTGGGTAGACCAAAGTCGTTCGCAGATTCGACGACCATGTGCCACTTGATTGTCCGCAAGTTGTTAATCAGATCGCGCCGACATGCCGAGACGCCACCACCTTCGTTAGGCCAGGTGCCGGTGTCGACGGCAATGACGTGGAGGTTCTTGTCGGTGTCGCGCTGGAGTGTCTTCGTCCTTGTGAAGATGACCGCATCACCACCTTGCCCGAAGCTGAACAGGTCGCTCATGCGAATGGCGAGTGGAGTCCATGCGCTAATATCGCTCGTTAGGTCAGAGCTTGCCATGATTGCATCAGCGTGCAGGGCGAGATAATCTTCCGCCTTCAGAAGACTACCACGGTCTCGTCGGCGCCAGTAAGGCCTCAGAAGAGCCTCCTTACGAATAAGCTCTTCATCTACGAAGCGAACGACTACACCGTCGAGATCCAAGCGCTTCTTCCAGGCCTTCCAGAGCTGAGATCGAGCTCTTGAGGTTGAAATTTCCTGACGCTTGATGTTGTTGCGGAAAAGGCGGCTCATGAAGCTGGAGGTGGGTGCTTTGAAGTCCAAGAGCGGGTTTTCGTCCATGAAATTACAACGTGACGGCTTCTTCAATACACCGAGCCAGTCATAGCGGATCATGTCCGGTGTATCAACGGTCTCGCCATTGAGCTTCGTGGAAATAACTGGATGGAACTTGTGATCATAGAGCCACGAGCATTCGTAGACATCTGCTCCTTGGACAAAAGTCGCTTCGTGCACACGCGGCGTCGGAATCCATCGCTCCATCTTCTCAGCATGGCGAACAGGAGGCGCGCACCAGCTCACGTTGACTGACATGTGCGGGAGCACAAACTCAGCTCTCAGCAGCTCATCGTCGTACTTCGCATTCTTGCGGTAGTGGTACTTGAATCGCACCAAGTTTCCATGCTGAATGTAGCTGCCGGACTCGATATGACCCTTGTGGTTGTAGTGAACCTTCGTGCCTTCATCGCTGCCGCGCACGCAGTGTCGACTGTTGGGGAGCTTGGTATTCTGCACCTTGGTGATCTTGCTTATTCGTGACGTTCGTTTGGCGGGGAAGTCGTAGACAAACTCATTAGTAATTTCCCCGTTCTTGTACTCCTTCCGTGAATTGATCCGCATGTCTTTTGCATACTCCGAGATCCTGGTGTGGCCCCACTTCGGCTCTTGCTTCAGAATGCCTTGGTAGAAGACTAACTTGAAGCCGCCTTCATCAGTCGGATGAACGAATGCCGTCTCAGTGTCTCCATAGCTGCGAATGATGAGGCGGTCCTTTTTCTGAGCTACAATGCTACCCTTGACTGTAGTGGCGAGATCGGCAATATCTTTACGGTCATGGTAGAGGAAGAAGGGGAGACTGAACGACAAGGCAGCGCGGCTGTAGATCCAGAGCCCAGTAAGGATGAATGTGGCTGGTTTCGCTAGGAATTTTGGCGTCCTTCCCAATGCACAGTTCAACTCTCGTTGGTACTCTGGATCAGCCATGCATGCAAGCACGAAGAACTTGATCCACGTTCCGATCGTATGATAGCCGTATGCGAGAGGGACTCGGATGCGGTTAGCAAAGTCGGTGAAGATGGACGTTGCAGAGCGGTTGAGGACGGGGTGATGAGATTGTTGGATGTCGGCGGTGATTTGACGATACTCCTTTTCGTTGAGCACCTGCTCGCCCCGGTTCTTGAAATAGTTGTACTTATGGACGGCCAAGTACGCTCCAAGATCGTAACGAGCCAATCTAGAGAGTATAGTACAAGCATCTTCCGCCGGCACATTGGAATTGATCCATGACATCTCAGTGTTCGTGTACGGACCCCTGGCGCCGAGGCATCGTCGAAGGAACATGCGGCGGATGTCCAGTGGTAGGTTGTCCCAATGCATGTCGCATTCAGAGCCAAGGCATAGATTTCGCAACAGTTCTTTTCGACACATAGTCTCGAACGCAATAGCCTGAGGCCCTGTCGCCTTCGACGGCATAGAGCGTTTGCTGCATTCTGACACGGAATACGGATCGTCGCTAACCGGACGACATACTAGGATCGACTCAGCCAGCTCCGCTTGATGGTGAGACATGCCGAACATGGTCTCCGAACAGGCGTGCAGCAATGTCTCCGCAATAGTGCGAGAATTGCTGCTGACATTCATCTGTACCGATGAGGAGCCTTTCGCGTCCGAAGCGATGTATAGCGTCATGCGACCATCTGAATAGTGAGAGATGGCTCGAAGATCGGATGTGTCGCCTGCCACTGAATGCATCGGGACGATAAATACTTTAATGAGACCATTCTGCCATGCCAAGACAATTCGCTGCACCAGGAACGGCATAGCGGGATACGCCTGTAGTGCGAGTCTGGATAAGGTGTCGTGAGTGCATGAAAGTAAGATCGCGGTGATCTGGTCTCCGGGGTGGCCGAAAGGTAGCACTCTAAACCGATCCTCCTTCGGCCCGGTACGCAACTTGTCTGCAAAGGCCTGAAGCTCGCTTTGGCTCCATTCTTCATCAGGACCCGCGCCGGTGTAGGCGTGGAACTTCTCGATGCTGGACCAATGAATCCGGTATTGAGATGGTAGTCCTCGAATATTGACGGAATCGGTGGACTCGTTAGGTCTCTTTGGCCGCCTGTAATTTTCCATTTTCTCGGAGAGCCACATCTGAATGTCAAATGCTTCAGGCAAGCCTAGCTTGGCTGTGTGGAAAGAGAGAAGAGCGGCCGTCCAGGTTGACACCGCGAGAGCGATAACATTATCGTACTGGGTAGTTCGCACTGATTTCAGGATGTTGCCAACGACGAAACCGAGGATTACTGCCACAAGTAGGGGCATTAATGCATGGGGCCCAGAGAAGATCTTGTTGTACTGATAGAGAAGCAAGCCGCTGTAAGACCCTACGTAGGCAAGAAACATTTTCGTTCCCGTTGGGTCGTCATTAAAGATCCAGACCAGCGCAGCGCTAAGTGACAGCGCCCAAACATGGACACCGATGAAGCGCCACATGGTGTTCCAGTAGAGATGGCGTCTGAACTTCTGATCATTGGCCTTTGCCTTGCGGATATGTGGGATGTTCTCAACTGAGACGGGCGATTGTTGTTCGGACAATTGGTGCAAATGCTGGGCCTTGTAGTCGAGGAGGACGGCTCCTATCAAGTAGTATGCGAGACCAAAGCCCACAGCCAGTCGAAGAGTTGTGTTCATTTCTCGGGACAAACCCACCAAGTGGCTGCCGCCCCGTACCAAGTCGAGCCAGCGATCCATAAGGGCCGTGAGGAAATAAAGCAGACCGCAACCGACCTCATCACCAGCATTGCGCCAATGAATGAAAGAATTGTGCAGTCGAATGCCTTTTTGCGACTGCTGCATGCTCTCAAGAGCAACCTGCGTCTCCAGGTTCCAGGTCGAGCTGTAGGGAATCGGTCGTCTTGTGTCGGTAAGTCGGCAGTACCAATCCAGCAAGAAAATTGTAGAATCCCAGCACTCAGCCAGCTCCCTGACCAAGGCATCATCCGTGGGCTTGACCCAAAAGTGGCGGTTCTTCTCTTTCATCACAGCATCGTACAGCTCTTTCCGGCAAAGGGCGAGAATAGCTGGTTCGCTAAGGCCATGAAACAGGTCTGCTTCACCGGACGACATCTCTATAGATGGTGCAAGTGACGAACTAGGAGCCAAGGAGGTTCTCGGCCCTTTGCTTAATCGTTTGCCTGCCCGATGCTCAGTGAAGGCCTTCATCGAGAGTGCTGTAGACGTCTTACCTTGAGTATTGCCGGCTTTGGGGGGTGGCTCCCTCCTCGTGTGCGTCCGCACGTACCAGTCCTTCACGTCTGCGTCATTGAGCGTTTTGATGTTGTGATACCAGGTCACCCATTCGGTGGCGACGTGCCGAGTCCCTAAGAGGAGGAGAAAGACGAAGATGTATAGCACGCATGGGTAGATGATGATATCGTATCCTGAAATCCACAGCGTAAGGATGGGGGATATGATGAGGGTCGGGATGAGGCAGATGATCGCTTTCCGACCATTGAGAAATGCCGATCCAGGGACTTGGTAAGAGGAGAGAACGGCCAAAACCGAGAGGTAAGAAGTCAACCCGAGAAGATAGAAGAAGAATATGGCGGCGGGCTTTGCTCCGACAACGGCTGCGATGACGATAAACCCGACAGCGCTAGCAGCGACGGTAAAGGCGAGGCCTCCGATCAAGCGAGTGAGAACGAACATGTTTGCGGCAGAAAAGGCCATGGAGATCAGATAGTAGGTGCCGCCGATCGATATCCAGGTTCCAATGGCTCCAGAAAGCAGCAGCGAAACCATCAGGGCTAACGTCGCGTATTTGCTCTCCTCGAATGTCATAGCGGCGCTCAAATAAAGCCCATGACCGGTAGTGGATAGAAGCAGGATATCTGCATGACTTAGTTACATCCATATCCATCACAGAAGACTAGGTTGTACGTACCCACGAGCGCTGGTATGGCGAAGACACTGAGGAAGGTGAAGCGACGATATCCTGGCAACACAGATGGCTTTTGGGCGGGATCGATATCCGTCTGAGCTGCGGCATATGCTGAAGCAAACGAGGGAGCGTTAAAGATCCACATGGGAGGCTGATGTTCCGGCTCGTTGTAATAGTCCCGATGTTTCTTGGATAACAGCACACCCATGTCACTAGGGGTGATATCGAAGTAAGCTTCGCAACGAGAACCCAGAGCAAATAACTCAGCGAACGCGGCACTCTGGTCTGAGTACTGGTTGAAAAGAGGGTTACGGTCTGATACTTCGATGTAGACTTCTTCAAAACCAGCTTTCCTAGCTGCGCAGAAGATGCAAAAGAGGACAAAGTCGGACACGGAATCGATATTCTCTCTGCTTGTGAGCTGTTCGATCGCTGCAGTGATGGCGTCCAGGCTCTGGTAATCGCGATACCAGAGAAGGCTGCGGAAGTTGTAATCGACGTGTCTGAATAGCTCTAGCGCGAGCTGACGGTCGAGGCACGGAAGGCGGCAAAGTCGATACCATTTGACTCGCGCATAAACAAGCTGTTCGTCGGTGGTTGTTCCGCTGATGTAGTCCATATTGCTAAGCTTCTTCAGCTGGCGGTATGTTGGGACGTCGATGAGGAGCTCTTCGCATTCAGAGCGTATAGCCGAGAGTAGTGGGCATGACTCGTCCCATTCAGAATACTGTAGATGCTGTAGGTATAGAAGGAGATCCGAAGTCGAGAGGAGGTTGACATCTTGCTGCAACCGTGGCGGTAACCTTTTCAACGAGCTAGATTCGCTCCGATGTTCGCTCAAACCGTATTCCAAAAGGAAACACTGATATCTGGTGAAGCTTGATTTGCTAAGGTGCGTGTGGAGCAATATGCCGGGTATATCCTGCGCTGATTTGGAAAGATAAATGATCAGGGAAGATGTCCTCTGCTCCACTTCCCAGACTGCCCAGAATTGACCTCCGGAAGGGGTGTGGAATCCGGAGTCGAGCCCAGAATACACTCGGACCTGGTAGGGGTCATCTTCGTCGCTTGTGCGAGCAAGTGCGTCGGCGAGATTCCGGACAGCATCTCGTGACGTAGGAACAATGTTCAGTACGCCGGACGCTGAGGCGCTGTAGCTGCTGAGGACGTTTGCGGTAGCGTGCAGTTGTTTCGCTGGAAGCCTGCTAAGCAGATTTAAATTTCGCAACCGCTGCTGAGAGCGTAGAACATGCTCGAAGTCTTCCTGGGACGCATTGAGACCAATTGGAAAACATCCCAGAGGCCCATAGAAAGTACCAGCGAACGAGCAAGACAGGGGATTGGCCGAATGTTTCTCCACGGACGTACTCCAATCCAGACCCGAGGAGACAGGAGAATCCGGTTCTTGTGGCAATAGGGCTCCATTTTCATCAATCTCTGGATATTGAACAGTGAGGGTAGATGCATTTGAGCTTTCCTCTGAGTCGGACTCGGAGCCATCGAGGCCCGCGATTGTGCTTCCCAAAAGTGGAAATACTTCTTGCAAAGGAAGGTAGTCATCGATGATGCTCGAAAAGCCGGGAGAGAGCTACCGGACAGGTTAGTATATAGACACTGTAGCCGGGAAGAAGCTACGTGGAAATACTTACAATGCGGGTCGTTCGGAACTTCTCGTGAACACTCATGACTCGTCGATCCTTGAGCCATTGAAAGGCAGCTAGTGGCTCCTCACAGGAACGGAGCTCGGACAGATCCTTGAGGGCACATTCGCGCGCAAAGTAAGGTATGGCTCCGTGATAGCTGCACCACATGTGAGCCCTCCTTGCGACCGCGTGCGATAAGTCGGCGTCGTCATCGAGCGTGTCCCACATCATTGTGATGAAGGGTCGCAAACAGGCTTGTGATACGAATGCTTTCGTCGTAGTCTTCATCTTGTCCATAGCGAAGAAGTCTCGGCGTTCTCCGTTACGGAGTATGGTGCCATTCCTTACAATGGCACCAGCGAAAAGCTTAAGGTTAAGCTTCTCGACTCCATCCAAAAAGTCTGGTGGCCCGATCTCAAGAAAAACGTCCAGACCGTGCGCGAAGAAGAGCCGTGCCAAGCCGTTAAGCAGCGGTGTGCATACTCTTTCTCTCCAGCCGGCTACCAATACACCAGTGAAGTATCTGCGCTGACCGGGTTGCCGCAGGGTTTGCTTGAGGACCTTGGAGACGAGGTATACAGCCCGCAGCATTTCGACTTCATTGTCCATAGCGGGGAAGGGCAATATCTGGAGCAGATCTAATCTGGCGATGATATGCGGCCCAAGAGCCACACCTTCATCGCTGACTGCCTCCAGGACCCCAGGCTCGCAATAGTCCAACACTACAGCTTCCCATCTTGACAGCAATTGGTGTTCTTCCACCGTAATGGGTGTGTTCAACAGGCCGAGGTATACGCCAAACGATGAAGGCTTCTCTAGAAGGGCTTGCTTTGGGCGGACGAAATTCGCGCTACGGGATAGGAGGTGTATCCGCTCCTGGACGGCTCGAGGCAATTGAAGCTCATCGTTATTCCCCTACAAAGGTGTGGTGAGCTACGAGGCGCGGAGTGTCTGATGTCGCTTGACACTTACTATAAGCAGCGCCCGAATGGCATTGTATGATGTCCAGAGGAATGCGATTATGCCAACAAGCCCACTGGCACAGATTATGGCCACGAGGGTCCATTCCCACCACACCTTCAGAATAGTACCGTTGCTGAAGGCCTGGATGCTTAGGTTATTGGCCATGGCTCCGCAAACCCTCACCCGAAGGACAGATGCAGCTTTTGAGGGTTGAACAGCGGGCCGAGATCAGGCCCGGCAATGGGCTGGAAAGCGTGGGGAACCGCTGTTATAGCGCAAATCCTATTAACAAAACGAGAGATGAAGGAAGAAAAGATAAGAGAGAGTGCAATGTTTCATGCTGAATAACTTGTGATGGCTTGGATGCCCACAGAGCAGCAAAACAATGCGGAGAAATTTGTTACTATAAGGCCATCATCCCACTATGGGCCACGACTGCCGGCAGACGCTACCTAGTTCTTGATCCGGGCAGACGCACGTAGAAAGCTGTGTATAAGGCAGTCATGTGTCTTGGTGTCTATCAGCTAGCAGCGTTAGCAAATGGCGCGGCAGCTGGCTGCTAGGACTCGACGGCGGCTGTATAGGCACCGCTGCCAGAGAAGCACTACCATCCTTCCAGAAGCCTGTGAATCCGCTCTTGGCAGCCTGGAAAGGCAGTGAGACGCGGCCATAAAGAGGCCTGGCATGCGGAAGCCTTTCGACCGGGCATTGGCAGGCCGTCGCCAGAGCAGCTTAGGCGGCCAAGCGACGTAGCAATCTATCGCCGACGGCACGTAGGCGCTGTGGGGCAGCATGGCAGCGGGAATAGCATATATGGATGACGAGGTGCGGTCTGGGGACGAGATGGGGCTGAGGCGTGACGCGAGTGGTGGAGGAGCGACGTCTGGGGGAGGCTGAGAGCGGCGCCGGGGATTGTCCGCTAGCGCATGGCCCGTGCGCCACGCCGTTTTAACAGGCTGTTTAGCCTAACCTCCTCCACCTCATGTCGTTAATATCGTCTTCATCAATCCCGGCCTCACATACAGCGATCACTTCCGTCCACTGCGTCGCACAACGCGCCCTTGCCAGATGAAGTCCGGGGCCGTAAATGATGGCCCAATCTGTCAGAAGGCGAGCTTGCGTGGAAGCAGGCCAGAAGACTCTCTTCGGGCACAGGACGCGTCGGCTTCAATATCACCACGAGCATGAGCAAGATCTGTAGTACTGACGGCCTGCAGCCGCGATGCCACCTCGGAGAGTACCTGCGCGGAGCCCGGTCTGGCGCCCTCGACGCGACCTCCGCAGGCTGGGCTGGGCCGTCCCTGGATTGCGCCGGCTGCAAGCACCGCCGGCGTGCATGGCTCCGCAAGACGTCCAGCAGTCACGTTTTCTCTATGAAGCGATGCCACAGTGTACACACGTGGCGCAGAAATTTCTCGTCCCCCCCCCGGATCATCCAGATGGAGACCCGCCAAGAACCCTGTTCACATAATAACCCCCAGCGTCACCTGAAGCTCGCTCGACGATACCTCACATATCGAGCGTAGCTTCGGGGTTGCAGTGCACACTACCACACGCCGCCGTAGCTGTTCGTGCCGCGTCATAGTTCGAGCCCGTTCCTGATTTCGGCGCCTGGACGCGAGTGCTGAACATTGCAAATCGATAGTTTTACGCGGTTGGTAGTATATGCTTCGTCTCGGCCAATACTTTGCCATTGCCCAATAGTGGACGTGGTATTTCTGCCGAGACTTTCTTTATTAATTCAGCCTTCTTCCCCAAACTTTTGTATCTTCACGCTGTTCTCCAAGTCCATCTCATCGCGATGGCATCTTCTTTTGTCTCGTTGCTGTGGGCAAGCGCCTTGACGGCGCTTCTACTCTTCTCGCAAAACGTCTCTGCTGCTGCCGCTGCGATTTCTGGCGCCACTGTCTCGAGCACGATCCTCGTCCTTGCACGCGATGAGACTTCTGCCCTGAATGGTGCCACCTCTGGCTTGCAAGGCTATGGAATCCCCTTCGAGGTGCTGGCCGTCCCGCAAGCTGGCATCTCCAGCCTCCCCATCCTCAACGGCTCCGCTACGCACGGAAACTACGGAGGCATTGTTGTACTGAGCGAAGTTGGCTACAACTACGACAACCAATACTACAGCGCTCTTACGAGGAGGCAATGGAATCAGCTGTGGGACTACCAGACGCAGTTTGGTGTGCGCATGGTGCGTCTGGACGTGTTCCCAACGAGCGACTTCGGTGTTACAAGCAAGGGCGGCAATGTCAAGGACGAGCCTGTCGTCTTCACCAACGTTACTGGATTCCAGACCGCTGGCCTGAAGATGTAAGTTGCCACCGAGCCTTTACCCCTCATAAATTTTTGTAGATCGGCTGCGAAACCCTGTCGATTTCCGATGCACTTAATCTTTCCATCTGCACACGATGACTAACAGACTTGGCAGGAATGCAAATGTGACCATCGTGAACATCTTCCACAACCCCGCAACTATCACCAATTCCTCAATCGCCTGGGAGATCGCGAAGTTCCAGGGCTCTGGTACCGCTGCCGTCATTAACCAGATCGGCTCTCGCCAGCAGATGGTATGGTTCCTTCCATTTGCTCTCGACTGGGCTCCATCGTCGAACTACCTACAACATGCGTGGATCAACTGGGTCACAAGAGGCCTCTATGTCGGGTTCCGAAGGACCTACTTCAGCACTCAGGTGGACGATATGTTCCTTGAGACGCCGCTCTACCGGCCGCAAGGACAGTCATTCCGCCTCAAGCCTGACGATCTTGATGTACATGTAACCTGGCAGGCTACGCTCAACGCGAAGATGCCGAAGGGTTCAGAATACTTCATTGAAGTTGGCCACAACGGCAATGGAGACATCGAGGCTTCCACCGACACCACTGAAGGCGCTACAATCTGCAACCCCGACACAGGTATCGAATACCCGGACCAGATCGACGGGCCTCCAGACTACACCAAGCCTCCAGGGACTGGGAAGGATATCTGGCCCACCACTCCCACCGAGTATACGTGGAGCCTTGAGTGCGCTGAGATCGACGAATTGCAGAACTGGTTCGCGGACGAAACAAACCGAGACGCCTTTGCACACATCTCTCACACATTGTAAGTTTTCACGACTTGGTGAAAGCTCAATCTAATAATTCGTAGTACACATGAAGATTTGACCAATGCCACATACTCTGACACCTCAAAGGAAATTTCTTGGAACCAAGCCTGGCTTAAGCAAGTGGGTCTTTCCAACGCTAAACGCTTTAGCCCCAACGGTATCATCCCTCCCGCGATCACAGGTCTCCATAACGCGGACGCTCTCAAGGCCTGGCTGGACAACGGAATCAAGAATGTCGTTGGCGACAACACGAGACCCCTTCTTCTTAACACAGTGAACAAGTTCTGGCCGCTCAACACCACCGTCGAGCGTAACGGTTATGCTGGAGTAAACGTCATGCCGCGGTGGGCCTCAGTCATCTACTACAACTGCGATCTCCCAGCTTGCACTCTGCAGGAATGGATCGACACCTCAGGCGGGAAGGGTACATTTGACGATCTCCTTACGAATGCTAGAGACACGGCTATCCGAAACTTGATGGGTCTGCACTGGGATCCGTGAGTCACCCCCCTAGGTTCTAACTTCATGCACTGACTGATATTTCAGGTACATGTTCCACCAAGCCAACTTGAGGGTCAGCGATGTCCCGACCACAACGGTGAACGGCAAGCGAGGCCAATACTCACTCCTCATGACCTGGGTCGAGGTTGTGACTGCTGAGATGATGCGCCTGTATGTCCCCCCTCCCCCCCAATTTCCCTCCTTCATCTCAATCTAATAACCACGTAGCACAACCTGGGCATTCAAGACCCTCAAGCACGACGATCTCGCTCAACAATTCCTCAACCGCCAAACCCGTGATCTGTGCAGGCCGAGCCTGACATGGCAAACCTCTTCTGACGGCAACTACATCGAAAGCTTCTCCGTCTACACAGCTGGAGGCAACAAGTGCGGCACCACGATCCCCGTCACCGTCCCGGTCACGCCCACTTCCACCACAGGCGCGACCAAGGAGCAGCTTGGCACGGACCCGCTTACGCTCTGGGTGACCATGAGCGGCGCGTCCCGGACCTACAAGTTTTCCGGAAAAGGCATTCCTCTATAGATGCAGAGCACAGCATTTGTGTATATTAAGATCAAACAGAAGTATTCACTATACAGAGAGCATGCAATGAGGTAGTGATACCCAATAGCGCGACGTTGCATTACATATCAAAAGGGCAGGCGGTTTCTTCAACGCCCAAATTTGTAATTTAAAAGACATTCGGATTTGGGGTTTCTGCGTTACGGTTACAGTTGCATCGCGTTTTGCATTTTGCTTGAAGGGTTCGTCTTTGGGGACTTTTGTTACACTTTTCTTCAGTGTATATAGTTTGTGAGTAGTATCTGCATATTGTCTAGAGACCGCTCGGTATCTTGGCTCCGAAGCTTCTTCGTCGGTAGATGTCTGTGTCTCGGCGTGTGGCGAGCAATTGCACGCTCTAACCTCAGAACTCATACTTCTCCCGAACGGCCGTCGATACGGATATCGTAGCACCGCGCGTCACCATCGCTCGTTTCATACCTAGCTCTATAAGTCCCGTAGCATCGCAGGCTGAAAGCTATATAGGGCCAGATCAGCTGCTACGCAACCGCAACCACTCGAAAAGCACGCCCCAAGATCTCAATCACGAGCGTCCATCAAGGTACTCACCCTCCCTCTATCCTCCGCAAACCCACACCCAAAACCCAAAACCTCTATCCTCAGCCAATCCCATCTCCTCCGCTCCCACTATCCCCTTTCCAGCTAGCCTCTTCACATCACCCGCTTCTCGGCCCGGACCCGACTTTTATCCGCAAAACCCACACGTTGGCCTTGATCGTCCGTATCTGCGTGCTTCTTCACACGTACTTTCTCACCTCTAAAAGCTTATTCCGACCTCTTGCGGAGGCCATGCATCGCTGAAGGAGCTCCGCTGGTGGGTGTGGCTGAGCCACGAAGGATGGAGTTGCATATATTTGAGTACTGCGGGCACAGCCACGACGAGGGCTTATTAACAGCCGCAATATATGGGGTGAGATTCTGGACCGCAGGCAGGGGTAAGGTGCGCGGGGAACTTTTTTTTTCATTTATTCGCGGACTTTGGCGGGTGTTGGTTCCATCTCCTGGGGGAATTTTTTTTCTTTCCGTGTGAGATTTTCTTCCTCTACAGCGAACGAACGTCGCTCACGAACCTTGCGAGCCGTGTGTGCGCTGCCTACCTACAGCTGTTGCACATTGCACTCCCCAATCCATTCATCCCGTTCAAGGCCAATACAATACCCCCAGCCCCAACGCAACACACCGCACCGCGCCACACTCCATATACCTCGTCCCCGCCATTCCCCATCCATCCAATCCCTCCCTACCCAAAACGCTACCCACAATCCACATATTAACTCACAGCGGAAAGCCTACCCGATCCTCCCCCATCCGCACTCCAAGCTTTCCCAAACGACACAATTCCGCGCTCCACGCCGCGCGCGATCGCTCTCCTTCCGGAAAGTAGGCGGCACGTCGCACCGCCCCTTTAGTCTAACTGCGCCCTCACCGCGTCTCAACGCTCATGAGCTCATAAGCAGCTGGTGCGGTCCACGTCGATCAAGACGCGACGGAACGGAAAACGGCACTCTTGGCGCTTTACTTCAACGGCGTTATAAGCACGTTTCTTCTGTAGCGAAAGACAGCGCTTCGCTCGGCGTCCCTCGTTGCCCTTTCTAGATACCCTTCCGCTGTTGCCAGCGCGCTCTCCCATTCCGACGCTTCCGCTTGCTTGCTTCGCTTCACCTCACCTGCTGGAGCAGGAGTACATAATGCCCGAAAAGCCCACCAGCACCCGCACCCCATGGTCTCTGCGCCGCAGGCTCCTCCTCGGCGCCGTCCTCGCCGTCCTCATCCTCGGCCTCGCCTTGGGACTAGGCTTGGGCCTGACGGTTGGAAAGGACAATGGCGGCGGCAACGAAGGAGGCTCAGAACCAACCTCTTCAGGCACGCCCCTGCCCACACCCACGGGGACGCTGGCATGGACGCCCAAGGTAAACGACACCTGGCAGATCGTGCTGCAGAACAACATCATCCTGGAGGAGAATGCGACGCGAGTAACGCCGGACGTAGCCATCTACGACATTGATTTGTTTGACACGCCGAGGGAGACGATCGACACGCTGCACCGGCTGGGCAAAAAGGTGATTTGTTATTTCAGCGGGGGAAGCTACGAGCCGGGACGCCCGGATTCCGGGGAGTTTGAAGAGGCGGATTTAGGGAAGGAGCTAGATGGATGGCCGGGGGAGAAGTGGTTGAAGCTGAGTAGTGAGAATGTACGGAGGATTATGAAAGGGAGGGTGGAACTGGCGAGCGAGAAGGGGTGTGATGGCGTGGATCCGGATAACGTTGATGGATATGTGAGTATATTTTGTGCGCTATTCCGAATCTTGACCTATACTAGTCATTATGAACTCTATAAAAGAAAATAGCAGAGGGAATGAGCGCTGACACGAGGCAACAGCAAAACGACAACGGCCTCGACCTTACAGCCGCCGACTCCGTCTCCTTCTTGTCCTACCTCTCATCCCTCACAGTCCCGTCCAATCTCACCATGGGCCTCAAAAACGCCGGCGATATCATTCCGCAAGTGCTCCCCATCATGCACTGGTCCGTCAACGAGCAGTGCGTCGAGTACGGCGAGTGCACAACTTTCCACGCCTTCGTCGACGCCGGAAAGCCCGTCTTCCACATCGAGTATCCGGACGGCGCGGGCAATGGGGAGCTGAAAGCGGACGAGGTGGAGAAGTATTGCGGACACAAGGGCGATGGGACAGGGAGTGATGGGTTTAGCACCGTGCTGAAGACGATGGATCTGGATGGATGGGTTGAGTATTGCGATCAGCGGGTGGAGACTACGGCGGTTAATCAGACGAGTTCGAGTTAGTGGAGGGAGCAAAAGTTCGGAAGAAAACGAGTACGCAAAATGCGCAAAATACGTCCAACGGCCTTTGCCGTTTCCTCGTCCAGACGTCCCGGGAGAAAAAAATTCTCGCGCATGCATACTCGCGCAGGTACCGAAGTCACGCGTGGTGCGCCTGACGTAAGCGCTCATCTAACATAGATGAAGACGCCTGGTTCCCCATCGCTCTACGCAGGAACGTCGTCTCGGACAGATCCAGACCATGTGGCATTGCCCTTCGACTTCTGCCGAGGAGTTTGTACCGAGGCCTGTTCCTTCTCTGGAAACTGCGGGGTGCGTGTGTTGTGGGGTGCATGAGGAAGCATTCCAGGAAGCTTCGTCAGCGCAATTAAGCAAACAGGCAAAGAAGGCTTAAGTCAATCGTTTGGTAGGGCAGTGCACTGGGAGCGGCGGTTAGCATGGAAATAAGGATTTCAAGAATTTCAAGGCGGCTGTTGGATTGCAGATCAGGGTCCTGGAGGGACTGCGGCCGTACGAGTCAATAATGAAGACCCTTCCAAAATCATGGATCGATGAGATCGGTGGCTTGCTGATCAACCAAGTCTGATCGTGCTAAAAGACGTCATTCTACGCCCTGTTAGATGGCGGAAGCCGCTGTGCCGATGCCCAACTTCCGCGCATCCGCAGGCCCGTGGCAGTGTCTTGGTGTGGCTCGCGCTGATCCCTTCTCTTAACTGAAACTTCATATCGGCACGCCCTCAAGAACAACCGGCCAAGCGAGTCCGGGGAAGGTACGGCTACCGAACCAGTCTGTTGAGATGCAACGCCTGGTTGACAATGTTAGCAGGTGCCTTTGAGGCGAAGTATTAGCGCCGGCTGCGGAGGTTTGAACCGAACATGGGAATCCCTTCGAGGCATATTCGAACTGCTCTGCCGATGGGGCCTGCTAGTGTAAAAGGCCGCGGATCCGCGAACGGTTGAATGCGGGAAAATCCTACGAGATCTTGATGTGGAGATCGCTACAGGGACCTCGCTGCATTGGACGAAAGTTATACCGAAGCAAGAGCCGCAATTGCTTCTGTACCAGATTTGAAGAGTAGGGTGTACGCGTCCCCAATTCAATATGTTGTCCGTTTGAGTAGGTCAGAGGTAGCACGAGAAAGTCTTCTTCCAAGCGGTGTGTTGGCAGGCTGTGCCTTCCGGATTGGAAACGGACCGGCTCCTCTCGCGCTGATGTCTTCCGTTAGAGCATCAGACCACGATCTTCGGCGTTGGCGTCGCTTATGGAAGTATGCGGACCCACCCGAAGCCGACGAACGATTGAAACCATGCTCGAGAACGAAATGACTTGAATGCGAAAGGCGTTCGCAAAATCGGGACGATGCGAGGCGTTTCTGCGCATTTACCCTATTCTCCGACCAGTCGAGGACCAGGACGGAAGAACGAAGGCACCTGGTACGAGTGCTCGCGCCTTGCTCCTTTTTCGGCGTATACGAGTTGTTCTGGAACGTTGCCAAAGCAAGCGAAACTTACAGTTCGGCGCTTCATGTGCCTACGGGAGCGGTGTGCCCCTGCTACCTTTGGAAGAGCCGACTAGTTGATCGCATTCTGAATGATACTGGCATGAGGGGTTTCGCGAAACTTGTTCACAGCTGTGTTTCTCAGTGACCCGCAAGGTCGGAGACCAACAAGTGTGAAGGATGCAAGGCTGAAGGCTCTGAGGCAGTTGCGGCCCAATTTGCGGACTCCGCGGCTGCAGCTGCACCTATGCATACGAACTCCGGTACCGCACTGCATATGTTCCCCATCGCCAGCGGTGACATGACTGGCTTCGCCAAGCCTGCAGTACGTATGTGAGCCTCGTGTATGCTCTTCAATAAAGTCCGTGGCTGACGAACGGTTGCTGAAGTCGGGTATTGGAAGAGGTACTTCTTGCTCTCTTGCTCTTCTAGGCCTCAGTCGCACAGAGAGCAAGCGAGATCCGTAGCCTTGTAATTGAGATGGAAGCATTCCAGACCAGAATGCTGAGAGTTGAGTTGTACGTCCGGGGTGCCGAAACTCAGTTTGGCGGTTCAGATGGGAGCAGGGTTTTCCTAGCGGGTGGCGGAAAAATCTGATATTCGCTCAACTCGATCATGGTGAGAGTAGAGCCTGAAGCTGCGGCACCTGTTCAAGCTTCTTGCAGTCATTGGCGGGCAGGGCGGTTCCAGTTCAGGCAAACCATTAAGGAGCACTAGGTTGTGCTTGGAAGTCGGAGGCAACGGAAAACCTGTTGACGCTGGAAAGGGAGCGCACTCCCTGGGCCCCGTGTATTATCGTGGCAAGACGCAGAAGCGCCTCACAGCGGATTGCCGTATTCGTGACGCATCTAGAAGTTCGAAAATCGCGACTTTCGTTATTTTACCCTCACGCCACGCGCCGTGTGGGCCAGGGCACTGGTGAACTTTGATGGGCGGCGCTGCAGGTAAAGTGCTGTGTTACGCAACAGCGCATCTCATTGAACGACGTGCGGCTGACGATCCAACGGGGCGGATGACCAGGGTATATCATCCCCGGAGTGCTGGAGCATTGGTCCCAGCGACGGGTATGTCTGCACCGCTGAAGCAGCGACAGAAGAGCTCGAAAGAAGCGCATGACCCCAGCAAACCCAGAGCGTGTCGCGTAGAGAAGTACCGAAGCGCATCGATCGATCTCGATCTGAAGTAGTAAGAAGAGTCATTGTCCTCTGCAGCCCTCTAAAGTTCGTGCAGAGCCGCCGGCAGTGAACGCCACGTCAACAGAACGAGTCGCCGGCGTCCGAACCTTGGGTCAATTGCGGGGGGGATATTGAATCTGTATTGCATGGCGCGTGAGAAATATGGAGGTCGGGGCTAGTTGAAGCCGGTGAAGGGGCCGTTGCTGTAGTGTCGACGCAGAGAGATGAAGAGGTAGGGTTGAAATAGAGTGATCACGCGAATTTAGCGCGCGAAAGTGCAGGGAAAGGGGCAGGGGTCGCTCCATCCCGGACCACTCCGCACAAAAGCAGCGAGAGAACCCCGCCGTGATCTGGACGCCAAAGCCTCTTCGCGTTTCGTGGGGCAGAGACAGGGTCGATGAAGATCGTTGCTTGTTTTGTGATCGCTTGCTCCTATTCGCTGGCCGTGCCTGTTCCTGGGCTGAGCAACTGCAGATTCTTCCGGCGGGCTCACGGTCCGCATAGTCGAAGCCACGAGCATGCTCCAGTCACCTTACGCGAATATCCTTACTCTTTTCTCGCAGCATCCGAACCCCGTCTCGCATCATCCAGCCACGATCCCGCCAGCTGGACCGCCAGATGTGAAGGTGCCCAACTGTTGAGATCTTTCCAGCCTCGCGGCAGCAGTGGTCTGCCGTATTCGTCACGGGTCCGCGATGTCGGTCAAAGGTGATTGTCAGGAACATGACGTTCGGTTGTATCCAGCAAGATGCGCACCATAGCAATATCGTCGCTCTCTGCGCTCCAGCTGTGGCCTGACCCGGGTCACTCCACGGTGGAAATGCTGCTGAGCCGAATTTTCTATGCAGCTTATATTCATGTCCGACATGGCGTGTGTAAGACGAAGGTAACTCTTATTGGTAATAGTGCTAGCTCAGTAATCCATCCAAACAGTCAACAAAAGCGGAGGAATGTGAGTCGAATGCGGTATAATTCGTTGTCCCGGTAAGCCATATGCTATGTCCGATCGCGAGGAGGTCTAGCAGAGCTGTCTCTGTGTCGCTGTCGCTCAGGACTGGCACCGAATGGAGCATTAATGCGAGCCTTTCATGATCATATGATTGTGTTGCTTGGATGAGCGCATCTGCGCTAGCCGACCAGTTTGCGAAAGTATCCTCGAAGATGACGGTAAGGTCAGCGGGTTCGACGAAATTTGGATCGCTGAAATACTGCGCCTCAGGCAGCGCGCCTGGATTGAGAACTGGGCACACTGTCAGCCTTGACGCTCGCAACTGCCGAGTCGTTGTGCCCCATTTTTTGGAATGTGGGCAACAAAAACTCGCTATTTTAGAGAAATTATGGCGATATAGTGAGGGGACCCTTAGATCGGGCGCACCGACTTCGGGCGTGGAGGGAGGCATCCAAAACACGGAATGCCGAAATGAAGGACTCTCTCTTACCAACGTAGGATCCCTTTAACCCGTGGCCGTCGCGGACGGCTTGCGATATGGTTTGCAGATATGAAACGTACTCGGGAGTGTAATGCGTGGGAGTCTCATCGAAAAAAATCCCGCTCATAGCCAATGAGGAGTCGTATGCACCCCATCCTGAGTACACTGCGATCTCGTCCAGTACCGAGCTCACGTTCTTCATGCACCACGTGGTAGCCACATAACCGACGGTGCGAACATTGGCAAACGAGTTTAATGTTTGAATGGCTTGCGTGTAATCCTCGTTCGGCAGCGCGCCTTCGCCGGGGCCGCTGTTGGGGTTGACGATTGCCGTGAAATGCACTCGCGGGTATGATGAAGCCCTGCAACGATCAGATGTTAACCACCGTAACATATGGCCCACCAAAAAGGGTATTCCTACATCTCGAAGACTGGACTCCATGCTCCGGCAGAGGGGTAGACATAGAGCGGGACGATCACAGACGCGTCCATGACTCTGGACGCGCAGACTGCCCGATGTGTTCCGATTGCTCAGCAGGATCAGAGCGGCGCACGTCTAACAAAGATGGGCGAAGTATGGTTGGTGGACTCTGCGTGCTGCGGAAGACTGAGGACGAAAATTGGGCGGCAATGGACAAGGAGCCAAATCCGGGTTTCAGGCGGCGGAGAAGCACCATCACTGCAGAAGGGTCAGCTTGCAGCTCATAAAAACAATAGAAGGCTCTGGAGACCGCGCGGCATTGCGCGCCATATGGGTACGTAGTCGAGATGTGAGGCCATACAAATTGTGCAGGGATTATAACCGAATATGGACTATATTCGAGAGTGCTAGACCGAAGGTCCCAGTTTCCAACCAGAATAGTTCGGGATGAAAACGCCGGAGCATGCCAAGGACGGCCCAGCATAAACGATATTGAGCGGTACTGGGAAAAACTTGCATCGAATTTCTTCTGCCTAATTCGGATCATACTTTGTGAGCTCACCAACGCTTGGACATATATAAGCGATTTCCACATACCGATCTGGATCACATTGAGACGGTCGGGCTGAGTTTCAATCGTTTTACCTCCCTCCACCCAGTGTCGCCATGGAAGATTTCACGATCTCGGAGACCGGATCTTCATCCCCCTCCACATTTTCGTTGTCTGCCTCGGATGAGCGGGACGCTGTCAACACTCCAGGCACCCAAAGATCGGTGCTTTTCGACGACGATGTCGGCGCGGACCCTCTCGACATTGGGGGACCGAGTTCGCCATTCATTATGGTGGTGGGAGGCCTTGGTTATATCGGATCGCACACCGTTCTTGAGTTGCTCAAAGAGAACTACAACGTCCTCATCATCGACGATTTGAGCAACTCGTATGAGAGCGTTCTACATCGGATAAAGGCTCTGGCGGCAGAGCACTTCGCAGCGCAGGACAGGTCTATGCCCGCCTTACATTTCCAGCAGCTTGATTACCGGAGCCCCTGCATGCGGTCGGTCCTCGCCAGTTATTCGTCATACTCGCTCGACACGAACAATGTCATCTCTACACCGATGGAAGACGTCGTGAAAGCCATCCCCTCGCGCTTTCCATTTTCTGCTCTCCAACGCACCGATTCCGGCATCGACATGGCGCCCGCGGACGAACACGAACCGGTGTTGAGGCGGCAGTCCAGGATATCGGGAGTGATCCACTTCGCTGCCTACAAGTCCGTGGAAGAGAGCATCCGCATGCCACTAAAGTACTACAGCAACAACGTCTGCGGGCTGGTGGATTTCCTCGGCCTGCTCGAAGACTTCGGTATCAAGAACTTCGTCTTCTCTTCCTCGGCTACAGTCTATGGCGAAGGCGCGAACTGTGGCGTCCCTCTGCGCGAAGAACTCTGCGTACATCACCACGAGTCCTTCCACGACGACGACGGGCTCGAACGCCACGTCGTCCCCGGCGTCTTGGGTCTCACCTCGCCCTACGGTCGCTCGAAGTATATGTGCGAATCCATTCTCGCCGACATTGCGCGGTCAGACCCATCTTGGTCCATTACGGCCTTGAGATATTTCAATCCGGTATGTCCATCGTTTGTATGAGGTCGCATGGGTGACTGACCAGGATGAATTAGGTTGGGTGCCACGAGTCTGGGATGCTTGGCGAAGATCCTCGGCAGAAACCAAGCAACCTGATCCCCGTGATTGCCACAGTTTTGACCGGCACTAAGCCCGTCCTGGACATCTTCGGTACCGACTGGAGTACTCCGGATGGAACGGCCGTTCGAGACTTCATCCATGTCGTTGATCTAGCCCGGGGACATATCGCCGCTCTGGCGGCTTCAGCAGCCGGCCGTATCAAAGCCCCTTTCCGGGCTTACAATCTCGGTGCGTCCTCCATTGCTCAGCATCGTGCGTCCGTAGGCAACAGTGTCTAACAGAGACTAGGAACGGGAAGAGGACATACAGTCCGCGAAGTGCTGCAGAGCCTCGAGGAAACGTCGCGCCGTACGATACCTGTTAGAGAGGTGGGCCGGCGAGCGGGCGACGTCGGCTTCTGCGTGGCTGAGGTCCGCAGAGCAGAAACTGAGCTGGAGTGGAAGGCACAGAAGTCCCTCAGGGACTGCTCGGTTGACGTTTGGAACTTTACCAAGGGCCGGTGTCCGCAAGCTTCTGACACGATGCAGTGCTAACAGGAGGATGGCGGGCCCAAAAACATAGGTTAGCGAAAGATACCCGCGTTTCGGAATCATTGTATAGTACCGATTCTAACGGCTCTTGCATGGCGTATTGGCGTCCGACATTCTTTTTCTGCACAGGCGGCATCTGCATGCTCTTATAGATTCCTTATCTTCAGTGGGATACCAAGGCCGCTCTGGTCGTAATTAAGCATATCTCTTGATAGCCTCCCATAATCAAATCCGTAGTGCTCGAAGGCGGTTAGCGTGTGGGGAGGGCCCCGGGTGCTCGGAAAGGGTGCAAGCTCTAAGCGTAGGAGTCTCGACCGAGGCAGCAGATAATCCGCAGCCCAGCGAGGCTTGTCGTACATCAGATAGCAGTCCTAAAAACGTGAGGATCCACTGAAGCCATGTGACGTGGAGCTGCAGGCTTCCGCTTCGTATTCGGTAGCCCTGGACCGAGCGCCACCGATCGAGCAGCGAGCTAGAAAAGGGGCCCGGCGTGATTGGAGCGAGGGCTGCGGGCTGCCTTTGATAAAGGGACGCCGGGGGACGTCGGGCGATACACAGGTACAGTGACATTCTCGTTCCAGGACAATACGAGGCGGCAAACCCCGCCATTGCGGGGCTGCTGAAGCGCGAGCCGAAAGTACCATGGCTGGCGAAGAAGCGGCGTAGAATGGCATGGCTGGAACAGACTTGGCCAGGTAGTACGCGGTGCAACAAAGGAGAAGCGTTGAGATGCGTCGGCCAAAAGCAAGGAATGATGTTTGCAGCCGCAGAGTTCTCGTCTGGGCGCTACGCGAGCCGCCATTCGGCCTAGATCGCCGCGCTAATCTCGTTCACGTGACCATCTGGCGTGCGACTTCCTCTTCTATCTGCGCCGCTGGCCTCGACATCACCTCCCACACCGAGAACGCATGCCGTGGACCCGCTGTAGGCCTCGCGAAATAGAGCGCATCACAGTGCACCCCCAACAACGCCGTTCGCCATGGCGTCGCAGGCGCGTCCCGCGTCGAATATTCCTGTGTCGGCTGCCGTAGATCCCGCATTCTGGACCCAGGACTTATCCGACTCGTCACCACTGGCCCTACAACTCTCGCCCGGCGCCAGCTCTACGACGCAAGACAGCGTGCACAGCGTCACTCCGCCAGCGCAGACTCCCAGGTCCGACAGTGGAAAAACCGGCCAGAGTGCGCAGAATAGCCAAAACGCGAGCCAGACCAGGACATCGGTCGCAGTCGCTTGCGTCCCGTGTCGTAGCAGACATCTGAAGTGCGACGGGGGCGTGCGATGCTCCAGATGCAGGGCCGACGGCGTCGAGTGCACCTACATCAAGTCACGCCGTGGATGGAAAGGAAAGAGGAAGAAGCCGGGTGAAAACGGTGCCCCTACCGTGACACTGCCAGGTTCGTTGTTGCCGCAGCCTTCTCCAGGCTTGTGCTCTAACATCCCTTACAGACAGCAACGGCCTGCTTCAGAGCTCACTGATAAATTCTGCTTTGCCTTCTACCAGCAGTGGAATCCCATCGCCAGAATATGCGTACAGCACAGACCCTGCCGTTGCAAATCAGCTGAGCACTGCCGCCAACAGTCTAGGCCTTGTCGCATCTGCAGGGCCTCCCGCCCAGCTCAACCTCAATGGAACCCAAAGAGTCAACCAGTTTGGGCACGCCGGACCACCCACAGCTATTCAGGCCTTCTATCATTACTTCTACAACTCGCATCCGTTCTGTCTACCCCAAGCTAGGCTACTAGCGCTCTTCAAGGAAAGAAAAGCACCCCTACTTGAATATGCCATCCAGTATATTGGATCAAGCTACATTCCGGAGATCCCGACGGAAATGTACAAAGAAGCGTTGAACCGGACTGTCAACAGCGGAAGCTATCCGAAAGACGGCTTCTCGGTGCAGGCTCTGATGCTCTTCGCCATTGGTCTTCACGCAAACAATGACGTTCCACGAGCAGGCCAAATATTCGGTATAGCTCAGGCTTTGACGCTCGAGCTTGGCATAAATCGTATTGATTATGCCATTCTAAACGGAAACAACGACCGCGTCCTGGAAGAGAGCTGGAGACGGACCTGGTGGTCCATGTACACTGTCAACGGCATGATGGCAGCTGTCAATCCCGGCGTACAGTTCCGTCTCAAGGACATCATGACAGACGTCCCGCTGCCATGCGAGGATGACGAGTATTTCTCAGGGGTACGTGTAATTTGCAGATCGATGCCGAATCTCCGGTCCCTTGGCATCATTTCTCTTCTCGTTCGTTTCGTCTTACATCATCTCCTACCCCTCCTACCATGCCTACCACAACTGAGGCCCCCGTTTCGTGTCACCGTTGAATTCAGAACATCATTCGCTGACATTCACCTAGCAAATACCCTACCCTCGCACCCTCCAGGACTACGACGAATCCGCCTTCGCCCCCGAAGAAATCATCTTCTCCTCCTTCACCTACCTGATCGACGCCATTCGCATCCTAGGCAAAGTCTTCGAAGTCGCGCGTCTAGACAGCACCTTTGAGTACCATGCTGTCGACGTCGTAGATTCCTACCTCGTCAACTGGCGTCTGCACCTGCCCGCCCAAAAGCTCGAGATAGTCAACAACGACGGCCAGATCGACGAGGTGCTGTTCCAGGCGCACATGGTGAACGCAGGGAGCACCATTATGCTGCACCGACCGCGATCGAATCTGGGCTTTGGCAGGGTCGAGAATGTGAATATTTGTGTACAGCCTGGTCAGGTGCTGTTGCCGACGCAGACGAGAGAGATTCATACGGCTAAGTGTCTTACGTCTGCGGAGAATATCTCGAGCTTGATTAAGCTGCCCGGCAAGCTGATGCACCACACGCCCTTCTTCACCTGCGTTGTCGTCATGGCGTCAGTCGTCCACCTCTCGTATTGGTCGTTCCTCGTTCCGGATGGCCAGGACGACGTTATCAAGCAATCTATTAGGCTGGACGTTGGAACCCTGCAGCAGTACTCGAGCACGTGGGGCATCGCGAACGTGGTGCTAGGCCAAGTCCGCGGCGTGGCACATACACTCTTCAACAGCAAGAAGGCAATGAGCATCCACCTGTGGAACAACATCGCACAAGACGACATGATACGTGGCGTTATTGAAGACGGCGGAAGCGAGCCGTTGGAAAACTACAGCTCGCTCTTGACTCCGTGAGTACCTATCACCCCTCTGCACGCTACAACACACTAACGATGCTCACTAGTATGCTCAAGTCATGAGACTACCCACCATTTCCTTGCATTCTTCTCTCATATGTTCGGGCGGCTTCCTATGCTTTCCTATCTACTCCAAACTTCCCAAATACCACTACGATACCTAACGACCGATCCTCTCGTCTCGTTTCTTCCCTTCACTCCTTTTCTTCTCTTCCGTCACTGTATAATACTTGGTATATCCTCTCCTTCAGTATTTCTCCTTCCCCCCCCAATCACTGTCTGCTGGCGTTCTAAGATATCCTGTTTCTTTCCTTCTGCCTGATTTCTATGTTGTCTAATAGCAAGCAAGCAAGCAAGCAAGCGATCGATGTTGTGTGTGCTTGGAATCTAATCGGGATGCAGCGAGCGGAATTGGGAATAGCAAGTAAATGGGTGGGGCAATGATTTGATGATGGTGGGATCTTTCTCTCTCTTTCTCTCTCCCTGTGAGCGAAGAGAAAAAGTGATATTTAGCTGTAGATGTAGGAAATGGCAGCGTGATTTGTACGTCCTTCGCTCCTGTGCACGGTATTAACACCTCTCAAAGTGGAAAAGTCAAGCCTGAAATACCTCTACGTGGCATTGGTCGGTCTGGATGGTGGGTGGTGGCGGGGTATCGAATGACGTCAAATTCCAGGTAGCAGAAAAACTTTTCTCAGACGACCTGGGTGCAGGGAGCCGAGAAGCTTCTGCGCGCACAAGCCAGCACGCATAACATAATATCACGATCACTCATAGCGGATTGCAAGCCAGAACCAAGAAATGCCCATATGAGCAGTCTAAGCTATTCATCGGAAACGCCAGCTAATCCAGCGTCCCCATGTGGTGGAAAGAAAGCCCCGCCCATCCGTCAATCATCCATCCTCATGCCCATTTTCCACTAAAATGTCCTAGCTCGTGATGCCAATCATGCCACTATCTCAGATTGCTAGATTGCCGGTGTTCGTGTCGTGCTACCCATTACACTCTCCTACAGCCCGTGGGCTGAGCGAGCCAGGCTGATGACGGTATCTACAAGTCGGCGTCTTCCTCGTCGGGCAGGGGCATCTGGGCGGCGTCCTGCATCTCCTTCTGGTACTGCTCGAGCACGGCCTGGTCGACCTGGACTTCCGGGGGAGCCAAGGCGGGGGCAGCGACGAATTCCTGTACACTTGATTAGCTTGTCGTTCGACGTGAGCGTTGTAGGCTGAGACATACCAGGGTCTGGTTACCGACGAGTTTCCGGGCGAGCCAGAGGAAGGGCTTCTCGAAGTTATAGTTTGACTTGGCCGAGATGTCGTAGTACTGCAGGTTCTTCTTTCGATGGAAGGTGATGGACTTGGCCTTCACCTTGCGCTCCTTGACGTCGACCTTGTTGCCGCAGAGGACGATGGGGATGTTCTCGCAGACGCGGACCAAATCGCCTGGAGTCTGTTAGCAGGAGTAATAAGCCGCGAGGATTGGGAGAGACGTACGGTGCCAGTTGGGGACGTTCTTGTATGTGATACGCGAGGTCACGTCGAACATGATGATACCGCACTGGCCGTTGATGTAGTATCCATCGCGGAGGCCACCGAACTTCTCCTGGCCGGCCGTATCCCAGACGTCGAACTGGATCTGGCCGAGGTTCTGCCCTTTATCAGTATGCCGTCCCAATTATCGCGCGAGGAGGAATTCGTACGGTTGTGAAGCCGAGCGGGTGCACCTCGACACCGAGAGTTGCGATGTACTTCTTCTCGAACTCGCCCGTCAGATGGCGCTTGACGAAGGTGGTCTGGAGAGCGACATGGTTAGCCAATGTTCCGCGCACACGATCACGACCGCGATGGTTATCGGCAAACGGGGGGCGGCCCTCCCGACAAGCGCAGGGCTACCGAAAGGGCGGACTTACCTTGCCAGTACCGCCGTCACCGACAAGGACGAGCTTGAACGTGGGCACATTGGGCGCAGCAGCAGCTTCGGCCATTGTTGCGGTTTGTTGTGGCGGGGTGATGGGTGATGTTGTGATTACGGGAAAGCTGAAAATATCGAGCGTTAGCCTCAGTTGCGGCCGGGTAGGTTAGATTAATTTGGGCGTGAGAGGAGGCGGGGGCACCTTTGTAGTGGAAGTGGGGAGCGAGGGGCTGCTGGAGGGTTGCGGTGTCGTGGGGCAAGCAGAGGGCGATGTTTTTATGCCTATGTGAGTTGGCTGTCGGCCGGGGGCGGTGAGCCAAGGCACCTTACGTAAGCGAGGCTGCACGCAGCGCACAGGCAACAGCAGGCAGGCAGTGGCAGGAAGGCCGCTGGCGCAAGGACCCGCGGACGTGAAGCAGTTTTTGATCGCGAGAGGGCCCGAATTGCTTTTATTGCTCTACGATGCAGCTTGCACCGGGGATATCATGCCCATTAACACAAACGCCATTCCATGCATGCCACGCAGCAACCCGCGCTGTCACCTTCGCCCGGATAGACTACACTGGAAGCAGGTTGCATCCCAACATTCCCCTTCCGCCCCAGTTCCGCCGTGGCGTGAGCTGCACCTCTACAGGTTCCGACGGACCGCCTGAGGGACTCGGTCGCAGCACCTTCACTGCTATCGGGAGCTATGGCCTGTCAGCATCGTCCACGGAGCCTAGCAATCCCAGCGGTAGCGTGACGCGCAGCTCGAGGATTTCGCGAATCTTCGAGATGCGCCAGCCGTACGTCGTAGACTCACTCACCCCTTCGTTCTGCGAGACGACCTGGGCCAGACGGGCCAGCTTGTCGTGGTTTGTCCAGTCCACCCAGCCAAACTTAGTTATGCTATCGCCAACCTTCAATCCAGCCGAGTCCGCCGGGCTGCCTGCCACGATGCTGTTGACTTTTGCGAAGGGGGCTTGGAGGGCGGTCGACGCGGAGGTGGGAGCTGCCAGTGCTTGGCTAGGAGCTGCGGCGTTGTTCTGGGCTTGTTCCTGAAGCCGTGCGTGGTGCTCGTGGAGACCCTTCTCGATGCGCGACATGAGGTCTTTGTAGTCATTCTTCAGCCGCACTATCCGCGCCCGCGTTGTCCGAACTGCCATGCCCTGTCAGATGAAGTCTTCGCGCGCCGGAGGTAAGCGTACTTTGGGCGACGTCGATGTCTGCGCGCGGGAAGCCGTCGAAGGTGGTCAGGCTGGTGTTCATGTTGACGCCGTGCTGCGGAGAAGATATCAGCATCAGCGGCCTGCATAGTGGAGAGCATTGACACGTACGGAGTCCAAAACCTGCCCCAGAGCTTTGAGCTCCTCCTCCAGGCGGTCCTTCTCTGCGATGAGCTCCTGCAGCGACAGCTGCTCCTTGGGCACGCCATTGGAGTAGCCGGCGGACGTCGGGCCCGCGGCCACTGTCGGTGCGTGGATGTCGTCCATGCGTAATCCCATAAGGCTGATGCGGGGTTGCTGTTGTTGCGGTTGAGCGATATCTGGAGGCACCGGCGATAGCACTGCGAGGAGCTGCACGAATGGCCCGGGTGGGGGTGAGGGGGCGCCCTTAGCTGCGCCCGCCCAGGCCATCGCGAAAGCTTCACCCACGCGGGCCGCGTAACTACACCTGTGCTTCGCCCGAATCCCCTCACTTCCCCCTCCGCGTTCCACCAAGCAGAGCGCCGCTGAGCGCACATAGGACCCCGGATCGTCTCCCGACAATACGCTACGGCGAAACAATCCGAGTCCCTCGAAACCCCGGTTGTGTTGGGTCGCAGACGTCAAAATGGATCGCCGAGCCGGTAGTGCGGCCACAGCTATCAGACGCGCGACTGCATCTTGCATTTGGCTTGCAGCTTCCCAGAATTTCCTGGCCGCCGTGAATTTCACGCGTCTTGTAGCTCAGCAGTCTCGAAGCTCAGTGCCTTGCGCCTGTGCTCGGACGCGCGACGGCCCTTGCCTACAGCTCTCCATCCCCATTGACCTCACAAACATGCTCGTTGTCGTCTCTCTGCACTTTCCGAGCCTTCAAAGCCTGCTTTCTTCTTCTCCGGCAGCTGTTACGCACATCTCTCCATGGGCCTTCTTCCACCCTCCTTCAGCTCCCCCGTCTTTCCTTAAGCCGTCGCCATTGCACAAGAATACTATTTATCTCCCATGATCCGTCACGCCCCGATGCTCACCCTCCGCAGTAGTGCCTAAAGCGCTGAACAACATCAAAATGGCCCACATGCTCTCCGTCCGGCCTCCCAGTCCTCTGAAGCGCTCCTTCAGCGACAATCCTTATCTCCGCTCCTGTTCCCCTCTCAAAGATGTCCCCTGCGGCGCACTCCGCGAAATCACGCCTCGCAACGCATCAGCGTGCTCTGTTTACTCCCTAGGATCGAGCAAAGCTGCAGACTGGCTCCGCGGTACCGAGAACACTCCACCACTACTCACCTCGGTCTCTCTGCTGGATCTCGTTCCTGAAAAGGAAGGACACGATGCCTTTTCCCGGTCCACCGATGATGTACCACGAAAGCGGAGCTGTGGCCCAAATCGACCGCCTCCGTCGTTTTCACGCGTTGCAGTACCTTCCAATCCGCATTCGAGGAAGGCCGCAGGCATCAAACCGGCGCCCGAGCCCTCAAGCAGCGTACCAAGCTCGCCAGAACCAATGGTCGTGGATAGCAATACCGATGATGATACCGAATTCTTCGATCTGTACAACGCAATCCACATTCCCCTGCCTGAAGGCCGCTTCTCGGATAACACTGGTAGTGAATCACATGAGGATGTTGACCCTCCAGCAGTGGCAGTTGTCGTCAATGCACAACCATTCCGGCGCTGGATGAGTACCCTAAGACGTCGACATATCCACAGGCGCAAAGACCACATCTCAGAGGCGGTACATCTATCAGATGATACCACCGAAGGGGGCCCGACCATGCTACTTGCTCCCGCCATGTCCGAATCGGTTCGCAGGATGTCGGTATCGATATCCTCATCCATGGGCTGCGTCACAGCGATCAAGTCGGCTTCGATGACCGTGGCAAGCACAAGCATTGCTCCGCGTTCAGACGCAGGTGGTTTCCATGGCCCAGCTCGTCTTGGAAACAGGAGCAGTCACTACTCAGAGGTTCGAAGATCAACAGACAGCCATGGAGGAGGTTTAGGCCCAATCATCGACGAAAGCGCTTGGTTGAGATCCCTCCAGCGCCGGAAGGTTGTCGAAGAGCTCATTTCCTCGGAGGAGAGCTACATTGCGGACTTGAAAGTCTTGATTAACGTAAGCATGTCCCTACATCATCTTATGAGCAGCTTTGCATTGACCTTTGCAAGGACTATTTCATGATCCTAACCGCCGTTCCCGCATTACCAGCCCAGACCCGAGCATCCATTCAACAGAATATCTCTCAGATTCTGCAGCTGCACGAGGATCTGATGGCCGAGCTCCACCATGCCGTCCCTCAGATAGATTTTACCCAGAGTGCACAACAAGAGACCTATCCTGTAACAAAAGCAAAACATATCCGTTTCCACAGTGCAGACATGATGCCCGGACGTTTCGCAGAACACAAAATCACTCGAAAGCTCAGGCACTCGCTCGAAATTGGGAGATCGCCGGATAGGCGGCCTCAGGGCTTGGTGACGGACACCAAAGTCGTAGGGGATATTGCCGCCATCTTCAACAAGCATGTAGGTCTGCCGGGTCATCTAGAGCCGCCGCAGATACTGATGAATCTCCAGATGAAACGGTTTTTCGCATACGAAGAGTATGGTGCGCATTGGACTACAATGTCTCAGGACCTTACTTCGACGTGCAAAGGATTGCATGGCTGGCAAGAGTACGAACGGGGAGTTGAGGCACTCTCAAAAGTGGTCGCTTCGGAGAATAATCGACAGTTAAGCAGTCGAAAAGCACTGAGCTTTCCGGACTTGCTCATCAAGGTACCTACTTCTCCCTTCATAAGTGTTCTCGTATACTGACAGTGCGCCTCAGCCAATCCAAAGAGTGTGCAAGTATCCGCTCCTGTTCGACGATCTCTGTCGTCAGACGCCCGTGTACGACGACCCCGAGGCACATGCCGAGCTAGAGAAGGCACTTTTTCGACTGCAAGAGACCATCCGGGAAGTCAATAAAGCAAAAGACGATCCAAAAACCCGCCGCTTGATCGAGATCACCTGGCAGCTCCAGGATCGCTTGGTGTTTCCGGAGCAGGTATGCGTTCTTCCCAGCCCCAGCAGACACTGCTGATAAATCAGACTCTTTCCCGCGCTCTCGTCTTTCGACTGCTCGGTCACGTCCTTGTGTGCGGAGTGCTGCACGTTGCCTACCAAACCCCTGAGCGCGTCAAGGGCCAGTACGTGGTTTGTGTTCTGTACAAATCATGCCTCGTTCTCGCAACAGCGGCGCGGTTCTTCACACCATACAATGCCGTTGCCTGCATCAGTCTCGCCAATGCCAGTATCGAGGAGCCGGATAATGGGCGAGGTAGGCTGCCCTCATCAAGCCAGCCTGCATCATACTGATATTCGCCAGGTCTCCAATGCCACACTGCGACACACACTTGGAAGTTAGTGTTTGAACATGGCCATCGCTTACACGAGATCATATTAAGCGCATGCTCCTCTCCAGAAGAAGAAGTCTGGAAGAAGCAGCTACGCCAACGTATTGTATGTGAGACTCATGATTTCGTGGAAGGACAGTCTACCATGCAGGACATGTTCTCATCCTTATCCTTGGACATCAAATCTATCGGGCCTGTCTTCGGGCATGCAGACAGCCTAGTACGGCGTATGTCTGTTCACCGAGCCGCCACTCTTGGATCAAAATCGCATATGGCTCAGGTCATTATCAAAAACACGCAAGCGCAGAAGACGCCAGAGCCGCCGCCCACGTTTGCGCCGAATTTGGTTACTCGGTCGCAATCACACATGTCTACAAATCACGTCCCTACATTGGCTCCAAGAAGGGCTGAAAGAATCCGTCTTGAAACAGCACTGGAAGACGTTTGGACGAAAGACATCTTACCTTTTCCGGGAATGGGAAACCGGAGAGTGGAAAATCAGATCCGCGCATCCGCCAACTCGGTAATGAGGAAGCTGAGCATGGCCAGCATCGCAAGCAACTTTTCTCGTCGTTCTCCCAGCTTCACTAGCATGAGCAATACACAATCCGAAGATTCTTTCGGTAGCAGAGTGCACAAGATTTCCCACGGAAACTTGCGAGCGCGATCGGCCACAGAGCGTCGTCCAGCACCTGCTGTGGTCGACTTCCACAACGCCCCAGCCGCATTTCTTCCCGCAGATTTCGAGCTTCAGGACACGAGACCTTCCAGCCGTCGTCGACGACTAGCAAACAAGGCAGCCGGCACCGAGCGCTGGAGTGAGAAGACACAGAAGAGTACGCCTGGTAAACCGAAGCGAACGCGACGCCTTTCTTCGCACATCATCAGCCTACCCCGGACGGATTCGAGCAGTCGTGTTGAGGCGAGAACTACGTCGGCCGCATCTAATTCCACTATGTTGCGTTCGAACGAGGTTGTTGGCGACGTAGCGAAGGGCCAGGAGAACGAGAAGCAGAGGAGGGAGGCGAAGGAAAAGAATAGGAGCTTGCAGAGGGATGCATCCTCAGGTAACGCTCCGCCAAAGAAGTTCTTGAAGAGCAAGAGCAGGATTTTCAATTTTTTGGGTATGAGGCCCGGTTGATGGTAATTGGATTGGATCAAGAAGCTTTTGGAAGCTTGGATTGCACTGCCTTTTGGCGTCTTTTGAATGAGGGATGAAGGAAGAGGTCATGGAGGATTTGTCACGATGCAACGACGCTAGGAGCATTCTTGCGGAACACGACGGTGCATGATATGGATAAGTTTAGATGCGAGTATCAGTGCTCAATGGCGGTCGGGCTGCGAGAGGCACATGCAGATCATTAGGGGCGCTGCAAGGCACACCCGCTGCCACGTTGAGATTGTTGCGTTTGCGGTGCTGGTCAGCGGCCGGGTGACGTCACCAATCGGGCGCGCAACATAGATGAGAAGAATTTCTGTAGGCCGACGCGCATATTGGATAGTAGCAACAATCCCGATCATACTGATAGCGTCATGTGGCCTTTGCGTGAGAGTGGAAACTTGGCAATTTGGTGTTTCACAGGGGTAACGTGAATGTGTGGGCTGCTGTTTGGGCGCGGGGTGAGAGGGCTTGGCGCAATGACGTACCACGCTGCTCACACGAGCTAAAAGCCCACTGCCTGCAGCTCGACAGTCCTCACATCACACCACACTCAACGCACGACTTATACTCTGCTCGACCCACCTTTTCCACACGGCAAGAGACAGTCTTTCTTTCCAAGCTACAACGACTCTACCGCAACAATCATGAAGGGCAACGCAGGTCAGACAAAGGTCCACTACAAGGGCAAGGAGGACGACTTCGTCATCTTCGTCGAGAGCGTCGAGGCGGTCCAGAACTGGAAGAAGGACTCGTCGATTCCGCTGGCGCAGGTGGTGAACGGCTGGAAGGTGTTCATTACGCACAAGTGAGTCATCCCGCCTTGAAGCTCCCAACGGTAGCTGAGGTCGCTGCGTGCTGTATCTGCGGGCATGGATTAGATTAGGAAATGGAAAGCTAATAGGTCGCAGGCAAGGCACCCAGGGCATATTGGACGGCGCGAGCAACGGCCAGCTAGACTCTGAGTTCGGCACCCACCAGGAGGATGAGGTCGTGAAGGCCATCCTGACGAGCGGCACGGTGCAGGAATCTGAGGTACGTTAGACCCTATCTCAGCCTCCAATTCCAAGCCCTACTCCTCATCCGCATCTTATGCACTCCTCCCATACGGACAAAGGGCTGACAAGGTACAACAGAGCAGGGAGCGCCAAGGCGACAAGAACATCACGCAAGGTGGCACCGTGGCACACTAAGCTGCCCCCTTCTTACGATTTATCACGACAATTGCATGTGCATGGGCGGATGGATGGATGGTAGGGACACAAGGCGTAGAGCTGGTGCTTCCTTTGCCGAGGCCGGAACGATGATGGGCTGGTTGGAGTGCATATGGAGGGATTGATCCCTTTTGCGTAAATGCGAGGGTGACTCCCTCGAAAAAGATATCAATAAAAGAATTGCATCCATCATGCTACAACATATGGTCGCTTAGCTTATTATGCGTGATAATGGATGTTGACCACAGCCTGATGCACCCTTCTAGACGGACCAAGTCCAACTGATGGCCCGCCAGACTCGTAGGCTGCGGGAAGATGAGGGATGCCGCTCGATACTGAAACTTGAGGCTCAGTTCTTTCCCCAGCTTTTCAATTCAGCCCTCGCGTCCTGCAGTCGCGATGTAACATTGTACCATCCGTTTCCGGTGTGATCAAGCCGTGTTCAATATCTTCGCTGCGCATGACAGCTCAACTACCGGCTCACGTCGGCGAAATGACCCCACAGCTGAGGCCCTGCATCGCGCTTTCTCTCGCTTATCACGGTCTATCTGAAAATTTTCTGAAGAAAGGCTGTGGTTGAAGTTCGTTTATGCTGGCTCTCCACAGTGCCGGCTTTGGCTTAGTGTCTTAGAGGAGCCAATCCGCACCCCGCATTTAGTGGGGCAAGGCTCTGAACCTGGGCAGGGGTCGCCCTGCACCCTTCTACTCAGCCTTGCTACGACTCGCCTGTATCCTTCGTCTATGTTCCGCTTCCAGACCTTTACGACGCTCATGCGCAGTTGCTGTAAACCAATGGGTTCGGGGCGGAGCCGAAGTCGTGGCGGGGTACATTGGTTGCCCTGTGCACGCACAGCCATGCTGTAAAGGATGCCATGCAGCGGCATGGAGACTACGCTTGGACCTGGACCTGGACCTATCAGAAGCCTCCGACAGCATCCATCGCGCTTATCTAGGTAGGGTTTTCTCAACAGTGGCATTGGGTGGTTTCCCCGCTTCTTAGCGGAATCCCACCGTTGGGGCTTGATCGTCAGATGGTCCTGTTGCCTAGCCAGGGTGGACGCACAATTTTTGCAGTAAGACGGAGTGGTCTTGGTACAAGTTTGCTGGATCGGGAACTAGGGCCAAGAACTGCTCTGTTGGCTCTTGGAGGCCGCTCGCTCGAGGGAAGTAGTATTTAAGGGAGAGGGATTGCCTTCGTTGTCTGTCTTTTCTCTCCTCAGGCTTCAAGTTTCATATCATATCTTCGCTCACTGTTGCGGAAACGTACATCATTGCTTCGTCATCTAGTACCGTACTACGTATCAAACCCCGCCTACCATGGGTTCCATTCAAGATGTTATCGCCACCACCCAAGGCAACAGCAAAAATGTCTTCGAGGACTTCAAGCAGCATTGTCAGGGCAAGCGTGTCGAGACCAAGAGCAATGTCCTCAATGCTGTCCGCCATGCTTACCCAGACTTCCACGTCACTGAAGTGGCCGAGCAATCGGCCTCTCTCTTTGACTACGCTGCTGCCGGCAAGGCTACGCTCAAGTTCGACGCGGAAGAAGAGTCATTCGATGCCACGCGGGCGTGGAAGACCGTAGGCGATGGTATTGAGAAGAAGATGCATCCAGGAAAGCTGGATGATGACTTCCGGTTTGCTAGGTTCGTTTCCCATTGCAGTCATTTGAAAACCTATGTCTGATAAAGACTTTAGATTCCACTACACCTGGGAAGACCACGAATATCTGGTCTATTTTGTCGTCTATCAAGACGTGTTCCAGGCCCAAACTCGCGAGTTCTTCATCCTACATCCCCGCCTCGAAGACAACATCATCGACGGTCACTGCATTGAGACCGACGCGCTCGTCCTCGCTGCGGGCAAGTGGACCAGTCTACTGCACGAAGAGATCTGGGTCTTCGACAACGGCTTCTGGGAGAAGAGCAAAGAGCTCTGGAAGGCTGTTGACGGCTCCTCTTGGGACGACGTCATCCTGGACCCCGAGATGAAGAAGAACCTCATCGAAGATGTACAGGGCTTCTTCGACAACAAGGATCTGTACGGGCAGTACGCAGTCCCCTGGAAGCGCGGCATTATCCTCCACGGTGTGCCCGGCAACGGCAAAACCGTCTCCATCAAAGCACTCATCAACTCGCTCTACGCGCGCCCTGACCAAATCTCCTCGCTTTACGTCAAGTCGTTCGAGACAAAGTGCCAGACGGAGCAGTACTCCATCCGGCAGATCTTCCTCCAAGCGCGCAAGTGCGCCCCTTGCCTACTTATCTTCGAGGATCTGGACTCTCTCGTCGACGACAACATCCGCAGCTACTTCCTCAACGAAGTCGATGGCCTTGAATCCAACGACGGCATCCTGATGATCGGGTCGACCAACCATCTTGACAAGCTCGACCCGGCTATCGCTAAGCGCCCCTCACGCTTCGACCGCAAGTACCACTTCAAGCTGCCCGGGGACAAGGAACGCACGCTGTACGCAGACTACTGGCGCAATAAGCTCCTTGCGAAGAACCAGAGTATTGAGTTCCCCGAGGAACTGTGCGGCATTGTCGCGCAGTTGACGGACGGGTTCAGCTTCGCCTATCTGAAGGAACTGTTCGTCATGGCGCTCCTCAGCCTAGTGCGCGGCTCCAAAGGCGACGACTTTGAAATCGTAGAGGCTGAGGAAGCAGACTCCGCGCCCGAAGACACAGCCACTGAATCCACAACGCCCGAAGTCGTCGACAAGGAGTCGGAAATCTGCACGTGCGCGTCAAAGTGCGACAAGTGCGGCAAGCCCGTTCTCTCCTCCGATCCCAATGATGCCGCCGCTGCCTGCGAAGCGAACTCCACGAAGCCCGAAACAGGCAAGAATAAACGGCTGGTTATTCCTAGCGTCGACGTCCCAGACCACCTGGCGGATAACTTGCTGCTCAAGGTGATCAAGCATCAGATCCGCGTGCTGCATGCGGAGATGGATAGTACGAAGACGGAGGAGTGGCCCAGCGGCAAGATGGGCATGGGGAGTGGTGGGCCGGACGAGTATGCGACGCAGATGATGCGGGCGCTGCAGATGAGGAGGCGGGCGAGGTGTTAGAGGGAATGAGCTGTTGCGGATGGACTTGGTTTGACACGCGACTAGAGCTGTGGGCTTGGGAAGTGGGCGTTGTTGTCCTGTCTTGGTCTCCTGGGATTCAAATTGGTCTGTGTATTTCGATACATGATACATACGTTGAAGAGAATAATAGGAAGTAGAAAAAGAAGCTTTGGGAACAGACTCACCTTGCTTTTTTTTGAGCCGTGGTGCTCTGATGTGGAATGCTTGACTGCTAAGGCTCATGATTCTGCTTATCTCGAAATGGCTGCCGGAAAGCATCGAGGTAGTCCCGTTCTCCAAGGAGCGTGGCACTCAGAGAGGTTCCACACCACATTAGCCATGCTCACTCGATCTGCCTTTGCCTCAGATTGAACCAAGGTGGAACACGGAGAAGCTTTTAGCACGGGATTCGTTTCCTTCTCTTTGGGAAAGAATTCGGGAAAAGAGAAAAAGAAACCAGCTTCCTCCGTTTGTTTGCATCCGGGTGCTTTCTGATTCTCGGTTCCCAACCGAGATGCATTTTCAAAGAAGGATATCCCTCCTGTCTCACGGCTAATCGTGCCATCTCTCCGCCCGTCGATCATCTAGTCCGTGAGCGCCACATCGCCGCGCACCGCCACATACCGCCACACCCACAAATCTGCGCCAAACCAACGATCATCCGCCGGCCGTCCCCCTCCAACCTCCGCGTTCCTCTCCGTGTACCACTCCAAAACGTCACCCTCGGTCCTCACCTACCTAATCCAGCAGTCCGCGACAAACACGTGAGAGCGATTTACCGGCCGCAAACGCGCTCGGGCTCGCGATCTGAGGCACGAAAGGAAGGTGGCCAATACGACGATCTAAATAAGGCAGATGGACCACTGCGGTGCGAGCGCGTCGTGGAGGGATGCCAAGCGAGGTAGACGGCGATTGGGTGCGAGGCTGACGGCAAAGGGAAACTGCATGTTAGGGCGTTGTTAATGTGGCGGGAAGAATGTCCCTGCGGTGCGGGAAAGCCGGTTTCTCGATGTTGGTCTCGTATCGATATGTGCCGGGGGTTCGCCAAGTATCGCCTGTACGGACGAGGTGTGAGTTTGTTCTCTCAACAGCCTTTTCTTTTCTCAAGGTCGCACTTCCGCATTCTTTTAGTGGGCTGTCAATGCATATCGCGGTTTCGAGAGGCGAAAAGAGAAGTCGATCGCAGTCGGACCTTGCAGCAGATGTGACGCCTCGCGTGGAGTGCCAAGAGCGATGTACCGTTGCAGGGGTGGGCTGTGCACTTGTGCAATGGCGTCACTGTGACCTGGGATAATTTGGGATACGGAGAGCTGCCAGACGGCCCATTGGACTTGTGTGTCGTGTCGCTTGTGAGAGGGGAGCGCTGCTACTGGGCGGAGTGTAAACGGGAAAGCGTTGGCCGACGACGGGACCTGGACATGTGCGCTCATCATCGTGCAGCTTCTCTCTCTTGCCCCCTTCTGCTTTCCTTCACTCTCATCCTGCCGTTGAAATCTGCTGCTCTCACCCGAAAACTTTTCTGTGCGCAAGAGCTTGGGACTTGAGGCGGATCGCGGTCAAGGCTACATCTACAAACGATCAATGGTTCCGGCACGATGAACAGGGCAATCTTCACGTGTTTGCGCGTGGCGGGCATCGCTCTGGCTTTCCAGCAGGTGGCGGTCGCGCAGACATGCTGTAAGTTCTCCCCATTGCTATCGTCGCGGAGTTGGGAATAGCTACTGACGATAAAAGACTACCCGAACGGCGACGAAGCCGCCGGCTCGGAGAAGCCATGCTCGTCGGCAGAAGGGTCGGCCTGCTGCCCTGATAAATGGGAATGTCTCGACAATGGTCTCTGCTACTATGAGCCGGACAATCTCCATGGGAGGTATAGCTGTACAGACAAGAGCTGGAAGTCACCAGGCTGTCCTTCGAATATGTGCACTTATGGTACGCTTTTTTTTGATGACGATGCGTGAGAGAAGATCAATTGACAGCGAATAGACATGAGCGCTGGCGGCGGTGAATCAATCACCCAATGTTCAAGCCACGATAACCAATGGTGCTGCAATGCCGACGCCACCCATGTCAATTGCTGCCAGGAGAGCCCAGAGCCACGACCATTCTTCGCTCTTCAGGACGGACAAGCATATGCGACTATCGGCGGATCATCAGCATCATCAGTCCCAGACCTTGCGTCCATCACTGGCCTTGCTACCGGCAGCGGTAGTGGCGGCGGTGCCTCATCTACACCAGCACCTTCAAGCTCCGACTCACCCTCCTCAAACTCAGCCAACTCACCGTCCAAGAGCGCAGAGTCTACACCCGTAACCTCGCTCCAAACGAGCGTCGCGTCCGGCACTGCAGGAGTCTCCACCGTCATCCAAACAGTCGTCACCCCAGCTCCTGTCCCCTCTTCCAGCTCCGGCCCCACCGCCACATCCTCCAAGTCCAAGTCCAAATCCAACATCGGCCTCATTGTCGGCTGCGCCGTCGGCATCCCCCTCGCCCTCGCGCTAATCGGCATCCTCATCTGGCTCCTCCGCAAGCGGCGCCACCAAAAGACACACCCCTACTCCGAAACCCCGGATCCCTACAGCAATGGCAGCGCCTCGCCCGAATTTGCCGGCGGCGCGAAACTGCACAAGAACGGGGGCGCGACCAAGTACAGATCCGAATCCGACGGTCCCGGCATGCCCGAACTCGCCGGCCAGGGCGTCGGCCCCGGCCGCCCGATATCGACCATCAAGGGCCGCGCCGAACTAGATTCGGGAGCCGGATTCGTGCCGGGAACCACGCCGCACGCGCCGCATCTTGTGGGACTGGGTGGCGGAAACGGCATGACGGGTCACACGCCGCAGAGCAGCTGGGGAAGTGCGCCGCCGATGTATTCGCCGGGCATGAACCAGGCGGCGTGGGCGCCGGGACACGCGCAGCAGAATTCCATGGGCTCGATGCCGGACGGAGGAGCCGCGGGGGTGCGCGCGGAAGGCGGCGGGTATATCCCGTACCGGCCACCACCGGGGCATGGCCCCGTGCCGCAGGAACTGGACACTACCGGTGGCGGCGGTGGACTGCACCATGTGCCTGAGATGGCGGAGCTGAGCACTGTCAGGACGCCCCCGGAGGCAGCGGAGTTGGGAACCGTGAGGACGCCGCCTGCTTGATTTGAGAGAGTCGGGGCATGAGCATGGCGTTGGCTTTTGTGAGCGAGGAGTCTCCGTCCAGGGGTATAGGACAGCACGGAGATATAAGACCCATGGTGGCAGGCGTATCGGGGTAGGAAAGGGAAGATTTTTTTTCCCTACACTTCTTGTGTATAATGACTTGGGTTGGTCTTCATGGGTGTGGGGGCCTTGGGAGGGAGGGAGGGATGGCTCCCTTCACGATTTTTTTTTTCGGATGAGATGACTTGGATGTACAGATACCATTCGAGCTACTTCGCCCTACCTAGTAACTAGGCAACAAGAAACAAGATTTCATGATTCTAAGCGGAAGATTCCACGAGCGGGACTCTCAGTCAACCCCTGGTCTAGGTCGCTTTCAAGTTTAGGATATTCGACTCTTTGTAATTGAACGAGATAAAAGCAGACGAAATCTATTCAGGCTGATGCCTGATACTAGAGAGCAATGCATAAACCCAACACCATACATTCGCCAGGGGCAATCCATCCTCAAGGCAGATATTCCAGAGGCATCCACTCTCGAGGCAGTTACTACCTCTTCCTTCGACAGCCAACGGAACGACGCGAATCAAGGCCCGTTGCGTATCCAGCTTCCTCTATAGGCTCCAGCCCCCTGACGTATGGTCTAACGTGTTCCTGCAGCCAATCTACCTAGTTAGGTGGAAAGGGCCCGCCAGCCTGCCAAGCCAAGTATCGGAACACACTCTCAAGCGACCTATTCCACGGATACGCCGGTGCACGCGAAGAGCCAGCGGCTCCTGCGACGGGGTCATCCTCGCTCTGCTCACCACGCATAACGCATTCGACAATTTGGCCTCGTCCGTCGATCCAGATCTGAGGACAAATGGATTTCCTGCAGCGCACATCCTGCGACCGGCACTCTGCAAGTGCATCGCAGACTTTCAGATGGAGGTCGCATAAAGCGATGGTGCTTGTAGTATCCTCGTTCCGGTCCGGGGCTGCGTCCGCTAGTACGAAACGGAGCCGGTCGGCACTGTATCCTACGGGCACGGCGAGTAGCAATGGTACGATGGGGACGCGGATGTCGTCGAGGGAAGCCGGCTCTTTGAGGTTGAAGGTGAGCGTGATGTGGAGGAAGCCCGGGAACGGCTCTCCATTCCTCCACCTATTGCGAGGCCTCAGCAAGCGGGAAATGGCTCGGAACTCGGAGAAGGAGGAACGTGTGTCGGTTGCCGCGAGCTGGAGGTGGAAAATATTGGTGCGGAAGAAGATTGTCGTCCAAGTTCGGTGGACTTCTCGGCTGACGAAGGCCATTCCGCAGATAGCTAGAAAGCTCGTGTCCTTGTCCAGGTCAATGTGCACGCCGCCTTCTGGGCAGACAACCATTGCGGCGATGCTGCTGCGCAGGCTCGCTAGCAGAGCCTAGAATGTGCTAGGTTGGCGCTCCTTCATCCGAAGGCTACTTCCCCCTTCCTGGGCTGAAAAGTATGCCACGGACCCTCGACAGCCGCATGCCCCTAGAAGTTCACGCCCGCCATAGCATCCCAGCGCACTTCAATGCGTCTTATCGAAGTGGATGACGCCACCGGAGCCATCCCTGGCTAATCCTATGGTGCTAATTTGCCGACCATATTTCTTCAGTTCCAGCTCGTCTTTACACAGTGATCGAACTACATCCGTCAGAGAGGCAGCATTGCAGGCGGTGACTGGCTCGTAAGTTACGTTTCGATCGCGGATATGCTTGCGTACCACGGCCTCATGAGCCGCTCCCATGGGCTGCACCACAGAAATGTCGACCGCCATGTCCAAGTCCCAGACCGCTCGCAGCAGAGGCCCAAAGTCAAGCCAGCCGTCTTCCTCCTTCATAAATCGAGAGCAGAGTCCAGTCTTACTCTCAAAGCAGTCGGCAGGGCAGATAGTGTTCATATCGATAAGTATCCTTCGAATAAAGTGGACGTGGGATCCGAGACGGCGAAGCCATTGGTGCACCCCTACTCCGATGAAGTCTCCGTGGTTGTCATGACCACAAACACGAGCAACACGTTCTTTCGTAATTGCGAAAGAATTGTTGGAGTAGAAAGCCGAAGCTGCCTCCTTATGCAGTTGGTGGCAAGTTAAGAAGAGGGAGAGCCCTTGTTGGGTGACGTAGATGAGGTCAGATGGCTCGAAGTCGCTCTTGCCGTATATGTATCACCGCGCTGGAGGTTTGGGTTAGCAATCTTTGGAAGAGAGGGACGTGGATGCGAACATCGAGTGGTATAGTATAGTTTTGGCTGGCATTTGCTCGCCACTAGTGTGCTGTTTTGGTCGTCCGTATGGCGATAGAGACGGCGAGCTCCGTAGCCGGTAATGCGCAGCGGGTCGGCATGCTCAAATATCAGACTATACACTCTGTTACAGGCCTCCGGTGGCAAGTCGAGGAACGAGATCTCGCTAGGGTTTGCGGACTTAGACATGACGGTAACCGCTGGTTCGACGTTCGTCTCCATCCTCGAGGAATGATTCCTTGATGTGAGAGTAGGCTGTCTCTAAAGAGAAGGTTATGGTGTAAGCAATCAAAGAGAATGTACTTCAGACGAGGGCGATGCTGTGCGGCCTGTGTAGCCAGAGCACGTATTCGCCCCACGCCGGTTGCAGATGGGGCGTGACATCATCGTGATAGCGCAGTGAGCACGTTACGCAAGGGCCATCGTGTGATTTGTGCTCCTCTGTTTTGCGCTTGTCTTGGTTCATCATAAGGAATCTTGCAGTGAGTCATAAGCCTTTCTAATTGCGCGTGCTTTGCTGTTCGCTCCAATTGAATTATGCCGCAGTGGAGATACAAAGTTCGACTAGGTGCGAAAGGTTTACAAGCAAATACGTAGCGTGGGACCTGAACCAGAGTCGTGTTGCCGCTTTCGAGTCGCCAAACCTTAGATGGCCTCGTGCGATTAGCGCGGCGAAAGAGTGAAAGCAACGGCACTCACGTGCACACTATTTTTCGCGTGTTTTCGAAAGCCAAACATTTGTTCGTGTCCTCTCTCACTCCCGGCCCCTCATACCCTCATATCACCCTCATCATACCGAGCGTCGCGCACTTTCGCCATGGAGGACGCGGTGCGCGCAGCGAGGCCCTCGAAGGCTGCGAACGAGGACGCACTCTCATTCCTCGACCTATCATCGGAGGTTCGAAATTTGGTATACACCCTGTTGTACGAGTATCCGGACCCGCTGCTCGTCGTAGGCGCGTGGGACGGGGCGCGGCCTCAGCTATATCGGCATGTTGGGGACAGAAACCAAACTCTCATCCGCGCTCGCAGCTTCGAATTCTGTAAGTCATACGCTACCATAGCTCTGACCTGAGCAGGCCACCATTTCGTCGGGTATCCGCAGCCGTACGAGCTGGAGGGCGTTGCACAAGTCGGACTCAATTTCTTTCTGACTTGCCACCAAATTTACACCGAGGCGTCGTCCGTGTTCTACGCGAACAATACGTTCTCGATCACCAAGATGTTCATGCACCGATTTCAATCCCACGATACAGAGGGTATGCACCTCACCATGGGGGCGAAGTGGCTGACCGGACTTGGTTCTCAGGTTTCCATGCTTAGACGGGTCACACTGGATCTAGATCTTCTGTGCCCCTCAAGCTGCGAGACCGGGATTGACTTCCTATATGTGGATGGAGACGAGCTGCATTTTCTCCGCTTTGGACCTCTCGTGCAGGCTATGTGGAGCTACGACCACGACCTCGATATTAGCTTCGTGCATTCACAGGGCATGCTTGACCGTTTATGGCGGCACAGCCACGGCTCGTTTCCTTCCATGCCGTGTCCCCATCCTATCGACGTTATGGCTCTATCGAAGATGCTCTGGTCTTTGCATAAAGATAGTCTGGGTATCAGGAAACATTGTCGGTTCATCTCGGATATCGCAGTTGCTAGAAGTGGTGGAGAAGGGTTTGTCGTGTACAGAACGAATGCCCTGCACGTGGATCCTCGGCCATATGGCGTACTGCAACCTGGAGCACGCGAAAACACTATTCGACGATTTGCGGCTGACCGTGGCGAGAACCTTCGAATGGAACCTCGAACGCCTCCAACCTTGCTCGGGCTACCCAAGGATCTCCAGCATCAAATTTTCGGCCGTGTCATGTTTCCTGTAGGAGGCGTGATGGTCCATTTAGACAAAGATGTCATAGTCGAGCTTGAGAAGAATCGTTTCGCAGACATCTTGGGACTCTCCGTTGCACAAGTCAACCAGGAGTTAGCGTTCAGATATGCATCCGCATTTTGGCGGAATAATACCTTTATTCTTGGAATGACTACGAGCGGCCCGCGTACGTCTTTCAATGGGTTCTCCGCACTCCGCCGCTGGATGTGCTCTGGGGCGAGTACCACCCTACCCTACCTTGGGGGCAAGGCCGAAAAGACCAAGGAAATGGGCGGACTGCAGATAGCCCTGCGATTCAAGTTATCGGAGCTACCGAAGCTACCGAATTTAGGGACTCTGCGAATAAACGTCATCGACCTAGTTCTCATTCTTGCACACATCGAACGTCGGACCAAACTTGGCGACGTGGAGATCCGCATCGTGCTATGGAAATGTGACGAGGATGGGCGCAAGACGTTCGTTGCCGATACACCTACTATGCTCCATTGGCTTCGGAGCACCATTTTCCAGGCATTGTCATGGATCATTAGTCGCGATTCCTCGATCGCGGATGCCGGGTGTCCAGATATTTCATTGATGGTTTCGGCCAGGCAGTCGAATATCGTCTCGCCGGGACCACGAATATCCTCAAAATACCGATTCTGAGTCGAGACAACTACATGGGATGTAGTCCCCACAAGTATCGTAAGGACAGTTTCGATGGATCAACTGGCAATTTTCTGAGTTATCTGGCTGGTACGACTCTGGAGTGGCAAGATGCTGATCTGGCTGCCCGAAGATGTAGGTATGCTTCCTGACGCTCCTGGATTTGACTGACCATAGCTAGGCTTTGCCATCTTGGATCGGGAAGAAGGGGAGGGCATACCTGAGGATTGAGATTGGCTCAAACGCCGTTGGCTGGGAGAAAGTTGGGTGTGGCGATAAGCATGAAGCCTTCTGGGGCCGGAAGAGACAGGTTGGACGGGGATAGGGGACTTGACTACAGACTGCTCATTCGGAACTCGAGGGATGGCGTCCTAGAAAATGCAGTTTCCAGATAGTTAGATATTGGTCGAGGCTCGATGAGGAAGAGCGTACCTAAATGTTTGTTACGAATCTGTCGTATACCGTAGGTACTTAGGGAACCATGTTTCCGTGTTCGTAGCCGCAGACCGAGGTCGTGGGAGGGCTATAACGTGTCGATAACAGGACGAAGCACTCTGTATTGGAGTCTAAAAGGTTTTAGAGAGACGACGATATAATAAGAAGAAGAAGAAGAAGAGGAGGAGGAGGAGGTGCTGGAAATGCAGGTGGCGAGAATCGCAGCCCTCGCAGAGTTGGTTGGGAAGGACCGACCCTTGAGTCTTGACGTAACGCGACTGCCTCTCTTCAGCTTGCGCAGATTACACCGCGGTCGACTCCAAAATGTTACCCCGAGATCCCTCTCTCGGAAATAGATCACGCATTGCACGCTCTTTGCTGAAATTGAATGGGTACTGTACAAGAGGGGTACTCACGGTGGCGAATATCCTCGCTCGACAATTTCGGCTCGACGCTCTCATCGATATTTCCATCTGCTTGGGACTGAAGGGTATTGGACCCGCAGGCCTCCTTTGTTTCGGCCAACAGATGAGCAGGATGGCAACTCTAACCATGGTGCCCAACAAGCCAAACACTGGGTCAACCTCAGGAGAGTCATCTTCCCACAACAAAACAGCGTCCACCTTCTGCATAGACTAGCAGCGGGCGCATCCCTGTTCAAGCAGCCGGGAGTCTCTTCTTCAAGACCCGAGATGATTCCAGGAACACACTTCCCTCGCCCTCCTGGCCCGCATGTGCCGGTCGCCCGTGAGAGAACGAGCGAGCGAGGTGTCCGCCCAACAGAATCCAACATGGCCCCCGTCGCATACTTTCCCTTGCCTCCCAGTTCCAGTACAGCAGCGACACGCGAAGCGATAAGCCAGCGTCACTACGATCCAACGCCAACGAACACGGTTCCGGGTGAGCTGCATCAGATTCGGGCATACGTGGACGCGATGAATACCCGCATCGGATACCTTGAAGGGCTCCTCGAACCTTCGTCCGTCGATCAGGTTACGGAGATCAAGCGAGGACTAAAGGGCACGCATAAAGGATTGGAGAAGCTGCAAACAAGGGTCAGCAATCGCTCTATTTCCACTGCCATTGCGGAAATCAAAAGGAAAGCATGGCAGGCATACCGACGGCTAGTGTTCTTCGAAGAGTACCTGCGAGAAATGGGGATGCCTAGAGAGATCCAGGGGCAAGGAAGCAGGCAGCATGCAGTGGCATACGCCTCTTCAGAAGCCAGTCAACCCCGGGTGCCTGAGATGAGTTGGCTGAACGATGCGGAAGAAGGCGATGAGGACAATGAGCAAGACACGTACATGTCGGGCGCGCTGCCGTATGGGACCTACGTCCAAGACGACGCAGGTCCGCTCCAGTACCCATTCGAAGCAGAAGAGGACCCAAGCGACGGAGTCATTACGCTTCCGAATGGCGCGTATACGCGACCGAATGGAATCCACTTCGATGAAGGCGTCCGGGGAGGCACGAGCGTTAGGCATTACCCAAGGCTCGTTAACCACAAGCAAAGAGCAGTCCATATCGGCTGCCATCTAACGAAGACCCGCGCAGAAGTCGAACAGAGCATTGCGGAAGAGGAGAGATTCGGTTCGTTTGCCATGAATGATCCAGATCGACAGAGGGAAGGGAGTGTCACCGGTTTCTTTGCGGCATTCGCGATCCTGAACGGCATCGACGACCCCTCGTACTACCTCCCAAAGCTGAAATTTGTCAAGATTCATGAATTAAGAGCTCTGAAGGGGTGGCTGGTAGCCCATAAATACCTCCGCCGTTCTGGAAGCATCAGCAGATTAGAAAAACTGCTGCATTTGCTCTTTCTCCTGCAGGGCGGGGGACGAATAGAGAGTTGGGCTGTCGTGTTTTCGCGCACGCCGAGAGAGGTGCAAGATGCGTGCAACGAGGTCTTCGAAGGGCTCCTCGAACTGCACAGCGAGACTCTGCTACCTCAACGACCGCATCAACACGTCCATGATGGCCTTTGGGGGATTAGCGAGAGATACCTCGTCAATTTCGGGAATCCCAGCACCAACTACGGCGAGCGATCCTACGGGTGGAAGATGGATGACGTGTGGAAGGTTCTTGCAACTCTCAACCTATTCATAGGCCGCTATCGACAGCAGGGCAATTTTGCGCTGGACGGACCGTACCACGCTTGGTGGGTGTACTTCCAAGAAGCTGGGGATTTCAGGCACGATTGAGCATGTCTACGGCAGCTGCTGACCGCGGTGGCTTCGAAACGCGGGGCTCTCGTACGAAGTACACAGTACTCCGTAGAAGAGGGACGTCGTGGCTGGATTGAGCGAGTTCAAACAGCCACCGGCCAGGCGCATCGTACCACGTAAAAAGACTCGAAGCCGATCGACTTTCGCAACGGAGTATCCTGCCCGGCGCGAAGCGGCGCGTTTTCTCGAGCGGCTGCGGTGTCCTGGGGCACTCATTACCGCTTCCTATCCGGCGCAGAGTCCGGCGGCGAGGTAATTGCGGAAAAGACGGCGAGGCTATTTTGAGGCTGTCCAGGAGTTGCAGACGGAGTTCCCTGGCGTTTCATGTCAAATGCTTGTTCGCTTATCGCGGCGCCTCCGCTGTACCTGCATGCCGTCAGCCCGTCAGTGGCACAGGCGCTTGCAAGCGCGTAGTGCTCCCAATGTCAATTGCACGACGACAGCCAGTGGAAAGGGTCTACGAGGGCTGCGACATAAAATTACGAGCATCTACTCGTCTACTAGCGGCGCGCGAGGACCTGCAGCTGTTTGCGCTCCGGGCGATCGGCGGCAGGGCGGCTTGTTTCCTGGTCGTTCCGCCAATCAAAGCGGAGCCAAGGATAGGAACTCCTTAATCTGCACGACCATGGCCTCCCGCCTCCAACGGCACATCTCAAAACGCAGCCCTGCCCACCGCTCCCTCTCCCTTTCTCCCCGCGAGAGTCCGCTCATTCACCAACCGACCCAGTCACTCCTTCTCCATCGCAGTCGCGTCTGGCATACGCGCTCGACTACACACTCATTTTTCAAGTCTACAGTTGCGAACTGACCGTCACCATGTATTCAATTGCTCTTTCTGCCGTCGCCCTGCTCGCGGCTCTCCCGACAACTCTGGCGCAGACGCACACCACCTGTAAGCCACCGTATGGCCCGAATGCCAATTGAGAAACATGCTAATCGTCTGCGCAGGTAACCCTCTCAACACCACATCATGCCCTAATATGCCAGCTTTGGGAGGTAAGAGGCAACCTTGGAATCTCATGGCACGAATGCTGAACTCTTGGAGGCAACGCCACATTTGAGTTCAATGCCACCAGTGGGGGCATGAATCCCAACATCTGGAAAAAGGAGAATGCGGGATCGGTCGACTACAGTGACAAGGGCACCACCTTCACCGTGGACCGCCGTGGCGATGCGCCTTACATCCAATCCACCTTCTACCTGTTCTTTGGACGTTCCGAGGTTATAATGAAAGCCGCACCCGGGCAAGGTATCGTCTCCAGCGCAATTTTGCAGTCCGAGGATTTGGACGAAATCGACTGGGAGTTCCTCGGTGGAAACAAAACAACCGTCTTAACAAATTACTACGGCAAGGGAAACAATACCTACGACCCTGCTCGCGGTAAAGACTTCACGGTGGACGCTGCTCCGCAGGACGATTTCCACAATTACACCATTGATTGGACCAAGGAGCGCATTCAGTGGTGGCTCGACGGCAAGATGATCCGCGAATTGAAGTACGCCGACGCTCTCAACGGCGACAATTACCCTCAAACGCCGATGAACATTCGGCTCGGCGTTTGGGCTGGCGGCGACACGGAGAACAATCCCGAGGACACCGTTACCTGGGCAGGAGGCGAGACCAACTTCGATGACGGCCCTTTCACCATGACTGTCCAGAAGGTGTACGCTCAGGATTACACCACCGCAAAGGAGTATTCCTGGGAGAACATGGACGCTTCTGGCTCGTGGGAGAAGGTCAAGGTGATTGAGTAAGTGTGCATGCACAGTCGGCGCGTTATGGGACTGACGGACGTAGGGGCAAATCTACGCAACTCGAAGAGATCAACAAACCCCACGGCGTGAAGAACCGCTGGAACGCCCTCTCTAAGACCGCCCAAATCGCCATCATCGCGTCCATTATCGGCTTCGTCGTCGTCTGCGCCTGCATTATCGGGTTCTGCTGCATCAAGCAGCGACGCGCCGGCCGCCGCGAATTCGCTGCCCTGCAGGCACAACAAGACAAGGAGGCCGCCGAGCTCCTGCAGTACAAGCAGCAATACGCAGCGGGACGGTCAGGCTACGGGCGCATATGAGAGGGCGAGCGAAGAGAGAAGGAGCGAAGTCCGAAGAAGCTGAGGGGTGCAGGTGCATAATGTTTCAGAGCTGCCAAGGGTCTCATCTTGCGCCAGGCCGTTGCTTCAAGGCACGCCTGCACCTGGGAAACACCGAGGAAAGCGTGTTTTTGTTTGGTTGGCACGCGGTCATTCTGAGCAAGCTGCTGCTTCACGTCAGTCATGAAATTCCGAGATACCCTCGAGTCGGCACGGCAGGCTTTCAGTTGTAGTAGATATTTCTTTAATCTCTGCACGGCTTGACGCCGTGCTGTGCACATGGAATCCAGTCACAGTCTATTCCACACTCCAAAATTAGACTGCGAGCTTCGAGGGAGGTGATCAACAGGGGCAGCACGTCATGAGACCCGTCTCGCGATTTGCTTGGCGGTGTTGAGCGGCTGATCACCTGTGGCGCGTGACTGCCCTGTGGCTTTCCTTCCATTTGCGACAAATCATCGCAACGTCACCCCACACCAGCTACCCCAGAGCTCCACCATCACTCTCTTTGACTCCCCGACGTTCACCTCCGAAGCTCCCGCGTCTCCTGACCTGAGCTATATAGGCGCTGCAGAAACCCGGCCGGCTCACCTAGCCATAGGATGTGTTTCGCGCCAATCAGCTTATCCACCTTATTCCGACCGTTCAACTTCAACCCACCTTGAATTTCCGAATCGAGACAGCTACCTTTTACAACACCAATCACAACCACCCATCGGAAACTATCCCTATAACTCTCAACAAGCAGATACCACCATGGCCGCCATAACAAGCCCGCCGCCGGGTCCCTTCCACGATAATCTACCTACCCCGCCCGCATCCTCGGTCGCTACCTCGCATCACCCCTCGCCGCTCCCACAGACTCGCAAGCATCCGCTTAAACCGGGGGGTCCGAAAGAGAGCGAGTTGATTACGTATCTGGATACCGGGCTTGCCCGTGTGCAGAAGCGCGTCAACAACCGCAAGAACAACCGCAAGATGAAGAAGGAGACACAAGGCGATGAAGAGGGTTATCATACGTTTTCGGAAGTTGCGAAGGATTTAGAAGGGCTAGTGGATGTCGTTTGGGTGAGCGGTTCGCGTAAGTCACCCCCTCGTCTGTCAAGCTATCAAGCTGTGCGGCGGGCTAATTGTTCGGGATATGCAGCGAATCTGCAGATCCCATATCTTCTAGGCATTGCAGCGATGATTACGGACTTCCTACCAGTATTCGGTCCAGCACCGCGCTCGACGTTCCGACTCCTCGATAAACTAGACGCCGCTTTCTCCTCTCTCCTACAAGGCCGCGATGCTGATACAGGCGAGCCTCTTCCGGGCTTCGCGCATGGACGCACAATTTCTACGACTAACAAGGTCCGTCTGAAGGGGCTAGTGGAGCGTATGAGGCTCATGGTCGTCCGCAAGTTGGGCGGAGATGGCCTGGAAGACGCGGAAGAGATGGAGATTGATGATGGCGATCTCGCTGATGATGAGGAGCAGGGCATGGTTCATTTTGAGGGGTTTGAACACAATGAGGAGGATGACGAGTGGGAAGAGAGGCATATTGCCAGGGTGTTCGAGAGGACGTTGAGCGAGTTGGGCGATGTGCTGGGTGGCACACCAATTGGGATTATCACTGATGATTGAGGGTTTGTGCTTAGAGCCGAGGATTATTGACTACCAAGTGCTTACCCTCAGAGGGGGAAGAGGAACATCAGCTCCAGGGCCGCTGCGGCAGCGAGCAGCCCGCCTCACAACCTACCGAGAGCTTGTGAGGAAGAGGAGGAACAACATCCCAATCCGGCCTGCGCGTGAAGGACGCATAGCCACGTAGGGGATAGGACGCACATGCTGCGTTTAGTAGTTGAGTGCCATGCGCTTGTTTCTACATAGTATGCTTGAATGATCTCTTAAATTCTCTCAAACCTTATAGTCTGTACACTTTCCATTGTGTTTCTCTCGTTGCTTGTTCTGGAAAGCGGAGAAAGCCCGATCTTCGCTATTTCTCAAAGTGAACTTCAAATGAGGGGTGCGCCGGGGCTAACCGGCGTAATTGCGCATGGCGGTGAGTGAAGCGGTTCTTCGGCCGCCCGTCGCATGCGTTGCTGTCGAAAAGGGAAGTCACCACTTTGACGTCACGCGGGCACGCGCTCCATCCGCGCAACGGCTGGGCGGAAGGAGAGAAATCCATTTCTACGCGCGATCCTCGTCCGTCTCTGCTGCAGAACCGTTTGAGCCTCTGCGCAACAACAATTGCTAACCACTCATTTTCCAGTTCCCCGGCAAGGAGTTTACAGCTTTGGAAGCTAGTGGCAGGTCCAGCACAGCAATTGGCTCACAATTGCGATAGCTGACGAGTGTGCAGGGCCACCATGCCGTCCCTCCACGGCGCGGGCGTCCGCATGCGCCTGGCGGCAATGCCCCTCTCCGACGTCGTCACGCCCAATATTGAGCTTAGGAAGGGCGGGGTGGCTACGAGGCAAAGCGATGAGGCGAAGAGGAAGCTCCGAGAGAGCGAGTTCTTGGATGAGGAGCGTGTGCAGTTTCCCGGCGATGAGGAGAACTTCGGACTCAATTGGCTGGGTGATGCGCCCTTCTTCCAAGTATTGGTGGGCGATGAGCTCCGAAAGGCAGGAGAGGGTGAGGAGGAGTCAAGAAGGCGGAGTTTGACGAGGAGCGGTCGCCCAGCGTCGAGAGCAAATGGTGGAGGTAAAGAGGACATGCCAGATGCGCCGTCTGAGGACCGCCGTTCGTCTTTGCGTTCAACGAGAGCGCACCCGCAGAGTCCACCGATGACAATATCGCCCTATCAGCTGCAGATACCCTCGACACCCGACCAGTCGATTCAGGATGCTGAGCTAGGGCCAAAAGCACTCGTCCTACACGTCATGCTCACACAGAAGACGTTCTCCGAGAGCTTCGTAGACAGAAAACCGCAGCACCTCATGATAGATGTCTTCTTCAACGGTCAGCTCTCTCACTGCGCGCTCATCCACCAGAACGATATTCGTGCTGGTGCTAAGTCGATGCATCAGGTCTTCGCTGGGACTCGTGTTGACTACCTTCTGGAACGGCCATGGGTGATCATACCGGCTGGTATGAACGTTGATGGTAGCCTGAGGGGCACGAAAAGGACGATCGGTGCTCAAGAGCGGTGGCAGCAGATCTGCCGAGAGCTGCTGAAAGAGGCGGACGCGAGGGGTGTCGACAAGAACGGCGAGAGACCGCCAAGCGCCCATTTTCTAAAGGAGCTATCGGCCATGGCGATGCCGGAGCGAGTCAAGGATATGCAGAAGCCCGGCGGTAGGAAGTTCGGCGTGGTGGACGTAGTTATTACGGTCGGGGCGGGGAAGAAGGTTACGAATGGGACGAGCTACTGCCTGAAACCGATGCGATTAGTAGATGCGCGGTACTCGTACGAGGCCGTCCAAGACTTGGAGAATCGTGAAGACGAGGTTAGCAATGGACAAGACGAGGGAGCGCGGGATGAAGCACCAGAGAAGGAGCGAATGGGCCTTGGAGACCAGGGAGAGCAAGTTGACTCCGAGGAAGGCGCGATAGGGCTTGACGAACAGGAAGAGCTTCCCGCGGATCAGGATGCCGAAGGGGACTCGGATCCTGAGTATCTGCCTGAATCGCCTGTAGAATTGGCGCCTGTGCAGACTGGACGACGACCATCCGCCCCTCTGCTGCCTCCAGCACCGCTGCCTCCGGCGTTCCAGAACCCTTTCACAGGAGGGCGCATACCATCGCTACCACCACCCACGTCTTCGGCTCCATCTTCGAGCCTCGCTATCCAAACTGATGGCCGAAGCCTAGTGGAGCCTGGCAAGGGGAGATCCTCTGAATTTGCGGCATTTGGAAATGAACATCATGGTGACCTTCATCGGGGCATGCAAGCGCGCAGTGCGAGGCAACCCTACCCCTCTGCCCATGCTCCGCCGACAGCCCCAAGAAACTCCTACTCCTATCCCACTACTGGTTCACAGTTCGGTGTCAATCAGTATGGTGGCTATATGGCCAACCCATATGAGATGCCATACGCCGACATGATGGTCGGTCTGGACCCAATGAGCACCCCAGGCTTGCCTAAGCTCGACGTGCCAGCGGCAGGCCCACTTCGGCATGAGTCTCTTAGCCAGCTCACTTTGCCGCCGTTCAGCTCTCCTTTCTCCGAGCCAATGCATGGCGGTCAATCGGGCAGTCTGTCCTTGCCGTCCAGTCCCTTCCCAATTCCGAGTCTACCGCCAAACCAGTCGCGGCGGGTGTCTTTTGGCCCAGCGAATATTGCGTCCTTTAACCCAGACGCACCTCCAATGAGCACTCCTCCCAGCTTTCTCATGTCTACTCAAGGACCTTTTAACCTTCCAGGAAGCGCAATGGGTAGCCCACCGCTCTTGTCCCGTAGCATGGGTCCTGTAGGGCCGCGGCCTGCCCTTGGCGGTCCGTTTATGCGCCCAGTAAAGCGACCTTCGGCAGGTGCTCCACCGCCAATCGGCTTCTTTGCCGCTACAACGAAACCGAAGTCTGCTTTGCCGAAAGACCTTGGGCTCATTGATCCAGAGCAGCCTCGCTCTAGCATCCTGCTCAGTTATCTTACGATCACTGGGAAGGGCGGGGTGCCTGTTGTCGATCATCGGTGGGAGATACCGCAGCGTATTCCACTCAAGCGTAAAAGGAGCACCTCGCCCACTAAGGCCCGGCAGAGGTCACCTGGCTCGGCGGAGTGTGTGGAGCCTTCTTCTGACGCTCCACGCCGGAAGAAGATTGCGCGCCACCTGACGACACCACCTCCTACGTCACCCAGTAAGCGCGTTAATCCGGACTTGACAATGAGCGTGGATAAGATGAAGCGGGATTCCGTGCACGATGGAGTGCTCGTGCAGGCTGCACCTGTGCCCCATTCTGTCGGATCTGCTTTGGCTCACAACCCTCCAGTTCAGGGCGTCGAAAACGTTGTGGATTCGGGAGCGAAAACTGGTCGAACTACTAAACGATCTGCTGCCGCTGCCCTTCCGGTTAAGCCAGGAGTAGGGCGGCCCTACACAACCTCTAGCGGCATCCTCGGGGTGCAGGGACCGAAAGCGAATACGTTCGTTTTTGACGACCCGGAAGAGCTGCTGAGAAAAACGTCTAAGTCGAAGTCTGTCTCGCCTACGAAGGCCAGCGCTGTTTCAGATCAGCCAACGGAGAGCCGGACTAAGGATCTAGAGGCCAAGCCCGTCGAGCAACTTGTCGGAAGCAGACCGCTTGACAAGGGGTCTTCATCTCCACTCTCGAGTGTGCTCTCAAGCCTGCTTGATTCACCCGAAATGCCAACACTGGGGATACCATGCAGTACAGAAGAGATCAGAATCTTGTCACTGCCCCCAACCTCGCAGCCAGACCCGCTTCCGCTAAACCAACCTTCGCCTGCGGCCACGGCACCGGCACCGGCACCGGCCTCCGCGCCAGCGACATCCGCATCGCGGCCACCACCATCCTCCACGACCATGCCGACTACTCCGGTTACCCGAACTTCGCTGCGGAAGCGCGCTTCTGTACAAACTCCCCGTATCTGCGCTCCACGCAACCCCGACCGCCTCAGAACTACGGATAATCCCCCGCTCAACCAAGACTGCGTTATAGCGTATGCGGTGACAAAGGGGGAGAAGGGCGTGCTGAGGCAGGTTAAGGGCGAGAGGCAGGGCGTGTTTTCAGAGGAGAGTGTTGTTGTAGCGTGCAGGTTCTTCGTGCCTGGATAGGGGGAGAGGGTGCGTGACATTGGGATAATGATCTAATGGACACGCCGCATGGTGGGAAAGGGGGTGAATTTAAGGATGGTGAACGGAAGGGGATGTGGATGCTTGTGCTTGTGAGCATAAGAGGTGTTCGTGCCCCTCAAAAGTGATTTTAACGTAGCTGAGATGATAATGCGAAATGATGCTGCGAATATATCCTATGCTTCGAGTGTGGGGTAGACATTTGGGCAATTTCGCTGTCTGAGGTCTAGCTGTAGGACCAGACAGCAAGTATTAAGTGTGCACAGCTCATATTTAGCGGCGATTTGATGGCCTTCGGCGATCTTTAATCTGGTGGCTGGGTTAGTGGAGGACAGTGCTGGAAAGGAGATATGGTGACTAAGCAGGTGCACCCGGACAATCATTATTCCAAACCGACGACGCCAACTTCGTCTCGCGCGTCGCGAAGCAGCAACGCCTTTCCATCATCAGCGTCGTGTCCTCTCATTCATCGAGCGCCTCTCGGATGGCTCTGTCGGCTTGTATGTACGCCTTCACGCGCGCGTTGCTATCACAAGGTCGTCGTTAGATGCTAAGAGCCTCACATTTTCTATCTACGATATCGTACTACCATTGACGCCAGCCAACGTTGCTGGAAATTGAAGACCAACAGACGCCGTTCACATCGCACAACTACCTAAAAAAGAGATAGCTGTGGTATCGTGGCGACATCTGCATCGTGGATAATAATGCTGGGGAAAGAGATAGGGGAAAGGCAAGGGATATGGCAGCCAGCGAGGGCCGCTACCCATGCCCTGGATCCCGTAAAACAAGCCAAACACCATGTAAAAGAGGGAAGAGGCTGGCAGCTAGCCAACGAGGTCCTACAACGCGGGGGGACTAGAGCCGGCCGCCTTTCCGTGAAAGATGATACATAGAGATGACACAAGAGGAACGCAGCCGTGGCCGGCGACTGAAGATTGGTGTGGTCTTCTGACGGCGAGTTGGCGAGAGGATGAGCGGCGTGAAGTCGTGATGAGAGAGGAAGCCGGCCGCGGCTGTCGTTTAGAAAGGTGAGGAGTTGTAATGGAACCCGCTAAGGATGCACAGGGTGTATGAAGACCGAAGGGCGCGATTTAGGGATCACAGGAAGATGCCTGTCAACGCGGATTCGTGACGAACCCAGATTCGGCTTGCGCAAGGGACAACTACTTGCGAGCCTTCTTTTTGCCCTTGTTCTTGCCCTTGGCAATGTCGATCTTGGACACGCCAGCGACGATGCTCTCGAAACCTCTATCCTTCTGCTCCTCCTGGGTCTCAGTAACGTTCTCACCCTCTTCTGGAGTCTCAGGCAGCGGCGGATTCTTGGGACGACCCTTCCAAGTGCGATTGTTCTTGTCGTGCCGGTTCAACAAAGTCTTAGACTTGGACTTGCCGCCGTTAAGCCACTTCTCCTCAAGTTTCTCGCGCATGGCCATCTTCTTGTCCTCAAAGGCCGACGCTGCCCCGTCATTCTGCGCAGGCGTCGGAAGGTTGTTCGCCCAGGAGATCGCCCGCATAGCAGGAGTGGGACCAGCATCGGCGTCATTGACAGGAGCTATAATATTCTGGTTATAGCCGTTTATAGCAGCCACAGCGCCAAGAGGAGCCTTCAGAATGCTACTATGGTCCCTAGTGGCGACGGCTCCGAGAGCGGCTTTGGGAGGCTTGCTAGAGCCCCTCGGGCCGGCGATGACAAAAGCACCACCCCTGGGGTTCTTGACATAGCCGCCCTTCTGTTTGCGCTGCTCCTGCTCCATCTGCTGGTCCTCCTGCTTCTTCGACTTAGCGGCCCACATCTGCTCCTTCTTCATCTTCTCGAAAATAGTGTGGGCGCCGTCGTCCTCCTCAATGTAGCCCTTCTCAGCGTACTTGGCATCCGCATGAGCTTCGGCTGCAGCAACCACCAGCTGCTTCGCCATAGCGGCGGTCGCGTACGGGTCAGGCATCTGCCGCGCTGCCTTGATGAGCGGATCTTCAATGTCCCCCCAGAAGACCCGCTGGCCCCGTCGCATCTTGTCGAAGACATTATTGATGGTGAATCCGAAGGTGGATTTGTGAGTGCCGCAACCTGGTGAGTCATTGAAGAACTCTTGCAAGCAGCGTTCACGGCCGCGCTCGGGTAAGGTTATGAACTCTAGGCAAAAGCCATATTGCCTGTATGCATGATTACCTGACATTCTCTACTGGTTTGAACGGGAGAGGATGAAAGGGGTAATACTTACGGCGGCCAACCCATAAAGGATTTACGCGACATTGCGCCCGTTCGACGATCGTGATGTGCATGCGAGTTGGGCTCTCCCGTTCCACAGTTCTTGAAATGGGGGTTGAAGTATTTCGACTCGAAGAGGGGTCCGTAAACCTCCCGGTATGGGAAGCGGTTGCGAGCAATCTCTTCTTCGGGATCGTGCGCCGGGAAGACAATAGTCTCAACGACCCGTCCGCCTACGAACTTCAACTCCTTCTTGGCGAGCGTCGTCATGCCGGCTGGTGAGAGTTTCGAAACAGGGAGCTATCACGAGTGGAAAGTCGCAGTCGGCTTTGGGGCTCTGTCCGGAACTCATGGCAGCGTGGTTGTTTTGTTGTGATTGAAGGTTGCGTTGAGTTGAGAAGATCTGGACCGGGACTGCCTCAGAAGATGAAGGGAGGTACCCGACGGGAGATGCTAATCGGCGGCGCTAGTGGAGGAGGGAAATGTTGCGTTGCTGGAGCTGTACCATGACCCAGGAGCAACGGCTAGGCAGCTCATATCCAGTGGAGATCGTGGTGGTGAAATATCACGAGTAGTTCCTCGCACCTCATCGGCTACAGGACTATAGCTTCGTAAGGGATGCCCTGCCCACCACAGCGCACCTACATTCATGGCACTACTCATTGTGAGAATACAGTGCGAAGATCACCTACGTTAGCACCCAATGTCGCCTTCTCCAACGACGGCCTCCCGGCCTCTGTGCTACCACAGCATCACATTTCCCCTTTTTGAAGGCGTTCAGATGCGGGTTCGTCGAAAGTATGCCACTGTTCCCGCGAATATATACAGTCGCTTTTGAAGTTCCGTCCTTAGGATAATTCTCATATACTCCAGGTACTCGCGTGGAACTGTTCAATGCCGTCTCCTCTTTGTGTGGATTACGACGTTATAGCGTTACTAACCTCGCATGGCGATGTTGGTACAACATAGGCAGGTGAACGTGTGCTGACTAAGATATCTAGGGGAGACGTCGCCGGTCACATCGTGCGGATCCCCAAAGAATAGGGAAGGTCATTGTGAAAGTAGATCTCCCTCAACAAAGTGAGATGCCAAGACCCACTTTCTGCAATTCTCGTGGCCAAAGCAGCACCGCTTCGCGCCCGAATTCACCGCACCACCCTACATATAACCTCCCGCCCGCCGCTCTTCGGCAAGCAAGCTTGTTCTACGCCTACTTCAACCACGGCGCCGCACACAACCCAGAACGCAAACACATACAGCCTCTCGACCCACGAGCACCCTACCATGCGTTCTTTCTTCAAGCGTTCCGCTCCCTCAAACGAGGCTATGGCGGCTACCCCACTGCTGAATAAAGACCCGCACGCTGAAATCCCAGCCACGTTCGAGACTAAGTTTCAGGAGAAGACGCCTCGTATCGCCTACTGCACCCTGATCAAGGCATTGGGCGATCTGTACACCGGTGGCAAGGAGAAAGTCCTCCGACTGTTTGGACGTTCCGCAATCGAGAAGCCACATTCCGTAGCCACCAACACGTCGAGCGTCTTCACACTCCCGCCTCTCAACCTACCATCCACGGAAGTGCTGATGGAGGCCGAGATTACCATTATTTCAGAGACATCCTCGCTGTCCTCGTCTATTTCGGATTGCGCAGATAAGGCCGATCTTGTGGCTCAATCTACTTCGTCTGGTTCGGATACATCTTCGACCACTGAACAAGGCTCGGCATTCTGTTCGGCTGGTGATGAGAACAACGCATGCCCTGAGAATGGTGGGGCAAATATGCAGGACGAGAACGATAACGACTGTTGTGGTGCGGATAGCGTAGAGGATGCCGACGAAGCCAGCGACGCTGACTCAGTTAGACAGGTGCATGTTGTTGCGCGAATGAGCAAGCGGCAACGCATGATGCGGATCATTCGCCAATTTGCGACCAAGATCAAGTCTTCTAAAACCGAATCTGATGACGACGACGACGATGATGATAATGAGGGCGATGATGACAACGAAAATAGCAGCAATAGCAATAACAAAGGAGACGAAGGGTCAGCCCCCGACCGCAGCGATTGGGCTCCTATCCGCGCAATTTCCGACCAGTCGCTGCAGCTTCTCATGCTCGACTGCCTCGATCCATCCCACACGATAGATCTCGATTGCTCCTGTGTACTAGGCCGTACGGAGGGTGGCTACCATCACGTCGCCATCGTTGGACTTTATCGCCATCGGAAGGTTGAGCAGTACATCATCCGAATCCCTGCTCATGGCACTGCAGCTCTGTGGCGGGAAGAGGATGAATACATGTTGGACCGCGAGGTCGAAATCATGCAGCATATTCGCCTGAACACTTCGGTCCCTGTGCCTGAGATCTTCGGCTACTCTTCCAGCATGTACAATGACCTCGGCGCTCCGTATATCCTGATGGAGAAGCTTGAGGGCAATGATGCTTATGATATCTGGTTCGACCAGCCCTATAATGAAGAGAACGCCTGGGTTGCTGCTGATTGCCCTTCGGATGAAACCCACAAGAAGCGCGTCAACTTCCTCAACTCGCTAGCCCGAATCATGACCGAGCTACAGCGTCTCGAATTTAACCAGGTTGGCACGCCGATCATCCCAAAGCCTCACAAGGTGGATGGTTCCGCTGACGGCGATATCTTGGTACAAGTTGGTCAATCATACCACTGGCCATCCTCAGCGGACATCCACAAGATCATTCAGCGCGGTCCATTTGTCTCCACCCAGGATTTCATCCAGCACGCTCTCGAAAACGATTGGAATATTGAAACCTGTCCCGAGGATTGCGATGATATTGATCACGAGGATCACGAACAACACCTGCTCCAGGCAGGAATCCGCAAAATCCTCGATATCGTTTTCTCCACCGCGCCCTTTAATCCTGAGAAGCAAAACGAAACCTTCGTCATCCACCACCACGACATGGACCTCCAAAACATACTAACGGACGACGATGGCAATGTTGTCGGCATTATCGATTGGGATGGCGCCTTCGCCGCACCCCGTTGCATCGGCCCTGCCGCAGCGCCCAAGTTTTTACGACGCGATTTCTTTCCAGATTTCAGCCACATGATTGACATCACACCCCACATGTCTTGGAACACAGGCTACTATCGCAACATCTACGCGCAGGCCATGGTGGCAGCGCAGAACCCCGACGCCAAGTACACTACCAAATCTGCCCTGTACCAAGCCGCGATCGCCGCGATCTACGAAGGTGGCGATGTCTTCGATTTCACTGATAAGATCCTTCGCGAGATCCCCGGCTTCCGGATGAACACGGATGCGTTTAAGTGTACGTTGGGTAAGGGCTGGCCGGCTGCGGAACGCTTCCTGAAGCGCGAGATCCGGAAGATTATGGCCCCTGAGCTGCCGAAGGAGAACTACTGGGGCGGCGTTGACATCGAGATGGTTGACTCATCCACTTCGACTTCCTCAACGGATTCGGATTCTAGCCCATGCCATTCCCTCACTTCGGAAACGTCGCTGTTGTCGTCTCAGTCAAGCAACGGCGATTCAGCGGACGGCTACCCGTCGCGGGGTAAGGGGGATAACTCTAAAGTCGATCCGGCGCCGCTGGCTGTGGCTGAATGTGGTTGAGTGGAATGGGTAAGGGAATTTGCTATTCGCTCTAATACCTTTCTAGATTCTTTTCCTATATTTCTTTTCATGTTGTCTAAAACTTGTGGATATACAGTAAGATGAGGTGGTAATGAAATATAATGTTACAAGAATATACACCCCTCTTCGATGGCATTGACATGCGAATAATTTATCCAGTATCGCTCACCGTGGTGTAGGAAAGGGAAGGATGAAGTAGGAATGCGGCCGGCATGCATGTGATCGTGGCTTGGTGTGGCTTGCGCAGCTGCCGAGCAAAATTTTGCGGTTTCCGACCCAAAGCGTAACCCTCTTTCTCCTCTACCTACGGCCTATACAGCCATGTATACGTGAGCGCTCATCATCTGGATGCTACGCCTTAATATCTATGCCGGGTTACGTCCCTTGTTCCCTGCGGTTCGCGCCGCACCTGTGTCAGCACCGAAATCAGGATCGGAGGGCGAGGGCGGGAGTCAAGCATTATCCAGTCAGTCAATGAACAGCTCAATCATAAGTCGGCTGAGGAAGAGACTGGAGCCAGAAAGAAGTGGGCCGCCCATTGCCGCTGCTGTTGACACTGAAAGAAAGATTGGGTGCCGCTTAGAGTAGCGCTGAAAACCCCAGAAGAGACCGCCAAAGAGACAAAAACGTCCCTAGGCTAAGTCTGTACCCCTGTTAATTGCTATAATAAGGCTTAGAAGGGTGCTTGTTTTGGCCACGCTTTCGGTCACCAACATCGTTCCTCCATCACATTACGCGTCGCCGCCGCCGGGCCATTTATTAGGAGCGAAAAGCCTCCGGATGTCGCCAGTACGTATGTTGAGGAAATGCTCGTTCCACCTATCGTATCGTCAATTCGGGCCAAGCAGCCATTCCCACACCTTATGATCGTCGAGATCGAGCGGCTTATCGTCCGGAAACCACTGGTACTTAAATTTGCCGGTTGCGTCCTTGTTGTGCATGTCCTGTAAGTAGATTAGCGAACTATCCATGTTCCAGCTATATAATAACTCACTTCCTTGTGCTCGTCTTGCACGATCGTCTCTTCATTATCTGGCAACTCCTGGGTGCGCCGGTTCTGTTGGACATACTAGACATGCTGGGCATACGGAACCTGTGGGCCCCCTTGGATCTGTTGGACCTGCTGGAACTGTTGGACCAGCTGGGCCGGTTGTAACGGTTAACCCTTCTTCTTGCCCTTGTTCTTACCCATGGTCAAGTTGCGAGTTGGATACGTGGATGTTTGTTGTGCGGACTGAGTGGGAGAGTGATGTGGCGTGGTGCTATATAGTGGAGGCGTATAGGGGGAATTTCGGGAGAAAGAGTCAGGTAAACATGGTCTCAGGGGGGAAATACATCCATAATTCACGCTCCCGGACGACCGACTCCGCGTTGCACCAAGCCTTTCACAACTGAACGGCACCGCCGCCGGACATCTGATGGACCTGTACCAGTGAACACCAATCCCGTTTCCCGCGGCGTCTCCTCATGGCTACTACTTATATAATGATAGCATTCCTTGCAGGATCGATCATCGTTGTGGTTTCGCCTCGCTTAGGGGGCTTACGTTCTAGAAAGGTAAGATCGAAAACATGCTCGTATATGTATCATCTCACCTTGATTTGGTCTGAATTACCATGACCAAAGATCCCGGCTGTACGATCCTGTAACTTCAATATATTTCCTTACATTGTGTGGCGAATAGGCGCTTTAGGAGTCGGCAATTGGCCTGTGCGATAGACTTTAGTTGTGAACAGTTGGATATAGCGGGGAACCGTTTTTCATAAATCGCCAAAGGCGTTTTCGTCCCCTCATCTGTTGAAACCGCGTTGACTACTCCGTCGTAGGTTTCACCTTCGCAACGCCGGGGCTTCAGCGCTATATGACTCGCCTCGCTTGCACCCTCTCAGCAAATAAGCTTCTTTGCTTCCAAACCCAGAAGCACAAGCTCTAACCCCAACGGCACAACTTCAAGATGAAGCTCTCCCCGCGCTGTCCATCATCTCAGACTGAGATTCAGGCGGCGCTTTCTCGCATGACGCTGATCAAGGTGCCGTCGCCGGACATGGACAACAAGTACGATATCCATACTATCGAGCTGAAGCGGCCCAGCACACTCAAGAAGCTGTCCAAAAAGATCTACAAGAAGACGAAGGATTCGTGGGGTCACTTAACTAGCAAGATCGTGGACCTGGTCAAGCGCGACAAAGTCGATCACGAAGCCTTCATCGGTGGAACGTCGACTCACTACACCATTCCGCCGCCCGACTTAGGCCCACATGACATGTATGAAGGCGCAGAAGCCACGCTCGCTTCGACCGAATCTTTGGACGCAGAGCTCGAACTGCCACTATCGTCGGCTGCTCGCCATTCATCCCGCTCAACGGCCTCCAACGAATCTCACTCGCAGCAATACTACCCGCTGTCGTCAACGTCCACGGCTCTCGAACCAGACTCGGCGGAAGCCGCGTCCACTAGCTATCCCGGTCGGACTGTTTCGCTTTCTATAGAGAAAGATGCCGCAGGCAACAAACGGTTCTCATCAGATATACCAGACACCAAGCAACTACCCAAGTCCCCATATCTTCATCCACATCAGCAGCGAGATCTAAAGCGCAAGCGCTCAGATGCTTCCACAGACAAGAAAGAGTACAAGAAGAATTCGCTAAATATTAAGAAACTCTTTTCCAATCTGGCAGCCAAATTTAAGATCTGCTGGGGTCGGAGCAACGAAGACGAGGGCTATTACACGGGCAAGGATAAAATCGCCCCGCCTGCCGACCGAAGCGACTGGGAAGTCATCCGTAATATCCCCGATGATACTCTGCGTTCTCTACTGCTTCAATTCACAGATCCTACCGGCAAGCTTCCGCTCGAACACACGCGCGTTCTCGGCCGCACTGAAGGCAGCTATCACCATGTCGTCTTTCTTGGGCTCCTCCGGAACCGAAACGTTGAAGAATACGTCATTCGTATTCCAGCTCATGGTACTGTCGCCTTCTGGGGCAGAGAAGATATCTACATGATGGATCGAGAGGTCAAGTTGATGGTGTACCTCTACCACCACACCAAGGTGCCAGTCGCCGAAGTCTTGGCCTGTAATACGATGATCGGTGACCTCGCTGATTTCCCATTCATCTTGATGCGGAAGTTACCAGGTAATTCTGCGTTCGACGTTTGGTACGACAATTCCTATGACCCTGTGTGGGCGTTTCGAAACGCGGATTGCCCCGGCGAGCAAACCGAGAAGAAGCGCATCAACTTCCTTCGCTCACTCGCTACCGTGCTGAGCGATCTTCGCGATATCAAGTTCGACGAGATTGGCATCCCAAACATTGTCCAGCCTTACCTTCCTATGGGAAAGGATCCCACTGAAGTTGGTCCAGCTTACCACTGGCTCTCCATGACCAACCCGAATGAATTGACTACACGCCCTACATTCAAGTCTACTCGAGAGTACGTAATGACAGCCTTGAACGAAGACTATCCGGTGGACGGGCTTGAAGTCAAGGATGACGATGACTTCAAGAAACTTGGAGTCCGCAAGGTCCTTGACATTGTTTTCTCACACCCCGTCTTCAACCCAACGGATAAGGAGACCTTTACTATCCGCCACAATGATCTGTGAGTCTTGACGATATCGTCCCGCCGAAGATTCCTCACGCTAATCAAACTGTTTAGTGATCTGCAGAATATACTGACCGACGAGGACGGCAACGTCACCGGCATCATCGACTGGGACGGTTCATTCGCCGCACCTCGCTGCGTTGGTATGGCCGCTGTCCCTATGTTCCTACGTCGCGATTGGTTCAACGAAACTGTCAATAGCTTAAGCGTATCCCCGCATATGGCCTGGAAGACACCGTACTACCGCGACATTTATGCTACTGCGATGTACGAGCGCGGCAACCCCGACGCTAAGTATACCGCCAAATCCGCCATCTATCAGGCTGCTGTTTGCGCCTTGTATGAGGGCGGTGATGTACACGACTTCGTCGACAAGCTCTTGCGCTCCATTCCCAACTTCCGCCTCGATCCCTACGAATTCAAGGTCGCGCTCGGCATGGGCTGGCCTGCAGCCGAGGAAATGCTTAAGGTGGAAATTGGAAAGATTCTGGAGCCAGGTATGCCGACAAACAGCGACCTGTGGGAGACTTATATCAATTGCGCTACCTCGGTCGACTGAACGGGAGGACGGACGGAAAATCGCAACGACAACCGTAAGGTAGGTGACAATGACTTTAGTTACCAATCCATCGACTGCAGGCCTGCTATCGTCAAGCCGAGGCGCTAGAAGCCCGTACTCCCGCGCCGTGATTGGACTTCAGGCTCGGAGCGGACTCCGAGCTCAGACAGAGACCTCGCAAGCGGATGTGCTATTGCTGCAGTGAAAAGTCAGCGCAACCAAAAAGCTCTCCTCAGGGCATGTTTACAAAAAGGTCGACTTCGTTCGACTTATCCCGCCAATCTTCGCTGTCTTGGCGTGGGTAAAACGGGCTAGACGAGGCGATGACACACCGGACGGTTGGGATAAAACCCGCCTGTCCACACATCATTCGGCCAAAGCACTTCATGAAGGCGGGGGGTTAGGGATAGCTCTCCGGGAATTTGTATTCACTTCTTATGTATGACTTCTTTCACGGTATATAGTTTTAATTGACTGTATGTGATTTCTGAAATGTTTAAGTTGTTATATCATTACGTTCATTACTATGCACGAGGCAATGGACCTTCGCACCCACATTGAGCTTGCTCCACTCACGCACAACGAAACAACCCCGCAAGGCTTTCTCGTTTCCCTGTGCCACATTCTCTTGCTGGCATGACTACTCTCCTCAGCTCCAGCAGGACGTTCTCCACGCAAGTCACCCCGCGTACAGCGGGCTCATTGTTGGCGGGTTATTTCACAGCTAGAGGCGCCTGAGACACAGAGTTCCGACCGGAGGACTGCCTCAGCGCTTCGGCGACTGCAGAGCCGGTAACTCATGCTGTGTCGATTCTGCCACGGTGCCCCTACCAGACGCCATCGACGGCGGCTGCCAACATTGACTTGTCATATTCAACTCGGAATCAGATGGCGCCATTTCCACTGGCGATCGAAGAGGTACCTCTACCGCTTCTCCGCCATAGTTGCTTTTGTAATACTCCATTTGTGGTGCTGAGTCTGGGACCCTGGTCTTGATGTTGTCGCGGTTCCGACGATGTCTGAACAGAAGGAAGCCAGCACCGATACCGAGGGCCAAAGCAAGGGGAATTCCGATGCCCATTCCGATCTTCGCGCCGGTCGAGGAGCCCCCTGAAGGTGGTGAGGGAGGCGGGGATGTCTGTGCGTTGGAGGGTGCGCTAGTAGGTATGGAGGCTTCCGTAGGTGTGGAAACTGGCGCTGTACTAAGAAATGGAATGGATGGGGTTGCTGTAATGCTAGAAATTGTTGGTGAAAGGTCTTTGGAGGAAATGTTGAAGTAGTGGCTGTTCGAATCCGATGTCGTAGCGCCCTCTTCGAAGATGGATAGGTAGAACATGTTCGAGAGGGTGAGGTTTTTGGTAGTGCCAACAAGCCATGTGAAGTCCGTTTTGTTCACGACACTTTCTACATAATAGATCAGTACTCTATTACTGTGTCGCAGTCGAAGTCTTGGAGAAAAGGCAGACCTACGGAATATGTATTCCATTGGCATCATCCATTCCGTCCCGTTCAGTTGGACGAGAGTGAGTGACACGGGCTTATCCGCTTTATCGGATGTCCAGGCTATGGTAATGGTCGAGCCTTCCGGATAGATTGGGTTCGAGCTGAAGTCACCTTCGCGCCCGAATGGAGGAGGATTGATGAAGTCAATGCACAAGACTGAGCAAAGGAGGCAGACCAGGACGGCCGCCAAAGGGAGAAGACGTAGCATGCGAGGTATAGGGAGCGATTTCGGTGGATTATCGCAGTAGAAGGAAGCAGCACTGAGAGTGATAGGTGGCCCTGCAGAGGTGGATAGGAGAGTGCAATCGTGGGACAGAGGACAGTGCGCACACAGGCAAAGCACAATTACCCGATCCCAAGGTCCGCGACACACAAGAGCGGCGCAGCAACGCTGGATCATGATCAGGAGCAATCTCCGCATCCACGAGGTGGCAGTATTATCTCCCGCACCAGACGGGCGACAAAACTCCTAATGAATCTTCCACCACAGTTTGGTTCTCATGCTTTGCGTCTGCCAGGGACGAATCGAGGTTTGTGAGGACGGGCTATGGTTCCCACATGATTGCTAGGAAGATTCATACCGTCTGCTCCCGCCCCCCTCATTCGGAAGAACCGACCATGAAACTAGAGTTTTGTGGCTTGTCGTCAACCTGCATCTTCTGTGATCAAATCATACAAACGCCACCCGTTTCATGTGAGCAGCCTGAAAAGGATTCTTGACCGGAGCAGAGTGTAATTCGTGCTGTGCCGCATGCGCGTTAGCGCTCGCTTAGCGAAAAATAGTTGCTGACTTCGAGGCGCCTTGCCAATCTCGTCGCATAACCTGTTCGAGCCCGTCGCTCTGATTGGTCCGTCGCTCGGATTCTTTCATGGCCCTCACCGTTTGCCCCGAGTGCGGTACGGATACAAAGAAAGGGGGCAACAAACTGCGCCGCATTGCCTTCGGGTAAAATGTGTCCGTGGCCTAGCCAGCTTGTCGTTCGTCCTGTCTTTGAAATATACACAGTACGGTTGCAATATTAGTTTGCAATCACACCTATCCGCGACACCGTACCCTCGTTTTTCGTCGTCCATGTCTCTTCTTCTCTTGTAAACCTTTTCTTGAAGACCCAGCAGGCTCCCAATGATCCTCTCTTACCGGCCATTATCATCCAAATTCTTATTCTCCGCTGTGCTCATTACCTTCTGCGGCGTCGTCTTTCTCTACCGCTGCTGGCATTTCGGCGAACGTCCGGTGCCACTGCACCTGCCTCTATATGACGGCGTACCAAAGAAGATATGGTACAAGCTCGGTCCGAGCGGATTAAGCAACGACAGCCGGGAATGGACTGATAGCTGCATCAACGCCAACCCGAACTACCAGGCCGAGTTTATGACGGATGACTCCGCCGATGCATATGTTGCGAACAAGTTTGCGTCTCGTCCGGAACTCGTCGAGACGTACTCCAACCTGACTATTCCAATCCTCAAAGCCGACTTGTTGCGCTACCTGCTGCTCTTCGATCAAGGAGGTATCTGGTCCGATCTCGACATATCGTGCGAAGGGATTCCAATCGACCAGTGGATACCACCGAAGTACAAGAGCAAAGCCGGGCTGGTGGTGGGATGGGAGTTCGATGTTGGTTGGGATTTCAACTTCGTGCGCCAATTTGCGAGCTGGACTATCTTAGCAAAACCGGGGCTGCCGCACATGTTGATGGTCATCGAAGACATCCTTGAGGGATTGCATGAAAAGATGGCGGAGCATAATGTTCCTCTTGCGCAGTTGACGCTCGATAAGGTCGGTGACGTCGTGGATATCACGGTACGTAGGTCGCGATCCACGCTCTAGCATCGCTCAGCTTTTACCTGGGGAAAGCTCTGCTCTCAGGCTTGTAGCAGGTTAAAATCTAAGGCATGCTAGAGAGTCCACTTCCCTTGATTCGAGACATCTGCTAAGTGTTCCACCAGGGCCCGCGGCGGCTGACCAGGAGCGTCCTCAAGAGTTTGGAGAAAACGCTCAACACGACCATCCCTCCCGCCGACATTGCGAAACTCTTGGAACCCAAGCTAGTGGGAGATGTATTGATTATGCCGGGATATTCGTTCGCCGCATCGTCGAATAAGTACGGAGAAGGCGAAGTGGGCCCGCCGCTGGTCACCCATCACTACGCTGGCACCTGGAAGAACGACTATGGCGGGGAGCAGCCTTAAAATGGAGACCGGGTATGAAGTTCAAAAACCACCGGAAACACACTGCAATGGTGGCTATCCACCTAGCGGTACGCGCGTCCGATTAGCGGTGCCGGCTAGGTGCACGTCCTGCTTGAAGAGTGGAAGACGGCTGGTGCATGCTCGCGAGATGCCTTAGCGCTGGAGAACCGGACCGAGGCCGATGATGTGGGAGGAAAGGGCGCTGCCACAGAGGGCTGAGCAGGGTCGCTATGGGGTGCCCGCGACAACACTCAGAGATTGATGGTCGACGCATGCGCTCGTGAGATCCATGCTGAAGGGCATGCCACGAAAACAATTGCTGCGATGAGTAACCTCGCTGAGCAGCCACGCTGAGTAGCCATGGATGGCGGTGGTGTGGAGGCTCCGACTCAAATGCATCGAGCCGCTTATGTAATAAAGACCCGCACATCAGTCACGTGAGAGAGATGGACGATTAGCATACATCTCAGCATACGAAAGCAACCAATGATTCCATGCATACGATATACTATAATGCAATCGTGAAAGCTTCCAGCGGACAGTGCGCATCTCTTTCCACTGCAAACCCATCGGGGGATAATTCTTCCGACGAGCCCACCCAGAGTCGGGTCTCTTCCCACGGCTTGCAATCACCTCTTGCCATCACTGTTTGAACCCTTCCTATCAAAACAACATCACATGTTATCTTCGCCGTACTAGCCTCTCCAAAACCAAGAATGGCTAGCCAACGGCCGTCATTAAACGCTACAACGGTCCGAAACCTATGCGCATGTCGGTTCTGTTTGTCCCCAGGTTTATTTCAAAAGGAACATTATAGATTGACTATCCACCGACAATTGGGACCATCATGGATCGGTTATCGGCGAGGCCAGCATAGGAGTCGCTGGTAGCCGCTACCGCCAGCCAGCAACCCCTGCTCACACCTAGACTATACACAAGCAATCAAACCTAGGGGGATACTATCCATAGTGAGGGCTCCCCCCTCCAAGTATGCAATTCTCCGTGACCCCCAACGCCCATTATCCCCCGAACTTACTGGCTTGTCGAGAAAGAATGGACTGCGAAATACTCAGCAGAGTCACCCCGCATCCATTCTCCTCCAAGCCAGTTGTGTACCACTACATCCCATTTCCCTCCTTGTGTTTATAAGGCAAGTGCCGGGAGCATAATGCTTCGTCTTCCACTTCGTCGGTACGTGCAGTATCCTCAAACCGCATTCTTTTATTCAGTGTTATCTTACCACGAGCTCAAGGGGTTCGAGGCTTTTATAGCCTGTTCAGGAAGTATCGCAAATTCCACCTCTAGTGAGCGACTCAGACCGAGTCAGACTAGTCGGGGTAGGATCTCTGAGAGTCTTTCACCGCTCAAGGGCGAAAATTTCCCATGCAGGGCCCGATGATCACGCACTCCATTTGCACCCGCGGGAAATTCACTCGGGCGGAAGCCTTGAAGTTCAAAAAGCTCGTTCGCGCTAATTCGGAACCCAAGCTTCCTCTCAGCTTCGAGCGACATACAATCTCACCCACAACCAAAATCTCGGTGTGCCCTCAACCACAACGTTGGCAACATGTTCTTCAAGCGCGCGATGCCCAAGCACCGCTCTGCGCCAGCCAACGCATCTGCAAGCCACGAAGTACATAAAGGAAAGCTATGGGAACACCTGTCGCCGCCGCCCCCAAAACCCGAGGCTGAATCTTGGATACGACATCGCGTGCTCTCGAAGTTCTTATGACAGCGAAATGAGAAAGTCGACCAGGTGACGCCCACCGAAGCACTCCAACCGCAAGCTACTTGCAACCTCTTCCGAACTGCCGCGGCCAAGTTTAAGGGGAAGTCCCAGAAAGAGAGCTCGCCTCCCTCTGTAGAGCAGTACTCCGTCTCCTCAAACGGCACATTGCGTTTCCTAAGATCTTCTCCCGCAACTCTTCTGGTTCTGGCGGTTCTCTTGGATCATGCAGCGTTCACGGTAAGGTGCCCTCAGCGCGCTTGGAAGATAGACTCGCAACTGGTTATTTCTTGTTTTTGCTCTAGAACAACTTCGATGTAATAGACGGCAGTAATGAATCTCCTTTTAAATGTCGGCCCTGGAGTCCGCGTCCTATTGAGGTGACCCTATCCACAGCCTGTCAAAGCTACCAAGGTTGAGAAATCGTCAGACCGCTTCAACCTGTGCTGTCCGATACTTCACTTTTTCTTCCGCAGAAAAGCGGCAAGCAAACTTTCACATACGCTTTCTTAAACCACCAGCTACGCACTGTGCTCCTCCCACAACTTATCCGCACTCTGTCGACCACGACACCGATGACACGCTCCTCCAGAATGGACGCTCCAGCACATCATAACGACGCCCCACCGCAGTACGCTCGAGACGGCATCGCCAACCCCACGGCACAACCCGACCACGACGTCTACCTCTTCTTCTCAACCATGTCTTCTACCCACTACTCTTGGCTCTCGCTCACGTTCCCGCCGGTGCTTCTCGAATTCGTCTTCCCCGTCACATGTCTCCTCGCGATGGGCTTCTTCCTTGCGTTGGCAGTTTATTGGATAAGGACGGTGTGGATTGCCTAGACAATTTGGCCGAGGATGGTAGAAGCTATGGGCAGACAGACCGGGAGTTCGGTGAATGTGAGGCACTTCGGGCTCTGCTGGATCGGTTTCGTAGGAGTTTACTGCAGAAAGTCTGTTCGAGGTTGGCTTGAGGATTCAGAGACGTTTATGCTGCTGGGTTGGGGGTTCATGGGTGAGTGTGCGCACCCTTCCCACGCTAAGATTTCAAAGAGGGACATGTTAGATGACAGAGGCACATTTATGAAAATGATTCTGGGACTAGACATATGGAAATGGGTTTTCCATTGCGCTTCAAATCCATAGTTCGAATGCACAAGATAAAACCGTCGAAGGAGGGAATAGTATTTCATTAGCTGCCTACCTACTGCTATACCCAGTTCTCACAAATTTATACCGCCCACTATTCCCTGCACAACATACCTTATACACTTATTCCACCTCTTATCCCCTTCCACACATGCCCAATACAATAATCCTCAACGATATACCCAATCATCCCCTCCCAAATACCCGCCAATATACCCGTCGGGGCCTTCCGATTCCGACCACAAGCCCACACCAGCCCAACCCAAGCCGCCGGACTTTTCCTGCACACCGGAGACGAGATCCCCTCGGATCTTATGTTTGTGCGCGCAAAGGCTATAATCTGACCCAACAGAAATATTCCGCGTCGATCGGGTCGTACAAAGCTCGCGAGTTCCTTTCGTCTCCGGCGTGCAGGGAAAGGGAAAGGAGGAGTGCCGAACCGAATATTTCCGAAGCGCGGGCGGAATCGCTTCCGTGGGGTCGGAATGGGAGGGCGAGGGCTTGTTCGGACGGCGCATCACACCACTACTCACTACTACTGCTCAACAACCCTTTCCGATTGTGTGTTACTCCAGCCCGCTGCTGTGTAGCTCTTGGCTGTTCATCGTTGCTGTTCTGGTTTTTGTATGGGGTAACACGCGGGATGGGTTGGAGGGCTAATGGTAGCGATGGGTCTGCACCAGCCAGTCATCTGAGCAGCGCGCAAGCGCAATGTACGTCATGCCGGCCAACCGAGTGAATGCACGTGGAAGGCTAGCCCAGACGCCGTCCCATGATTCGATTGCCCAAGTGTAGAATTATGGGACGGGACGGGGTTGCCCTAACACGCGATGCCAACATCTCCTTTGGAAGAGCACCTGTCTGTCTGTCTGTCTGTGCTTAAAGCGAAGCTCATCCTAGTTCCATCTTAGAAGAAAAAAAAACCCTCGCAATAGCATCTCCATACTCGCGATGTTCTTCCTCGAAGCCTGCAGCATCCTCCTCATCACAGGGCTCAAGCTCGCAGCCATCGGGCTGGCGTTCAAGTGGCTGGCTCGCTATTAAACCCTCCCTTCACTACTTCTCTCCCTCATCTCACCATCTTTCAAAACCACATCTCGTTCAATAAACCCCCTTATCAAAGCGATTCCGATATCAATTTCCACGGCGGAATTACGTTCTCTTTCCGCTGGACCCTGAGCCCGTTCGCTAGCCGCCAATGACGCCATCGCACGCACTGCCCTGCGTCAAACCGACAACCGAAGAGATTGCTGATGCCAGAGCTGCCCCACATAGAAGCACGCCCTAAGAAGAACAACTCAGGAATCAATCGTACGACCTCTCATCCCTCGAAAAAAAAAAGGAAATAAAGCCGACCGGGCCTTTAACTCCCCGCAAACCAATTCCTAAACTCCACCTTTCCACCCCACCTTTCCATCCGTCCGCCGCGTCCACGATGCCCGCCACGCAGACCTTCACCAGCATCCCGATCCTGCCGCTCTCGCGCGCCCTCGACCCGGCGACAAAGCCGCAGTTCCTCGCGGACCTCCGCGCGGCGCTGCTCAACGTGGGCTTCTTGTACCTGAGCGAGACGGGGATTCCGGAGCAGCTGATCCGCGATGTGGTTGCGGAGTGCACAGGCTTCTTTGAGAAGCTGCCGCGGGCGGAGAAGGAGCGGATTGAGATGAAGAACGAGAAGAGCTTTTTGGGGTGGAGCAGGGTGAGTTGAAATTGCTTTCTTTGGCGATTCAGCACACGAGGAGAGCGGTGTTGTGTGGTTGAAGAGAAGGATCGCTTTTGTTGAACATATCTAACTGGTATGCACCAATATATGCGGCTATGGATTACAACGATAGAGGGGGTATGCGAACATATTAAATGCGAGCGAGGAAGACATGAGCGAAGGAAAGCGCTGAAGTACATGAACGCATGAAGACATCAGATCGGCCGCCCAACCCAACCCATCCGAACGCCTATAAAAAAGACAAAGCATGGAAGAGGGGGTATCTTCAGACCAGAAATTGCGCAAAAAAAAAGATCCGACAACCATGCTTTTCTCCTGCCATTACCCGCTCTTCTCATCCCCTCTCTTTCCAATTCATTACTTTTTGTTAGTCCTCTCCGGCAAATGTGCTGCTGACCACGACTCAGCTCGACAACGAAACCACAGCCTTCAATCCCGACCACCGCGAACAACTCGACCTCTCCACACCGCATCCCATCCCCGGCTCTGACGCACCGCTATACCACAACCTCCTCGCGCCGAACCAATGGCCCTCACCAGCGCACCTCCCCTCCTTCCGCCCGATCTACGAAGACTACATGCGCCGCATGTCTCACATCTCCACGCTCTTTACCTCGCTAATCGCCGAAGCCATCGGCCTCCCTGCCGACGCATTCAACAAGTTCTTCGACGCGGACCAGCAGCACAAGCTGAAGATTGTCAAGTATCCCGAAGTCGATGTGCCCGATCTGCCATCCGGTGCCAGCGAGATTGACCGGAAGAAGTGGGAGATCAAGAGGCAGGGCGTCGGTCCGCACAAGGACAGCATGCTAACGAGCTATCTGCTGCAAGCGAGTGACCAGCCGGGGCTGCAGGCGCAGAACGCGAGGGGCGAGTGGGTGGACTGCAAGCCCATCGCCGGAACGCTTGTTGTCGCTATCGGGCAGGGTATGGAGGCGCTGACAGACGGTGTCTGCGCGTCGACGACGCATCGTGTGCTGAGCCCGCGGAAAGGCGAAGGTGCGAGGTACTCGGTCCCGTTCTTCCAGGGTGTGAGCTACGATGCCAAGTTCGAAGCCATGGATGTACCGGGGGACGTGTTGAAGCTTCGGGACGAGGCTCGGAAAGCGCGGAGTGACGACGTCGAGTTCACATTCGTCAAAGGAAGGTGGGGACACCTGGGCGAGGCTACTCTCATGAACAGAGTGAAGTCGCATCCGGATGTCGGTGAGCGCTGGGTAAGAGGCCCGAAGTCTTTTGTCTGCTTCCCCAACGAGCCTCCACTGACGCCTTCCCCCGCAGTATCCCGAGCTCCTGGCGCAGATCCGTGCGCAGCAAGCCGTGAAGGCATCGTAGCCGAGCGGCCTCGCTCATCCTTCCGAAATGTTCACCGTCTTTCCAGCGAGTGTCTTTCCATTTGCATCACCCTGCAGGTGCATCGCGATGGAGCTTAGGGTGCGGTAATAATGCGGTGTGCTTGGAAGGTTTGGCGTGCTGGGGTGGAGGAGCTGAAACATGCAGTGATGGTCTTCGCTTCGGCGGTGTGATTGGTCGAGTGTTTGGCGGAAGGACCGGCTCGCTCGCCTAGTGTCAGTTAGTCTGGCCATTCGGTGGCCCTAACGTACGCCTTGCGAATGTAGAATTTCCATTGGTGCACTCTCGCATCAGGCCACTCTCGTTTCCGCTGAGCTCGGTGGAGTTCGGTGGCAGCAATCGCTGGTGCCGTTATGCGTGCGCGCTGAGGCCGAAGTGTGGCCAGATCGTCGGAGCGTGCGATGCGATCCTCTGGTCCAGGGAACATGGTTCGGGACACTTTGCGGAGGCATGGATCCACAGTTAGCGTTAGCAAAATGCCGGACATCCGATGGAGAAGCATAGCGCCGTTTTGGCATATTCTCTGATGCTTCGATGATCCCGTCAACGTAGTCCCTTTCGCATATCGAGGTATTCCCTGCAAAGCTTCACCCACAGGAAGTGCGTGGGTATCCCATCGGCGGCGGATATGCAACCGTCACGGCCTGCAGTTGATGTCTGTTTCGGCAAACGCTACGGACCGAAGGCGTGCGTCCGGTGGTGCTGGAGCACTGTGCGGCCGGTGCTTTCGTCATGAGGCTCGGAAGCGTCTGCGTAATCGGACCGAGAAGGGATGTGAGATGTTTGCTTTAAAATTTGGCGCGCTCAGAGCCGTCATCGGATGTTGCCCTGGAGGGATGAGTGCGTGGACAGTTCGCGGAGCCGATGCTGTTCGGAGAAGAGCGCCGATTTAGGGAATACACCGCGCTGCGGTTCCGATACCAACACTGAAGCTCAAGGCCCCTCACAATGCCCACCAATTCTCGGCTTCATGCGATGAGTGCATCTCGGAGTCCCAATTCGTGACTCTTAAACCTGGAATTGAGCGGGCTGCTGGGCCATTTTCCTGCACGGCCTCACAACCCGACCTTGCAGAGCCAGGTGAGGGCTGTTCAAGTTCGCAATGTGAGCCCTTCAGTCAATGCTCGACCTTCATATTCGACGGCATATGATACATCATCTGGCCCTGTTCGCTCATCATCTGGGGCTGTTGGTGCGCCGCCGGTGCCATCATCTGCATTTCGCCGGGGTGACTCGCTTGAGGCATGTAGCCTTGGTGCACAGGACCTGAGTACTGGTGCTGGTGCGGGTGCGGAGGATGAGGTCCTTGTTGAGGCGGATTCATCGGCAGGCTCATATGTCTCTGGTACTCTTGCGGATGCGGTGAGGGATTCGACGTGGGTGTGCCGTAGCCGCTCATCTGCATCGGCTGCGTCGTGACAAGCGATGCGTTTTCGAGAGGATAGGACATGGCTCTGGAGTTGTTGTCAAGGCCATATGGGCTAGGGTACGAGATGTTGCCGGACTCGACGGCATGCAGCGAAGGATCCTGGCCCGAGATTGACACTTGCTGGTGCTGCTGGTGAGCGGAAGGGTGCTGACTCCAATTCGTCTGAGGATTCTCAATGTGCGGTGACGGGACATTGTGAGCATACGGGTGTTGCGGCTGCCAGTGCCCGGGCTGTGAGCCTGGTGTGGTGGCTATCTCTGGAATTGAGTGCACACTCCTAGCCGTGCCAGTGGATGACCGGCGCGGCTGGCTGAGCATTTGGATTCGGTCGCTCGGAGAAGGGGCGCCTGCTGTTACTGAAATTAGCTCAAAGGATTCCGAGCTGCGGTTGCCGTCACATGTGCTGTGATGATATCAAACATCACTGTCTCGCCCCCGACGAAGATGCGAGCACACGTAACAGATGCTGCACCTCGCCAGAAGCGGTAGTGACAGAAGCGAGACAGTTGAATAGGAACCTTGCAGAAAGATAAAATAATGGCTGGAAAAGAAAACCTCGGCTGCTCCCAAACGGGCGCGGCCCGCGACACCAAAAAGCAAATGAGGCCCACCAAAGGCCGAAAGGGGAACGTTTCATCGGTGCGGATGGAAGACAACGTACCTCCGCTCTCGGGCACACCAAGGGCCGCGACTGCGTGCGATAGTCGTGTACGAAGTACAGCGTTCTCCTGTTCCAGCTCCTCATTTCGCCGGATGAGCTCCATCATCTTGGTGGACGAGTTGGTGTCGATTTGCGCAGTGAGCTCGCGAACTTGCCGCTCCAGGCCTTCGATATGGTCTTTCGTCCGCTGACGGATGGCTCGTTGTGCTTCTCTGTCATTTGCTCGTTTTCGTTCCAGCTGGGCGGCGGTCAGAGTAGTAACGCTGCGAGTGCCGGCTCTCGACGGCCGCTTTTTGGCGCCAGGCGTCATCTGCCTCTTTTCTGAGCCAGAGGAGTGGCCGTCGTACGGAGGAGACTTTTTGACGCTGGCCATGGACGGAGGAACATAGTTGGTTGTACTCATGAGGTCGTTGCTCCGGTACGCAATGGGGTCCCGGTAGTGAAGTACTGAAGTCATCGAGGATCCGCGGGGGCGGTGAGCGTTTTACAGGTAGCGTGCAGGTTGCTATGTCAGCGAAGGCCCCAAACACGGTCGGATCAAGCTTCGAATATTTCCCCTCTGGAGGATAGCGAGGGCGGTCCTGGAGGGCTGGGACGGCGTATTGACGTGTTTATGTGAATGCTGTGTGCACGGATGGAGACACACGGGCCTGAATGGGGTACTGAGTGAGATGGGGAGACTTGAAATTAGCACAGGCCCGACATCAGCAATAGGAATAATGGAAACGAAAGAGGGGTGGAAAGATAGGCAACGCGCTGGGCCCCCAATACATGGCAGGGACGAGGCTATAACATGCCATCAGGTGAGGATAGCGTCCTCGCATCTATGGCACCCTGGACCCGGGCTATTGCGCTTCGACTGCCCTGACCCTGGCCGGAACTGGACCAGAGGCTAGTGTGCCGAGCAGTCGGTGGTAAGCACACGTGCGGCCTGCGGGGAAATGCAGGTGTGAAACGCTACAAAGTTTGGAGACGAGCAGTGAGGCTTGGAGAGGATGAAGGGACCGTTGACTGACGGCTGCAGGATGCTGACGCTCGCAGCCGGTTACCTCGCGGCGGCCGGCTTCGCGAGGGCGGTTTTGGGGATAGAGCGCCGGACGGGCGTGTCAGAAGCCTGGCAGCTGCCTTACGGGCGTGCTGAGAGCCTTGCTATGGCGCTTCTGGATAAGTACTAGAAAGCAACCACGGACTTCTAGGCTGCAAAATGCACTCCCGGGGACGCACTGGCCGGCGGGGCTCGAGTACAGTATCTGCTGGCCGAGCGCCCTGCGCAACACCACGCCGGCGTGGGCGAACAAGGGCGAATGGGCGCGGCCCACTTCCCCTTTCGTCGGAGGGGAGGCATCGCGATATTCCCCGGCCAATGGCGGACACAGACAGTCTCAGCAGGTCCACCATGGCAATAGAGATCAGAGGCTTTGTGGCGGAGCTTATCGGCGCGCCATGCCGGCTGGCCTTCGCGCGCACCATTATTGAATTGCGAAAAAGCCGCACGGCGCCGAAGATTGAGGGAGTGGAAGGAGGCCGAAGCGGGCGGGCGTCGACGTCTGAGGAGGCCGTTTTCGTCACGATGCTTTGGACGGGCGGCGAGGCGAGGACAGCGAGAGGCGGGCTACGCGGCACGCAGGGGTTGCGCGCACGTGGGCAGCAGGGTTCTCGGGCCCGCGCTAGCCCGCTCTGGGATGTGGGGCCAGCGCGACCCCTCCAGCACCCGTGGACCTCCAGGGCTGGTATCCCATCCCATCCTATCCCATCCCATCCCATCCCATCCGCCGTCCGCCGTCCGCCCTCCGTCCTGCGCAGCGCTCTGCAGAGCGACCACCACGCGGCAGGCCTCTGGTGCTGCTGCAGCGGCCCCTTGGCGACGCAAGATACGGCGCCCTCCTGCAGCGCGACTGCGAGCTGCTGGCCTGAGCAAAATGCCAATCCCCCTTCTCGACGCCGGCCAGGGACCTGTCGATCATATTGGGGGGCACGCAACAACGCCGGCCCAAAGCGTCCCTACCGGCTCTTGGCTCATCTCTCTTGTGTAGTCGGGCTGGGGGCATTCCCGTAATCGTTTGATGGACCTTTATGCGATCACCTCTGCCTGGCCGCAAGCGGGAGACGCTGAAGCCGTGCCTCTCCGGACGCCTTGGTGCCCCCATCTCCCTCTCCGCGCCCAGTCTCAAATTCTCTGTCTGCGACATGGGCCGGTGCGCTATGGGCCACCGCGGAGCACGCCGCAGTAGAGCCAATAAACAAAGTGTTTCAAGATTGTGCTGCACTTGCAGTGTTCGCTGCTCGGGGTGCCTGCAGCGAGCTGCAGGTGGGAGGCACCGTACAGTACGCAGGCCTAACGCTCCGCGCTGACGGACCAATCCCATGCAGGCCGGCCACCGGCTGGGCTGGCAGAAGTATCTGGGAGCATCGAACTCAAAATGAGATGAAGCATTGATCTTTTAGCTTCGCACGTCAGCGCCCCACAGCCCGTGATGCGCTCATTCAGGTGCCAGGTCCATGCCTGCGCTGCTGCGCTGCCGGGTTGGTCGCGGTGCTCGCTGGGGATTCCGCAGCATCATCTTCGCGTCACGTATTCTGCCTTTTGGGAGCCGTCCCCCAGAGCGCCGCCCGAAGCCACCTGAAATGCGATACGCCACCGCTGCCGCATCCGAATGTTGGGCTCCGATGCAAATGCGGATTGACGAGCAGGGCGTCGATGAGCGGAATCCTGTCAACCCTGTCAATCCTGTCAATCCCGCCAGTCCCGTTATTGAGGCTTTCAATACAAGTACCTCCGTACCCGGCCAGTAGAGGTGCGATATCGACTGCTCGTTATTTGCTCGCCTCATTCGCAAGGGGCGATCCTGCGGCTACGGTACCTCTGGGTATAGGGGCAGCCACAGCTTGGCGGGCCCTTCGAGAAAGGGTATTTTTGGCGCACATCACACAGACGTCTCGCCGGCTCCCAGCCACCGTTGGAGATGCTTGGCGGCTCCATTGGCTCACGCGTTGCGTCGGCAAGGCATATGAAGCCCGAGAGGGCCGAAAGAGGAATCGGACGAATTCGATGCTCAGCGCGGCTGTCGGCTAGTAGCCTAGCGCATCCGACGGCGCAGGAATTGGCCATTTCAAATGCACGTCGTGTGGTGGTGCGTGCGATGTGCGATGCCGGCGCGGTAGTCACAGTAGACGTTGGAAACACGAAGTGAGATGAAACGGCTACAGCGTGGTCGTCGATCGCAAAAGCATGTACATCCTACCTCAGCTCTGAGGAATCAGCAGGTACCGGTACGCAGAGGATATGTACCTCCTCTGGTGTCGTCACGTTTGGCCGTCTGGACGTCCTCTAGCGCTGCACCTAGTGCATCGTGAAGTCATCCTATGCGTTTTGCTGCCCATATGCCGCTGTCATCGTGGTATGATATGTTCCCGAGAAGCACCATCCTGATACACGGCGCTCGATGCAGTATAGATCCCAGGCCTATAGTATGAGTATCATGCAGCTAGACGTCTATCTTTGGGCCATGTATCAGATTTTCTAAGGTTTCTGTCCTGCGGCGTGACCATCCACACTTACGCAGGCCCCCCAATCGCTATTAGCGCGATCTGGATAACATCCGGTACACCTCACCAATGACCTCCTGCGAAACCAACGATTGCGTCTTCAGCCTGAGACGATCTCCTATCTCCATGCAACACTGGAAAGTTAACTTTACAACCCCCCACTGCTGTGCTCCGCTCGCTTCTCGGCCCAATAATCCCCATCGCGGTACATACGACCTCCTACGTAACAAATCAGCGGGCCGCGGTACCTGACATGTACACAGGTACGTATGCTGTGGCACCTACATGCCCTTCGTGTGCTGCTGTGTAACCGAACCACACCGCACCCACTTTTCCTGCATCTCCGTTACATCTTCCAGAACACACCGCATCCCGCACTGGGCAGCAGCGGTGTATATCGCGCCGAAATTCAGGGTCGCTCGACCTTACCGATTCATCCGGCTACACGATTAGAACCACACGCCGAACCCGGCATCTCCACTCACGATATTGCGAACAGTGGGGACGGCGCAACGTCTATGCGTCGCTTCGCGCGAACACATCGTATTCATCATTGCGCAAGAGGCCGCGAACCGTGGGTTAACCAGTCCTCCGGTGTCTGAAGTGAAGGGCGTGCCCTCAGCTCAGCGCGACCTCCTGGGAACCGCCATCCTTTGCGAGCAACCTCCTTTCGCGAGAGCCACAAACACATGCAATATTGTAACTTCTGTAGCTGACGAGGACATCCTACGCTCGCAGCCGTCGTCATCTTGTTAAAAGGCGCTTCTGGCGCCCAATCTCGCAGCGCGTCAATCAGCCTCACCAAGGAGCACCCGCCTCTTAGTCCAACCATCAACCCAACAGTTGTGACGCTAAACGCGGGGGAAGTCTCCCGACGACCCCCATCCCCCATCCCATCCCATCCGCAACACACGCAATACCTACCCTCGCAAACTTAAAAGCCCAATCCACCCCTTGTCGACGTCAACCTTCTCCGGCGTGGACCCAAAACTCTGCCCGCGCTCGCTACCGCACACACTAACATTTTCGCACCGACACCCGCTATAGCCGAGAGCGAGCCAGGAGGCCACGAGGACAGGTCTGAAACACGATGTTCGCAGGGCTGCTACTGCCACGCTTGCGTGCATTTAAACTTTGTTAGCGTGCGAAGGGCACGACAGGAACAGGGATGAAGGGGGAAGTGGAAGTGGGACCAGCTGGGCGAAATGAGTCGACGAGCTTGCGCGATGGCGTTTTTGCTTCGTACATGACGCTCGCCCACGAGGTGTGCCGAAGCTTCTAGCTTCGGTCTAGAAGGAATGCGGTACGGTGGTGAAAGGGACCCGAACATCGGTCCAAGCGAAGCTGGAGCTCAAGCTGATGTCGCCATGGCGGGTGGTCGCCGAACAGTACGAGCGAGCAACAGAGTTTCGTTTCCTGCCGGTCATTGCCGCTGATGGGGAGAAAGGTGGCTTTTGGCTTTGGGGAAGATGGATTTGCAAGCGAGGGTGGGTGCCATTCATCAAAGACGGAGATATTATGCGCGGTACGTACGATGCTCGAAAGACGACGATTGCCTCAACCACGCGGCACACCCGCTTCAGTCCACCCAGAAAGGCCAGTAACCCGAGACCATTATTATACTCTCAGACTGCCACCGCACCACAAGAAAATGGAACTTTCCATCGCGCGCGCTAGAATCCAGGTAGAAAACCGTCCGGTCTTGTCTCGGTCCCTCACCATCACCACCACTACTGACTCTGCTAGCGAGCACACTCTTGCCGTCGACGCCACTTCCGTTGACGCAACATTGGGAGGCGTTACTCCTTTTTGATGTACTTCGCAAAGATCTTGCCGATCTCGTACGCGCTCTTCTTTGGATAGCGCTTTTGCCCGCCCTCGTAGTCGACGTAGGTGACGCCGAAGCGGGTTTCGTACCCCTCGGCCCATTCGAAGTTACTGCAGGTACCTGCGTTAGCGCTACCTGTCACACATCGGTACTAATAGCGCTAGGAAAAGGTGACGAGATGGCTGGACACAGATAGGAACAGGAATGGTGGAGAAATTCGAAAGGGTCTCCGAGCGGAAGGGGTCTCGGGGACCATTCGTCACAGACCGAAGATAGTGATAACGCGAGATGATAGGAAGAGAGGAAATGAGGGAGACGTACTCCATAAGACTCCAGGCCGAGTAGCCCCTGACGTCCACGCCGTCTTTTGCGTGGGCATCTGCCATAGCTCCGATGTAGCCTCTGAAATACTCGCACCGGAACTCGTCGTCCAGCAGTTTCTCTAGCGGCAGGTCGCTCTCGCCCTTCAAGCTTGTTCCATTCTCCGTCACGTAGAAGGTCGGTCCGCCGTACCTGTCACTAAGCCACTTCATAAGTTTCCTGAAGCCGAGAGGCATCGGCCTCAACCAAACAGATTGAGTCTCTGGACCAATCCACTCTCCGTCCTTGTTCTGCATTAGGATCTCGAGGTTGCCAGCATGGTCTTCGGGTTCTGGCTCGCCCTGCTTGTGCTTAATGTAGTTGGCACAGTAGTGGTTCATACCGTAGAAGTCATTGCTGCCTTTGACGAGAGCAGCTTCTTCTGCCGTGAACTCTGGGAGTCTGCTACCCAGCTGCTTCCGCATGGAATCGGGGTATTTTCCGAAGTAGACCGGGTCACCGAACCAGCAGATGGCGAATTCGATCTTGCGGTCGCATGCTTCGACGTCCTTCGGGTCGTTCGGATCCCAGGGCTCTGTCCAGTCCCCTAGAGCTCGTCAGCCGATATACGAGGAAAGACATCCGCAACCGCTTGAGGCGTCGAATTTCGATGCATGAAGGCTGACTGCAGGAGGAGGAATAAAGTTTGGGGAACACGAGGTCCACGTGGAGCGCTGCGTGGAGTGCTTACCGTTCAGGGTTATTCCTATCTGACCGCCATCCTTGGCTTTAAAGTCGTCTCTATAAGCCTTTACGGCCGCGCCATGGGCAATCAATAACGAATGCCCCACAATCCAGGGCTCTGTGGTGCTGTCACCCTCCGCGCTTTTACTCCGATCGCTACAGCGTCCTGGCGCAAACAATCCCGTGCCGTAGCCGAGGATGGAGCTACACCACGGCTCGTTGAACGTGATCCAGTATTTGACTTTCGAGCCGAAGGCTTTGAAGCAGACCCTAGCGTAATTCTCATAATCCTTGACGAACTCGTCCTTGTTCAGCATACCGCCGTAGCGCTTGTGGAGGTTGTCGGGGAGGTCCCAGTGGAACAGCGTGACCATGGGCTCGATACCCGCGGCACGCAGGTCATCGGCAAACTTGACATAATGCTGGAGCCCCTTCTCGTTTACGGGGTCATTCCGGCCGCCGAGTGGGATGATACGAGACCACGAGAGCGAGAAGCGGTAGGATTTAGCTCCAGTTTCCTTCAGGAGCGCGATATCCTCATCTGTGCGATGGTAGGAGTCGCAAGCCACATCACCCGAAGCTCCGCCAGCAATCTTTCCGGGGATGCGGCAGAAGCTGTCCCAGATGGAGTCCGCCCGGCCGTCTTCATGGGGCGCGCCCTCGATTTGATAGCTAGATTCCTATTTCAGCACTCGGAAGAGGGGAGCTTCGCCTCGGAGGGGTAGCTCTATAGCAGCGGGGTGATAAGTGTAAGAGAACAGCGGCTGACGAACCTTGCGGTCGCGAATCCCCACAGAAAGTCTTTGGGCAGGTACGAATCCGGCATGGTGGAACGGTTGCAGAGCAGACTGAATTCGAAGATGTTTGGGACTGAGACTGCAGTCTGAGGAGGACTGACGGCCGTCTAGGCTTCATATAGTCGCGTCTGCGTTGGGTCGCGGAGAGCGTCCCGCCGCAACCGTCTTGACGCGACAAGACTTTATCAGACGCGCCGTAAGACAGGTGTGAGGCATTTCCGTAGGATCAATTGCCCGGTAGACGGCTGAATGTCGCTTTCGCCGTCTATCCAAGACTGGTCGAGCCCGCCGCCCCGCTGTATGCATGTTGGACGAGCAGATGTTTGCTCGAGCACCTGACGACACTGGAGCTTTCGCTGCATTCTGCCCGCCGCCGTCAACACCGTGGAAGGCGGTCAGTGGAGAGGCGGGCCGTCGTTTCTAGCTGCCTTTTACCCACCAGGAACGTGACTGCGAGACTTTGCCCAGGCGTGTTGGGCTGAGCACCTGCGCGATAGATGAAGTGGGATGGCGGGGCAAGGGCGGACTCCGGTAGCGGATGAGCTCATTCCCGACGTCCGCATGCTTCGTCGAGGACATCCAGAGGGCACTCCTCTGGCCTTCATTCGATGCGTCGGAGCGGGCATACGAGGCTGTCGGGAAGATTCCTCTTGACATGTTGGACCGCAGCGCTCGAAACGCCTCTTTCCTGTTGGGGAACAGCGTTGAAGCAGGAAACCATTCCTAATCGGGCCTTCCGACGGGTCTTGGTGCCCCTCACGCATCCTGACCTGAGCTTGTCGTCGGAAGCTGCTCTTCGTTGCTGCAGGCCTTCAGCACTGAGGAGGGTATATAATGGGGGAGAATTGGAGGCCTTTCTACCTCGCCAGAGCTCCGAGTTGAGGACAGAAGCATCAATCGCCCGCCATGCTCTCCGCGCTGCGTACCGTCCGAACGCCCGCCAGACGCACCGTCACGCAGCTCCGCACCGCAGCCACGCAGGCCCAAAAGCGAGCAGGCGACATCTCAGACGCGTTCGTCTCGCTATCCGGCCAGAACTTTGCGCCTCTCCCCCCGGAGTATGCGGACCTCAAAGGTCGCCTGATCAAAGGACGCGAAGACGCGGTTCGCGAATCTTGGGAACGTCTACTTCGGCATCTACGGGAAGAGATTCCGCTCATCGTTGAGCTTGGGTCTAAGGTCATTCCTGAGGTTGACTACAAGGACATCGACAATGCGCCCGAGACGTTCAGCAAGGAGCTGCGGAAGAGGGGCGTAGCCGTGGTGAGAGGAGTGGTGCCGGAGCAGGAGGCGCTGCAATGGAAAGAAGAACTCAGGGAATACATACGGCAGAATCCACAGACAAAAGGTACGTCTCCGGTGTCTTCAAGAGGATATGCTATCTAACAGCATCAGCTTTCCCTCCTGAAAATCCTCAAGTCTTCGAACTCTACTGGTCACGCATCCAGCTCCTCGCCCGCGGACACCCCAACATGCTCAAAGCCCACCGTTTCTTAATGTCTTACTGGCATAGCAAGGATCCCTCTATGCCCATCTCGACCCGCCACCCTATAAGCTACGCGGACCGACTACGAATGCGCCTTCCGGGCGACTCGAGGTTCGCATTGGGACCACACGTCGACGGCGGAAGCGTCGAGCGCTGGGACGAGAAGGGTTACGGGCTCGGCAAGGTATACGATTCGGTATGGCAAGGCAAATGGGAAGACTTTGATCCCTGGGAGTCAAGCTGCCGATTGCCCGTCGTGTCCGATCTACATCAAGGCGTGGGCGCATGCAGCGCATTCCGAATGTTCCAGGGCTGGCTGTCGCTGTCCACCACCGGACCCTTCCAAGGCACACTCCTAGTGAATCCTCTTCTCGCGAAGGCGACAGCATACTACCTCCTTCGGCCCTATTTCTCTCCCAAGCGCGGCATTGAGCCGGGAGCCCAAACAGCATCCGAAGCCGTCTCCAACTCGGCAGACTTTCTGGCATCAGATAATTGGGAAATGGACACGACGCCATCATCATGGATTCAAGGCGCCACGCCGGGCCACGGGCAAGAGCTCTCCCACCTCCTACATCCACATCTCAATCTTAACCAATCGATGATCCACATGCCGACCGTCAAGCCAGGTGATTATGTAGCATGGCACTGCGACACGATCCACTCAGTCGACAAGACGCACGCCGGCAAGTCCGACTCCAGCGTCCTGTACATCCCAGCATGCCCGCTCACGGAAGACAACGCACGCTATCTAGCGCGGCAGCGCGAGAAGTTCGTCAACGGAATACCGAGTCCGGACTTCGGCGGCGGCATCGGTGAGGCGGAGCACATAGGACGGATCAGGGCGGAAGATATGGGAGCCTTGGTAGGCGATGAAGGGTGCAGGGCTATGGGGCTGAAGGAATGGGATAGTGATGCGGAGGGGCTAAGTCCAGGGGAGAGAGAGGTCTTAGATAGGGCGAATAAGATTCTAGGCTTTTACGATTAGGGAAGCGAGGCTTGCCGCGGCGAATGGAGCCTGGATGGCACGCAGCTTGGACGGGGAAAATGTTTGCGTCTGGAGCGCTCTCTTCTACGACCTCGTTTACTTGATATGTTGCATTGTATAAATGCAACTCTGTCATTACCACACATTTTCAGATGAGCCAACAAGAGGAGAAATCTTTCTTATACTAGCTACATATGGCTATCTTCGAATGTTTCGTAGCTTACGTGGGATATGAGTAGCTCGTGAGGGGTGCATAGTGTATTACCAACTCATCTATCCCCGCAATAACATATCCCATACACCCATCCATCCATGTCCCTCGCACTAACTCCCCACTGAGTGACCAGCCCACGATGCACGCCGCCGCCCTCCCTCCAACGCCAAGTACACAACACCCAAAGAAACCTCACGAGAATGCATTAACCCTCTGATGCGCCGAGTACCCCTCTCCATCTCCCTCCCCGCCCGCCGCTGCCACGACCGGCGCCTTAACGTTAACGTCTGAGTTCCACTACCGTCAGAGAAGCCCAAAGGGGTGGTATCACTGTTCTGCTGACCCTGCTTCGCGAGGATGGTGGCGACCTTCGAAGTTTCCTGCGTGAGCGAAGAGCGGAGTGCCTCCTCGATGCTCGCGAGGCGCGGGACGCGCGTGTGTATGTGCAGCGATTGCATGGCGGTGCGGATGTTGGTGGCTGCGGCGTGGAGGAGGCGGGTCATTTGGAACGACAGGAATCCGTGGAGAGCCTTGGAAAGTGAAGCAAGTGGTCGGTTGTTTCGTAGGTTGTTACGATGAGTTGGGGCTTAGAAAATGGTGGGCAAGGAGAGGAGAGAGCGACGAAGATCTTATGTTTGGCAAAGCGCGAACATCGGGGAAGAGTGAAATCGCACAATTCAGGAATGTTCTTATTGCCATGGTATATATCGGAACCGCAATCGACAAACAGTGAAGAGAGAAAAGATGTGTCTGAATGACCGGGGTCTACAAACGCAATCCCGAGCCAAACGCCATAGTCCTCCACCTACCGCTCCTTGATGACCTCATCCCAGAATTATCATGAATTTCGTACCTCGTAAATTCTGGCCTTCGAAGGAAACAGCTCACCGCTTCTCTGGCGGATATCCGTAGGCGGACTGCCCCTGAAGCGGCTCGCCAACCCCCGAGTTGTAGCTTGGGGGAGCGCTGTTCCCGAATCCGATCTGCGAAGCAGGACCAGAGCTCTGACCAGGAGGAATACCGGTGTTCTTGACGCCTGGCTGGATATCGGAAGGGTTGATAACGCCTCCATCGCCTCCTCCAACCATCACCGTCTGCTCGGCGCCGTGCTTGTCTTTGACCTTGCCGACAACCATGCCCTTGGCTACCGACTTGATAATAGCTCTTCGAGAAACACCCGTCACGTCGATGTAGACGAGGCCCACGTTCTTGACACCACCAGCAAGGTCACCCGCCAGACTACCGGCTTCGGGGCCGTATTTATGTCCAATTGCCGCGCTGGCCGCTGCACCGCTGTTCGTCAGAAGGGTCTTACCCGAGTGCGCAATGCCGTCAGCGACCGTAGAGAAGGCTATCAGGGACTTATTGAGTAGGCCGGGCTTGTACTCGGGGTTTGGCGAGCCGTCCGGTAGCACGGCCTTTGACTGTTTGCCCTTCTTGCCCGCCATGCCTGCGCTGAAGTTCTGCGCGTACTTTGTAACTTGGCCCACGGTCTTGGCAGAGAAGCCTGCAACGCCAGTCGTAAGCGTGTTAATTTTACGGACGCGGTCGTGGGTCACGGGCTTGAAGACCATGGGCTTCTCGGCCGGCTTCGTCTTGTTCATGAAGGATTCCGCGCCGGATATCATCATGTTGCTGATATAGCTGGAGCCGGTAACGATGAGGCGCGATGCGGCGGCCGAGTTCTGCACGAGACTCGAGTCCTTGTAGGCGGGGTGGCGGGCGATTTCAAGGTAATCTTCCGATAGGGGTTGGACCTTGATTTTCTTGCCATCTGCGGATACGACGATCTCAACCGGATCTGTGTCTACGTTAGTAAGAAGACCATTGCTGTTGGGAGTATTGACTGGCTTACTCTTCGATCCAGGCTTCAATTTGGGATCCTCTACAATCTGAGCGCCTTCTGCGAGCTCGCCCACTACGCTGCCGTTGTCTTCGTCCACAAGCACAATCTCGCCCTGCTTGCCAGACCCAACGTAACCCTCACCCGGGGCGTAGTCTGCGGGGTTGTATGTTTTTGCAGCACCACCCTTGGAGGACCGCGGTGCCTGCGCACGCTCGAGGAATGCCGTACATTGCGCGAGTATGGTCTCAAATGTGTCAATGTCCTCCTGAGTGACGGTATTCGGCCCGGTGCCTATCGGTGGGAATTCAATTCTCGTGAAGGCGCCGCTGTCGGGGCCGAGGTCCCATCGCGGGATCAGGTAGCTCCGCGGCGGCTGGTGGTATATCTGCGTAGTCGCGGGGAGCGGGAGGTCGAGCTCTGGGGGCAGATTGAGGTGCAGGTAGAAGTCCTCTTCTGGCGCTTCGTTCTGGCCGTGTACATTGCTGAGATCTGCGAAGGGCGAGTTCGTAGGGACCATCAACAGGGACAGAGTCTGCGCTCCTGTAGGCGTCAGGGGCTGCTCTTCGCCCTGCTGGATGTGGTAGGCTCTGATGCCTCCAATCGAGTAGAGAAGACGGGGGTCGCCGTGGCTGGTCATGCTGTCTGGAGAGGTGCGGCGAGGTGTCGAGGGCGGTCGGGGAGGGCAAAGGAGGGGCAGATGCTTTTAAATAGCACGGGTGAGAGGATGTGTGAGGAGGGGAGGAGGGGGCGTCTATTTTCAGCTTCGATTGCAGCGACGAGCCTTTTTATCCCCCGCTGATGTCGTCGACCTGTTACTGGTGGTGTCGCGCGCTTAGCTCTTGCCGTTTGACTTGACGTCACATGCGTGCACCGCCGCCTGTGGCGCCCGCCAGCCACACTTTCCTTGGCCTCTCTTGAGCAGCCCTCAGGTTTCCTCCAGGGCTCGGCGTGCTTACTGCCGCCCGCTATCCTCGCTATCCTTCGAGATGCAGCTGCTACCTCCTGCCCCAGTGCTTTGCCTTCCGGGGGGTCTGAAGACACTGGTCCCAACCACGGCGGGAACGCGTCTGCCCGACGTGCTTAATCATCCCAGCAGCTCCGCCACCGTGCCGCAGACCGGCTACGTCCTGCACCCTCCTTCCAACATGCCTTCACAGCAAGCGTGCGGCTCGCGGCCGCCGCCCTCGAGGGCCCGATCGGTTCTAATTGCTCGCCCGCAGCCTATTCGCGCCTATTTACCACCTATATAGATCATTAATCCGTCACCGTCCTTCGTCGTCGCTATGCCATCTCTCCCCGGAGTGCCTGGCTTCGGCCCTCTTCGTCGCATCGCACGCATCGCACGCCGGAACTTCCCCAAGCTGAATTTTATAACGATTCACTATATTTACTTTCTGGCGACATGTTTGATATCGAGCTTGATCTTCTGGGGTTCGTCGACGCCGGCGAGGAGTGTCAGCTACACCGACTCCCTCTTCCTGACGGTTAGCGCTATGACATTGGCGTGAGTCCCCGTATAGATACCACGGCGGAGGCATCAGTGCTGCTGGTCTTGTTGGCTACGGGTCGGTAGCACGCTGCCGAGCCTGGTGTTGTCGTGTTAGGCTCTGCTAATCGACCGCAGAGGTCTGAATACCGTCAATTTATCCACGTTGAACACATTCCAGCAAATTATGCTTTTCATTCTTATCATGCTCGGCTCGGCTATCTTTGTCTCCGCATTCGTAGTCCACGTCCGGAAAAGAGCTTTCGAAACACGTTTCGACTTCATTGCACAGCTTCGACGGCAGAGAGCAGAGAGAGCGAGACGTCGTCGTGGGTCTATGTCCCTGGCGCGGCGCCTTACAAGGAGCTTGTCGAGAGCTGCCAATCCAGATGTTCCGCGCGGTTCAGCCATTCCGGAGCCCAGTGGCCCGCCGCAAAACATGGAGGAAGCTGGCGATATGCGCCTCGTCGACGGCGCTGGTGCAAGCCCAAGCGATACGCCAGTGGCGGAGAAGTTGCCGCAGGAAGATGGGGGAGCGAATCAAGCCTCTGACGAAGCTCCCATAACTTCCAAGGCAACCGAAGCCTCACAACCCGACCGGATTCTCCCGCAGAGTGGCACATCTACCCGACAGAGCGAGGGGCCAGGTGAGATTCAGCCCGGCTCAAGCCCGGTCGTGGAAAATGGAACCCCAGCGCACATCACCTTTGGACCTCATGCCTTCTACCGACCGAGCACACCGCCTTCAAGGCCCGGCCATCACCGCCTGCTCTCAATGCAAGGCGTCGGAGCATATCCGGGAGCGGCCATCAAACGAAGACCAAGCACGAGTCTCTCCAATACCCCCTCCCGTGTCCAGCCAGACGATTTGGAGCCAGCGAATGATCACCTACCCTTTTCCTCCTCGGGCTTCTTGTCCCGCAACTCTCACTTTCACCACTTGTCCGAAGAAGAACGCGAGAAGCTCGGAGGTTGCGAATATCGAGCGATCCGCCTCCTTTCATGGCTTGTCCCCTCGTACTTCGTTCTATTCCAACTATTTGGTGCCATAGGCCTTGGAGCATACAGCGCCTCCAACAAGGCCTCGCCCGCTCGCAAAAACGGGCTGAGTCCCTGGTGGGTAGGCAGTTTCAATGCCATTAGCGCTTTCAACAACTCTGGCATGTGCCTTCTAGACGCGAATATGGTGGCTTACCAGACTTCTACCTATACCTTGCTTACCATGGGTTTCCTAATCCTTGCTGGGAATACCTGTTTCCCGATATTTCTCCGACTCATCGTTTGGATGTCTCTGAAGGTGGCATCGAACAATGATGCCTGGAAAGAGTTCCGCAAGACGCTCCAGTTCCTGCTCGATCATCCCAGGCGATGTTATACGAACCTGTTTCCGTCGCGGCATACGTGGTGGCTTCTAGCATCTGTAATATGTACGTCAAACCTACTATACGCATACCGAACATTTGCTAATCGTGCCACCTTAGGTCTGAACGGGGTAGATTGGGTGGCTTTTGAGGTCCTCAACATCGGAAACGACGCAATCACGTCCCTGCCTGACGGCTACGAAGCCTTAGACGGCTTGTTCCAAGCTCTTGCTGTTCGGAACGGGGGCTTTTACGTCGTCCCTATTCCCAGCGTCCGAATATCGCTGCAAGTACTATACGTCATCATGATGTACATCTCGGTGTATCCTGTGGTACGTCGGTCGCGGTCCACACTCTAGCATGTCTCAGATTTCAACTGCTGAAAGCTCCCCTGAGGGCTTTCAGCAGGTAAAGACTAGAGACATGCTAGAATGCCCCCTTCTCTTACCTAAGGCATCCGCTAAATATACCGCCACCGTTGCAGGTTATCACCATGAGGAACACAAACGTGTACGAGGAGCGAAGCCTAGGTATCTACAGCGATGATCCAGGTTACGCCGCCGAGCAGGCATCGAGGCCCCCAACCGGTTTTCTCGGAAAGGTTCGGAGAACGATGACTGGCCAAGGTCTCGAGCAGACCAAATCCTACTTCGTCCGCCAGCAACTGCGCGCTCAACTCGCCCACGATCTATGGGGGCTCGTCCTCGCCGTCTTCGTAATCATGATCATTGAAGGCAGTAACTTCCAAAGCAACCCCGCCGTTTACAGTGTTTTCAACGTCATCTTCGAGACCGTTTCGGCCTATGGTTGCGTTGGCATTTCTGTCGGCCTGCCAAACGAAGCATACAGTTTCTGTGGTGGCTGGCATACATTGAGTAAGCTGGTTCTGTGCGTGGTCATGATTCGAGGGAGGCATAGAGGCTTGCCAGTAGCTATTGATAAGGCTATATTGCTCCCTGGTGAGAGCGTGGATGAGGCGGAGGAGGAGGATGGGATGAGAAGGCTAGAAAGGACTGTAAGCCGGGGACGAGTTGTGTAAGGGAGCACAGACATGGGATAGAGTAAGAATCTAATTTTCAAGAAATTGCGCTCTCTCGGCAAGCAACTGTACATTGTGGTCCTAGCGAGATAACCCTGGCACAGATCCGTGGAAGTTATTACGCACCTTCAGGATGGGGCCGCCCTCGTTAAAAGGTAATTCAAGCAAAGTGGTTATTATTACTAGGCCGAAGCATCACAATTTCCTTGCGCTCTTTCCGCAAAGGGCCGTTGAGACAGACCAGATATGCATAGTCCCTGGGATTAGTGTACCAGTTGATCTGAAGAGGGACGGGGAAGGCGTGTATGAGTTTGTTGGTGAGAGCTAAGTCCACACAATGATGGAGGGGGAGGCAAAAGGACCAAGGGGCACGCAGTATGAAGATTTCGAGCTTCACTGAGAGAGCCAAAACGCATCACCGCTAGGAAGGCGGGCCCTAGTTCATCGAACGACATCCCGCAGCATGGGATGACGTCACGCCTGCGACTTAGAGGCCAGGTGAAGATCGCGAGCTCAGGTGTGCTACCAATGCAGCGCGCCACTTTCTCTCACCGTCCCGCCTTCCCTAGAGCTTCCCGAGTTCCGCCAAGCTCAACCTTGACCTCAACCACGACCACAATAACACCATCTTCAGCATCGCTGTCTCCACTCCTGATTACGACTCTTACCCACTTTACCGGCGCTGCGGCCGAGCAATGGCTTCGGAGCAAGCTGGGACGGCGATGAGTCGCCCGTCCGCCCCGGACGCCGCCACCTTCATTGAAATTCCGAAGGTGAATTCCAGCTCGATCGAGCTGACCGCTCCCTCGTTCCTCACTACGCTCCCTCCGGAGATCAGAAACAACGTCTACGAGTTATTGTTCAAGGGCGATAGCCCGGTGCTGCTGCTTGACGTAAAGAACTACCTCCAAATTCAACGAGAGCGCAGGGTCTAGATCTTAGCCTGTTTGGCGTCAACCGGAACATGCGGCACGAGATGCGCCAGGCGGTTCGGGGTGCCTTAGAAAGAGATATCCCACTCACCTTGGAGATGACCACCACCCATAGAAGAACCTCCTTTGGAAGCTTCCAGTCCTTGGAAAAGTGGCTTGGTATCCACTGCTTTCGCAGTTGCTCCACGGATCTTACCCTTTCATCGGAATGCAAGCCACCTTCTATCATTCTAAACTTCGAATTACACGGTTCCGCTTCTCTCCAGGATGTCCGGATCAACATCAAGCACTTATTTCGCCTTATTAGTGTCGAACGCATCCTAGATCCCGGAGTAATCTGCATTTCCGGCTTTCGTGCAAGTCGAGTGGGGGACAAAACTCCAGATCTCAGGCTTCTGTCGAATTAGGGGACCTGGAACGTCTTCTGTTCCTCATGGTATCCGACATACTCCTGGGGTGGCCGGAGAGAAAGCAAGAGGACTGCCCTGATATCTGGGTCTGTGGTCATGGGACCCTACTGGGAGCAATCTTCCCACAAAATGCTGAGAAGGCTGAGGAAGTTATGGGCAATACGAGACCTTCGCTGACGCAGACGGAGGTGAAGGCCATAGCCTATTCGCATGCCGAGAGAATCTTGGGAAGTATTGTCACGGATCAGGACGTCACGTATTTCTACTCCTCGTATTCTCGGACTAGAGGACCAGCGCCCTTCTCCCTGGTAAACATTTGGTGCAAATTGCTTCGCCGCCATTGGCCTAAATACCAGGACAGACGGGATTATCGCGAGTGCGTTTGAAAGGCTCCCAAGACCCATGGAAACCCGGCTAACCATCGCTGTAGGTATTTACCCTGAACAACACACTAGAGGTGGAGTGAACGACGCTCATCTGCCAGTCCGAGAGATATTATCCGTACAAGCATATGCAGCGCCGTATTCGGATATTACATGCGAGCTTAAGGCAACCTCCATCCGTTCTCCATACACGCCTTGGCTCTCTTTCCGACTTGGCACAGGGACACTTGTACTGAAACGTCCGTACTGAGACGTTCGTACTGAGACGTAAATGTAGATGGTAGCGAGACATATTCCAAGCCATTAGAGACACAAAGCTTCTTCTACTTTTGATTCTCAATCCAGTAGCTAGCGATATCAAACAATTCCTCTCCATTTATCGCCTATCGTTGACTCTTGCGTCTTTAACTTTCGCGCCTAATGTCAAGGTAAATGTGCAACTACTGAAGGGATAGTCATGTTGCGCTAGAGCGATAGCGGGTGAAGAGCGGTATCTTGTTCACACTCTCGCCTCAATCTAGACATGAAGCTACTACGCGTCATCGAGATTCCAAATGTTCATTTGGAGCCTACGAACCCAGGCGCCAACTCATTCCTGCTAAGTTTTCGCCTGAGATCTGAAATCTGTTTTATGATAAGCGGCTCGGGTAAAAGGCGTCTATTCTGAGTGTCAGGGATATCAAAATCCAGGCGCCAATGGCGCAATTCCTATCGAGAAGAGCAAACTCAACGCGACCACTTCCCCTACGTCACAACCACACGCTGTCCATCTCGTCCTTCCTGTAAGCTGTGGTCAAAATCTGTAAGGACCTCTGTTCTAGGACGGGCCGAGTGTTCGACATATATGTCATATTCGAGCTTAGAACGTTAATGTGCTTCTAGGGTGGTGCCCTGCAGATGAGGTAGCGTAGTTACATCAATCTAGTTGGCAAGATGACTCTGAGACTAACTTCCCTGCCCATTCCCCTAGTCCATTCTCTTAGTTAAGGCGCGTCCCGCCCATTTACTGTAATATGGACTACGATCCGCAGAATCACAGACACTAGCTAGTCCAAAATACAAAAAAGCTTCTCAATCAAAGCATATTCGCAATTTCGATACTGCGCTGCGCGCAACAAAAGTTTTTGGCCTTTGCTAAACGTGGCTCAGCTCGCCCATTTCATCATTGAGAAGGCGGCACGGAATCTGAATTGGTGTCAGTGCATCAGGCATCAACAAGGAGTCATTCCACTCACAGCTCTTGGCCCAATAATTATAATCCAATGCGACTCCAGGGTGACACAAAACGCGCCTCAAGTATCCGAGATAGTTGCCCAGCGAGCCGTCACAGTGCTGAGTCACCGGACTCTCAAAGGCGCTGGAATACCGCCACCCAAATCTCCTGAGCAGACTGAGCTCCTTCTCCCGCTTGTAAATGTCGTACAGCGTGCTGCGCAGGACCGGAGTGGGAAAAAGCCGTGTAGCGTCTGTGATTTTACCGAGGCCGTTCATCCAGAGATCGGGACACCGGTGATGCTTGAGATACGGATACTTACGCGCGATCTGGTGAAGGGCAATGAGCGCTTTGAGGCGGAGGGCCTTGAGCGAGATCGTGGTGGTGGTAGTGGATTTGCAGTCCTTTCCAGTAAGTTTGCGAGAGAGCGAGAAGCAGATGTTGACGTCCTTCTGGGGGACGTCTCCGAGTACACGGACGAGCTCCGTGATGCCGATAGAGATATCTGCCAGTTTCTCCGCTTCATCGGTCTCGAAGTGTAGTATGAGAGTCAAATGCCGGAGGCTTTGGGGCGCCCAAGGGTAACTACCCGATCGCCTAGTACAGACCCACTTCCGGAGGGCCTCGAATCCGTTGAAAGTTGTCTGGCAGGTGTCCGATGTCATTTTCACCCTGAAATGATTGTCCTGGAATAGAGGTTCGGCGCTGGTTCTAAGCTGGCGGTTCACTGCTAAAAGGGCCGGGCTGACTCCAGTGAGAGTTCCGCGGTCGATATCGATGTCGACGGTGGCATTGTTCCCTTGGGTGACGAGACGAGATATCAGATTGAGGGTCTGTCGAGGAAGGCTGACGAGTGTCGGCTTCGGTTCCACGAATGCGACGGATAATCCCCCAGACGCATCTTCGACCCGAAACTCCTTGCAACTATAATGCCACGAAAAGTCGGAGTCCTCCGTTGAAGAGCGGTATGTTACCCAGCCTCGTGATCCATCTCGAGCGACGAAAATGCCTTGTATCGAGCGCCAAAACTTTTTGAGACCCAGCACGTCGCATACAAGCGCCTCAAGCATTTGGTTCAGCCTGTCGATGCCCACTCCACCCTTGCTGCGGCAGTGGTAACCCCGGGACTGGGCTCGCGTTGGATGATAGATGAAGGAAATATCCAATTTGGGTCCGGGGCGTGCCCAAAGGACTTTCAGTAGGGAAAACATGGAGACTGAATCCCGCAAATCTGGACCATCTCCAGAATGGTCTCGAAATGCAGGCGACCAGCACTCCTCGCCGCATATGGCGCTTATATCGATCTTAAGGCTCCTGAGAAATTAACACTGTGCTCCTAGACCCTGCAGCCACCCGACCGCCGTCGAAGCATGTCCTACAGCTGAGAGATGCTTCGGGGACTTCCAGATGCTGAAAGTATTGTTGAAAAAGAGCCACGAACTTGCCTCGGCGTAAATCTGCCTGCACGTGAGAAACAAAGCGAGGTCCAACCCTATGCCGGATCGAGACTCCATTTTGCCCGGCCGTCCGTTCCAGATGATGATAGGACACGGCCGGTGGACTAATCACAGAGTAAGAATTCAGTACAGTTCTTCAAGGGGCTCGCTACCTACATCCCGATTCGCTCGTCGACGTACGCGGAAGTACTTCTCGAGGGGTTAGACCCGTATAGAGAAGATCATAGACTCGATTCCTTAGCTCGGGACTCAAGGTGAGAAAGGAGGGAGCATTCGGGTCAGCGGGTTTCGAGTGGCCCTTGGCGATGGACTTGATGCATGGAAGCGACGACATGTTTCGCCGCCGATCTGTGAGGCTGGTTGAGATTCTCAATAATTCGAGGAGTGAGGCAGCAATATTTTGGAGCGGCGATGGTACTTGTATGCGTGGGAGTATGTGGACCGTGCCTGCGTGAGTCACTGCTTCCAACATTGCTGTTCCCCGGCCGACAGTTATCACTCGAGGGGTAAGCCCATAGGGTCTGAGTCCTCATATTCCCCGGCTTGCACAGTAAGCTGTAGAGTGAAGGAGTAGGTAATACCTTCTGAATATTTAAGCGCGCCTGCTGGTACAATCTCGACCACCACACCCGTTCGCAACCCAACGGCGATTTCGAGACCCGTCTGTCCATCATGGAATCCTTTCCGCCAATCAAGTGCATCCCTAAGGGCGAGTCGAGCCCCGCGAATCCGAGCAGTGCATCGTTCCTCACACTGCCGGCCGAAATCCGCAACCACGTATACAATCTTATTTTCGAAAAGCAAGAGCCCATCATCATAATGGGGGGTTCTATTTCATATAACAAGCCGATAATCGAGGACGGAAGACTTGAAGACAGAATTAGCGTACTACCTGCCAGTCTTCTTGACATGTCGAAAGGTCTACCACGAGGCGGCCTCTACCTTATACACGAATAATTCGTTCGTGATAACGAGGACAGACATCGAGAAGTGCTGGTACGGCCACACCAGGGTTGAGCAGGCCATTGTTGCCGGGATATGGATGCAACAACTCCGATCACAGATCTTCATGCTGCCTAGAATCACTATCGGCTTGGATAAGATCTGCACCCCTAGCTGTGATACGACTCTTCTTCGCTTCGATGAATGGGATTTTGATTTGAGGACAGCCATGGATATCTTTCCTTTGATTAAGATTCTGTGGACAAATCCGGACCTTAAGATTGACGTCTCCATTGTTCACCCAAAGGGAGAGGCACACTGTAGATACCACCATTCTCGGTATCAAGAGACTGACATTCGGGTTGATGCATTAATGGCCGTTTTGGAGGCCTTTCGGCGGGATCGCTTGGACGTCAAGAAGTATTGGCGGTCCATTGACGAGATTCTGGTTCACCGCGATGGCTCCGGAGGTTCCGTGATTTATAAGAGCGCAATACGGTACAAGAAGACCAGGGCCGTCAAGCGTAACTACACGGCTTATGCTGCTGGAAACGGAGTGGCATTGTCGTTTGAGCTAGCCGACAAGGGGCAATTACTAACTCCCTATCCTATTCAGAAAGTCATTTACGACATGGTACTCTACGGTCCTCATCGGGAAAACTGGGTGTGTTTCGACTTGGATCAAAAGGTCTGTCACGGAGCAGATCCGCGGCTCCTAGGTGTGTGCTCCACTCATCGGCATCTCTCATACAGCTTCTGGACTGAGAATTGGGTTAAAGTCAAAATGACGACTCAACAGACCAGCACGAATTTCGCAAATTTCGAGGCACTAGAGAAATGGTGGTGCGTTCAGCGTTCGAACAGGGAAGGTCGGAGAGGGACAGTTGCAAGGGGTGAGCTCAAGCTGGAGCTTCAATTCGACGTCGCAGAAGGCTTGACGCTACGTCAGCTGCGTGTCGGTATCATCGATCTTCTGAGGGTCACTGCTCACCTGGATAGCCACACGCGAGGGTACTGCCGTGTGCATCTTACGTTCTCTCTCACAAAGGCGGGGCAGGAGGGAGAAGCTAGCAGCGAACACGATGTCGTTTGGAGAATTCCGCACCCGAGTCCTCGTAGCCCTGATAGCATTCAAGCGAAAGCACCCAGGCCAAGTGAACGAACAATGTCCAGCGGTCTGGATGAATGGGCTCGGCGAGGTGGTCGGTGTGCATGCGCGAGGGCTGAGTGCGTCCGCGGTATCATGATGCAATACTCTCCTTACTCAAAGAACGAATACAGAATCAGGAAGGAGTATATCGTGGGAGGCCTCGAGGGACGCACCGAGCTCGAGGAGGAGGAGGAGGAGGACGACGACGACAACCATAACGACAAGGTGAGGGATTGGAGCCTCCATCACGACTACTGGGATGATCCTGTCCCTGTTTCTCGGTACTATGACGGTACGCTAAGCCTATACATCGCTTACCTGCGACGCGTGGTGGGTGCGTCTGCCTGCTCGGATTATTGGGCAAAGAAGTGCAAGTAACCTGGTGCACTGATGGTAAGAGGCTTAAGGAGCTAATTGATGTCCAGACTTCGTGCTGCCAAATGAATAGTTGGGGTCTTTAGCCGACTGCTGCGACTCGGTTGGGAACGCATTCCTCGATATTTGGACATACGCAGGCTCTGAATGTCTGACAATGAGCACACATAAGGAGCTTTGGGAGTTTGCTACATATGACCATCAGTATCGTCATCTAAATGACAAGAACGCAATAGGAGATAAATACTTGTGATCGCGGAATAGTAGGGTGATGGATGGAACGAATCATGGCAGAATAAGACTGCGCGGAGCCGAGCGGAAATTAGGACACTCCAAGACTATTATGGACAATGAGACTGCCATTGCCCGAATTTTGATGCACAGGCGGAATTCACCCTAGGGAGAGCAGACCGTGGGAAGAGGTTCGAAGCCCGCTCCGAGGAAAGCCGCCGAGAGACGCACAGACCTCGAATCGCCCCAAGCTCCCGATTTCTTCAATCAACACCTCGAGCTCTTGCGCATCGTCACCATTCCAAACCATTCCGACAACAGCCCTTATACACGTGCTTTCCTTCCGCTCAACCGCATCCTACTGTCCCGGGCACATCCGGCCTAAATTTGCCTCAAGAACCCTTCAGAGAGCCCCAAAACCAAGTCAAAATGTCTTTCCTCTTCGGCCGCCAACCGCAAATCTCCTCGGAGCAAAAGATCGCTCAAGCAGAGGCAGAAATCGACATGGTGTCTGACATGTACTCACGGTACGCTCTCGCTCGCCCTCTTTACCATCCCCAGATCCTCATACCCAGTCCCGTCCAACCCCGTTCTGCTCCCCATGTCTCCATCAATCATTCCCCCAACGACATTCAAACGACCATTCTGACGAACGAGAGACAGCCTAGTCCAATCCTGCAGCAAAAAGTGCATCGACACCGCCTACCGCGAAGCCGACCTCAACAAGGGCGAGTCCGTCTGCCTCGATCGCTGCGTCGCAAAGTTCTTCGAGGTCAACGTCAAAGTGAGCGAGAAGATGCAGGGCGAGGCGCAGAACAGGGCTGGTGGCGGGGGCATGTTTGGTGGCATGTAGAAGCCGATTGGCGCTGTGAGGGCAATGGATGGCAGGTGGGGATGACATGGACGAGGCACTTTAGGACGAGGCATTGGAGTTGGAGAACACAGCATCTATGGAAGGAGATTCAGAATCCCCGCTTTATATTATCGGCGCATGACAGGTCGGCATGGCTCGATGGAATCTGATATTGTACAATACTTTTGGGTCGGTGGAATGGGTAGCGCCAACAACGAATTCAAGCAAACCGGTTCGCAATGAAGACGATGGTTACTCTCCTCCATATAGTCGGCTTCGGACATTCAGAGACGCAGAACATCTTCCCACGTTATGCTCCATAGTCCTCATCCCATACCAAACACTTTTCCGGAGAATCCGACGACGGTTATAGGCAATCTAGATGCTGTTGCCGCGATCAGTGTGAATTAGAGTGTGCAGTTGAGCCACATACCTAGCAAGCCAACATCGTGCCCTACCATACGTACAGCTACTCCGAAAGCGTAGCCATCCCGGAAGAGGAAGGCTGGTCCTCACTGCCAACCATCCCTGCATTCTTGAGCAACTGCTTGATCGCCTCTAGCGCCTCGGTATCGGAGTTCAACTCGGACAGCTTCTGGGCCCTCTTCAACGCAATCTCAGCCTTCTTCGCATTCAGCGCGGCGTCGCGGGCATGCTTCTTGGCCTCCATCGCCGAGATCTCTGCCTGCTTGCACGCGTCGACAGTCGCCAGAAGAGCCTGTGTGTTTTGCACCGTTAGCACTAATTCTTGCTGCATCAGCGAACGAAGGTGCAGGGTTTTACAAACCTCTGCAATCTGAAGGGCGCGGAGACGATATGGCGATTCCTCGGGCATTGTCTCCATGCGGTTCATAATGCTGTTGACGATATCGACGACGTTCGAGTGAGTAGCAGGCTCGGCTAGAGGTGACGTCATGTCGTGGCCGTCCGCATTCTGTACAGGTGCCTTCACCGTCTTAGGGGTTGTCACGGGTTGGCGCTCAGTGATCGCCTCGACTGGCGTTTCTAAGTTGACCTTCGCCGTCTCGGGAGTTGACACGGGTTGACGCTCAGTGACAGCCTCGGCTGGCTTTGCCAAGTTGGCCTTCGAGATGTTGGCAGAACTCCTAAAGCGACTCACGAAAGAGCTTCCTGGTACGGCGAAAGAGGACCGCTTTGATTGCTTGGACTCAGCCCTCGGAAGTTCCTTCTCAATGTGCTTGCCCTCGCGCCTGTGAAAGAAATCCCGGAAGCTACGCTTTGCTTGGACTTTAGCGGCGGTCATATTGTTGGGTTTGCTCTCTATGCCCTGCAAATGCTTGCTATCCTTGCTCTTGGCAGACTGCTCGGTGTTCGACGTCGACTCCACGACAGATTGTTTGCCGTATGTATTGAGAGGGTCAGGCTGCTACTCTAGGTATTAGTAACAATATCTACTGATGCCAGCAGAGTGACAGGAATTACCTTGCTGACTCCATGGATTGAGGTTGTCAACTCTATATCGGGAGCGCGCTCGTCGTTAGCGATGATGCCTCGGGCCGTTACGCTGGGCTTGGGAGCCTCCCGGGCGTTTCGCTTGCCGGCAGAACCACGCTCTAGTGGCGGCTTGGTTGCCTTTAGAGACTCCTGCGATTGTTGAACCGTAGGGCCAGACGTGCCTTGTGGGTCAACTCCAGCACTAGTATTTCCTGGCGGCCGTATGGATCGGACCGGGTTGGCCTTGACCGGTGTAGGAGTACAATTGGTGTCGACCTCGGGAGACTGGGATGTTCCAGACCGCAAGCCCATACGTAAAGATATCCTAGAAGACATCCTGGATAGCGTCTCCCGCGAGAAACGTCCCGCTAGCGTACTGACCTGGGCGGCCTCATCCGGAATAACCTCTGGGATCGGTGGGACCTCCGGGACGTCGCCCGCGTTACCCATCAGGACCTCATCTGCGTCTTCATGAATCCGCAGGACGGGACCGCCGCCGTGGAGATGAGGGTGCGGGAACCTCACACGCGTGCTCGACTCGAATTGTTGATGGCGCTCCTCGTCGATAGAAGATCCGGCCGCTTGGCTCCAGGTGTCGCTAGAGTCGAACGAGTTTTCGCGGGATCGGCGAGGAGGGTAGTTGTCTGTAGGCTCGATTACGCCATGAGCTTGAACCTGAGTTTCCTTGTCTTCCACAGTGTTAGCACCTTGAACTCCATATTGGTATTCAGAAAGAAGCGGTGTGGCTGCACTGCCAGAAGAAGAGAAATGAGAAGAAAAAGCGTAAGCTGATGCGTTAGTATCGAGCAATTGCTCGTTCGCGGAGGTTGACATGGCCTCTCCATGTCGAGACGCAGCGGTTGGAGTAGCCGATGCTGGTTGTCCCTGAGCGGAGAGTGGAAGGGAGCGGCGCTGAAAGGTGGTGCCGGGAGAACTGGACTGGGTGCCCCGACCACTCTGCTTGCGAGCAAGCGGACTGTCGATGGCCTCGTCATTGGCAGTGGTGATGGCGTGAACCTGTTGCTGGGAATTCACGTCTTGCGATAAGCGGGTATTCCACTCTTCAGGAGACGTCCAAGTGGGTGCGGCGCTGAGTCGATTTCCGGTGCTGAGTCGATTTCGAGCGGATCGTAGCTCCGGGCGGGTGGTTGTAATCTGTTGCTGGGAATTCACTTCTTGCGACAAGCAGGTGTCCCACTCCTCTGGTGGCGTCCAGTTGGATCCGGTACTAAGCCTGTTGTCCTGACGTCGCGATAGTAATCCTGGTGCTCCGCTGCCGCTGCTGCGGTTATAGCTTGCACCTGGGACCGCCTGCATTGGTGCTGAGCGGGTCTGCTCGGGTGTCACGTTTTCAGGCGAAAGAATCGGCCACTCTTCTTCTGACAACTTGCCCGCAACCTCGGCATCGATGAGTGTGCGTTGCGCCTTTGGTGGGCTTGCCGGGTTCACCACCTGCGCGATGGGAGGGCTTGGAAGCGGCTTGTCGCGGTCGGTAGGTGGGCTGACTCCTGTTTTCTACAGGGTTGTCAGCTTGTTTACTTTGGGCATCAGAGCGGCAGACTTACTGGGATAGCAGCTCGCTCTCTTGCTGGCGATTTGCTTGCTTCATAGACACGCTGCGATGCCATGGCCGGTTCGTTCTGAGATCGCGAAGGGAGCGAGGGAGCGGGCGCCTTGCGCGGGATCTTGGAGCTAACCGTAGCGGCGGCGTTGCGAAGCGGCTCAGGAGATCCCATAACGAGAGGATCGTTGGCTGGGGTCGCAAGCACTGCCGCACTAGACTTCTTAGATGAAAGAGTGGGCAATCTAGAGCCGGGCTGGCGTCGACTGGCGTCGGCGTCGTTGGGCGGGCTTGACATGGCGTAGAGATGTTGCGGCCTTACTCAGGCATGGGAGAAGTTGACGAGGGAAGTGAGGAAGCGGTCGCTGGTGCAGAGAAGAATTTTTGCAGCGCAAGTGTGGGTTATTAACCGGGCAACGCGAGCGCAGAGCGTAAACAACAGCGAAGATCGAGTGAAAGCGACTCAACAGAAATGAAAGCTTGGCGGAAATATCGTAGCTCTGGTGCTGTGTGCTGCTGCAGAGCCGAAAGATTGAGCAGTGAAAGGAAATGGTAAACCCCGTCCCCGTCCGCACGAGTGGAAACGAGAGATATGTTGACAGGAGCTGAAATGAAACGAGCACACGAATGAGGTCTATAAATTTACATTATACCTTTTAGATGCCATAACGGCGATACTGGGAGAAGCACTCTCGTTGCGCAGTTTCCTTCTCAAAGATTAACTGCAGTACATGCGTGGATGAAACCTCGCGGGAGCACCTCGCTCTTGCGGTAGGGAATTCTCCAGATCCCAGGGCTCGCCGTACACGTGAGTAAGATTAGCTTAGCGAATCAACGTCCTATTGTACGCACCCGCGAAGGCCTCCACGGTAGCTATTACGCACGTCGTTCTATCCGGAGAATTCCACACCGTGAGAGCCTCGCTCCCAGCAACGAGCATTCGCCCAGCCACTGCTATTTCTAGGGTTTACGGAAGCACAGCCAGTACGAAGCCGGAGAAAAGATGTCATTTTGACTCTGGAATTGGCCTCGCGGGGGGGGGGGGGGGGGGGGGGGGGGGGGGGGGGGGGGGGGGGGTTCGTCAGACATCGGGACCAGGGCGCTTTACGAACGTTGTGGGTTAGTAGATGGAACAAAGTTAAACTCTGTATCATCCATGGCTTTTGCCGTAGACAGATGAATGTATGTGGTGGATCATGAATAGGAAGGCATGGGGAACGATGAGGTGAAGTCGGTCCGGCTCGGCTCGGAGAAACACTAGGCGCCGAAAAGACACCTTGACGCGTCCGGTTAAGCTATTGGCAGCACCCCACAACGTCCCACTCTAGATTCCATGTCTTTTCAGCCAGGATGGAGAAAGACTACAAGCAGCTCAAGATGCAGCATGTCTCCGGACTTACCGGGAGCTCCCTCTTCGACGTCAACAGCGTCTCTCTAGCAATGCCTGTACCGTATATGGCTCGCGCAGCCTGCGTTATTCCCTACTGACGTCTTGATTAGTTGACTATCTTACTTTGGTCCGTTATCCAATCGCGCATGCGCCTGTTCACGCCATACACATCTGCCGCCTGCTTTGTCGATTTCCTGCTTAATTGCGGAGTCACGCTTGTCGCGACTACCCTCTACTCGTCCTCGCCATGGCTCCTAAACCTGCTTCTATTGCTCCCGGCAGCGTTCCTATACATCAGCTCCCCTCCGATGCCTATTAGACCGACCGCGCCGCGACCGCCGACGAAAGCTAGCGATGCGAGAAAGACCAGCCCCGATCCTCTACCCATGAAACCTTTCATCACGCACTACCGCGGCTCAATGATGGTGATAACGTGCATAGCTATATTGGCGGTGGATTTCCGTGTCTTTCCTCGGCGTTTTGCGAAAGTAGAGAATTGGGGGACATCGCTCATGGATATGGGCGTGGGTTCGTTCGTCTTCACAAATGGTGTGGTCTCCGTTCGGTCCTCCTTGAAAACACCGAGTGGAAAGCTTCCACCTCTGTCGATGCGCCTCGTCGCGTCGATGAGACATGCAACGCCGCTTCTTATCCTTGGAATCATACGACTTATCTCCGTCAAGGGGTTGGATTACGCTGAACATGTCACCGAATACGGCGTCCACTGGAACTTCTTCTTTACATTGGGCTTCCTCCCGCCCTTTGTTGCGCTGTTCCAGTCAGCATTCGCCCTTGTGCCGTCATATGCTGTTCTCTCCTACGTCTTAGCCGCATTCTACGAGCTCGCTCTAGATAAGACCAACCTCGGCGCGTTCATTTTGACCGCTCAGCGCACCGATCTAATCTCGAAGAATCGAGAAGGTATATTCTCGTTCTTCGGCTACCTTGCTATATTCCTCGCTGGCCAGTCCCTGGGCTCCTTCGCCCTTCCGAGGCAATCGCCTCCCCCAAAGAATGCTTCGAAAGCAACCCTGATCCGGCAATCTATCTTGGGCAGGCTCGTCATCTCCGCCTTCTTATGGACAGCTCTATTCTACCTGTCCGTCAGCTACTACGGCTTTGGTCTTGGTGTATCTCGACGACTAGCCAATCTGCCCTACTTCTTGTGGGTGTGTTCGTTCAACAGCTACCAAATCGCCATCTGTTGCGCCATCGAGACGGTTCTCTTTCCGAATCTGTATAAAGCGGCGACAAGGGAAGAAGAGAAGCAGAGGTGCAGAGATGCCACGAGCACTGTGTTGTTCTCTTTCAACCGCAATGGGCTCGTGGTCTTCTTACTGGCGAATTTGCTGACCGGGCTTGTCAATATGACTATGCCCACATTGCATATGAGTGTGTTTCAGTCAATGGGTATACTATTGGGCTACATTGCTGCGGTTGCGGGAGTCGCAGTCGCTTTAGATCGGCTGAATGTTTCTATTAAGCTGTAGAGGGACGCTCTAAAATGAAGCCTTTCCTCACCACTCGGCTCAATGTAAAAACCTATGCTCAGCGTTTTCACATCTCCTGGTATCTAAGAGTGTAAGCTATCGTGGAGAAGGGAGGGAGCTTGGTTCACCTCTCTCTCAGATGAAAAGGAGAGTGCTAGACCTCGGGAGAGAAAAGGCACACGTGATACCGCGTTTAGCGCGTTTTGTTGGCACGCCACCTTCGCGCTTTCCTTTCCACATCACCAATCAACTTCTCATCTCTCATTCTCCCTCTCGGAGCCTCACCGCACGCACACTAAAACAACCGCGATGTCTACGCCGCACGCAAAACGTCGCCGGCTGAACGAAGCCGCGAAGACACTCCAGAAGCCCTTCAAATCTCCCTTCCGCACGCCACTGAAGCCCAATCTGGGCTCCGACCCGCCGTCTTCCGACCCACCAGAGATCAGCACGCCAGCGGCCTCTGTCTTCGCCCCGCAGACCACGCCCCGCGTCACGAAGCCCCTCCTCGTCCCGCCGAATGTCGCGACGCCAACGCGCGCTCTCCAGAAGAAAGCGGCACTCTCAAAGCCCAGCCTCACCCGCGAAATCATGCAGCTCCGCAACGAGATCCAGATCCTGCAGCAAGCAGCCGCGCTCGCCACATCGAGCAAAGACGAGGACCTGCTGGTGCTGATCGAGCGCTGGCGGACCGCGAGTCGAGCCGTAGCTGAGGAGTTGTTCGCCAGTACGCGGGATAGGGTGAATAGGATGGGCGGCGTGGGCGCGTGGAAGGAGAGGGAGCGCGAGCAGAAGGAGTGGAGGCAGAAGCGGGAGATGGAGGAGTTTGAGGCGGAGAGGGAGGCGGAGCGGGAGAGGCTGGAGGAGGCGAGGGAGAATGGTCAGATCACGGAAGAGGCGTTTGAACGGTTCGAGGAAGGTGAGGAGAAGAAAGAAGAGGAGGAGCGCTTCCAGTGCGCGGACGATGATGTGAGTTAGAAATGCTAGGTTACCGTGTTTGCTTAGGATGATGCTGATGTGTTACAGTCCTTTACGATGGATATGATGCTCAAGACGCTCAATATCAAACTGGAGCTCATAGGATATAATAAGGAGGCGCAGCGATGGGACGGATGAGGGTTACATGCCAAAAGGTTGGCAGACAGCGAAAGAGCTGGCATAGAGGCCCGACAACAAGTTGGATGAACGGGCTGTCCCCAAATCACAAGGCGAACATATCTAAGTTACAGACATCTTGGACGCGGTCAGCAATTAGGCGAAAAGAGATTCATAGGTATTTCCCATCTACAACTTCCGTGCTCGTACTCCTAGCTGACCACAACACAGAGAAAAGTCCCACTAGCAAGCTTATATAGATACCCAAATGAAACATGCAATCTGGGCTTCTAGGCTTTGCACCCCTACCAGAAGTATAACTTTTACGTAGGACCTCTTCCCATGACGTCACCATGCGACGTCAAACTTCTACATCTGAACGTGATCAATTTCTTCGTCTCTGCACAGATCCACCGGACCCTTCGCCCAAAATGTCTTTCGCAAACCAGAAGGTTGTAATAACAGGCGCCAGCATGGGCATCGGCGCCGCCATCGCACGCCGCATAGCCCACGAACAAGCCAACCTCATTCTCTTCGCCCGTTCCGGCGACAAACTCAACGCCCTCGCCGACGACATAGGAAAAGAGGTTGGAACGGACACCATCAAGGTCTTCACCACCGTTGTGGACGTGTCGGATCACCGCGCCGTCTCGACTGCCATCGCAAATTGCCCGTGAAAGAAGCAGGACCGATAGACGTCCTAATCAACAACGCGCGCCTCGCGTTCGGTGCTCCCGCTGCATTCCCAGACCTCAAGAACGAAGACATCATCACGATGGCAGGAACGAATGTGAACGGCTTGATATTCACCACCTACGCCGCGCTGAACGAAGGCAAGATGAAAGAACGAGGCCGGGGCACGATATTAAACATAACGTCCACCACCGCGCTCGAAGCACCGCCCTTCCCCGGCGAAGCGGTCTACCATTCCAGCAAAGCGCTCCAAGAAAGTTTTACAAATGCTCTGCGCAATGAGCTTGTCGGGACTAATATCAAAGTTCTTGCGCTGAGACCGGGTGTCGTGGCGACGCATTTCCACGAGCAGAGGGTGGGGTTTGATAGGGGGATGTATGAGGAGTTCATCGAAGGATATGAGCCATTGGTTGCTGATGATGTGGCGGAGGCGGCGGTGTGGATGCTGAGGACGAAGGAGAGGGTGAGCGTTAAGACGCTGGATGTGGTGCCTACTGCGCAGAGGAGTTTGCCGGTTTTTGATCGGGCCTGGAATGAGAGGAATGGGGTTCGTTGAGATATTACTAGTTGCGGCGAGAAGAGCGAGGGCTCAGCAATCATCGCTGCCCGTGAAGAAGAGTAGAGCCCTTGCCTACACATGGAAATTCCAAGAGAGCACTCCTGTTGTAGGCCCGACTTTGTTGGCTGATGGCTTCGTTGACAGCTACTGCCATTCGGGAACGAGGTTCCGCCGGTGATGATACAGTGTGGTTTCCTGTTCAGAGTCCCGAACTACCACGTTTCCCGAGGTCTCTAATTCTTCAATATGCGGGAGAGACAATGATTCAATGCCGTAGATGGAGAAAGATATGTGCCATCAAATCTCATTCCTCACTCAGACCGTTGAAAAACCTCAGGAAGGACTTCCCATACTTTGTGTCTCAGCCTCCTACCCAAACTGCGGAGGGAATGTGGTTGTACGCCAGCATCTTCGGAGGTAGCGAGGCAACGGGCCCCTTTTTGGGTGGAGAGGTCGAGCCGGGTCGCTGCTTGCAGACGGCTCATTAAAGGCCATCAGGACCAGCCCAACATTCTCCAAAAGAGGGAGGTCTGAAATTTCCGCCTCTCCGCTATTTCGCGCAACCGATTTTGCAGATGCACTTTCTTGTCCGGTTCCGTCCAGAATATCGTCTGGATTGCTTCATCGACAGTGAGGATCCTTGTGTCGTCGAGATTAAGGACCTCTATATTCGGATCAGCACCAGCCTCAAGGAGGGTCTCTATCACGTCGCCCCAAGCAGACTTGATGTGTGATGGGACCCCTAGGTTCGCGCAGCAAGACCTCAAGAAGAGACTCCAGACGGTTTGTCCCTCGTAGATGTGCATCTGTTGGTTTGGATTCGCTCCGTGTTCGAGAAGCGCCTTCACCATTCCCTTATCGACATTGGATGCCTCGTATTGGACGCGGTATGGCAGTTCCGCGGGAGTCCTTCTCCTAGGTCGCAGAGCGTAGTCAAGCAACGGCCGACCACGTTTAGATGCTAAAAGTGCGGGATTGGCGCCGAGCTTTTCCGTCACGTAATGAACTAGGTTGGATTGGATTGCTAGGCCCAGAAACGTGTTCTGACCGTATTCCTCGAGGAACTTGGAGTTGCTAGGGACTTCTCTCACGTTAGTCCAGTGCTTTCCGAAGCCCCAAGCCCTTGCATGTGTGATCATGACCGTGTCGAGCTCATCCAGGATCGCAGAGCCGCGATATTGACCTCGTATATCTAATTCGTGCGAGTAGTACATGATCTCATCAACCGTACAGAACAGGGGGTTCTGTAGAGATTCCTGGTGAGGCGAGGCTGGGATGGACTTTGCGAGAGCGAGAGTGATGTCGCACAAGGAGGCAGTAGCATCGAATTCAGAGCCGGCCTTTCGGCGTAGGTATTCGTAGTTGTTGTTTCGAAGGAAATCCCTTACCGTCCTATGGAGGAAATCCACTTGATAATACATGAACGGTACGTATCGGTAAGTGTTGGTGAAAGCGTCCTGAATTGCAGTACGTTGCTCGCCAATGTCGGTGACTTGAAGTAGATCGCGACAGCGGCTGTTGAGCAGTATCCTCCACTTCTCGTAATATTGCCGTGCTTCGTCGAAACCCAGAGGCGAAATACTGCCAACGATGGCAAAGTGCGGATCTCGTGCCTCTTCGAGGAGAAACTTGAAGGCAAGCACCGGCAGTGGACGCGGAGCTTCGACTGCAACAAGGAATATCTTTGCGGCCTCCTCCACATGGAATTTTTCAATTCTGTCCAGGATATCTTCGAAGTACTTCTCCAACTCCCGGGGGAATTCATTCAGCCTGCGTAGTAGAGAGGAGTAGTCTTCCCTGCCCTTGATGTCGTTCAACAGATCTCGGACCACGAGGAAAACCCAGAGCCATACGCCCTGTGCTCTGTCTACAATTTTCGGGACAAGCTCGGCGCATTGAGGCTCTCGTGCACTTATTTCCTTGAAGCCTTCGCTCTGTGCAAGCAGATCATCCACGTATATCTTCATGTCGGTGATTGTAAGCTTTTCCATCGCCACTTGATGGCGGAGTCCCTCGAAAGCTAGTAGGAAGACATTCCAAGGCCGACTAGATACGCAAATCTTGATGTTAGGAGATGTCGAAAGGCGTCGGAGTAGATCGATAAGCTCTTCAGGATTGACATCATGGTCGTCATCCACACCCCCGTACTCGTCGAGACCGTCGATGAAGAAACAATACTTTGCGGAGAGCGGACAGCCGGTTCCACGTGACGCCTTCCCCAGTGCTTCAAAGAGCTCCTTGCGTGTCCACGGTTCCTTTGCTAATCGATCAGGGAAGTACTCCAGGATGAGCTTTGGAGATGCGACCAATACTTGGTATAACAGACTCTGGAGCAACCCGACCTGCGATTTTTGCATACGCAAGCCTGCAGCCCAGAAGAAGTATGATGCTGTCACCAACATTTGAGGTCCGGCCCAGGTCTGTAATGCATCCCTGGTCCTATAGTGGTCGCAAACATATTTCATAAGCGTTGATTTTCCGCTCCCAGCCTATCGTTGTTAGGATTATATTCTCGCTTGGAAAACTCACGCACCTTGCCCTTGACCCAGTACATATTGCTATCAGATTCCAGCCATTCCATGAATCTTGTCTCCGGCCGCTGAAATATCCAATTGAGTGTCTTCTTGTGGGCTTCTTTGATCATGTCGTGTCGCCGCTTCATAGAATCAAACATCAGACCCTCAAGAAAGTTCTGCTGCCTCACTAAATTCTCAGCCTTCTCTGCGAATGCGACGAGCTTAGGGGTAATTTTGTCCACGCTGGGGCCATTTGTGGTTGCTGAGCTTGAGGTATCTCCTAGGAGGTCAATAAGTTCTCCCCTGAGGTCATTGAGTGTAGCGCCGGTATTGATTTTCAGAGCCTCCGTCTTTCTATCCAGTGCCTGAATTGCGGACAAAAGTTCCGATTGACTTGTTCTTTGCAACCATTAGCATCCGAGTCTAGCTAGGACGGATCTGACATCTCTTCGATGGACTTACTGTTGAAGCATAGCCGATATCCTATGCCTCAATCGTCGGTCAATCTCGAGCATTCTTCGCTGCAGGTCCGCAATCTCTTTCCTCTGCCCGGCGCCCTTCAGCGTGTTCTTGAGCGTCCTCAGACCGCGGCGACGAGCATTAGCCGGGACTTTCAGCTCCTCCAACATGCGCAATAGCCTCTTCGCCAAAGCTTCGCACTCCGTGGCCAAACGCTGTATTGCTGTCGCGTTGCTTGATGATAGTTGCTGTTGGCATTGTGCCACAGTTTTTTTGGCCTCATCACATAAAATCGCCACGTCTTCTGTGATGATTTCGATCTCGCGGTGTTCTGCTCGTACCCCGTGGACCGAGTTGTATACCTCTTTCCCTTCATTAATGAGCTGCAAGGCAAACTCCACGAATTGGCCAATGTTGGCAGCGATGCCGAGAACTGCAAACGCCTCAGCCATGAGTTATGTAAGGTGAGGCCTGGAGGCCTTTGGTGACCTTTGCTGCCTCGAAGGACTGCTTCGTTGTCGGTGGTGGTAGGATTGACGCTTGAGCTGTCAGGCTGTGGCAGGGTTTGCGTGGGAAGAGCTGATCGCCCGGGTGGGGGCGGGGACGGAGCTGAAACCAGCCTTCTAGCGCCACTCTGAGGCCCGTAACTTTTCTGTTATCCATCAGCCCATCTCCAGGTGCACATCCGCAATACGCTTATTCTTCTCTGAACAAGAGCTGTTATTGATAGGAGCCTCCTCTGGAAGCGCGCGATACAGAGCGCCGCCATCTACGCGGAGCCGGACAGCCTTCCGACCCGAGAAACGAAGATGAAGAACATCAGGCGGGAATTCCACCGAGTTGGGCGACGGCCAGCCTTTTTCCAGCAAGAACCTCCTCCTCCAGCGAGGTTTGACGAGGACGAGCACCGGCCGCTTCTAGGATCTCGTTCGGACACGGAGATACCGTATTGGGGCGACGACCGCTGGTGGGTGCGAAAGTGTGGATGGGTGCGTAAATTTGTGCACGGAATCAGTCGCTGGATCTCGCGATGCTGGCGGCCACAAAATGCGGCGCTCTCTCCCCGGCCGATATTGCCAGTTGAAGCGTAGAGGAGGCAAGAGGCAGGAAGTGACATCACCTGCTGAAGGGCTTCGGGCTCCCTGTTACGAAGTGCGAGCTTGCTGCTTGGAGCGTCGGAGCGTGGGAGCTGAAGAACCGCTGAAAGTAACGCGCGGTCGAAGAAGAGGTGGGGGATTATGGAGGTGTGTCGGTTCAAACCAGGCGACGGACGTGGAGACAGGAGCAGGCAGGAGCGAGCGAGCGAGCGTCAACCTGGCCCAATACTCCAACACATTGAAGAATTCGAAGAGCGCGGCAATTTCTAGATTCCAAAACACCACGCTGCCCTTCCCCAACCGCACGCCACCGTCACACCTACGACACATGCGTATGGGATTGCCGGGGAGCAGGAGAGCGGGACGCCGTTCCCATGGAGGATGCGTGTATAGACGCAAGCTTCGGTCAGTTAGACGGCAACTCGTCCGACGACTGCTTCAAGGGATGAAGTGGGCGTCCACATCAGCGAGCCTGCGCCATGTTGGACCGCCTTCATGAAGAAAGAGTGTGAAACGTGGATACTCCCGCCGATGCAGAGAGTGTCCAGCCTAGCAGTTCATTACAGCTCAGCACCAAGATGATTCATGGGAACGCGGACATTGCTCTAGCTCGGGTAGCGAGCGATCGCGTGCGCTGCGCGTGGCACGCAACGGAGGCTACATATTAGCACATATGGCGAACGCAAAGCCGATCGAAGCGAGGCAGAGTGACGATTGCAAAATCGAGTCATCAACGCTATCATTATACTCTCAATGAGCGCAAGCCTCCTGCTCAGCCCAGCCCCAATATGTCTTCACCGGATGAGAAGCGGGCCTACTGCCAACTCAACGTCCAGCTCCCCTTCCACGCGCCCCCCCTCGTCAAATCATTCAACCCCGTCAGCTTCAGCACGCCCGCATCCCCATCATAATCTACCTTGCTCTCATCCACCGTCTCCCCATTCAACTTGATACTCCCGCAGCCATCAAAGACACCGAGCACCGTCACATTACCCAACGCATTGCTATCCGCATAGTCGCCCGTAACATTCGCCTTCAACTGCCCATCCGTAGCCGCGAACTGTATACTCAAGGTAGCGTTCGGTTCGAGCGAGATACCATCGTCGACGTAAAGCGAACCCGTTGCGTCACCGTCGTCGGAAAGCGCGACGACGAGTCCCCAGGGATTGTTCCGCGATTCCGTCGTCGTGTAGCCGGGTTCTTGCAGCGGCAGCACGGAGCCGCCGCGGATGAAGACGGGGATGTGGCCTAAGGGTGCGTCGATAGTTGTGTTCACGCCAGCCTGCGCGTCGACCCTCTCGCCAGTGTACCAGTCGTACCAGCACTCCCCGTCGATCACACCGGGGAAGACGCCTTTCACGGTGTCGGCCTGGGGTTCTAGTACCGGTGTCACGAGGATGCTCGGACCGAGCAGGAACTGTGTATCTACGCCTGCGAGCTGCGGCTCGTTGGGGAACTCCCACGCTAGGGCGCGCATGACGGTGCTGCCTGTAGTAGAAGCTTCGTGGAAGAGCGTGTACATATACGGCAGCAGACTATACCGGATCTGCATAGCCGCCTTTGTAGCGCTCGCCACACTGGCCCAGCGGAACGGCTCTTGAGGAATGGCGCTAAGCACATTGTGGTTGCGGTAGAAGGGGAAGAAGGCGCTCAACTGCATCCAGCGCGAGCACAACTCATAGTCCGTGTTGCCGTTGAAGCCACAAGTGTCCACGCCAAACATGGGGATGCCGAAGAGCGAGAAGGATAGAGCTTGCGGGATGGAGAAGTACATGTAGTACCACTTCGAGGCGTTGTCGCCGCCCCAATGGCCTGCCCATTTACCGGAGCCCGCGAAGGTGGAGCGGCCGATTATAAAGGGGCGTTTGGTAGGGAATACGGAGAGGAGGCCTTGGTAGGTTGCGTTGAGGATCTGGTGTCTGCGCAGCTCAGTTAGCTAAAGCCAGTCTCGAAAAGGGAGAAGGAAGGCAATGCTTACCCCCAGACGTTATGGACGTCGTACTCTTGCATGCCGTTCGCGTGCGTCGCATTTGGAGCAACAGCATGGACTGCCAGGTCGCCCTGCACGTGATCTATCACATATGGTGGATGGTCCACGTTCCTCTGGCCGGGTGTAGGGGTAGTTCTCAAGTAGCTCGTTGTTGTGGAGCTGGTAGGTCCCGCTTCAGTGCTCGTAGCCGCAGCCTGGCTCGACGATGCTGACGAAGCGGAAGCAGCCTCGGTAGCGTTCGTGATGTTGAAGCCTTCGGGATAGTCGTAGATGACGTTTCCGACCTCGCCAGGTAAGGCGAAGGGTGGGTGCACAGGATTCATAGTGACGTTGCCAGTACCGCACGAGCCGACGCAGAAGGAAGATACTTCACTCATATCGACCCAGAAGCCAGAGTAGGGGACTTCTTTGTACCATTCGACCCTGAAGGGATTAGCTTTGCGACGGTTAGGGTCAGCTAAATCGACACTCACATTTCGTGAATCCACCAGCTCACGCCGTTTGGAGACATCCAATCAGGAAAGACGGTATACCCAGGCCATACAGCCCCAATCTGCTGCTGTCGGCATCGAAGAAGACGGGACGCAGAACGGAACTTACGTATTGACTGCCATCCGGGTTGGTCATGAATGAACCGGATGCGTTGCCTCGCGTATATGTATCGTATGCATCACTAGCATTTTGGGGGTTGGGGATGTAGATTGCAGAGTCGACGATTGGAACAAAGTGCTGGTTATTACCGTGGAGGTAGTCGAAGAAGTCCTTGACGCCCGACGGTGGGAAGGTCACCGGATCTAGAGTGAAGTCGCGGTATCTGCTCCTCGGTCAATACCCCCTGGGCTAGCTATTTTAGTAAGACTTACTGGTCCATGTAGTCGATATCAAGCCAAACAGTTTCTGCATTATTTGATTAGCAATGGGTTTACTGAGGGAATGGAGGCTTTACATACCAAGCGGAATATCAAACTCCTTGAACGAATCAATGATTTCCCTCAACTCCGTCCAATTTTGGTAACCCCACCGACACTGGTGGAACCCAAAGGACCAATACGCTTGCATAGCTGGCAAACCAATCGCCGAAGTCTGATACTGCTTCGTCACTTCCGGCTGGCTGGGGCCGTCGAAGAAGAAGAGGTCAATGCTACCTCCTAGTGTCCTCCATGTGATATTCTCTGGTTGCAGCTTCACTTCCTGGCCGTGAGCGTTTCGAAGATAAACACCATGAGAGTAAGACTCGTAGTTGGAACCACCGTGACCATTGCCTCCGTATCCACGCTCGTCGATCTCAGATTTCTTCACCAGCTTCTTCCTACCTTCGCTGTCCGTCTCGAAGTACCGGGTGTCGAGGTAGAACGGGTGGCTTCCGTAGATGTTCCTATCGATCGGGTCACCTACGTCTGCAGCGTAGATGGTGGCTGTGAGGTTGTGGTTGAGCCTTAATCCATGAATGCGCTCCCCAAGGCCATAGAGGTTATAATCACCGGGCAAGTGCGAGACGAACTCGATGAATTGATCTTCGTAGATCAGTTTCATGTTCTCGGTCGAGAAGATGGTGTCGCCGGTAGAGTGGCGCGTGACGCTGAACCAGAAGGAGGGTTTATCGTCCCCTAGCATACCAGTTAGTCACAAGCCTTCGAGAGACTATACATGCTAGTGGCTCACAGTCGAATTCAAGATCAATGTCTCCGTAGGTCGAATCTGGCTTCGGGCGGGGAATGAGCTCTTCAGGCAAGATGTACCAAGACGAGTTCGATGAGTCCTGCTAGGGTGAGCATGTATCCCCACCGTGTCTGAGCACCTAATACTTACGACGTTCGCGGGACTGATGTTAATGACCAGCCTATTCGCGGCCTGATACTCCACCTTCAGATTCAAAACCTCCACGTCAGTCCCATAGACATTACAGGGCTCTCCAGCGAGCGTCAAGATCGCGCTCAAGCCATACTCGTCCTCTTGTACATGCGATGCCTTGTATCCAGGGCAGACATCCTGAGGATCGGCGGCTTGTGGGTCTTCGATATTGGGCAGGACATTCGCTCCCTCGTCGGCGGATGCTGGTATCGTAAAGACGGAGCGGTAGGTGGTCGGCGTGCCGCTTATGTCTACTATTCCAACTGTTACCGAGGACGATGGCTGGGCGGTGGGTCCTAGTCCATCTGCTGAGTTCGAAGTCGTCTGCGCACTCGTCAACGTCTGGAAGGACGACAGCAAGGAAGCAGCTGTTAGAAAGCTAGTCCTCGCCATGATGGCCCAATTGCTCAACTCTCCCACGCGTAGGGCCCGATGTTCATTCAGGGAACCTCAGCTCTGCGCGCGGTTCAGCAGGGAGGTCAATTGAAAGAAGAGAAGCACAATTCCAGGGCTGACGTCCATTGCTGGGGGGAAATGGCAAAATATACCTCCCATAGCGCGGAATACGGGCATGGAACCGGATTCTCTGGCGCGCACAAGCTCTGCCGCCCAGCTAAGATCCCCGCAATATGCCGACAGAAAAAAATGACGATGGCCAGGAACAGCAGCAGGGAAGAGAGGCGCAGGGTGCATAAGCGAACAAACCGGGTCATGGGCTCGTACTCAACGGGACGATACCTGCCTGTTAGAGCGTAGGCGGAAGACATGAGCTGTTGTTGGACCGGATGAGGGTGCGATTGAAAGAACCATCCACCCGGCTCCTATGGGCGGCAAGGCACGCGATCCGTAAGAAGCTGTTCGTGTCGCCTACACGTGCCCTTAATATTACTATAGAAGATAGAGTAACTATGAAATAACTCTTTAGCTTTAGAACTTAGCGTAAATACTACAACTCTAATAATATACTTTATTATCGAATTACCTATATTATTAAACCGCCTAAAAATACTAAGCTCTTACTAAATACTACTATCTCTATTATAAAGCTCTCTATAAACGCCTAATTAATCTTAGATAAATTCTAGATAACGTACTTCACAAACGAAAGCTCTACACAAACGAAAGCCCTACATAAACGAAAGCCTCACGATTTCTTAGCAAGGAAAATTAACGAAAATCAACTCGTTTTTCTTAAATAACTAAGCAAAACCTTAATATTTTTCTATAAAACTTTATATATATATTCTTTATAGTATATTACACCTAATATTAAAGTTATACTAAGATATACTACGTAATTAAAAAGCTATATATATTTAACTAACTTTTAAGAAAAATCTAGTTTACTTCTAGTTAGTACTATTATATCTCTATAATAATATATAAAACTTATAGTATATAATATCTATAACGTAGTAAAGGTTTCTAGAAAACTTCTATAGCGCTAGCTCTTCTAGATATAGCGTAATAAGAGATAGAAGTTAGAAAATTTTCTTCTTAGAGCTTTCTTCTTCTAACTATATATATATATATAGTTAATCTAGCTCTATAAACTTATTATTTTATATATTATAGTAGGCTTTAACTATATAGAGCTTATTAACTAATAATATAGTAGCTTTAAGTAGTTATTTAAAAGTAAAGTCTTTTTAGTAGTATAGTATAGAAAGATAGAAAGATACTAAAACTATATTAAAATTATTACTTCTAAATATATAGCAGGCTTATAGAATATATAATCTTATAATATATAACTTTATATAGCTAGATTATTTATATATATCTATAGTTAGAGAAGAAAACTCTAGAAAGATTTTTTTAAACTTCTATCTCTTATTACGCTATACCTAGTAGAGCTAGCTCTATAGAAATTTTCTAGAAACCTTTATTACGTTATAGATACTATATACTATAAGTTTTATAGATTATTATTAAGATATAATAGTCTTCTCTAGAAGTAAACTAGACTTTTCTTAAAAGTTAGTTAAATACGTATAGCTTTTTAATTACGTAGTATATCTTAGTATAACTTTAATATAAGGTGTAATATACTATAAAAAATATATATATAAATTTTTATAGAAAAATATTAAGGTTTCGCTTAGTTATTTAAGAAAAACTCGTTAATTTTCTTTTTCTTAGCATTTTTAGGGCGTTTGTTTATCTAGGGCGTTCGTTTATTAAGTACGTTAACGTAACTCTTAGTATACGCGTTAAAGTACTTTAACTACGTAATACTAACTTTATTTATTATCTAGCTACTTTTAAAGATAGCTATAATCTAGTTATATAGTAGCTAGCTATCTTTATACTATACTAAGAGATAGTTCTTACTTATAATAATAAGAAATAGTAAAACCTATATATTACCTACTACTCTTACTATTATAATTACTAAAATTTACTTATAATTATCTAGTTAAAGATACTTTAGTTATAATTATCTCTTAGAGCTAGTAACTACTATCTAAGGTAATATTATTTCTATTATAAAGCTAGATTTATTAAAATTATATATATTTTTATTAGTAATACTATACTTTACCTTTATATTATTTACTAGGTTAAACTACGCCTAAATAATTATAGAATTTTTTTACTTTACTCTTTAATAGTTATACTAGTAATTAAGCTATATTTTAAGCTTAGAATAGTATATAATAAAGTAGTTTAGCTAGTTCTTATCTATAATCTTTCTCTCTTACTTAGTAAGTAGCTTATTAGCTATATCTTAAATAGTAGTAAGCTAGAGAGTAAATTCTTATATATTTAGGTCTAGTATATACTTAACTATTACCTACTCTTTATTTATAGTAAGCTTTATTAAATTAGATATCTTTTTATATTATAGAGTAACTCTATTATATTAACTATAGACTTTCTTCTACTCTATATTATAGAGAGCTATAGCGCGCTATAAGCTTAGCTCTAGATTCTATTAAATAGTCTAGAACGTAAGCTATATCTAGAATTTGTCTAAAGTTAATTAGGCGTTTATAGAGAGCGTTATAATAGAGATAGTAGTATTTAGTAGAAACTTAGTATTTTTAGAGAGTTTAGTAGTATAGAGAGTTTAGTAGTAAAGTACGTTAAGCAAAACTTTAATATTTTTCTATAAAAATTTATATATATTTTCTTTATAGTATATTATACCTTATACTAAAGTTATATAAGAATATATTACGTAATTAAAAAGCTATACGTATATAACTAACTATTAAGAAAAAATCTAGTTTACTTCTAGTAAGTAGTATTATATCTCTATAATAATATATAAAACTTATAGTATATAGTATCTATAACGTAATAAAGATTTCTAGAAAACTTTTATAGAGCTAGCTCTTCTAGGTATAGCGTAATAAGAGGTAGAAGTTTAAAAAATCTTTCTAGAGTTTTCTTCTCTAACTATAGATATATATAAATAATCTAGCTATATAAAGTTATATACTATAAGATTATATATACTATAAGTCTTCTATATATTTAGAAGTAATAATTTTAATATAGTTTTAGTATATTTCTCTCTTTCTATACTATACTACTAAAAAGGCTTTACTTTTAAATAACTACTTAAAGCTACTATATTATTAGTTAATAAGCTCTATATAGTTAAAGCCTACTATAATATATAAAATAATAAGTTTATATAGCTAGATTACCTATATATATATATAGTTAGAAGAGAAAACTCTAAAGAAATTATTTCTCTAACTTCTATCTCTTATTACGCTATACCTAGAAGAGCTAGCTCTATAAAAGTTTTCTAGAAACCTTTATTAGGTAATAGATACTATATACTATAAGTTTTATATATTATTATAGAGATATAATAGTACTTACTAGAAGTAAAGTAGATTTTTTCTTAAAAGTTAGTTTATTACGGCGTAGATAAGAAACAAGAATTCGAGGTATATAATAAGTTGTACGATATTAAGCTACAAAGATACAAAGGCGTAGAGTAGATATCTACTATACTAAGGCGCTAAGGTAGCTAAGGTTACATAACTAAGCGGGCAGGTTAATACTATAATAGTACCCCTCTTCTAGTATACTATACGTCTTAGATAGCCTATAAAATAATAAAAAATTTAGACTAACTAGCGTTTATAGCCTTTTTACCTATTATAGTAGACCTAGCTTATCTAGGTGTTAGGTATAGAACCTTAGTAGCGCGTTATTCTAACTCTTTAGGTCTAATACTAGTTACTACGTTATAGTATAGTTCTTTTATTTAATAAGGTACTATAGTTCTAGTTACTTATTATAGTAGTCTAGTATTATATTAAACTTCTACTTCTTAGTAAGTTTCTCTATTCTATCTTCTCTTTTAAGAACTCTTCTATAAAGATAACGCGACTCTACTTTATTAATTATCTATTAACCTAGAAGCTCTATAGAAGCATGCTAGAAGTAGAGTAGTAAGTTATAGAATACTAGAAAGATTTATACGCGTAGTAGAAGTTCTAGTATATATAATTAGTTATAGATCTTTAATATCTTATATAGCTCTATAAGCTTATTATCTCTCTTTTTTATAGATTTATTCGTCTTTATATTCTACGTGTTAATATAGATAAGATTTTCTATTAAAAATTATAGTACGTCTTTACGTCTCTTATTTATATAGTATTTATACTAAGTAATAGACTAGATAGCTAGTACTTTTAGTTAGAATAGAATATAGCTAAACTAGTTAGCTATATTATTAGCTCTAAAGAACTTATATTTTTATATAGTAGATAGGTTTAGTAGTACTAGCTACGCTAGCTTAACCTCTAGTCTTATATAGAAACTATAATTTGTAAAGAATAGAGATACTTCTATAGTCTTAGACATAATATTATTTATTATAAACTCTATAAGTAGTAGCTATTATATCTAATTATCTTAGTAGAAGTTTATAAAGGTCTAGAGATATACTTTAATAGAGCTATTAACTTACTTTATTTATCTATCTATCTCTAGATAGAATAAAGATAAGCGTTTAAGTATAACTTCTAAGTAGGTAGAAAGCTACGTCTAGAACTAAGAAATAAACTATATACCGCGATTAGAAATAATATTATTAGAGTAGCTATAGAGTAAGTAAATTTATAAAATAAATATATTAGTTAGCTTCTCTATATTAATTCTTATTATAGAGATAAGGTAGTATATTTTTATAAGTTAATAGACTACTATAAGAATATATTTATATTTTTAACTATATAATCTATACTTAGGTAGTAGAGTAATATAATTAACTAATATATTAGACTATACCTAGAATAGAACTAGTAGTAGTTTTAGAAAGCCTTAAAGTAAGAGTCTAAATACTTTTATTCTTACATATATAGCGTAGACTTATACATACGTCTTAATATTATAAGAGATTTATAGCTACTAGTAATTATAGTAGATAAGGTTTATAGTTTTAACCTATCTAGAGTATCTAGTAGAGCTAGTATTATAAGTATAGTATAAGATCTACGTACGTAGTTTATTATTTAGTAGTATAAATATATAATCTCTATACTAAATATAGTTTTATTAGACTCTATAGTTAAGTATTAGAATCTAGAGAAGTCTTTAAAGGTGTTTTAGCTAGCGCTTTACTAATAGATTCTCTAGCATAGTAATTATTTTCTATACTAGGTCTAATATCTTATATATAGTCTATAATAGGTTATTAATTAGTTTATCTATAGCTAGTAGAATAAGTACTACTACTTCTAGTAGAGTATCTTAAAGAAGCTTTATAAGAACCTTCTTATTAAATCTTTTAGGTAGTAGTATTATTTATATCTAGTTTTTAACGTAGTTATTAGTAAGATTATTCTTAGTAGGTTAGTCGCCTAGTATATAACTTAACGCGTCTAGTTTAACTACTTTACTCTCTAGGTAATATATAATATAGAAGTTAAATTATAAGAGAAATTTAGACTAGTAAACCTATCTCTAGAAGAGTACCTTTATTATAGTAAAGTATTTAAGATTCTTATAATCTATAATAATCTTAAATAGTTTAGTAGTCTCTTATAACTTAGAGCGCTACTTTTCTAAGAACTTTATAATAGTAAGAAGTTCTTTATTATAGATCTTATAGTTATACTTAGTAGTACTATACTTACTTAAGAAGTACGTAATAGAGTAGAGTACACTAGTATTATTATACTATAAGAGCACGCTCTCTAATACCTAGTTAGAGATATTTATTTTAAGAATTATCTTCTTTATATAGTTATATATTACTAGTACTAGAGCTATTATAAATAATAT